>NC_138761.1:25060049-25670064 GCF_965113315.1 Podarcis vaucheri
TTGTACCTATTTATCCACTTGTGCTGGTGTGCTTTTGAACTGCTAGGATGACAGCAGCTGGACAGAGCAATGGGAGCTCATTCCATCTTGCAGATTTGAACTGCTGACCTTACGATCAGCAAGCCCAAGGAGCTCGGTGGTTTAGAAACCACACCGCCCCCTGTGTCCAGGTGCCTGAAGAGGACTCCATTTTGTCATCATGTCCTTTTCTGTGCAAGCAACCATTTTCTGGGGTGCTTTCAGAGAGCCACTGTTTTCAGGTGGGATCCACATACCAGCAAATTCAAGTTGCACAATTATAGATGATCAGGTGGTCTCATGCAACAAACTTGTTTCCCCAAAAGGTCAGACTTCCCTGCCAAATAAGGAAAGTGAGGTGGGAACAAACAGTGGTACCTCAGGTTACAGACGCTTCAGGTTACAGACTCCGCTAACCCAGAAATAGTACCTCGGGTTAAGAACTTTGCTTCAGGATGAGAACAGAAATCGTGCGGCGACGGTGGCGCGGCGGCAGCGGGAGGCCCCGTTAGCTAAAGTGGTACCTCAGGTTAAGAACAGTTTCAGCTTAAGAATGGACCTCTGGAACAAATTAAGTTCTTAACCCAAGGTACCACTGTACTGGAAAACCTGGGACAACACTTGCTCTAACCTCCCCACAAGCAAATAAGAAATACTCCTTACATATAGCCAACACCATCTAACCTTCCAGCAAATGAATCAGGATGAATGCTCAATAAACAGGCTGTCTGGAAGCAGCCCATCAGTTCCACAGCCATTTCACTAAAATTTGCATCAGTTATTCTTCTGCATTTTAAGGGAGTATATTTTACTAGGTGGTGGGGGGGGAGTGGAGAGAGGTAAGAAAAGGGGATTTATCAATGACTTGTGAAAAAAGTGCTTTGGACCCCAGTGAGGCTCATGCAGAAATGCTGTGCTATTTCATGAAAGCTGCTCTTGGTTCTTGCATTTGGAATATTTAGACTTCCAGGCAACACTCAGCTGCAAAGTATTTTGGCTTTTGGCAGGGTATACTCTTGTTCCAAACGCACATGTGAAATGCATTCCAGGGTAATCTTTGAGAGAAGTGGGCCAGATGGTAGCAGTCAGAAGTGACCCAATTCTTTTTTAAGCCTGCGCCTTTCAAATGAGGTACCCTGGGAAGGCTTGAGCTCTCTGCTCTGCCTTTCACACACAAATGCACACCACTTTAAGGCTGGTAAACAGCTGGTTTCCTGCCTTTTTTTAAGGTCACAGTAAAGGAAGAGAAAACACACACAAGATCAGAATGAAACCAACCACCAGGCCCTGTGGCCTTTGAGCTTTGAAAGGTCTCCCAAATAACAGCTGGACACGAACGCCAGCAAGCAATCTCCAGACCGTTTGCAATTCACTTCCTGAAAGAGAAGGATCAAGGGGGCAGCTGTCAATCCTCCAGCAGTGCTGAGGAAAATAAATACTTTCATAGGGCTTTATTGAAAAAGGAAGCCCCCCCTTTTTTAATGAAAAAGCCATGATGACTATCAGCTTGAGCTGCCATAAAAGTGTTGGATGGGGGAATTCTCTGAAGGGGAAACTGTGCTTCAAATGTGCCACACTTCCCTGCCTGTCTCTTCTGCCACTGCTGGAGCAACAGCCAGGTAAGGAGGAGTGAGGAGGTCTTTTCCAGTTTGGGTTGCAATCTGAGCTAGACGAGACCTCTGGAACTGTAATGCTCTCCTATTCCAAGCGGAGGAAAACTGAGTGACATCCCTATGCATAACCCAACCAGTTAGTCATGACTAGGGATGGTGGGAAAATCCAGTTCAGTATGCATTTAAAGCGGAATTCATTAAAAATCACATTTTCTAAAACAGTACGATAACGAAAACACAGCTGTTGTTTGAAATTTGCACTTCTTCGAATTTTGCGATGCAGTTCGCCAACCAATGTTTACAAAAAAAAAAGGATCTCCCCAAATAAGCACATCCATTCAGCTTCCACATGTTGAAGTTGTTGGGCACTAGCATTCAAGAGCCATAAGCAAGTGGAGGAAATCTGCTGCTGAGCATTAAAGAATCATAGAGGGCTGTGAGGATTTCAGCTGTTGAAGCTGGAGAGGGTGCACAGATAAGCTTGGGTGATGTCCTGCTGAGCATGTGGGATCTTTGCCTTGAGAAGCCGCATTAGTGCTATTGTGTGTTCTGAATGGAGGGATGAGGATACACACACACACACACACACACACACACATGCACACACCTTCCAGTAGCACCTTAGAGACCAACTAAGTTTGTCCAATAACAAACTTAGTTGGTCTCTAAGGTGCTACTGGAAGAATTTTTTTGGTTTCTACTACGGCAGACCAACACAGCTATCTACCTGTAACTATATATATGTGTGTGTATGTGTGTTATTCTAACATAATGACCATTACTAACAACCCAGAGTTGCAGTAACAGGGTATTGCATACCCTGTATACAAAGTGAGCAAACCATAAATAACTAGTAAGAGGGGGAAATGGTAACAGGCCAATACAATTCAGGACACCCATATATCCCAACCTGTCATGGATGGTGAATGCTGGCCATCTAAGTCCGAAGCCTAAGAAATAAAATCCCTCCAGATGTGTTCTAGATCTCCCATCCCTCTGGAGGCATGAGACTGAGGTGTTATTTTTTTTCCTACGGTAGTCAAAGTCCATAAATTCTTATGCCGTAAATATAGATCCACTCTGCCCCCCAGTTTTTCAGTGCTGGGCTACTGAAATCCTAGATGTGGGAAATTAGATTCATAGTGTGTTCAAAGCCAAATTTATCACATTTGCACTTTACGGCACAATTATGAGAACAGCAGGAGTAAAAGACCCCAGGTCTCAAATCCTAAGCCTGGAATCTTTCTGCTTAAATTTGCTGACAAGTGATGAATTAAAGGGAAGGGGGGAAGAGGACGCACACATGATGAAGGAAATGCAATGTTCTCTGAACTTTTTACTGCAAGCAAATTTTTGGAATGTAACTGCAGAGAACAAAACTGCAAGATAAGCTTTATCTGATGAGCTCAGAACATCTTTGTTCTTTGAAATGGCCTGCCTAAATTCCTTATATGTGGCAGAACAACACACAAGTATAAAAATAAATGTAAAAATGCCTGCTTCCTCAGAGGAACTTGCTTAAGCAGGACACACTGCTAGTTTCTTGTCTGCTCCTCTCAGTAATAAATTGCTTCAGCTGTTTTGCAACCCCAAAATAGTTACTGAAGATTGGTTTTCCTCTACAGAACCAGAAAACGGATCCTTCAAAATTTGCACTTATCTGAATGTTGCGATGCACTTATCTGAACATTTCAATACAGTTCTCCAACAAATGCAGTGTGTCCTCTTCCAGCTCACAGAGAGCAACAGGGATGGCAGAGTTCACATGTTCAAGCCCAGAACTTGTGTTGCCCTTACTTGCAAGTGTAATGCCTGAATACGGCTAAACTTGCTGGATTTAACTGCAGCTTGCCTTTGACCTTATTCAAAAGAACAGTTGCTGCCTTTAGTATTATTGTTCCCCGATTAATGATTGGGGGCTGGCATTTCTTTCACTCCTTTAAATCAAGATCCATCCTCTTCCCGCCTCTCTGTCCATGACTTGGTAAAGCCAAAGGAGAAGGCTGATGAAATCTGAATTCACAAATACTGCCAGTGAGCAGACTCTGAAGAGACCATTTTGTTATGTTCTTCATATGGAATCAATATGGCAAATGGTAGCTCTCCCAAACATCCTCTCTTCGGGTGGGGAATTATAGGCCTCCAGCGCCAGGCAAGTCGTAGGCGCAGCGAACAACAAATCAATGCGGAGTTATGAAACGCCAATGCCGAGTCGATCAAAAAACCTGCAGCAATCGCACTGAGCATCTGATTTTCATTCTCACTCTTTATTATATGTAGTAAAATATGAATTTCAGGACAAGACCTGGCATGGAAAATCTGTAATGAAAACATGTGCATATAAAGTATGGGTAGTAGAGCATAGTCCAAGCTTGTCTCCTGCTCAGAATTGTGCAAAATTGCAGAACAATAAAGGGGAAAAAACCCTATCTTCATAATAGGACTATAGGTTATGAGGCATTGCAGAGAGGAATTCTCTCTACAAGCTTTCTATAGCCAGATACAAAATAAATAAATATGTACAGTGGTACCTCGGGTTAAGTACTTAATTCGTTCCGGAGGTCCATTCTTAACGTGAAACTGTTCTTAACCTGAAGCACTTTAGCTAATGGGGCCTCCTGCCGGAGCACGATTTGTGTTCTCATCCTGAAGCAAAGTTCATAACCCAAGGTACTATTTCTGGGTTAGCGGAGTCTGTAACCTGAAGTGTATGCAACCTGAAGCGTATGTAACCCAAGGTACCACTGTATCTAGCTATGGTCTATATTATTGTGTGCAAGCCATCTACTACCAATTCTGCTTTTAGGGGGAAGAGTTATGGAGGAGCAAATTTAAGTGTTCCTGGATGGCTCTGGATTATCCAGATCCATGCCTTTCTGTGTTTAGCCCAGGTTTGACCTTAGGAGTTTTGGAGCACAGGGCTGTCAGCATGCTGACATGCAGCGCATACTTCCCCATACCATCTGAATCAGGATAGGCTGTACAAGCCCTGGAATAGCACCTTTATGCAGTGGATAAGAGCCAATAAGCGGAGTTTAAACTCAGGGAAGACAGACACCTTTTGTGGGTGGTGGTGGTGCTGGGGTTCTTGTGCCCAGAAGATCTGCTAGCTGCCATGTTCTGGATGTTGCCTTTGAAGAAGGCAAAACCCTCTTTCCCTTGTGCTTGAGTCCTGCTAAGAGTTAAAAGCAGGCCTGTAAGTTATCAAGCTCTCCAGGCTTTCCCAATCTCTCTGGAGCAGCTTCTTTCTGAACTGATGGAATATTCTAAGTGCAGGGAGCCCACCCTGTACTGCTGCTTACAGAGCACATCTTGCTGTAGGAAGAGAAGGGAGAGGGCATTTGACATATTTTACGTTGGTGAAATACTAACGGTTGGGTATCAGCTGTGTGTGAACCCCACATTACAAGGTGGACTGAAGCAATTCAGGGAAGGTTGTGTTGTTCTCGAGTCAGATCACACCACCAACAAGTCTTCTCCAGGCACACCAGGGACTCCAGGAGGTTGAGGGCAGCTACATGGCCTTTAGCCCTCACATCTCAGCACCAGAGTCCACTACTGATATAGTTGGAAAACAAAAGATTATTTCATTTGGTCCATGCACGAGCCTCGGAAAGGACAGTGAACAAGTTACCTCTTCTAAGTGCCGAGAACAGTGGTGCTTAGAGGAACCACAAAATGACCACCCCCTGTTTCTTCCCACTTCCTGAAATATGCAGGAAACACATACCTAATGGCCAAGTTAACCTACCAACCACTCTGCTTCCAGACTAGATTTATTGCAATGTGGGGCTGCCCTTGAAGAGGACTCAACTTCAACTGGTCCAAAATGAGCTGGCCAGATTACTGGCTGGGAAGAGCTGCATCACTTGCCAGTTTGTTTCTGTGCCCTATTCAAGGTGCTCGTGTTTGTGTTTAAAGTTCTAAAGGACTCAGGCCCCAAATACCTCAGCAACTGTGACTCCTTGCCTACAGCCCCCCACACCTGTTAAGATTGACAGAGGAAAGCTCCACCATCTTCAGACGTTTGCAGGATCTGTGTGTGAGGGCAGCCCAGGAAAGAGCATACTCTGAGGCAGCTCCTAAGTGTCCCTCTCCATAGAGGTGTGTCTGCCATCTTCATTATGTAGCTTTCATCAGATGCTGAAAACAAACTTTAGTTTCCCTGGCACTTTATCCAAGATATATATTTTAGGACCCACTCTATTCTCAATTGTTGTACGTTTTAAATATTGTATTGCTAAAAAAATTTTAAACCTGCCCTGGGATCTCATGATGAAGGACAGCTAATACTACTGTTACTAGTAGTAATATTTCTGGATTCATGAAGTGCTATTGCAGCAGCACCTCCACATTCATGCGTTATTCAAGAGGTGTTGTTTCCCCACAGAAGTCAAATTATATGGGACTCAGCTTGTATGTTATGCCACTTCACAAACGTTGTGTCCACATGGCTCACTTTGTTTTTGGAGTTTTTCTGACCCATAAAATGATAGAAGACAAGGGATATATGTGGGAAATCTGAAGGTAATTCCTAGGGCACCATGCTGTCTACAGACAGACTTCTCCTGAGACCACTAACATTATTAGTCATTGATGAAAAACTTGGCAGTATTCTCCTTTTTTTGCACTTAGTGAGAGAATAACAGACAGAAATAGCAAATTTTCTGAAAATTTCATTTTCTTTAGAAATTGGCATATTGAGAGTATTTAAAATACTGCTGCTGGAAACCAGGAAGAGAGTCTGCAGAAGCCGCAAAGCTGATCTTGTTCCAAACTTATCTCAGCAAGTGTTCTCGCTGCAGCCGACAGAGACTCCAAAATGGAGAGTGCGTGTACTGGAAATGGAGTTCTCCAACCAAGTGGAATGAAAAGCACTTCATGTTCCTTTGTTGCCGCACTATGTAAATAAAACCCAACTGTTCTTTGTTTACAGTTTCAGAGAACTGAAGTCTGAAAGCTGAGCACTAACCAAGATCAAGTTGCTTCTCCCTTTGCAACATCTCAAACACACCCACCCACTACTTTTCTTCTGGCAGTTAGGCAAAAATTCCAGTCAGGGCCGGGGTGAGACAAGGCGCCACCTGAGGCGAGAGGCACAGCTGCCCTTCCTTGCTCTCTCTCACATCCCTTTTTACGTTTTGCTTCTGCTGCTGATGTGGCAAAAACATGCCTCCCCTTCCTCTCTGGCCTTGCTCTGAGAAAAAGAGAGTCCATCCTCAGAGAGAGGAATTCTGGGGGAAGTGGCCGGGGAGAGTGCCTGGATCACCCGCAATTTTCCAAGGTGGCTAGACACTCGCTTTTCCAACTGCTTAATCATTTTTAAAGGCCCCCTTCCCTACCCTAGAGAGAAAATGGAGGCGTGCTAAGGCAGCAGCGGGACGCAGGTGGTGCTGTGGGTTAAACCACAGAGCCTAGGACTTGCCGATCAGAAGGTTGGCGGTTCGAATCCCCGTGACGGGATGAGCTCCCGTTGCTCGGTCCCTGCTCCTGCCAACCTAGCAGTTCGAAAGCACGTCAAAGTAGATAAATAGGTACCGCTCCGGCGGGAAGGTAAACGGCGTTTCCGTGTGCTGCTCTGGTTCGCCAGATGCGGCTTAGTCATGCTGGCCACATGACCCGGAAGCTGTCTGCGGACAAACACCTTCTCCCTTGGCCTATAAAGCGAGATGAGCGCGCAACCCCAGAGTCGGTCACGACTGGACCTAAAGGTCAGGGGTCCCCTTTACCCCCTTAAGGCAGCAGCAAAACGTTAGGAGCAAGGGGAGACAGGTGGTGGCAGACGAGATATCTGACTGGGGTCCCAGGAAACAATAACTGCCCCCCACACACTGCCTGATGCAATTATTTTGCCAAATGGCTCAGCTGGTCCTGTCTTTAGTTCAGGCATAGGCAAACTTGGCCCTCCAGATGTTTTGGGACTACAACTCCCATCATCCCTAGCTAACAGGACCAGTGGTTAGGGATGATGGGAACTGTAGTCTCAAAAACATATGGAGGGCCGAGTTTGCCTATGCCTGCTCTAGTTCATGCCTTGATAATCTCCCACCTTGAGCAACACAAACTTCTCTTTCATCTACTGCCTCACCTTTATGGGTCTCTGCTGTCATAATTACGTTAGAGCAACAGGTGGTGAAACACATTCTTTCTTAAACCCCAAAACTCATTTCCTGTCTGTTCCTAAATGCAGCTCTCTTCTTGCCCCCCTCCCCACTTTTCCACTCTTCTATTGCAACAGAACTTAGTAAAACCTAAACAATTGAAGGCTATTGCCCGGTCCATTCTAGAGACATATGAATGGCATTCTGCAGTGTTTGTGCGAACGAACACAGTTGAGTGGAAGGAGAACATCAGCACCAAGGGAGGATGAAGCTTAGCAATGAACTTGGCCAGAGGACCAAAGAGAGTACCTGAGATAAAGGACCCCGGGAACCCCTTATCTGTGAGCAAATGCTTGCCTTTCCCCCATATAAAAAGTAGATTGGATCATGGAAAGTGCTTATTCTTCAGAATGCCATAATCCATTCTGCAGCTTCCCCATTCTTTAATGATTAAAGCCCAAGCAAAACATCTGTCACAAATAAAAGACTGAAACAATGAAGTCTCCTCAATCTCGCTTGGAATGTGAACGAGCAAACATCAAGCAATTAAATTCTGTTTCCCATCCAGCTGTTAACTCCTCCGATGCCAAGAAGCCTTTGTTTTCAAAGCACTTTGTTGTAAAAAAAAAAAAAAAAGCAGATGCAATCATATCTTTAGGTACATTAAGTTATAATCGCAAGGAATGGGGCTTCCATGTTCAAGAGCCTGTAAACATCCCCTCACCAAAATGCTGAGGACAAATGCCAAGAAGTGGCCATTTCCAGATGAATCTGAAATTCCACAAGCATCTGGCGGAACTACATGGACCTTGGGTCTACCCAACACAACTAAATCACCACTGAAAGACCAGGCTGGTTGTGGCCCATGGGAACTGGAGTCCAAAAGCACCTTTGGGTGAGATGGGTACACAAAATCCCCCATCCCTGCTCTAAAGCAAATGCAGTAGGAATGCTATCTAGTTCTAAAAGCTCATGTCATACTAATTTTAGTGAAACTGGGCTCCATAGGGCAACAATTCTGAACAAGCCAATTAGATAAATCACTAATATATTGCCCCAAATGTTTTATTTGAATCGAGTTGTGTGTTTTTTAACAAAACCACACCAAATGAGGTGAAAACTATGCACAATAATGTCTTCTTTTTAAAAAGTTGTCTTAAGATGTAACCTTATACGGTTGCTCTGAAAAAGGGCTTTACATGCAAAATTTATCGGGCACATCCCAGTCAATTGTTTCCTAGTCCTTTTTTTTGACATTCCTTCTGGCTTGCTCCAGAGTTAAAAGCTGGTTGCTTGGGCGAAGCTATCTGAAAAATGCCTCTCCACATACAGCAATCTATACAGAGCAGTGATTCCATACCACTAACATTCACTTTGGCCATTCCAAAGAAGAGTCTGTGGAAGACTTGCACTTCTTCTCCTGATCCCTGTGAATTAGTATGGGGATAAAAGGATGAATGCTCTCTCTGTGCAATGGTTGCACAGCTAGACCACCTAAACTGGAACCAATAATTCAGGTGAGCAGAAGATGGGTACTTAAAAACACCTGCAAGGTGCAGCCCCAAAGAGAAAAAAAGTACCATATTATTTTGATTCTTTTATTATTTTTTAAATCTTCAATTTTTTTTCTGCCATGAGACAGGAATGCATGATAGAAATGGCTCAAACATCTTCACATGACACTCTTTAAATCATATTTCATTCACAATTTCCCCCTAGAACATCTACAGTTAACATAATCCCACCCATTTCCATCCATTATCACAGATTAAATTATCCATTAAACAGTAGTTGCCAGCAATCGAAAGCTGTAAGGCTTTTTTTTTTTTGCATAATAGAAAAACAACAACCCTCCTTTAGACTACAGAATGAGAAAAAAAAATCACGTTAACTCTCTCATTTTACATGGCAACCCCCAGGTAATAGATATTTTCAAAATGAAATGCATTGTTTCATGGTATTCATCGAGGATGAAAAAGAGAGTTATGCGTCCAATAAGCTTTGAAAAAAACATTACTACATAGTACTTTTTCACCATAAGTGTATTCCTTTTAAAGGAATCCATTACACTAGGATGGGAAACCTGTGGCCTTTCACACACGGTTGAACTACAACTCCCATCATCCCTGGCTATTGGCCATGTTGGCTGGAGCTGATGGGAAAGTCCAATAACCAGCTGGAGCAGCCCAGGTTCTCCATCTGTGCCTTACACCTCGACACAATCATCTGCAATCGTCTGCCTTGCCCACTGACATTATTTGGCAAAGCAGCTAATCACACACAAGAGTTCTCCAACACCATTACTATTTAACAGCACAGTTTTAAAATAAACAGATAAATGGGTTGCTTGGAATCCACGCCTCTCTCCCGTTTGGAGAGAATTATTTTGAGGTTTTCCGGAATGGATGTAAACAAAGAGGAGATATATCTATCTATATATGTATATGCATACATACAAGTGTCCTTTGGGAGTTCATTTGAGTTCTCAATGTTACCAATGATGAATAGATACCTGATCTGTAGTAATTACTCCTGAGAAGATACTAGAAGGGAATGACAGTTCAGATGCACTTTGGAATGGCACAATCACGTAAACGCTTGCACACTTAAGACTTAACAAACTCATCCAAAGTTTCTAAAAACAATTCTAAAAACTAAACTCTAAGATATCAGCACAATAAAAAAGAAGATCCTATTAAATCAAAACATAAAACAACTAGGTTTTTTTTTCCAGAAAACTTTTTTTTTTTAAATGTAGGAAACTCTAGGTAATTAAGAAAAACTTAGCCGACAGGATTTTTTTGTGTATTCTTTTTTTAAAAATGGTACTTTTCCAAATGCATAATAAAATGCCATGCTATCCCATAACTGGCCAGGGTCCAGCCGTCTCAGAGCTGCAAGATTTACAGCAACTGGGCAAGAGGAATAAAACAAGCACAAAAAAACTGTAGCACGCAGAAGAGAAAAAATCCAAAAATATCCTACATAATCCATTAATGTGACATTTACATTAGAGCAATTAAAAAAGGAGGCTGTAAAAAACCCCATTTGAATTTTTCTGATTATGACGGTTATCCCTAGTTTTTGTAAGCAACTGATTTGTTATGTTAATCCCAAGCACCAGATTTCATAACTTAATGATATTCCTCTAACATTGAGCCTCTTCGCGAGAGAATGAGCTGTATCGTCTGAAGGCCAAGTTTAACTTGAGAATCTGAACTTGTGTCATCATGGAGTCAAGTCAGTTCACATCAAGGTCACAGTAGGTGTTCTTGAGTTTCAATATGTCTAGGCAAGTAGCTCCCTGGAAAAGACGTCCTACGGTGCCTGTCAATTAGAAAAACTACGTGAAGGTGGTTGTCTTAAAAGACCCAACTTAAAATCCATCGTCGGGGAAGGAGAAGTGTTCGTTAATATGAGTTGCCTTAGAGCTAGCTAGCAGCACCCACGTGGCTAGTAGGAATTAGTAGTGTTAGAAAATTGCATAGGTGTTAATAAAGAAGGCAGAGGGCATGATGCGCGATCGTGTTGTCCTCTTCGCTTCTTCCTCTCTTTTTAATATAAAAAAAGAAGGAAGAGCTCCCATAAAGAGCTTGCCGTTTCATTGGCTTTGCTGCACCCTGGTTGCATTATGCAGAAGGTATGACTTAGTCCTTCTGGTTGGTGTTAAAAAGTTCTTTCACAGGAGGCTTCCTCCGCCCCTTGGCATACAGCTGGAGCTAATTCCCTCTTCTCCTCTAGCCCTGGCCATTTGCACCATGCCTCTTTCCGACGGCAATTTCAGAATTACATTTAATCTATGTTTACATCCTACTATCCTGACCAGCTCTTGAACGGAACTGCCAAGACGGGTCCTTACAATAGTTCCATGCATTGAAAACAGAAGATCGGACTAAAGGTCGTCAACTGAAACCCAACAACTTGGGTTGCTCCTAGACTGGAGATGCTCCCCCTTCCCTTCTTGAACCCGACTCCCTTTTACAAAAGTATGCACACTGAGGGGATTTTCTTTTCTTCTAAAAAGACCATCTTGAACTTGCAGCTGTTAAGACAATGGAGAGGTTTCCTGCTGGTCTTCCGTAATAGTGGATTCGCTCTGCTCCTCGCTTGTTTCGTTGGATGGTTCTTCACCGTTTGGCTCTCCTGGATCCAGACTGCTCCCCTCACTATGCTCCTCGCTCTGCTCTTCATTGGCTTCCACAGTCTGCTCCAGATTACTCTCTGAGGACGTCGGGGAACTGTCTGTTGCATTTTCATTGGCTGCCATTCCGTCCAACGGCTGAGCGAGGGGAACGGGGGTACTCGGCTGCACAAAGCTTTCGCTGGCACTAGCGGGCACTTTGGCCGTGCCCATTTCTACCGTGATGTCGTTGTGTGGCAGAGTTACTTTCTCCACAAGTCTCCATTGGATGATACTCATGTCTTTGCCTCCAGTTGAAATCAAGTGGCTGTCGTTGTGAGTGAAGCTGACGTTAGTCACGTGGCTGCTGTGGGCGCTGTATTTATGACTTGGTGCCTGTTGAAACAAACCAGGGAATGACAGTCTGTGCTACTTGATGAGGATCAGGAGACTAATTGGAATAGCAGCTTCATGCCAGCATTTCAACACTGTGAATATACCAGGAACAAAAATATGCTTCTTACAAGGCCAATCTAAGAATCTCCCAATTTAGGAGGAAAGTAGGGGTGATTCAGGGGAGATTTTCATAGTCTTGAGTTGGACGGTGCTGTTAACAAGGCATCTCAAGCTGGACTCCCTAGATCCCTGAGTCACTCTGTGGACTTAGGTACCCCCAAAATGCTGCATTTTAAAAAAATGCAAAGTAAGGCCGACAAAGTTAATACTCTGAGCTCCAGTGGGGCGTGGGTTGAGAGGCAAGGGGGATTTTTCATTTTGGACGACAGGTGTAGACTTTAATCACACTGTATTTTTTTCCCTGGGCACTCTAACCAGTGATTTGGAGAAGCAATGTTGAAACAATTCCTCCCCCCCCCCCACATCTCCCATTAAGCCCAATGGATCTCTTCCCCACCCCCAGCAAGAACAGCTTGCATCCCAATCAAAAACTGGGTTGGGGGGGCAAAAGTCCACTTGCACCAATGATCCTGGAAGCAAGAGAATATTTTTATGAGTGGGGAGGAAGGGAGCAGGGGGAGTTGGTGAGCCTTTAGATGTGATACTGGAACAAGTATACCACCACTCCAGTATGAGCACACACATGGTTCCACACATGCATGTATCACCCTTGCCCCTAAAAATGTGTCATCTAGACATACCTTTGCCTTGGAGCAGGGATACTGAAATAGATGGACTTTACAAAAGTCATCAGCAACTGCGATCACCTTCCTGTTGTGGGACCTGATAAGAGCATTTATGTCTGTCCCGTCTGATCCTTCAGGCCACACTCCTTCAATAGAGGAAAGCCAACAAATTAAGAGTTGTCACCTGCTTGAAGAAATCTTTGCTGATTAGTCGCATGAGTGAGCAAGGCAGTTCTGGAGAAAGAGGCACTGTTTAGATGATGCACAGAATGGAATCCTGCAAGGGAAAGTGGCTGAAGGGTGAGGAATATGGCCTAAATCACTGCGTGCAAAGAAAAAGTCGAGCAACCGACCCCTTCCACTACTTATTGTGACCTTTCGAAAGCAGCTTCTTGAAAAAGAGGGTGGGAGAGGCCATTTTCTTCACACACTTCTTTTTTGCGACATTAGCCTCTGTTGAAAAGCTGCATCCCTGCTTAAATAGTTGAGCTAAGAAAGGGATGCACAGTTAACACTGTGCCCGCTTAGCTTTCCAGAGCACCCTTGATTTAAAATGCAAGAAGGGTCATCTTTGCTACTCACCAAACACCTGAAATCCCAGCACACAAGTGTATGTCGTCCAATCTATATCCTTACACTCAGAACGATTCCTCATTAGTTTGCAGCCGGCTGGAATGTCCCCTTCCAAAAAAATGCACAACTCTTATTGGAATCACATAAGCGGCATTTGTTTTAGCTGTTTCTGACATTAAGGGTGTTGCTTTTTCTTTCTTTCTTTGAACAAGCATCCAAGTGCATCTTCTAGCATTTCTATAGCTTTAAGGGTATGAACTGAGAACTCATGGGTCTCTTGATGCTGCTGGAGTACAACTCCTGTCCCTGAAACCACTGGCTACGCTGGTTGGGGGAATTCAACAACATCTGCAAGGCCACAAGTCTCCCACACCTGGCCTAAGGCAAGCCTGTCTTTCTCACATGGATATATAAACACTGGCTTAACTGCAGGGCTATACCAAATATTAGGGGGAGAATGTATACAAAGCTACATGCAGCTACCAGTCAAGTTCCAGGGTCCCCAAGTGTTCAACTTCACCCCATTTTTGGAAACGCAGGAGGTTAACGGAGACCCAGCAAGCTGCTACACTCTGCCGGTGTCCTGCCTTTGGGCAGGCCGAAGGGCCACGAAGCACGTGGCGTGCTAAGGAAAGAATGCTAAATAAATGCCAAGTAGCATTATTCCGTTGCTAAAGTGAAGTTTTAAAATGCCAGCAGGTGTCTGCACCAGTAAGTGACACAGGGCTCTAATGAGGCAAGGGTGTGTGTTGTTTTTGAAGCCGAAAACCTGCTTCGTGACACATCACACACCAGCACCACTCTCCCCTATAAACTGTTAAACTGATTGATGTCCCTGCAGAGATGTAAGCTATATTTGGAAGCTCTGTTAGCAAGAAGCAGCTCTGAATAATATCAGAAGGTCAGGTTACAGAAGGTCACGCCAGTATCCCCTGTCAGCAAGCGTTTTGCACCAACAGCTTGACTTGCAACAGCTCCTCCCCCCCGCCACCTTCCCGTCCCACTGCCTCCCATTATGAATGTTCAGGCACTCCTGTAGGCTGGAGGTAATTACAGCTTTGTACTCACAGTATAGTATTTCATAGTCTCCCGAGTTTGACATTATATACTTATTTTCTGGGGACCAGTCAAGGTGCGTAATATAGCTGGAATGTCCCTAAAACACACACAAAACCAAAAAAAGAGAAAACAAGCAAGCTATCAAAATTCCGATCAGCAGAAAGAAGTATTTCCGCCTGCTTCGCTGTTTAATCCCCCTTTGATAAGTTCATAGAAACAAAATGTCACGACTGACTGTAGGAGTAATTTACCAAGTTCTATCGCTGCAGAGAACCCATTCATTTTGATGGAATGCACGTAGAAGCCCATGAATTGAACTGCATAGGGCCTGCTGATTGCACTCCACAGATACAAATGCTTAAATTCTTCTGCCTGGTTATTATAGATAATTGGATTTTATGCTGTGTTAAAATTTCACCAAATCTTCAACAAAAGCAAGCTGATGGGATGCTAGAAGATATGCAGGAATGCAATGTAACAAAGGACTGTTTGAAGTGTCTGAAGCTAAATTTGTATCTGGCAAATGGTGAGAGAAAGAACAGCACCTTTCGCCTACAGCAGGTTTAGCTTTTGCTGCTTTGAAGTCTCCCCATGACCTGAGCTCTAAGTAGGTTCAGACCATGGTTTAGCCATGTGCTTAGGCTGTCCCTCCTCGTCCTCCTCCATCTCTGATTGCCCTTCTTACTTCTGACTCAGCTGACTCAGCCATACAGCTGCAAATAAAACGTTTTAAGTGTGTTGTAAAGTGCAATATACAAATATTACACTAGATGGCGATAGTGAACTATGGCAAATTCAATATATATTTCAAAACATTTTTTAAAAAAGCATTTTCACAGTGGGTTTTTTATGTGAGTGTAGATTCCACCAGTATCAAATCGTAATTTGCCAGCAGGTTAACATTTCAGCAAAACATAATTTGCCTGGTTCTCATGCAATGACAGATTATAATTTACTACTAAATAGGGAGCAAGAAGGGAAACACAGGGCTCATCCACATTATGCCAATCCACGGTCTGGTGTTACACATCTGAGCAGCCATTTACACATTTCAGCAGCCATTTCTGCAATTACTCCAGCTGCAGTTAAAGTGGAAATTGTTGCTGTGAGATTCATCTACGTATAGGCTGGTTCACAACCAAGATTTCCTCATGTGATTCAAAATGCAGGAAGATCTGTCAGGTAGAGGGGGGAAATAAGCAACCGGCTTTTAAAAATGTCCTCAATTGGTTTGGAAGACATGCACCAGGGTTAAAAAGCAAAAGCTCTCTCATTCTCTCCCTTCCCCTGCTCCTTCTCCTCATCCTGAATCTTTAAAATGCTGGAAGCTAGAACTGACATGGGGGGAGGTGCGGGGAGAGAGTTGGGACCACCATTTACTACATCCTGCCAGACATTTGGCAGCTGTAAACATTCCGAGGGGAGGCAGAGAATGGGTGGGTGGGGGGCCAATTGGGAAGGGGCACTCTGGAGTCGGAAAATCCCTCTGAGCCAGCAACTGCGATGGGAGAGGTCTGGACACCACATTGCTTCAATAGTTGAAATAGCAGAGTTTTGCATTCCACTCGAAAGGAAAAAACCTCCCCTCGGCAGCGACCACAGTGAGAGACATATTACACTTCGCTTCTGATCTACTGTTCACATAGTGAGAGTAATCACTACTGGCACCTTTGGCTAGTAAAACTGAGTGAGTGAACAGGGAAGCTCCCTTTCTCATCGCTAATGACAATCTTCTTGGATATGACAAGGAGAGAGAGAGAAAATATTAGGAGTTAAGAGTTGTTAGAGTGATTTATGTTGAACGGCCAGACAAGCTTACTCACGTTCAAGTATATATGAGCAGAAGCACCCTGAAGTCCATCCTTACTGCGTAAAGGATGGGGACAAGCAGAGGTACGCAGCACATGCAAGAATGCTGGCGCAGGAATTGTGCATGCAGCCCTGCCCCCTCCACACTTTGAACCTTCGCAAGCCCATAAAAATTCCAGAACATGTCTCTCACTCTGCATATATTGTATTATCACACCTATTTAGAGACCACTTCATGGTATAAAGCCATTGACAGCACACAGTAACACCAAAGCACAAGAACAATAAAACCATCCACACAGACTCTAAACAGAATGAAGCCATTTCATCAAACACAAAATAATTAGGACTCCACAATGTAAAGACTTTGCTAGTAGTTTGCTAAAAGTTTCTGAAGCAACCACAGGGATACGGTGCCATCTTGTACACGTCAACGGACATATGCATCTACACACAAGTGCGTGCTGCACACAACGTGAAGGTAATATCTGAAGGCAGTGCATGGATACAATGCTGTCCTTGTACACAGAAGATACAGTTTAATGCACAAAGGCCATGTCTCCTTCTGGTGCTAGAAATTTGAATTATGTAGTACTGTAAGTATGGCGCCGTGTTAGAGAGCCCTGACGTCCTCCCTGCCATCTGGACAACATCTGTATGGGCTGACCTCAGGTTTGAACATGGAATGCAAAATTTCACCAGTTTTCATTTAGATATCCGAGATTGCAAGGGAGATATCACATTGAAGTACATATTTTCCGGACTCCTTTCGGTTCAAAACACAGAAATCTTCAAACTTCCACTCCAATGCCCCCATTTTCAAGGGAGATAGCACAGTGCATTGCATTTTGCATTTCCTTCTCCTGGGCGGTGGGAATGTTGAGCTGGTTGGTACCCAAACACGAGGCACACAAAAGAGCCCTAAACACACAGACCAAACCTATTCTGATCAGTGTTTGGAATCCTCATATTACAGAACAAACAACCAAAGCAGGGATGAGCTAAGCTGAGGCAATTTTACCATGATTCAATATTCAAAATATGCACCCAAAACAATCCCTCTGAACAAGAAAACACTCTTAAGAACTAGCAAGTGAAATAATGGAAAATGAAATTTCGGGAGCCTTGTAATTCATTTAAACCGGGAAGAACATAATGCACACCTTTTTTATGAACTGGCAGAGAAATCAATAGGCAACCAATTCAGAGCTTTTCATAGGAATTGTAGTGTCAGAAATGGCTCTCCATTGGACTGTTTGGCTGAATGATTGTCCAAAGCATAGAACATGGGAAGCTGCCTTTAGCAAGTCAGACCTTTGCTCCATCTATCTCAGCGCTGCCCACACTGACTAGCAGTGGCTCCCCAAGGTTTCAGAAAGGTGTCTCTCCCAGCCCCTACCTGGAGATGCCAGGGTACCTAAATTTAGGACCTCCTTGCATGCAAAGCATGTGTTCTGCCACTGGGCTGCAGCCCTTTTCCAAGGTGCACAGATCACCCCACGTGTGACACTGTGTGGCAAAGCTTGGCCCTGATTCCATGTGTTGGAACAAGGGCCCCTGAAGAGAATTGCCTGCACAAGAGCAGCTGAATATGTGTAAGGAGTTAGGCAAAACAAGAGTATCCCGTGTCTAAAGCAAGTCTGCACAACACTCAGCCAGCGAAGCTGAATATGGGCCACTGGCCAGCTACTTGATAATTTTGCTGTGTTTGCAGCCTCAGGCAGGCCACAGCATATGTGAGCGACATCAGAAGGCTCAGAGTCTGGGAGGTATGTTTTGGCTGCAACAACAACAGGGCAGAAGGGCAAGAGGGGGGCAGCAGCCGTAGAGACCAGGCTGGGAAGGAATTCAAGGCAGATACTGGGGAAAGGGGTCACAGAAGGGACAAGGCTTGGGAAAGTATTAGCAAGTATTAAAACAACAGCAACCCTAAAGCAGGATCAGCGGTGGAGACTTCTGTATGAAAGACTGTCAAGAAATGCCAGGCATCTGTTTGATAAGTCCACCAGCATCCTTCTCTGGCTTCCTTTTTAGTCATGTGTCGGGAATCTTTGGCCCTCCAGATGTTGCCAAACTACAACTCCCATGATCCTTGGCCATTGGCCATGCATATTAGGGCCGATGGGAGCTGTAGCATTTGGAGGCTGGGACCATGGAGGAAAAATAACAACCAAAGTAGTCTGGCAGACAATGAGCACCTGACACACACCAGCCAGGCCTTCTAGTTCCCACCATGTCAAAGTGGTTGTAGCCAGAGGTGCCAGTGTGACCTGCTATACTGTTTCATGACCTTTCTTGATGTCCTAAACAATGTCACTGTGATCTAGTGTCAGCCTACCAGTTTTGATTCATTTCTCTTGGAAATAGCATCTACATTAGTACACCTAATTACAGCCCTGCAAGGGTAACATAGGATTAAAAATGAACAAAAACCAACCAAACAGGGGAAAGAAAACCTGGAATTCTGTAACAGATGCGCCTGCGATGCATCGTTCGAATGTTTAACAACCATCGGTTCTTTTCACAAATAATTATGTTAAATTGGAAATTCCCCACAAGGGGGCAATAGATTCTACAGATACACAATCCTCGTGCGCTGGAACAAGAGGATAAATGCTGTGCGATAAAAGTCCGCATCAACCATTGAAAGCAGCGTGAGTCAAAAGGTTATGTGCATTTCCTGTGCAACTTAGTGGAAGCCTGCATTTTTGACAAGCTGGAGCCCTGATCCCAGAGGATGGTCTGAAGGCGCATGGTGCAGGAACCTTGCCGAAGCTAAGCAGATCTGGGTCTACTTAGTGCACGGACGGGAGACAACACAGATTGGAACCATATGCATGCTGCCTTGTGCTTCATCGCTGAAGAAAGCAATTTGGTATTCATTACTCTGACTAACTAAGGCTCTTCAGAATCTCAGGGGAGAGGCTGCAGCTCAATGCTAAAGCTTTGCATGCAGAATGCTGCAGGTTCAGTCTCCTGCATGCACAGACAGGGCCAGGAAAGACCCTGTCCAAGACCCTGGAGAGCTGCTTGCAGTCATTGCAGACAAAACTGAGCTAGGTGGATCAAAATCTTGCTCTGTCTTACAAAGCTTTCCTATCCTTGAGTGACACTCCTTCCCTTAAAATTCACATGACACTCCATCTTTGTAACTGGTAGTCACTGATCCAGAGTTAACTGTAATCTCTGACACCCATGTTCATAACAGTTAATGCACTTAAAAGAGCCCATATTGCATGGGGGGGGGGAAGGACCTGTGCCACTGACCCCAACCACATGCTTCCCGCTTTATAACATGATCACCGCTGAATTGCTACACTTCTGCAGCAACGTATGAAGGGAAAGAGAGTATGGGAAGACCCCAATTTTTCATTGCCTTTTAAAAACCAACACGAATCCTGAAGTTAGTGCGCTGCAATGGATCATGTTATGGTTTTGGGTGTGGGTGCACAACATCAGTTCCTCCTACAAACTTTGTTGACGTTTACCAGGTAGTGTGAGGGCTGTTTGCTCCCTGCCTGTTGAAATTGTGTGGGGTGTGGATCGTGACTCACAAAAAAAACCCTTTTGGCATCATAGTACCACAGTGAGCACTTATGGGAGCAGTCAGACTTAAAAAACAAATAAAATAAAAATAAAATAAAATGGAATTTGTCTAAGTGACAATTTGGGGTTTTTTTGTGGGGGCAGATGAAACTATTATGGGGGCCCATGTGTTGCAGGTTAGCCATGCCTGCTCTAGAGATACATGCTACCCCACCGCAGTTTTTAAAGGCATTATTAGGGTTCCTGATCAATATGTGAAAAATTCCACACTGGTTGCCATTATGTTGCATGCAAAATCCTTTTACTGTTACCAATTCATCCTGCATAGGAACTTACAGTGCACTTTCCATATCTACTGTACTTCCTTCCATTTTCTGTCACTGTGTAGAGGTAAATGAAGTTATCATGGGATCCCACTGCAAGTAAGGTGCCATCTGCAATGAAAATCAGAAACAAACTGTATGCTGTGATATCCACTGCCAACTGGCATACCAAACATATTCCAGATGTGCTGAACAATTCCCTCCCTGTATAACATCACCCAGAGCTCATGTGGTGGCCTCGCTGTTGGCGATGAAGGAGGACTGAAAACACCACATGACGCAAACAGCAGGGATGGGAAACCAGATGTTGTTGGAGACCCGAGCCCCATCATCCCCTCACAACCGGCCACATTTGCCGAGGCTGATGGGAGTTGGGAGTCCGATAACATCTGGAGGACCACACATTTCCTATCCCTGCCAAACAGGATAGCCTCTCATAATCCATTACCGGATTGGCCCCAGAGAACTGTGAGGAGAAGGAAGATTGCAGATAGCAATTTTCCCAATTCCTTCCCCTGCAACCCCTGAAAGCCATTTCTGGAGGCTGGGTAGAAGTGGACAAATTCCATCAACCCACATTGGTTCCCCGCCCCCACTTACTTTCAGGAACCACAATCTGGCCATAGTGCAAGAAACTATGAAAGAATCAGGTTTTGGTTTTGCTTTTTAGCATTCAATTGAAAGTATGTAAGTGGTAGGCAAATGTACCAGAATCAGGATTGGCTGGCAAAGCTACTGAGTATATGTCTTGTGGCAAACCAAGAGTCGTTGCAGTCCACGTGTGAGTCTGCCTCTCCAAAGTAAAGTTTTTCTGAACATTCCCTGCTAATTTAAACCTGGTTAGCCAATAGAAATCTGGGCTCTCCTCCTTTTCTTTTCCTATTTAAAAAATCTCCTGTTATGTTGCTCAGGTGTTGTTTAAGGCTCTGTGGAAGCTTTATGCTGATTTTTGTAAGCAGTCTAAAAAAACTTTGGAAATACAGGGATACAGATTTACCGAACACACACACACACACACACACACACACACACACACACATATATATATATATTCAATGCATAAAAACTCTAAACATGCAGAAAGGCTATTTGGAGTAAGACTAGCATAGCTGGGTGTTCCTGCAGAATGCAGGCATTTTTTCACACTCTGCATTCAGCTCAAAAAGCAGCTGTGCTAACTGAGAACTCAGTACTGGATTGTGAAAATATTTGTCCATCTGAACGCCTTAATTTAAAGCACAGTTAGCCATGCTATGGGCTTGGAACATGACAAAGAGTCCTCTGAAGTGTCTGCAAATGATAATGATTTCCAAGTAAGCTGATTCACACAGCAGGAATGGAAGAGCTGTCCGTGTAAAGTGACAATTTGACAGGCTTGGGGGAAAAGAAGAGACTGTATGTTGACTGCCTCCCACAGAGAATCTCAGCCAAAATCTTACAGCACGCAGAGCTGCATCTAATGGGAGCTCCAGTATACCTCTCCTTGCAAATGCAGCCTCTATGCTTGGCACACTATGACACAGAAAAAAGTTCCTTTTCAGACGAGGAACTCCTGGTTTCCGCTACAGCATGAAAGATATCCTGTGCAGGCTACTCTCAGTGTTAGAAAGTGGGATACAAAAGTTAGGAGCTAAATGGCACCTTAAGCCTAGGTTATGGGTGCTGCAATGGAGTGTCTAGGCGTGCTTTTCTTATAACAATAATACAAAGCTGAAAATGAATGAACTGCAGCTAAAATATTATGTTCATTTTTCACATGGTCTAGTCCTTCTCCTGCCTGCCCCCCTGATATTCGTAAGAGGGTCTCTTCCCCAGTCTTCAGAGAGTAGCAGGAAGTGGGGAGGCAGAAAAAGGTCCTCCATTCCTTCCAACAGCAGCAGTTTCAATTTGAAATCTTAGGCGCAGTACTGAGCCCAGAGCTCAGAAACTACTTGCACTAACAAAATTTCCTGTTGCAAAACGCGCCTAGAACAATGGGAGTTTTGAACGCTGCTTTCAGTATTAGCAGGGCCCCACCTGAGGACATGAATGAGCTATCCAGGATCAGGCTCGAAACAAATGGCCTGCATGCCTGGCAAATCAATGGGGCACCTGGCATGAAAGCAGCAGAGGAAAAACTTCCATCGATTCTCCTTCCCCCTAAAATATTTTGCAAAAAACAGGAAATGGCAACTATTAAGAACTGTGCTGCTTCCTGGGGGGGGGGGGGAGCTGTCATGGATTATTGAAGCCACCCCAAGTCACTACCCAGCAATATGAAAATAGGTAAGTACATCAAATTATATCAGAGACTTAAAATTTTAAGGGCATAAACAACTTAACAATACAGAAAGATTGTTGTACTGCTGAGCTTGACCCATTCAGCAGCTGTTTTACATGCTTGAATCATAACTCCATAACAAATTGTCCCATTTTTGTAGGGCTGCCATTGCTTATATACCTGGTGGGTTATATTTTCCATCTGAATTAACATTTCAAAATGCTTTATTTAGCCTGCTATTCATGGAGAGAAGCTGGCAAACAACACTGTTGATTCAGGTGCAGCCAAAACACAAGTGAAATCCTTCATTTCTGCACCTGCTTTACAAATGATCTACTTTGTTAATGCTGGAACGTAATCTGACGTGAGTGTTAAAGCCATACTAAGACCTATGTAATGTTACCTTGTTTGTTTGTTTTTTTTAAAACGAGAAATCTAAACATGTGTTTGGAAGGATTCAAACACTGAATTCAGCGCCGTTCTGCCTACCTACTGTGTAGCGCATCACCGAAAGCTGCTCATTGCCATCTGTATGTATTGAGACCAAATCTCTTGTTTCGGCATCTAGAACGAACCACCTGTTAAGAAGAAACAGAAGGGAAACATTCTAGCAAAAGCTATGACCAATTTTTTTTTAAGGCTCTATGGGCTATGATCACATCCCTCTGATCACATTCCTAGAGACATGTGATGCTGAAAAATACATTTTTTGCTAATATGTGTTATGTGTAGTACATGCATTAATTTGTGTTATTTTTTCTGAATATGGCACATTTTTAGTCTTTCCAGGGAGGTTTGCCTGCCACCATCTTTGTGGTCTTTTCAGCATGAAGTGAAGACCTTTCTGTTAGGTCAGGACTTTTACGAAACTTAAGTAGTCTAGGCCTCTGTTTTTGAAACCGGTTTATAACTCTGGGGATGTGTGGAAAGTTCCATTCCATTGTATTAAGGTTACTACCAGAGGTCTGGAGGACAGAAACACGAGAACAGGCCTTCTCCGCAATGGCTTCCCATCTGTGGAATGCTCTCCCCAAGGAAGTTCACCTGGCACCTTCATTATATACATTTAGGTGCCAGGCAAAAACATCCCTTTTTAACCAGGCCTTTGATCAATTTGACTGACATCCTATGCTCTTTTAAAATGTGGGGTATTTTGGGGAGGGGGGTTTATTGGGTTGCTTTTATTTTGATTAAATATTTTGTGGCTTTATATATTAATTTTGTTCTGTGAACCGCCCTGGGACCTTTGGGTATAGGGTGGTATATAAATTCAATAAATAATAATAATACTAAATAATAGTTTTCTTTTTTAATGGTTTGAGGTCTAACTCTGTTTTTAATTATTTTTTACTTATCTATTGCAAACTGCCCCAATAACTTTGTATTAAAGGGTTGTATACAATTGCTGTATATGCATTGAAGGGGGTTGGACTAGATCAGGGGTCCCCAAACTAAGGCCCGCGGGCTGGATAAGGCCTGAGGGACTTGTTTATCCAGCCCACAGCGCCCCCCACTGCCCGCTGCCTGCTCTTACCAGCGCTGCGCTGTGCAGCTGCCCACTTCTGGGTCGGAGGAGCACCGGAAATAGCTTGTGTGCATGTGCAAGCATTATTTCCACTGCACATCCGGGTTGGAGGAGGCCTGTGCACATGCACACAAGCTATTTCCGGTGCTCCTCCAACCTGGAAGTGCACTGGAAATAGCCTGTGAGCATGTGTATGGGCACGTGCTCACCTGCCCTCCAGCCCGCCATGCAATCAGCGCTGGAGACACCAGCCCGAAGCGTGGTAAGTTTGCTTACCCCTGGACTAGATGACCCTTGGAATCTCTTCTATGAACACAACATAAAATATATAGAACTGTGATTCTACAGCACACGTTGTTACATTTAAAGCACGCATAAACTGAATACTCTTCATAGTTCCAAAGGAACACGAAGGAACGTGATTGACTCAACCTGCCAGTGGCCTGTCATGCTTAAGTTGAGCAAACAAAACTCTCAACTGCAGCAGACAGCGTGGAAACTGGCAACGTGTAGTGGCTCAAGAGTGCAAGTCGCAGCTCGAATTTCAGCTTAGTCCCACCTCCAATATCTGCATGATAGTAGTAACATGCCTGACACCATGCTTGAGGGGGAAAAGCACCCCAAGAATGGGGAAAAAGAGAAACACTTCTCTTTGTGACTAAGCTCTGCAAAACCTTAGTTATGACTCTCAGAAGAAGGGGTAAGTAAAGAAGATAGGCTTCTGGAATAATGCAAAGGGCTAATTTTACAGCTTCGTCCTACAAAAAAGGTATGGTTTCAGAGAACCGGCGTGCTGTGTTATTATGATGGAATAACACAGCACTCAACTTATATCCATATGGATTGATTTTCACCACCTGTTGTGTGAAGAAAACTGTATCCCGGTATGCTGCCACTCGTGAACAGGTTGCCAACAAGGAGACCAATTACAAGTAATCGTTAACATCCCATTTGCATGCACGGGGATGCACTAAATTTGCATTTAGGTTGGACATTGTAATTGCAGTGCTCTCAAATCTGCAAGGATGCTGATTTTTTCTTGGGCCAGAGGCAGCTGGGGCCATTTTACTTAAGCTACCAGAGTGCCATCTATAAATAGTGTGCACAAAATTAAAAACATGGGACAGCAAAACAAAATTCATCTTGACATTTTAAAATCCACATCACGGGCAAGGCTACGTCTCAAGAAGGCTAAGTCTCAAGAAGAAGTCATCCCTCGTTATTTTCAAAAAGCACTCCCAAGTCTGAAAACCAGATATCTGGAAAATGGCCTATTCCAAATGGCTTGGACCCAATTTGTGGTTAAGGGACCACATGAAAGACATAAAACATGAAGCAGCTCAGCATACCACCACAGCTTGTGAATATGCTGTGTGCAAGATGGATGGAACCAGTGGAAAAAAATGGCTGAAATATTTTCATTGGACAGCAGCAGAAACCACTTTCAATAATATCACGGGGGGCAACGCAAAAATGTAGGTTTCACCTACAGCCAATTTTGTATTGCAGCTGGATGACCGACATGTTTCAGCCTGCTGCTTTGGTGTTGAATAACATTCAAGTGTTTTTTAAAAAAATGCCACCAAAATTGCTGGTGTTTGCTTCTGCTATTCGCGTTAAATCCCGACAGATCTAAACCAGGGAAGGTGCTAATTCTTTATCGAAGGCACACAAAACCACCATACATGCAGCTTGTCATCTACTTGGGATCTCTTATTCACTTTAAATAATGCGGCAAATATTTAAAAAAGTGAACTTAATGAAAAGAGAATCTAGCAAAGGGTATCAGGAAGAGTAAAACTGTCCTTTCCTAAAATTGATTCTACAAATTGTCACGGATGACGACAACTTAATGCTACAGATTTTAAAGAAGTTTTTTGGGGGGCGGGCAGGGGAACAGGCCAAGCCAGACACCACAGGACCTTAAGTATTAATTTTACATATCTAAGCAAAGGAAGGCAGGGATGTGCAGATCTGCATTCTTCAGTGAATGGAATAGCATATCCATTATAGTTTAAGGAGCTCTGTGCACGCTCATCGGTGGGTCCACGAGAAGCCACTGATATAGGAAGCATGTGTTCCTTTGCACAATCAGTGGCTTGGTTCCAATAGTCAAGATGTGCAGGAGCTTCAGGCACCTGCACACAACTGCTTCATTCTTCACTTTACACGAGTGAACAAGCCAGGAACCAGTTAACCATATCTTCATTCCCAACAGTGAATTAAAGTGAATAGTTTCAAAACAAACCAGGATTTCTGGAAGCCAACTTTTACACAATGACTTCGTATTCTAGCTTGTTTAGAAGCCATTAATATTAGTTTCCCAGCTCAGATGCAATAGGAAGCTATGGTTAACCGTGGCTTCCTGGCTTGCTTCACTGGTCATGCAAAGTATCTGCATATGGGTGCAAAAAAGTTGTCTTCGCTTATTAAGCTGAGATCTTGATGGCTTGAATGTAGCCAGTGCAAATCTTTGGATTTTGCAGTATCTGCTCCAGAATTTTAGAGTTTGGTTCATCGCTGCACTGCTTGAGTCTCAAGGAATACAGAGCAACCTGGTTTGGGTGAAGCCAACCTACTGCTTTGCCTCTGGGCACTTCAGTCAAATGTCTAAGGCAGTGTGTATGCGCAAGGGCACAAGGAGCAGCAGGGCTTGGTTATACTGTGCAACTTGTGGTACCTATCCATCTCGCTATTTTATATTTCTGCACTACAGCTCCAAGCTTGCCATTTTACTGCCACTGTGTGCAAATAAAGATTTTGTATTCATCTCTATTGGCACCTGTTGGTTCTTGCCAATTCACCAAAGTAAGCGAGCAAATAATTGGTGTTTCTGAAGTAACCATGCCCATTACCGTAACCTCTGTGCAGTTCACTCCTGTGGACACATATGCAAGGTAAGGGTTCACATGTGCGTTTATACAGACATGGAAGCAGGTCCGTGATCTTTACCCCAAACACATAAATCAGTTTGCATTTTGTTGCTAGCCAGAGAGGACATTGACTGAGTATGTTGTTCCCATCAATGCAGCACGTTGATTAGTGCCTTCCATACATTAGGCCTAGCTAATGGAGGAGCATTAACATGAATCTACATTATGACTGTTGGGCACAGATGAAGTTGCCAGGGACTCTATGGGTGTTTTGCCTTAAAGTATGGAGTTCTTTCTTTTTTGCTTACACCGCTATTGTGTTCTTGATGTTACCCCTAGGACAGCACAGAGTATTAACTAGTTATATGGGTGCAATTTCTAGCATAGCTCCCGTGATTTTAGCTGCCAGATAATTAATTTTAATCAAGACACTGAAAGAAGCAGCTACGTTTTCCTGTAAAAAGCAAGCAGAGAGCGAATTTAGGTGTTAAGTTCACTTGAGGCAGTATTGTTTGCAAACTTTTTTTTATGAATAGTGTGTGCATGTGCTGTCACGAACCTTTTAAAGAAGTGGGTGGGATAGAAGGTTAAGAGAGTAACCCCATGAGATTAATTTAAAAAGAAAACCAGCAATCCTTTAGACCCCTGGGTTAGCCCTGTTAAAACTTACAAAACTTGGGCTACATGTCCACATACGAGACAATGAATGCCCCAAAGCTCCTACTTTTAACGAAGACTGGTGCTCTTTCATTCACTTGATACATGCATGGAAGGTGTCTGCTTATACAGACCACGACTCCGTGAAATGAATTTCCTGTGTATGAAAATCCAGCAGTTCACATGCAAAGCTCTGTTGGAGCTTTTTATTACTACAGCTGGGTTTCGCTTTGGGGAAAATATACATTCCTCGAGGAGCTCTCATTTCCAAGTGAAAACGTAGGCAGCAAGCAGATGGTAAACTAGCCCAGTAAAGTTGTCGCAGGCTGTGAAATGTTGGGCTTGGCTGCAAACTAAACATTAATACTTTTGATTGGTAGAAGAAAACGGGGGGGGGGGAGAGCCACTCCATAATTCTCCAAGCAATAACAAAATCGCAGATCTCTGGGAAAAAAAATCTCTTGTGCTTGGCTTTGTAGAATTGATGACTCAATTGTTAAGCAGTTGATGGATGTTTGGCAGTTTGAATGCAGAGCAAGCATGATAAATGCCTGTAGGGCTGAAACAGGGTAAAAAGACAACATATATAGGTGTTGCTGTTTTGTGTTTTTTTTGCAAGGTTCATTGGCTCCCTCTTGACAAAATTTGAATGGGATTGCATTGTAACATATCACTGTGCTGATCATCACAATACAGCCCTTCCTACCCCCTCCCAAGTATTCAGTTCCTCCAGCCTACAGAGAAGACAAAATTTTCTTATGTTTCAGCAAAATTGAGTATGGAAAACAGAGTCCTCTTATTTGGGAGAACATCTGATCTAAGGAGTTTTCCTTATTATTCCAAAAGACGTTTGCATTTTACTACCATGAAAAAACAAAGGATGACAATATGAATACACGAGATCTCTAGCTGGAGTAGGTCAGCTTTGTTTTGCTGGCATAACGATAAATTCCATTGGCTTAAAAAAAATATAAAAACATGTTAATGTGTCACCATTATATTTTTATGTTCTCTTCCCCCCCACCTCCCCAGAGGAGGTTACATACCTGATATGTAGGGAAAGGAGAATACATTGGAGTGAAACAAACAAATTACTAGAACAATTTCCTGAGATATAATAATCGCATTTGCTTCGCTTGAGCAGAGGGACAAAAGCATTTACCTTCCTGAGTGTGTTCCTATTGCTACCACTGTTCCACTTGGATGGAAGTCAGCACAATGTCCTGGTTCCTGAAAGACACATTTTGGGCTTACGATTTAGGCTGAAACCTAGTTAGCATTCACACAAAAACAACATATATGCCAAACTGCCTCACCTGGACT
Source organism: Podarcis vaucheri (assembly GCF_965113315.1). Taxonomy (NCBI): domain Eukaryota; kingdom Metazoa; phylum Chordata; class Lepidosauria; order Squamata; family Lacertidae; genus Podarcis; species Podarcis vaucheri. Next base: position 25,088,992 of record NC_138761.1, read on the forward strand.
GAAAAAAAAGGAAAATGGAGCAAGCACCACAGTTCTAACTTATGAAGCAAGATGGCCAGTGATTGCTACAATATTTATTGTCCTCGTAGTAAGATTTGAATCAATTAACTCTTTCCCGCAAAAATAATATTTCCGAATAAATTAGTCACTCAGGTACCCTGATGATATGGAAAGAACGGTACTCCAACTCTCCATGATAAGAGATTCAATAGAAGAATACAGTATGGGGATGGGGAACCTGTAATCTTCCATCTGTTGTTGGGTATCAACCCATCAGCTCAGTCAGCGTGGTCAGGGATGGTAGCAGCTGTAGTTCAGCAACATCTGGAGGGCTAGAAATCTTAACCGCCCCCTAAAAGGTAAAGGTAAAGGGACCCCTGACCATTAGGTCCAGTCGTGACTGACTCTGGGGTTGCGGCGCTCATCTCGCTTTATTGGCCGAGGGAGCTGGCATACAGCTTCCGGGTTATGTGGCCAGCATGACTAAGCCGCTTCTGGAAAACCAGAGCAGCACATGGAAACGCCGTTTACCTTCCCGCTGGAGTGGTACCTATTTATCTACTTTGACGTGCTTTCGAACTGCTAGGTTTTCAGGAGCAGGGACCGAGCAACGGGAGCTCACCCCGTCGCGGGTATTCGAACTGCCGACCTTCTGATTGGCAAGTCCTAGGCTCTGTGGTTTAACCCACAGCGCCACCCGCGTCCCCTACCTCATGCCTAATTTTGAAGGGGACAATGCAAGAGCGTCTTCACTGTCCCTAATTACTAAAGCACAGTATATGTGTGTAGTGCAAGGAAGATACCAAGCTTACTAGCTTCAATGAAGGGGAACCGTAAGTAAATGAAAAATGAAGAAGAAACTTAGGGTTGCCTTCAACTAACCCTTACCCAGAGCAGACCCAATGAAACTAATGACCTGAAGTTAGTTCTGTCCATTAATTCCAAAAGGCCTATGTCTACAATCCTGAGGTTCCATGTTCATATGACCACTAACCAGACTATATTAACACCACACTTTTCTATTGTTCTTAATAACATGCGTACAAAAACACTGCCAACCCTCCTCCACACCAACAAGGCCCAATGACAAAGCACATGTGCTCTACTTCTGAGCTATGCCCCGCCCCTGACACTGCAAAGGCACTGCCATTGCTTGTTATGAGATGTAGTAGTACAGGCTGGCTCCACCCCTAAGAGGAAGCTCTACTTGTGTAGGCAGGGAAGCGTCCTACGATTACAGCTGACAACTTCAGAAAAAGAAGCTCGCATACCTCCACCAACCTGGTCCATTCAAGTGTGTGGTCCGCTGAGTTCCACATACAAACTTGCCCATCTTGAGCACACGTTAAGAAGAGATCTTTAAAAGGATGTGTCGCCAGGCCCCAGAGCTCATCTGTGTGCCCCTATAATGTAAGCAAAGCAAACCTGAATTACTGGACAGATATCTATAACCTGTAAAGGTAAAGGGTAAAGGGACCCCTGACCATTAGGTTCAAGTCGTGACCGATTCTGGGGTTGCGGCGTTCATCTTGCCGAGGGAGCCAGCGTACAGCTTCCGGGTCATGTGGCCAGCATGACTAAGCCGCTTCTGGTGGACCAGAGAAGCACGGAAACGCCGTTTACCTTTCTGCTGGAGTGGTACCTATTTATCTACTTGCACTTTGACATGCTTTCGAACTGCTAGGTTGGCAGGAGCAGGGACCGAGCAACGGGAGCTCACCCCATCACAGGGATTTGAACTGCCGACCTTCTGATCGGCAAGTCCTAGGCTCTGTGGTTTAACCCACAGCACCACCCGCGTCCCTCTATAACCTGTACCAAACCAATTAAATCTCAATGGCGCAGCTGAAGTAGCGGGTGGGTTGGAAAGGGGGCGAAGTGAACTCACCTGTACTTCCACTTGGAAACCGTCATTAAATGTTCCCCGCAAAATAAAATTCCGCGAAGTGCCAAGTAGAAATTGGTCAGCTTTGCCTTCTGCTACAGCTCTGATTGTCCCATACTGATCAGGAACCTAATAAAACAGATTTCCCATAAGCTCAATTATTTTAGTCCTCAGAGCATAACAGTTATAATTTCTAAAAACAATAGCATCTTGAAGCACATGCAGAGCTGAGGAGGAATTTGGAAATGGGTCTAAATCGGCACCAAACTATTTTAAATCTAGTGCTCCGCTCATGACATACACTACAATACTTGTAAAGAACACATTGAATGGAGTGGAGTAAGGACAGCTATCAATATTTGCCTAACAGGCTAGTGGTTAGATTTGAGGGACATCCCTGCTGGTTAGACCCCCTGCTGCCAACGTATCCTCCCACTTCTCCCAAAGCAAGGCTTTTCTGGACTTGAGGAGGGATTGGCAGGGAAGGCAGAGTGCCCAGAGACAGGAGTGCGAGATCCAGTTTGGAAAATGGGTCTGCTTAAAGGGCAAACTGTGCTCGCCTCAAACAGAGCTGCTCAAATGAAGACTGACTCTGTCCCTACTCATCAATAGGAGCAGCCTGGATTATTGAAGCATAAATGAAATGTTTCCTTGGTGCCGATGACAGCAGCATTTAGAAGTTGCTTGCTGGGTTAAGTGTAGCTGCAGTGCTAGTTTCCTGGCAAGGAAAGGAGGGGTGAGCGGGATGGGAGGGGAAGTTTGTGTGGTGCAAATGCAAGTGGAGCCAACTTGATCTTCCTGCCTGTGAATTTACACCATACTGACCTCTCCATTTCCTTGCCCCTCCTGGTGTGAAACTGACCTGCCAGGAAGCTAGCATAGTGGCTCCACCACATCTGGCAAGACGCTTCTGGCAACTATGTTTTTAAAGGCCACTTAAAAGGAGCAATCCCACTAAATTCTATAAGTGGTGGGGATGATTCTTAGAATGCACCATTAAGGAGTTGTGTTGCACTGCTATCTGATTTCAGAAACACAAGCGTTGAAGAAGACTTCAGAATGGATACAAACAAGGAAGAACCTGCTATACTGAATTCTTCGCTGCGCACCGTTTTAAGTAGTCTCAATAGAATGAAGGCTTCTCATGCAAGTATGTTAAAGACATCTCTCAACACATGAGGAACAAGCATTGGGAGTGATAAAGAATCTTAACATCAGCTGGCTGCTTCCTTACATTTTCTATTATAAAACGTTCAATTTGCTTGCCTGTCTAATGCCAAGAGGAAATAAAATGGGGGACGGGGGACAGGGGACCTCAAACTAAAAAAATGCAAAGATGTTTATCTAACTACTATATTTTTCCCAGAAGAGCTGGCAGGATTTTTCAGCATCAAATAACAGCTGTATACAGAGAACATGGCACGTTAACAAAGGGAATAGGATTAGGAGAGATAACAATCTACATCACTCAAGTTGCTGTTTACCAAGTTCAATGGTGATTTATATCCAGTTGGCATCTAACTTGTTGATTTTATTAATTATCTTTATAAAATGACTCTTTTGAAGCCATTTCCCTTACCGAACAGGTATATTAACACCCCCAGAGGCTGTGAATTCATCACCGCAAATAGAGATTAAAATGTCATTTTGCTTTTTACTGGGAGTTGCCAAGGCCAGGTGAGGGGCGTGCTGGAGTGGGACTTGGCAATTTTGGGTTCAAGCTGCCGATCACCTGTGGATTTCAAGACAAGCTGTGATGCGTCTGTCATGTTTCCCCATGTGTAAACTGGGAGTGGCACTGAACTTAACTTCACAGATAAAACCAAGGGCAGAATTAATCAGCAACATCTCTCTGCATGGTGTTCAGTAAGATGGAGCAGAGCTGCACAGACATCATTTTACACAACCCCGATTCAATGGGGCTTACTAAGGAACACTTCCCACTGGATTGAGCCCCAAGAAACGTATTGTGGCACAGACATGTGTTGGCGAGAGTCCACCACGGCAAATGTGGAAAGTGGGCATGAAGTGAGCAGGTAAAGTTGTATGAATATGACAGAAGGGAAATAGCCACATGTGGGCAGAATAGGCTCAAGGGTCTTGTGTTCCCTACCAACTCATAACGCTCACTAGGTGACTGCAGACCTAGACAATCTCTCAGGGTTGTTGTGAAGATAAAAACAGAAGGGGGTGGGAATCTTGTATACTGTTCTAAGCTCATCAGAGAAATGATGAGGTAAAAACATTAATAATGAAATCAATGAGGGGAATGTAAATGACGCTGTAAGTAGCACAGCAATAACAAGAAGAGCAACAGCAGTACCACAATTGCTACGTGGTTCCATTTCTTTGGTGACAGTAATATGCCTACCTCTATTTCCCTTTCAGGGTTCAAGTCATGATCCCACAGAATTATTTTTCTGTCCTTCCCACCTCCAGTGAGCAGCATCCCGTTCCTCATTTGGCAGAGGGTGAACACGCTGCCATTGTGAGCTTTGATTTGCCGACTGATCTGATACACACCTGTGGTCACAGCAGAAAGAGTTCTAAGTTGCTATAATGGTTTTGCCAGTTTACACAGAAGAATAATCAGAAAAATGAAAATATTACATTAAAGACAGACACTTTTTGGTGGGTGGGTGGGGTGGGTATTTTTTCCTATGTGGATGGTTTCAACAACACTGTGATTTTCTAGCCTGCCAAAACTGGAACTTAAAAGTGATTACAAAGTAGCTTCCACTGGCTTTATGATCACTCCTGTTGGGAACTTGGTGGTCAATTTCCTAACAGAGATTCTAGGCGTTCAAGGCTGCCTGAATTTGCAATCTAACTATGCTGTGGAATCTTTCGCCCTAGTCCTAGACTGGCAGAGGCTTCCCACTGCCATTCTGTAGTGACCAAAGTCCTCTCTGAATATTATAACAAAAGCATGAAGTCAGTTTGGATGACCATGTCTCAGTTTAGGAAGCTATGATATGCACAAACCTTCCGCCTGCACACTCCACACTCACGCTACCCCCTTCCATCCTCCTTTCTCAGCAGTAAGTTAGGAAACCATCAGTTAGCTATGATTTCCCATTGCATCTGAACTGGGAAACTAGGGTTTCCAGATTGGGGACAAGCTGGAATCTTAAACCACACTCCTGGTTTGGGCGGAACAAGAGACTATAGGCTTGTAAGTTTAACTGTGGTGTGCCGACAAGGGCGGGGAGGGAAATGGCTACATGTGCAGGCATAGGCTTATCTTGGCTTGCTAATGTGATGATCTGAACTGGGCCATGGAATCATAAAGATTTGGAGAATGTCTTGTAGGCCATTTAGTTCAACCACCTGCTTGAGGTAGGAAATCCAGAGCTAAGAGCCTTCCTTTCCCCCCAAGCAATGGTTGGCAAGCTTCTGCTGGAAGAGCAACAGTGAATAAGAGCTCACAATGCCTCTGGATAAATGGTCCTATTGTCAAATCGCTCCAGTAAGAAGTTTCTTCTATTGTTCAACCAAAATTTGCTCTGCTGTTAATTCAAGTCCATTAAGATCTAGTCCTTTCTTCTGGGGCAGCAAAGAAAAAGAAGAAAACGACTTCTGGAACTAAAACATATTCTGGGGCTAACTGCCTTGGTGAATCATGGTTTGAATAAAGCTACATATATGCTTTTTAAAAATGATTTTATGTCTTTTTAACTTTGATAGATAAAACAGAACCTCTAGGCTCGGAGGCAGTAGGATACTGAACGCCAGGTGCTTGGAGGGAGTACAGGGTGCTTCCGAGCTCAGAGGCTCTCATAACTAGAAGCTATCTGCCCAAATTTTCAAAAACAAGAGGTGTGTCCGCGAGAGGAGTGTGTGTGTGTGTGTGTGTGTGTGTGTGTGTGTGTGTGTGTATTGTGAGGGCCGGGGATGTCTAGGGTGGCTTTAGTAAAAGTTGGTAATGCTACGGTTTGCTATTTTTCTACATAAACACTGAAGGATGAATTCAGAAACAAATGTAAAAAAACCTCTATAAAACCTGCATTAAGTGCAGCTCAGGTGTGAATTGGATTACTGGTGTAAAGGCTTTGCACGTAACAATGTGCCCAGATATTTTAATTAGAAAACCTTACCAAATAACATTAGTTCATCTGGCTGCTACTGCAAAGGGTTGGGTTTTTTTTGTTAATCTTCAAGATTAATTTTTAAAGGGCAGATGCCATTAGGTGTGAACTACCATCTGTTCTAGGATAAAATGTATATATAACAAATGTGTGCCTAGCTTCAAAGCTCTCCATAAAACCCAAGTGAAAGTAAAAGATGCCAACTTTACTTAGCAGGCCATCCCTAGGGAGCAGTTTGCTTTATTTCTCAATGTAAGCACAGAGACACACACACAAACCTAAAACTCCATTAAAGCCATGATAAATTCAACAGCACACATCAGCCATAAAAAGCCCAACTCAACAAAATCCTGGAACCATTTAAATAATTAATACATTCAACTTTTCATTATGGAATATTTGCTATGGCAACTATAGCAAAAGAGCCATTTGCTTTAGGTGGGTTATTATGATATTAAATGTACGATCCATTTTATAATTAAAATTTTATTTTATTCTTTTCTTCAGAAAGAAAATTTGCTGAAAATATATATATTTGCAGTTAAAACGTCCTGTTCTGACAGTATGTTTTTTCTGGCATGCCCATTTAAGCCCCAGCATTTTAATTAGCTGCCAAAAACAACAATTATCCTTGGATTTAAGAGCTACCTTAGGGCTCAGCAATGCCAGACCTGCATATGGCTGGTTGCAAATAGTAATTCTTCTTTAAAATGTTAAATTGAAACAAAACGCTGGCCTATAAAGCATGCTTAACTTGAAAGGCAGAAAATTAAAATTAGAGAAAGCTCTAATGCCAGCATCTGGTACATTACTTTTTTTTTTAACGTATTCCTTTCATGTGTGTGTCAATATTAAAGACCAAATACTGCTATATAAAACTGCATTATGTTAAGACATCTTCTCCAATGTGATACATTACACACTGAAGTTAAGAGGTTTTGCATTGCTCATGCATATTTCTTAGTGTGCCTCATCCTAAGCACTGAGCAACTGCAGAAGCGATTCTTGACAATCTCATAGCCCATATGATGGCGCAGGCAGCCACATGCACCTGCTTGAGTCCCTAAGGAAAGGGGACCAAGTGTAGAATATGCTGATATTTAAGATGGCCCAGGATAGGTAAGCCAAAGGATCCATCTAGTCTAGCTCCCCAGTTTTCACAGTGGAAAGCTGGATGCCTCTGGGAAGCCCGCAAGCAAGAGATGGAAGGCAATTGTTCTTTGCCTCTTCTGTTCCCCAGCAACTGGCTTTCAGTGCCATGGTGTCCCTGAAACCGCCGGAGGTAGCAAATAATCACTGACAGGCCTGCCGTCCATGAATTTGTCTAATGTCATCTAAACCACATGCCCCCACATACTGCAGCAGCGACTTCCAATAAGCACATGCCATATGAAGAAATAGCTTCATTTTGGCCGTCCCGAATCCAAGTCTCTTCTGAAGTATACTAGTAAAAATTGTGGTTTTTAACCATGTTTAAAAATTCTTGCTGAGAAGCATGAACAGGAAAGTTAAGCGCTTGCTGATTTCGGAGCAGCCTGGGAGAAAACTGTATGGTTAGCCCGTAATATGAAAGCATGTTTTTTAAAAAAATCATTATGGCTACTGCTCCAGTGTGTCAAAATGGGAAGAAAATTTGCTGGAGGGCAGTTCACTAAGAGTCACCTGGTGTTTTTTCATGGATTGACACAACAGGCTGAAGATGTATGAAACCTGCGTGCACCTGACAATTCCTTCGACTACCTTTGTAATTCCTTGCATTTTATGAATTTTTAAACCTATCTGCCCCTATATATATAAGCCAGTTTAACAAATTGCCATACCTTTCGATCCTTTCCCAGGAGTGGCTTCTACAGCATTTTTGCTCCATATAAGCATTATCCCACCTGAGTCTCCAGTGAGAACATCTCCGTTTCCTAAAAATGCTAAGCACTGAACAAATTTGGGTTTTTCGTATTTCTAAAAAGAAAGAAAGAAAGAAGGAACAACAAAATGCATTTTTTTAAAAAAGTACAATATGCAAGGCAGATGTACAAAAGCAAAACGGGCACAATCCAAAACATCTCGTTCCAGAGACATTTCCGTGGGCTGCTTCAAACATGGTAGCACTCTCTCCATCTCAACCACTGCTTTGGAAAATGTGAGGGATGACTGCCATTCATTATGCCGTAGCACTTGAAGAAGAAGAAGAAGAAGAAGAAGAAGAAGAAGAGGAGGAGGAGTTTGGATTTGATATTCCGCTTTATCACTACCCTAAGGAGTTTCAAAGCGGCTAACATTCTCCTTTCCCTTCCTCCCCCACAACAAACACTCTGTGAGGTGAGTGGGGCTGAGAGACTTCAAAGAAGTGTGACTAGCCCAAGGTCACCCAGCAGCTGCATGTGGAGGAGCGGAGACGCAAACCCGGTTCACCAGATTACAAGTCTACCACTCTTAACCACTACAACACACTGGCTCTTGAGTAGAGCAGCAGCAGGACAAGATGCTTAGGCTGGTCTCTCCCGTTTTCTGCTTTCATTGCTGCTTCCACCCCACCCCACTCTGTGGAGTTGTATCTTGGAGACCTGTATCTTGGAGACTGAACATGAATTTAGAACTCCACAGGGATGAGGAGAATAGAGGTGCTAGAGAAACCAGAAAAGGTTTTGAAGAGGGCAGCAAAGATGTTCAGCTGAGTATGGGAAACAAGTCCAACAAGATGGATAGAACTGGGTTTATTTAGCCTGGAGAAAGGAATACTCAGCAGGGCCATGATAGTGCTCTTCAAATAAATAAAAGGCTGCCACATAGAAGAAGACTTGATTTCCGCTGCCTCAGAAGGCAGGACTATATCTAACAGGCTTGATATCACAGGAGGGAAGACTTTGGTTGAGTATTACGAAAAACCTTTCGACAGCAAGAGCGGTTCAGCGATGGAAATCGTTACCTAGAAGGGTGGCGAGCTCTCCTTTCCTACAGGTCTTCAAATGGAAGAAGGACAGCTATCTGAGGGAGATACACTCTTTCTCTGGATTCCCTATGTCAAGCTGATGGCTGGACTAGAAGATGGCCTAGAGAGCTCCATCCTGTTATTGCATGAGGTGGAGACATGATTATGAGTGGGAATATGGCTCACAAGGACAAGGTTTAGTGACCCTTGCTCAAAATCACTCTCTTGAGGCTTTGCTATGTGCATTTTACATTGGAAGTAGTTAAATGCATGTCTTTGTGTAGTCACTCAATATATTAGATATGGGACCTATTAGGCAGAACAGTCCTTTCTTCTCAACAACAGTTATCTAAGGATCATCAGTCTGATAAAATCAGATGATCTTGACTACCAAGGAAAGAAGCTTGCCCAGAGAGGAAGAATGCTTACCCCAAAAATCCCTTGCTTCCTTGTCAAAGAATTGCCGCTCCAAGTCCAGAAAAAAATATGGGATTTGCCAGATGTTATTATTGTGTCTTTGTCAGTTGGATGGAATGCTACTGCAAGAACAACTTCGTTTGTAGTCTGTTGAAACAACAAAAGGCAGTTACCACGGTTAACATTCCTGCTTACGCAGATAAGTGGAGACAATTCACCGTTATGCAAACAAATCCCACATAATGGGCATGCAAATGAGTATATTTATTAATAGCAGTTCATTCTTGCTACCTGGGGTTCTCCAAGCCACTGTCCCCTGCTCCTGCCTGCTTTGAATGTACTCCATCTTAGCCACCAGGCTCCTGAACTCTGTCCCACATTTTTAAGGAGGGCTTCCTACTTTGAAAAGAGGCTTTTTCAGAATCACCGAAGCGGGAAGGGAAATATGGAAAACCTTCCATCGTGAACTTCCTTCAGTTAATTTATCATAGGATCCAAGCCCATGTTATCTGGAATACATTCATTTCCCAATGCTAATAATATGGGGCTGAAAGCAGAAGAGATCTAGGGTTTAATCCCACCTACACACTAGCCTCTCTTCAGTTTGCAGATGTGAGAAATAGGGCGAGGGATTGAGAAAATGACATTAGGTTCTTGACACATACAATGAAAGATCCTTCATAAAGATAACTTCTGTGTCAGAAACCACGTGTGGCTTTGTAAAAGCACCAAATAAATAAAAATAAACATCATATATCCTGAACTTTTGCAAATATTTTGCTCTATGAAGCTCTAAAATAGGCTTTCTAAGATTATCTGACTTACATGGGCTTCTTAAGTTTTCCATTCACATTTCTCAATATCAAACACTGAAGAAGCTGCCATCTCAGATAACAAACATTTACTACAGTTCACAACATGTGTATCTGTGTAATGATTTTGTACATATATGTACAGGATACTGGATATATGAATTCTACTAATTACCTTAATCTCGGCTACTTTTGATCTCTTCTGCCAATCCCAGACAGTCAGCATGTGCTCGTTAGAATCATCGATCACACACAAATGTGTACCTGAGTCCTTAAGAGAAGAAATTAGCAAAGCATGTCGTCATTAGATGTAGGCTAAGCTACAAGTCAGATAGAATTCAAAACAGTGGAGAAGACCTTGCAATTGCTCCTTCCTAGACCTTGGCTACAGCTTGTGGTTAGTGAGGAGAGAGTTTAACCATAAACCCCAGTTCGGATGACATGATGAGCCAAATATTGCCTTACGGTGCAGCACTAAAAAGGGCTGAGGAGGAAAAAAATGGCTGCAACGTAGTGACCACACATTTGCTGGTCTTGGTAAGCCACAGTTTGGCCTACCAAGTCATAAGAAGCAGGCCAATGTGATGTATGCAGATAAAACTTGTACAAATCCATTTCCCTATTATTTCGATGATTATTTGAGGTTATTAATACCTAGCATTCAATATTTACAATGACGTTTTACTTACTTTCAAGTGCAGATTCACACACCAACCAGGTGCAACAACAGCAGGGCTTGGATTACATGCTCAATCTGTAAATGACTCTGAACGTGGAAGGAAATCGGCCACAAGTGGCCAGCTTAATCTTTCTGCTAGACTCTCAAGTTGCTACGTGTAAAATCTTGGCACACCAGAGCAGCTGCTGCTCATGCTGTGGTGTAGTAGTTGAGAGTGTTGGACTAGACCTGGGAGAACAGGGTTCAAATCCTCACTCAGCTGTGAAGCACGCTAGGTGACCCCGAGACAATCACACAGTAACATAAGAATACAATCGCATCTGGACAGGCTTAGGGTAGATAACATGCTCAACATTAGAAATGCTGGAAACGTCTTATCACATCCTAAAAGTCAATCCAAGCAGCTGATTTTCTCTTCTACCTTTGTCTAGTATACTGTCCACTGCCACATATCCCTAAGTACATTAAATGTCCCCAAGATGTAACACATGCACATGCTCCATTGGTGCTAAGTTAGATAAAAACTATTATTAAAGTCAGGTAGGTCACCTTTGACCTGAGAAACCTCATACTTGTTTTCTTCTTCTACAAAATCTCACTATTTTGACAAATGTAGGATGCACTGCTATCACCACCTCATCAGAGATGTAGAAATACAAATGTTTATGCTACAAACACTGATATGGCAAATGCTGAAGTACTGAGACTAGACAGTTGCTATTTAAAGAAATGGATAGGGCTAAGCTATTTTTGAAAAGGGCAGAAGTGCAAAGCAAGGGTTTCCTTATTTCCTGTTCTAGGTCAAGTCCAACATCAGAAGGGAAAACAAATCCTTTGTATCAGAGCTTGCCAAAATTTAGCCTTCCTGAACTTCCTCACAAGAAACAAATCTTTCAGCAGGTGTTGAAACAAATACACAATGCAGCCTTCATTTCTATTTCTGGCGTTGCTTGCGGACTTTGTGGGGTTCTTTTGTGTGTTGTTGTTCGGTCATCTGTCCTGTGTTGCACCATGGAGAGCTATCTACCCTCTAGAGAGCCACGTTTTAGTAGAATGTACACACCCATCCCCACAGTTCTCAACACTCTTAAGTTGCATGTTAGGTGACTCATTCTGGTTTTTCATTATTTTTCACAATTAGGGCAATTCCGGGGGGGGGGGGGATAAAATGTCATAGCATAGACTTGCTGTCAGCAACTGTCAGAACACTAATTGATGGAGATTTCCATAGGATCTGGCTGCTTGAGAACTAAAGTAGGGTTGGGGAAACCCATGGTCCTCTCGATGCTGTCGCATGCCAACTCCAATCAGCCCTAACCAGGCACTGCCAATGGTCACTGGCAGAACCTGGAATACAGTAACATCTGGGAGGCCATGGGTTTCCCATCCCTGAGCTGAAGCACCACAACTCCCATGCCACTGCACTGTGTGCATGTCATGTGTTGATCCAGCGCACCATGCTGCTGTAGGAGGATTGGCTGGAACTGCTAGGCTGACAATAACCTTAAGACAAAGCTTTGTTGTACAAAGCTACAATGCCCTGGTGCAGTTAACTAGCAAACAAGCAAACAACAAGAAGAATGCACAGAAGCTGCCTCTGAGGATGGCTGCAATTGGACAGACTGAGTTGGAAACCATGCACCAGCTTCATGAGTACAGCACTCTGCACACAATATGAAGCATCTTCTTCCATAGTGGAAAAGGAACTGATTAGCAGCATGGATGGGGCAGACTCTCCTACTCCCTTTATCTGCCACTGGATGCAGGTTTACAAACAGGTTAGCACAAGTCATACTGCAAACCCTCAAAGCTACTTAAGTCCCTTAAGTCCACAGAAGTAATGCAATATCAAGTTTTGTTGCTTAACAACAAAATACATACAAATCCACAGGTGTTTCACACAACCTTGCATATAGTAAAGGTAAAGGGACCCCTGACCATTAGGTCCAGTTGTGACCGACTTTGGAGTTGCGGCACTCATCTCGCTTTTTTGGCCAAGGGAGCCGGCGTACAGTCATGTGGCCAGCATGACTAAGCTGCTTCTGGCGAACCAGAGCAGCGCATGGAAATGCCGTTTACCTTCCCGCCGGAGTGGTACCTATTTATCTACTTGCACTTTGAAATACTTTCGAACTGCTAGGTGGGCAGGAGCAGGGACCGAGCAACGGGAGCTCACTCCATCGCAGGGATTCGAACCGCCGACCTTCTGATCGGCAAGTCCTAGGCTCTGTGGTTTAACCCACAGCGCCACCCGCGTCCCTGCATATAGTAGCTAGTTCTTTAAAAAGGTGATGTTGTGTACTATATATGCCTGTCAGCCATTTCCTTGCTGTATCTTACATGACTCTGGTTTAATTGAGAGGGAGGGGGTGATGTTGTAAAATCCAGAAACTGTTTTTTGTTTCGTTTGTTTAAAAATGCATTTCCCTGCTTACCGCTTTTGAAAAATCCAGGCATCCTACTCCACGCTCGAAAGTCCCAAGGCCAATGACTTGCAGAGTTGCCACACTCACCGAATCCCATACTCTAACATGGGGAGGCAAAGACTGAAAATGAAAACAATTTCATGGAAATGGTTACTGAAAGGAGCTGAAAATAGAAACATGCAAAATTAGCCTTACATTAAGCAGTTTAATCTTTTGGTTGAGGTGAACACCACCAATTACTAAGAAAGGAAGACCTTGCAACAATACGGGTAACTGAGCATGCTGCTTTTCAGATCAACCTTCAGAAACAGGATTTACAGTGTAATCTTATAAGTTTGCTTTAAGGCAAGTTCCAATGTTGTTTGCTCCTAGGCAAGTAGGTATAGGATTTCAGCCTTACTTGCAAACACCTTGTCACGAGAGGGGGAAAGTGCATTGAAACACCAGTCTGAATAGCAACTAACCAGGCATTTGGTAAAACAATATTTGCAATGGGTGGGATCTAGAGCTGAACAAGCTGAAATCTGTTCACATCACAGGGTTCACCCCCTCCCCAAAAAAGCCTCCCCTGAGGGATTCGTGATAACAGACACAAAAAAAGCTAATAAATCATGAAACTAGCAAAAATGACTGATGCAACAGGCTCTGAAATGAAGATTAATCTGCAATTAATCCAGAATGCGGCAGCTAGACTGGTGACTGGGAGTGGCCGCCGGGACCACATAACACCGGTCCTGAGAGATCTGCATTGGCTCCCAGTACGTTTCTGAGCACAATTCAAAGTGTTGGTGCTGACCTTTAAAGTCCTAAATGGCCTCGGTCCTGTATAGCTGAAGGAGCGTCTCCACCCCCATTATTCAGCCCGGACACTGAAACCCAGCGCCGATGGCCTTCTGGCGGTTCCCTCAGTGTGAGAAGTGAGGTTACAGGGAACCAGACAGAGGGTCTTCTCAGTAGTGGCGCCCACCCTGTGGAACACCCTCCCATCAGATGTCAAGGAAATAAGCAGCTATCCTATTTTTAAAACACATCTGAAAGCAGCCCTGTTTAGGGAAGTTTTTAATATTTAATGCTGTATTGTTTCTAACACTTGATTGGGAGCCGCCCAGAGTGGCTGGGGAAACTCAGCCAGATGGGCGGGGTATAACTAATAAAGTATTATTATATTATTAGGTCAACTATCAGCTGGTGTAACTTCATTTCTTTGGAGTGAATTAGTCAAAACGTGACCTCGGTCAAAGTGTCTCTTCCTCCCAACAGCCAAGTCATCCATCTATATATACTTTGCAGAGATGAGATTGGCTTTAAGTGCCAATCACAGCTATGCACAGGACTGTTTATGAGTGCTGCCACTTTGCTGTGTGCTCCTGCCGTGCTTTTTTGCCAAAGGCTTTGGGTCTTTTGACTAAGGCATGAGGTCATGTTTTGTTTTCCTTGAAGCTGTGAGAGCACATGAGTAGCCTCAGTTCCAGTAAGAGTTGCTCCCCCCACCCTTTGGGAAGGGGAGAGTAGAGGGATGGGAAGTCTGGCAAAAATAAATGTTTCAAGATCCCCGCGGGCCTTCTGCGGGAAATACGCAACGCACAACGCATTAAGATTATGCATGAACTTGTGCTTTTCGAATTATGCACCAGAGGTGAGCAGAAGTGAAAAGCGGACACTCCACAAGGCCTTCCTGGTTCCCATAAACACAAACCAGCTATTGAGGCAGGATTTCTTTAAAAGCTTACTCTTCCATCTTTATCCACTCCAGCTAGCTGTCCAGTTGCAATCCTGATTTTGTCTGGGTGCACAGCAAGGCTAGAAGACACAATGCCAACAAGGAAGTCACTTGTTGTGGGCCAACATTCATGGTAACAACTTGCTTTTACAAATGCCCTTTCACGGAACCCCTGTTCTGAGAAAAGAAGAGTATGACACTGAACAGCTTTTAGCACAACAGCAGCACATTGCTTCTGAGGGTTGTGCGGTCCGTGTGCAGCTTGGAGTGTGCTAAATCTGTTATATGGTGATGAAGGCAAAAATTTCATAAATATTCAATGTAGTTTTGGGACTACAATTCCCATCATCCCTGACCATTGGTCCTGTTTGCTAGGGATCATGGGAGTTGTAGTTCCAAAAAACATCCGGAGGGCCAAGTTTGCCTATGCCCAATCTAGTCCAACAGCCTGCAATGTATTCCTAGACCTCTGTAGCCTTCAGATCTCTCTCCATGCCACAACCCTCACTGAATCTGCCTTGCAGCTGGAGTGCTTTTGCCTGGCTGGAATGTGTCCTTGAACCCTTGTTTGTCTAGACAGAGAGGAGCGTGTGTGAATGTGTCAAGAAACAATCCTGCTCTACAATGGGGGGGGGGGAAATGGCATTTGTTGCTCCACCCGCTTCTCCCTCTGGCCGAGCCTGCCATTGGTTTGTGGTCCTTGGAAGGTTTCCCAGGAGGAAATGTGGTCTTAAGGCTGAAAAATGTATCCCATGCCTGCTATAGACCAAGCACCCGAGAAGGAGACTCCTCTTTCTTCCTCACTAAAAAAAACAACCTGTTGCTCTAATCCAGATTCGAATGACCTCGCTACTATTTTCAGCAGATCATTCGTGTGCAACATCTGGTACAGAATATGAATAGTCACATTTGTAAGACATACCACAGAAGCTTCACAACACTGACCATTTAATGCAGTCTGTATGTCCCAAGTAGTGGCGCTGAGTCCTCTCTTCATAGTTAAACAGTACTACCACGGATGCTATGAAATATACTATTTCTCCAGTAGGAAGGAGGTAAACATTGGCTCGACAGTCCCTTCCACGATAGCCATATCTTTTTTTTTTTTTAGGTCAAGGTTTTTAAAATCCATGAATATTAAAAGAGAATCAGTTCCACAAATCTCACACTGTGAAGGTCTGTGGCAACAGGAATGAATAGATCATTCTTTCATAATCTGCCTCAGATGTGAAACACTGTACCTCCGCCATACATATATTTTAACTTTTGGGAACTCAGGTTCCCCTTGCTTTTTGGTGTGTGTGTTAAGTAAAAGCCACATAGGAAACAAATGTACTGCAAGTTGCGTGAGTATAAAACAAACACACGAAGACTACCCTGAAGTATGAAGATTAAAACAGAGTCAAGTTTGTAAACCTGAAATATGAAATTTTCATTAGGCAATAATAGAAGCCGCTGCACAACCTTTAAGTACCTTAACCTGTTTTGCAGTCATGGAATTGCATCAGACAGCACAGGCCTTCCTATTGCTCCATTCCGGAGAGGAAGTGTATCAGTTCCATTTGGCCTTTTAAAAGAAGTGTGTGAAAATTCCAAAAGCTCCTCGCAAGGTGGCAAGACACCGCTAAGCAATTGCAAAATATTCAGAACCCTTTTTAGGATTACAGCAGGAGAAAAGTAATTTTTAAAAATATGGTGTGAAATAAAACAACTTCTGCACAATAGAAACATGAAGAAAATAAATAAAATATTATCCACCGCCTCTTTTTAGTTTCTGCTACCTGTTTCTATTTATTATTATAATGTTGGCTTCAATTGTGAGCTGCCCTGAATGTTGTATACATGACAGACAAGTGGGATATTCCTTTTTTTTTATTTAATAGAAACGAATAAAAGAGGCCCAGGTAAAGGGGAGAGAGACAGAGAGATGGGGCTGCAGGGCTTCTCTACCTGTTCTGCAGAAAAAACAGCAACTTTTGGCTTCTCCTCTCTTTGAAACCTTTAAACCCCAGCTGCTCATTACAATAATTCTGTCTAGCTGTTGTTGTTTTACTTCTTCCCTCCAAATCTCTTTTACCTTTTTGTCATGTTTTTTGCAGGGACTGTCTGGTTACTGAAATCTGTCAACTACTCTTGGGAGTCTTTTCTGACTAAAGAGTGGGATAAAAATGCTTTAAATAAATACACATAAAACATAAGGAGACTGGAAGCTAAAATACTCCTACACACACAAACACCCTTATTATTTCAGGAGATTAGCATAGTGGCAGCATCATATCTGCGCCGGTACCTTCACAAACCATGGTTAGCACTAAGTCACTGGCCTGAATCACATATTATGCTAAGCCAAACCATGGTTTAGCAAGGATGCATCTCCTAAAGGAGATCATGGCTCCTTTGCTGAGCCATGGTTTGGCTTAGTGTGTTGACCAAATCTGGGTTGATGGTTTAGCTCTCTCCAGGCTCACTAAAAGCTACAAAGGTATAGGAGCCTTAATACATCTCGTTGCACTGATATATTTTATTTGGAAACATTTCTGGGGTGTTAGCACTAGATATCCTCTACTGAACTAAATCAATCTTCCTCAATCTTGGCACCCCCTGTTCTGCTGGACTTCAGCTTCCACCTCCCCAGACAACATGCCTAACGCTCAGGGATGAAGGGGCAGGAGGTCCAACAAAGTTGGAAAAGATTGGACTATATGGGTGCTTGGATCTGATCCTGCAAATAAACTCCTAAATGTTCTCAAATGAAACAGTAACCCAATGCTTAACTGTGTGGAATGTGCAAAGCATTGGAGGGACTGTGGGAAAACGCCCGTGCCAAGCAAGAAGGAAGAAGTCAACACAAACAGCACCAGGAAACTATGAGTGGTTACCAGACGAAAACCAATAGCCTATTATTTAGTGATCCCAAAATTATTTTTCCCTTAGAGGAAGGACTTTTCTTTTTCTTTACACTACTATTAAATTATGCAGGCTTCACAGTGATAAAAGAAAACAGGAAACTAGACAGAAAAAGGAGGGGTGAGGGTGGGAAAAGAAAAAAGAAAAAACCACTGGAAAAAACAAGTGGGGTTTTTTGTTTAGGTTTGTGATAAGGATACACCCACTCCAGTTTTAATTTCTCAGAAGGCAGCTCTGTCTTGATTTCGTAATATTTGTCTACCTCCGAAGGAAGAAACATTGTGATTGGTCGTCCGCGCATGAACATCTTGATGTACTCTCCTTCTGTCAAAACAAAACAAAAGCATGCACTGTAAGTGAGTTTGCTTTGCAAGCAGAAATGTTAACAGACCCTGTAAAGAACTACATTTTTAAAAAGTGTAAGCTATGGATTAGATACAGATCCTGGTAGGACATCATCAGTACAACTTTTCTGGCTCAGACCTAATAAGGCGGAACAAATACACTCTTTTTTCTCACCACCCACCAAGATATGCTTCTGACCATCTTATCAACTTCAAAGCCCAATGGATGTAATCTATGGGCTGCTGCCCTCTTACCAAAAGGCACTGAATCTTTGTCAACATTTGCTGCTTCTCCCCACTTCTCCATTCAATTAGTATCCATTTAACAGTTCTACATGGCCACTCCTAAAATTTCTAAGGAGAGCAAGACTGGAGCCTCTCTTCTTCCAGCCCAAGACACAACTTAAGAAAAAGCAAAATGTGCAAGTAGCAAGGAGCAAGGACCAATTTTTACAGGCTCATTTTTACAATTTAAGCCATGCCTGGTGGGTGAGATGCCACCCCATTGCTTTTCAGGTTGGCATAACCATCCCATTACCTTCTATGGGCTCTGGGCCATATAGAAAATTTACTTCCTTTGCAGTTGAGCACAAGACTGTCTCCACTTTCAGATTATTCACCCCCACCCACCGCACGTTGAATGGAAAATATAGATTAGGGGTCAGCAAACTTTTTCAGCAGGGGGCTGGTTCACCGTCCCTCAAACCTAGTGGGGGGCTGGACTATATTTTGAAGAAAAATAAAAATGAACGAATTCCTGTGCCTCACAAATAACCCAGAGATGCATTTTAAATAAAAGGACACATTCTACTCATGTAAAAACACGCTGATTCCTGGACTGACCGTGGGCCGGATTTAGAAGACGATTGGCGAACTAAGCCGCTTCTGGCGAACCAGAGCACCACACGGAAACGCCGTTTACTTTCCCGCCGGAGCGGTACCTATTTATCTACTTGCACTTTGACGTGCTTTCGAACTGCTAGGTGGGCAGGAGCAGGGACCGAGCAACGGGAGCTCACCCCGTCACGGGGATTCGAACCGCCGACCTTCTGATCGGCAAGTCCTAGGCTCTGTGGTTTAACCCACAGCGCCACCCGCGTGTCCCACCCATGGATTAGACACACTGAAAAAGTCAAGACGTATGCAGCCTGCAGTGTGAATGACACCACAAACAGAGACCATTACATTTTAGAGCCTAAAAAGAAATTATTTCATAGGAGAGAGAGGTAAGGCCAAGTCTATTAAGAAACTATGTTATTAAAATGAGAGGTAAGGCCTATGCGGTAAATAATATATACACCTCATCCCAATTAAACTCTGAAGAGCAAGCTTTATTCTTCTTCAGGTGTTTTATTGTAATACCTACCAAGGGGGAACTTTTATGCATCTCAACATTATCATCAGACTGATAAACGTTCACTTAAAGCTAACTATGGCTGTCTGCCTAAATCAATATTTTTCAAGGGATGGGATCACCTTTCTATTGTCTAAGGAAGCCTTGCTGCACCTCTGGGTCCCCAGAGATTGTTGCACTACAGCCCCCATCATCCCCACCTAGTATGGCCAACAGCCAGGGATAATGGGAACTGTAGTCCAGCAACTTTTGAAAATCAAAGGTTTATGGAGGCTGATTCAAGTGTTTTATATTGATTATCTTTTGGCTGACCAGTCTCCTGAGATTACTGCCATGGAAGCTAGTTTTTGTGTGGTGCTCATAGCTTGTCAGAGCAGGATCTTGTCCTAATTTTAAAATTATTCACACTTAAGTTGTCACTCATCATTTTAATATATAGTGAGGGGGGAAAGTATTTGTTCCCATGCTAAATTTACCCGTTTGCCCTCTGATGAAGAAATGACCAGTCCATCATTTTAATGGTAGGTTTATTGTAGCTGTGAGAGACAGAATAACAACAGGGGAAACCCCAGAAACCCAGAAGACGAAAGTCAGAGATTGATGTGCATTATAATGAGTGAAATAAGTATTTGATCCCTCTGCAAAAGATGACTTAGTACTTGGTGGCAAAACCCTTGTTGGCAAATACGGAGGTCAGATGTTTCTTGTAGGTGGCCACCAGGTTTGCACACATCTCAGGAGGTATTTCGTCCCACTCCTCTTTGCAGATCCTCTACAAGTCAGTAAGATTTCAAGGCTGATGTGTAGCTACTCAAACCTTCAGCTGCCTCCACAGATTTTCAATGGGATTAAGGTCTGGAAACTGGCTAGGCCACTCCAGGACCTTAATGTGCTTCTTCTTGAGCCATTCCTTCGTTGCCTTGGCCATGTGTTTTGGGTCATTGTCATGCTGGAATACCTATCCTTGACCCATTTTCAATGCCCTGGCTGAGGGAAGGAGGTGCTCATCCAAGATTTGATGATACATGGTCCTGTCCATCATCCCTTCGATGCGGTGAAGGTGTCCTGTCTCCCTAGCATAAAAACACCCCTAAAGCATAATATGTTCCCCTCCATGCTTGATGATGGGGATGGTGTTCTAGGAATCGTAAGCAGCATTCCTCCTCCTCCAAACACGGCGAGTTGAGTTGATGCCAAAGAGCTTGATTTTGGCCTCATCTGACCACAATGCTTTCACCTAGTTCTCCTCTGGGTCATTCAGATGTGCACTGGCAAACTGCAGATGGGTCTGTGCAAGTGCTGTCTTGAGCAAGGGGATCTTGCGGGCTCTGCAAGATCTCAGTCCTTCACAACGTAGCATGTTACCAACTGTTTTCATGGTGACTATGGTCCCAGCTGCCCTGAGATCATTGACAAGTCCCCCCCCCCCGTGTAGTTCTGGGCTGCTTTATCGCCATTCTCCTGATCATGGCAACTCCATGGGATGAGATCTTGCATGGAGCCCAAGGCTGAGGGAGGTTGACAGTTATTTTGTGTTTCTTCCATTTGCGAATTATTGCACCAACTGTTGTCACCTTCTCACCAAGCTGCTTGGCAATAGTCTTGTAGCCCAGTCCAGCCTTGTGCAGGTCTACAATCTTGTCCCTGACATCCTTGGACAGCTCTTTGGTCTTGGTCATGGTGGCTGCTTTGGAATCTGCTGGATTGATTGTTTCTGTCGACAGGTGTCTTTTGTGCAGGTACTGTTAACGAGCTGGGATTACAGGTAAGATCTCTCCCTTACAGCAGGTGCTTCTAATCTCATCTTGTTACATACAGTAAAGATACCAGGTAGCCTGACATCTGGCTGGTTGATAGGGGATCAAATACTTATTTCACTCATTATAATGCACATCAACCTTTCCCCCCTCATGGTAATTATTTTATATTCCCTAGTGTTTTGATATCTTACATTGCTTTTAAATTCTATATTTAATATTGTACTTAATGTACCATACTGTGCCTTATGTATTTTGTTTTCTTCTCTCCTTCTCAACTGGTTATTGACTGAAATAAATGAAATGCAATTATTGCCCTAAGTGAACTCAGAAGTGTCACGAGAGAAACAGGAGGTTCAAGTGTGGTGCTGTGGAAGTTCAGGTTATAAATAGCACTGACAAAAGACACCAAGCATCTCTCCTGTTTCCTCACCCCAAAGAAATAACAGGAAAACCAAAGTAGCATTGTTTTCTTCTGGTAGGCTACACAAACTTCGGAGAACTCACTGAGCGCATTTTCAGACCTTTTAAAATTTTGATTGACCTTACATGGGGGCGGTAAAGCCTCTCACACACATCCTTGTTTCTCTTTTTGAAATCCAACACTACAAAACATTCTCTTAGGTATACAAGCCCACAGGGCAATTATAGCATTAATGCAAAACTTTTTTTGGAAACTGTACAGGTAATGGCGGCGTATCAACAAAAGCATTTTTACCAAACAGAAGGTTGTTGCCCAGGGACAAATTCCTGTAAATACAAGCTAGGAGAAGCAGCAGTTGAACTCCCTTTTAATTTATATTAGCTTAATTGCCGTGTTCTAGAACATCAAACTAAACTTTATTGGTCCCCTCCCAAACTGTTTAACTGTGGGCTTTTAAGGATATAATAAGATGAAGTATTTCATGTGTATCTCAAGCATACATCCTATACCCTCTTGTCCCCTGCCCTTTTTCGTCCAAATAAGAAAGCAAAAGGCCCTGTTTTAGAACAAATAGAACCAAAATGAAAAACAAAACAAAACACCCAAAGCATCCTTGTAAGAGGAAGGAGACACTGGTTTAATTTTAAATGTCATCATCCAGTTGGTGGGAGCCGCAACCTTTGTATTAAGCTCTGTAAATGCAGCATATGGAATGTTTGTAATAAAAAACCTGCCCTGAATTGCTTCAAGATGATACAGTGGTGCCTCGCAAGACGAAATTAATTCATTCCGCGAGTTTTTTCGTTTAGCAAATTTTTCGTCTTGCGAAGCACGGTGTCGGAAAAGTTTTGGAAAAGCTTCAAAAATCACCAAAAACCTCAAAAAAGGCTACCACACCACGTTCTATGAGTTGCTCCTCGAAGTCAAGTCACAACTGTATTAAGGGTGTTAAGAAAAAGGAAACAAACTTGCAAAAAATGCAAGATGTTTTCGTCTTGCGAAGCAAGCCCATAGGGAAATTCGTCTTGCGAAGCAGCTCAAAAACCGCAAAACCCTTTTGTCTAGCGAGTTTTTCGTCTTGCGAGGCATTCGTCTTGCGGGGCACCACTGTACCTTTCATAGCAGGGATGGGAAACCTATGGTCCTTCTCAGGCTTCCTCAACCTCGGCTCTCCGGATGTTTTGAGACTACAATTACCAATCATCTCTGACCACTGGTCCTGCTAGCTAGGGATCATGGGAGTTGTAGGCCAAAAACATCTGGAGGGCCAAGGTTGAGGAAGCCTGGTCCTTCTGATGTTGGTGAGCTGCAACAGCTGGCTGGGGCTTATGGAAGGGCCACAGGTTGCCCACTCCTGTTTTATGCATATTAAATGGATTGCATGCTATTACATCCATGTACACAGAACTCTTCTTCCCATGAAACCAAGACACGGAGGTTTTCTCTTGTTGCTGCTTGCAGAAAAGTTGTGTAAACCAAAAGCTCGATACCATAGCATAATTAGAGCAATCAGGAAGAATCTTTCGCAGTTTCTTATTGGCGTCATGTTCAAGGGGGGAGTGGGAAGGCTGGTGTTTTCCATGGTGATTCAGCTGCTAATTCAACTATCATGCAATGATAGTTTGAAATGGACCATTCAGTGGTTTAGTTCTGCCGCTGCTGTTAACAGATGTGAGCCAGTTGCCATAACGTACTTGGGCATCATGAGGTATGCATGTCAGCAACACACATCACTCATATCCAAACACTCCACACAGTTCAGCAGTACAAATTGGAAATGCTTCTACATACTGCAGTGGGGGAAAGTCGTCACATAGACGCAATTCCAAGCAGTCACTATATGATTTAAGGCCATGTTGAGACCAACTCTTATTTTCCTAAGGAAAGAGATCCTACTGTTAAAATTCTGATCCAATGGTCTTCTTTTCACTTTGGAAAAACAACAGCACTAATCTGTGGTGTTGTAGTAGCACTTATATGATTTGGCAGCCTTTTCTGCAGGAGGTTTTCCTTCTACAATAATTGCAGAGTTGTCTCCAATGTTTCCTTGCTGCAACTCGAGGTGGAAAAAATAAATGCAACAATGCAACCAAGTAAGAGATGAGATACGCATCTTTGCAATGCGGAGCAAGTTAGATGTGCATTTAGGAAGAGACTCAGAGATGTTCATCACCTCTATTCTATGGCCACTTTCAATGTGCTATTTTTAAAATTAAAAGAAATCCAAAGGCAGTAATGTATGGACGGGCACATGGTCTTAATTTTTAGAGCTCTTTTAGAACCATTCTGCTAGGAAGGTAAATTGCAACGTGAGGAATTATAGGAGGTCAGAAAGACCCTTCCTTCAATTTATTCTGTTGGTTTTAAGGAACAAAAATAAATAAATTCCCTACATTAAAAAAGCTCTATGTACAAACTGCAAAGTGCTTCAAGAAGAAACCCAGCTTTAGGGAGGGGGTGGGCCTCATAATTCCATACATTCAAATCAGGTACTTAAGCATGTAATCCTGTATCTCATTTCCACCATTATTGCTGAAGGCATCTGCATGTAGAGACCTGCTGCCACTGGCAGCCAAGCATAAAGGCTGTATTTCACGTGCAGCCAAGTTAAAAGCAAAGTCCTTAAAATAGGTACTGGCACACAACTGCATCCTTGATCTAAAGCCAAACATGGCAGAAAATTTATTAAACCGTTAGAACAGATTCTAAAAGTCACGGCATGTTCTAGATGTTAGTTTCAAGGAATTTGTACGCTTTTTAAAAAATGCACGTACACTTGGCTATAGCTGCTGTGAGAGTTGAAGTGGTTTAAAGGGAAGAGTGCCCCCATGGGCATGCAGTGGGCATGATGAATTGTTTTATTTAAACAGAACAAATATTTTAAATGATCTTCTGAATTTGAAGGCGACAATTACAAAAGGACAGCAGACGCCACGGAGGAAAGAATGCAATTGCCCCTTTGTAACTGCTGTTATTTCTGAAGACCAGAGACTCCTGAAAAACTAGAAGGAATTCAGAGCTGCCGAGTGGCTTGGACTCAACACAGTGGGAGGGCATCAAGAAACATGAGTAATGATAATATTCCCATCTACATATGGGTTTATAGTGCCCACAGTTGAACTTGTTATAGTTGGATGTGTGAGGCTGTATGTAAACCACCCCCGAATGCAAGAAGTTTGGCATAAACTTTCATGACCAGAGTCCACTTCATCAGATATCCTCAGTTGGCAAGTACATTTATATACAGGTGCAATGAGAGAAAGTAGACAGCAGGGCCAAACAGCAATAAAATAAAATAAAACCACCAGCTAACCTATGATACCTCATGCAAACTTTAAATGTGTACACAACTGGCACAATGACCACTTGCAATATCAGTAATTTGTAATTTATTCTAGCAGGAGAGGAAATAGTAATTATGTTATTTATTAAACATGTATAATGCCCTTCATCCGAAGATCACAACATAAAACTTCAAAATAAGGACACATAATACATAATGAAAACAAACCAATAACTCGCCTCCTACAAAACACATATAAAAGGTCATGGATTGGCTGATTAAACAGCTCTGGTTACAGACAAACATTTTTGACTGGCACCTAAAGATATGTAATGAAGGCCTAAACAAACAGAAATAATGCTTGTTGACAAGATCTAATTCATCAGTTCTATTCTGGAATCTCATTTTGATTTGATTTTTGATTTTTTTTATGAGAACAGAAACTTTCAGGTCCCCAGGGGGAAGGGCCATAGCTTAGAAACTTCTGGTCAGTAGGAGAAGGGGCATGCATTGCTTTTGGGGAAAAGGTTCCATGTTCGATCTCTGGTGTCACCAGGTAAAGAAAAACCATGGAGACAACAGATTCAGAGCAAAGAATTTTATGTCCCACTTTGGGCAAACTGAGGTCAGTCTTATTTACGGTTTATTGAAGCCAATTTCAAATCTTGACTTAGGAAGCTGCCTTGTTTCAAAAGAACATAGACGAACCAGAAGTAGCAAGTAAAGGGAAGCACATGAATGGAAGAATCATGTAGGTTCGTTCCCATTAAGATAACCATAGTCCATCACTTCACTGCAACACAGGATATATGAGAGACAGAGCCCCATTAGTTCACACATCTGACAAAGGGGACTCCAGTGCATGACTGCTGATGCCATTGTAAGTGTTACACATTTGAGGTGTCAGAAAAAGGCAGGTAGTTAACCTCCACACATGACATTCAGAGCTCTAAAGCTGGGTTTCACAATGGAATGAGAATTTACAGCTTCGTCCAATATGATTTCTCAACTACACCAGCAAGATTAGGAAAATGCCTGAAGGGCATTATAAAGTCGTAAGGCTACCGGAGAAAGCTCCAACAGGGATAATATGTCAATTACCAAAAGTCATAGCCTTTGAGTTTCACAATTAATTGCACTTTTTTCCTTCTCAACAGCTTGCCGTTTGAAACGTATCAGTCGTTACGTAAGAAAATCAGATGAGACACCTTGCGTTGAACTGCTACTCACATCTGCATCAGCTAACCAACAACATTAATTAAGATATTAAGCACACAGTTAAGTAATACAAGACTGAAAAAGCAAGATCTAACAGAAACAGTCCCATCAGACCTGCTCAGACCTTTTTTGTACTCTATTATCCCCATTTTGAATTTTTGTTTGTTTGTTCAAATGAGTAAGTCAGTAAGATTGGACCCAAACATGGTCCTGAGTTCTAGGAATAGGGAAACCCACGAGCTCATTAAGTTCTATGCTCTCCTACATACCATATACCCTACATATCATAATAATCTACATACAGTGTGCCACAAGAGGAATGCAGAAGCAAACAAATGACACAATTGCGGAATAGAACAGATAGCTGCTACAAGGCAAGCAAGTGATCCGAGTACAGGGAAAGGAATCCCCAGATTTCTTCCAGCAGGGAATTGTGCAGACTACAGATTTGTGGAAAGCATAAAGAATAGAATTTGTGTGTGTGATTTTTTTGTTTTAAAAAATGCAATGGCTATGCTCTATATGACATGCACATGAGCCAACATGCTCCAGGTTTCAAGCTTCATGCTTCAGTGACATTTGCAGATCAAAGCCAGTCATTCTCAATCAGGAATAATATTCTTAGCAGACAGTAACAATTCATACACTCTTTCTTCTCTCTCTTTCAACAAGCCAGCAGCAGCCAGACAGAATTTACTGACAGAAACAAACTTTAATCTTTTTTTAAAAAAATTGTTACCAAAGGAGGATATTTTCCGTTATTTGACTGCATAGTACACAATTTGTAACCCAGAATACCGAGGGTAACAAGGGATCTTTTAGTTGGCATTTCAGGATATTGTTAGAAGACAATTGCCTGGATAATGTTTAATGTACATGTATATCATGTCCATTCTCGGAAAGAGGAAATTAAGCATATATCAATTAACGTTTTAGATTTTGAGGGTGTGGGTTGGGGGGGAGGGAGGGATATGATGCTTCTTAATTACAGTATTGCATTATTTAGGTAAAAAATACAGGAATAGGTTTCTACTGAAATTGAATAGGTTGAACCCATGTGCTTTGGGAGACTAAAAAGCCAAATAAAAGATCAAAAAAGCATTTAACTAGGAAAGCAACCAGCTTGCATAATTTTAATCCTTACCTTGGCTGTTCTTTTCTCGAGTTGACATTTTTGCTGGTTATGGGACAGAAATAAAACAGCTTACAGGTGTCTCCTGCCTTGGGTGAAGTCTACCATTCAAACCCAATCTAGTATTTTTAAAATGCACATGGGAAACAGATATAGCACATCATATATGCATTGCAGATTTTCCTGTTTTTTTGTTTTTTTTAAAAAAATGAATAGCATACAACATTCACAAGAGGCAGAATCCTCTTTGCTGAGACCAAGCCAATTTCAAGAGTGCTTGGGAGTTTCTCGCTCTGATCCAGAGCCTCGTGTGAATTATGTGCGCTCTTCAGAGTGTCTGGACATGTGAGAAGCCTCGCTGGTTTATAAGCATGAAGGCAGCAGATACAAACCCACAAAGGAATGTGAATGTGGAGCAGCTTAAATGGGAAACCACTTATAAGCAGGTGGAGCTTCATGCATGTAAAGTTTCTCTGAGACACGGATACTCTTTTCATCTTTATAGGTCTGGAGCCAATAGAGAAATGCCACTGAATGCAGTATACAGTGGTAACTTGGGTTAAGAACTTAATTTGTTCTGGAGGTCCGTTCTTAACCTGAGGTGCAACTTTAGCTAATGGGGCCTCCCACTGCCACCGCACGATTTCTGTTCTCACCGTGAAGCAAAGTTCTTAACCCGAGGTACTATTTCTGGGTTAGCGGAGTCTGTAGCCTGAAACGTCTGTAACCTGAAGTACCACTGTACTTTGAAGCAAGCCCTAATCATCATATTAAAACATGACTCAACTTGTAGGTTTATCATAGTAATCTGAACTGGACATAGAAATAGATTTATCAGTCTTAGCAGAAGCAACAAGCTGACCTTGAGTAAAGGTCTACTCAAAAACAAATGTTTCCAATTACCTTGGCTGACGATGACATCTTTGTGTCTAGGGAGAGAAATGCAGGTTCAATTAATATATATATATTTATATAGATAGATAAACATTAACTTGAAAATAAACGATGTTATTAAATGTTAGTTTGAGTGCCTAGTCAAGGGTGCCCAAACTTTTTCCAAAGAGGGCCAGATTTGATGAAGTGGACATGTGTGAGGGCTGACAAAGTTGTTGCCCTTTTTTTAGGATTGAAGTTGTTGAGTTTTTTTGGGAATTTTGCCCCAAAGTTGTTCATGTTATGAAACTATGTTAGGAAAGAAAGCTTTGGAACAGACACCTAACTATAGTGAGTAGAATTACATAGTCACCCTCTATCCGAAAGGTGGATAAAACACATTTTTCAAAATGGCATTTTACAATTACATAACACGTCTAAAAGCTCTAATTAAATAAATTTCTCTTCTTAAAGTAACCTGGTGTATTGTGGAATTCAAGCTAAAATATCCAGTTAAGCAATACTAATCCAATAAAGAGCTGATTATTCCAAGCCAGGTATTTAAGGGGGGGGGGAGTACTCAGTTCCAACTATCTATCTATCTATCTATCTATCTATCTATCTATCTATCTATCTATCTATCTATTTATTGTAGAAGGCTGCAATGCATGCAGCGCTTCACCCAACAGATAGAGCTGCTTTGTTTGAGCTTTGTTCACACATTGCACTGAACACTGGTGCAAGCTGTCTCTACAAATGCACAAGTTTTTGAGTGAAACAGTATGCAGCTCAAACGCTTGTGTACAGATTGTGCACTCACTGAATGCTACATGTGAGTAACTGTATGAGTGTATAGCTTAACTATTTGTGCACACAGGGTTTGTATACTCTGATTGTATACTCATTCAATGTAACACACGAACTGGAAAAGGGGGAAATTCTAGTGTTCAGGAGCATCAGTTGTGTATCGAAGCATGACAGGAGTTATAAATCAGGGTGAAGGACCACACAATGATATAATACACATTTTACAGAACTTTAGCATTAACTCAGGAGAAAATGTTCGGCACTGAATCAAGCACTTACTTGTCTGCATTCTTGCCACTTTTTGATATCAATTTGGAGGCAGAGGTTGCCCTCATTAGTTTATTACGACTCTCTTCTGAACTTTCCCATGCACTGTGTGATTTTTCAAGTGTTGATGATCTCTTTACACTAGAAAACAAGCACATTTTATGTCCGCTGTTAAAGCAGGAGTGAATGATGCCACGTAACAATTCGTACTGGAAACACAGCAGCTGAAGCAGCAGCAGATGAAAGAGATGCCAGGCCAGGACATCCTTCAAGCAAATCCAGAAGACCCCAGAAATAAGGATAAGAGAAAGCAATCTAAATGGATGTTTGAAAACCGTCAAAAGGGCAACTTTAAACCTAATCAGTATAATGTTGGAACACTGTCAAGTGCAATGTAAATGCCATTTTTAAAAAGTATGCGCTATGCTTTCTCATACTTTGCAATCTGCATTTATTATTATTATTATTATTATTATTATTATTATTATTAATGCTAAATATAACAAAGGCTTTCATGGATGAGTAGTCTGATCATCCAATGTACCATCTGCAATTCAAAACGCTGCAAATGCAGATTTATTAAAAGCATGCTTCTAATTTGGTTTGGTTTTAGATTCAGGATGGTTATAGGGGAAGATGCTAGTTCACATCACAATTCCATAGTTGCCCAATAGACAGCCTAGCAACTTATCCAGTTAAAACAATTTCCGGAAGGATGGTATGCGAAAGCTACCAACGGCAAGTTTATTCCTGCAAGACCTTCAGAAGCTAAAAAGGGGGGGAAAGTGACAAAAAAGTTAGGAAGTCAAACATTAGGGGGGAAAAGTGCACACAGACATTTCTTTATGCTTTGGCAGATTAATATGCTAAACCCAAGAACAAATGCCTTCATACAGCCAAATGCCAGACAGGAGAACAGACCAAAGTCCACTTTAGGTTTGTGCAAGATAACAGAGAAAGAGTTTATGAAAGACTTAAACATGCATTAGTTGGGGCCATATCAAACACTATGCTTTTCCTACGCAGGAAGCATTGCCATTTAGAGGAAAAACACACAAGCCGGATGTGTGGCAATTACAAGTTTATCTACTTTGCTATGTGTCCAGGTGCCGGGAAAAGATATGTGGTTGCAGCATCCCAGCAGGTATACATATGCAGAAAGAGTCACAGGTATACAAAGGCTTCAGTTCAAAGGTGCTCTGGCATAAGCAAACATTTCCACTCACGCAAGATACCCTCTTTTATGCTGAAGCCTGCAGGGCCCCATCTCACGCTGCTGGGGGTCCTCAGACCTTCAACACGGGCTTTTCAAGGAATGCAGAATGATGCAATGAGAAGGAAGGGGCAGGAAAGACCAGTATAGTGAGAGGAATTCTGCTTATGTGTCTTAGGAGCCAAGCAGTGTAGGAAAGTTTATAATAATTGAATTAACTTTGAAGTAAGAATTTCTGGAATCTCTCCCCACTCCCCCTTTTGGAAGTATGACTGATACAACCATCTTCTTGAAATCCTTTGTTAAGGGAGAGTTAAAGTTATCCCCCCCCCCCTTGATCTTGAAGCACCTTCCACCAAGTTAAATGAATTTTAGAATTTCTGCTTTAATTCATGTAACTCTTATCGTATGTTTTTCGACAACTCTTAACTGCTGGTGTGGTTGGTTGTTCTGTGTAAAGAATTTAAGTCTGATTTTAGCAAGAGATTTTAAGGGTTATTTATCTGGCGCTGCTCTCAGTAACGGACCATATTCCTTTGCGTTTGGAAGGTCCCAGATTCGACTACCTGGCATCTTTAATTAACATGATTGGGTAGCAATTAATGGAACAGAACTTTGCTTAAGGCCCCTGAGAGCCTATGACACAATACTGGCCGTATACACACCATACACTTAAAGCACACTTATTCCCTCACATAATCTTGGGAACTCAATTTGCTCCTCTCAGAGCTGCAATTCCCAGCACCTTTAATGAACTACAGTTCCCAGGATTCTTTGGCAGGAAAATTGTGTGCTTTAGATTTATGGTGTGTACGCAGCAACGAAGGAGATGGTCAGGCAGCTGGTATTTGATTCAATTATCCAACTGAACTGGATTCAATTACAGTGGTGCCCTGCAAGACGAATGCCTCGCAAGACAAAAAACCCGCTAGACGAAAGGGTTTTCCGTTTTTCGATGCGCTTCACAAGACGAATTTCCCTATGGGCTTGCTTCGCAAAACGAAAAAGTCTTGCGAGTCTTGCGATTTTTTTCGCTTCCCTCCCCCTTTTTCTAAGCCGCTAAGAGCCTTTTAGCCGCTAAGCCGCTAAGCCTTTAATAGCCGCTAAACCGCTAATAGCGCTAATCCGCTAATAGGG
The DNA here is from genome assembly GCF_965113315.1 of Podarcis vaucheri. Classification (NCBI taxonomy): domain Eukaryota; kingdom Metazoa; phylum Chordata; class Lepidosauria; order Squamata; family Lacertidae; genus Podarcis; species Podarcis vaucheri. Next base: position 25,120,661 of record NC_138761.1, read on the forward strand.
TTGCTTCGCAAGACAAAAAAACCGCTAGACGAAGAGACTCGTGGAACGGATTAATTTCGTCTTGCGAGGCACCACTGTATCCAACCCTGGAGTTGTTTTAGGGTACTAAAATTTGATATATTCTGAAGGTAAGGTTTAATAGTCGTGACCTGCTATGGGGTTTCTCTCTCTTGAAAAAGAATGGCAAGATAGAATAACAACAACCACTGTATTTGAATAATTTTGGAGACTGTTCCAACTGCTACTTTCATTTGCGAAAGGATTATTGTTTCGTTTTTATCTTTTATGTATATTTTTTGTTAAAGTTTTTCTTGGTTTAGAAAAGTACATGCATTGTCTTTTTGAAGGTTGTACAGTCTGTTTCTGTTTATATTCAGTTTATATAGTTATTGCTCAGAAGCACTGAGAATTTTTATTCCAAGGACATAATAGTTCATTCTTTCCCAGCTTTATTGTTCTCTTGCAGAGAGTTTGTGCCCCAGAACTACAAGTGCCCTGTGGGTGCTGCTTGTTGTTTCTGCGCTCTGCCCTAACCTTACTGAGAACCCACTGCTGAGTGATAGATCACATGCTCCGCCTGCAGAAAATCTCGGGTTCAATCCCTGATATCTCCAGCCAAAAGAGTCTGGTAGCAGGGGCTATATCAAACACTATGCTTTTCCTACGCAGGAAGCATTGCCATTTAGAGGAAAAACACACAAGCCAGATGTGTGGCTGGATGTGAGAAAGACTTCTGTCTAAGACTCTGAAGGACCTCTGCCTGGAGAACCAGATACTGGACTGGACAGTCTGACCCGGTTGGTGTAAGAAACTCCCCGTGTTTGTACAGCAGCAAGCAACATCTGAATTTGTAAACTGATGAAAAAGGGATAACAAAAGCCCAGTGCACTGGTCTAGGGGTGCCTCTGCATTGTCCCTGTTCTCCCAGCACCCTGTGGGGAATGGTGCAGGTACTGGCAGAGACTTCAGACAGGAATTTATATCCCATCTGTCCACTGAACAGTCCTGTGCAGAGGTCCTAATGCACACATCATCCAGCCATGAACTCACTTTCTTATGCTGCTTGGTTTAGAGGTGTGCAATAGCACCCAGTACCACCCTGATGCAGCACTTAAGGGCTGTTTTACACACACGCAGAAAGATCGTGGGTGGTTTGGTTACAGGCAGCGCTGTTGCTCAATTAACGAATGGTCTTTGTTCTATTTTCTGGTTTATGGCAGGCGTTTATGTGTGATATTTATATTAATTACCTTAATGGATTGCAGCCCAAAACTTAATGTAATTGCTTGAGATACAAGGGAGTTCTCCAGGGCACAAGCCTGTGCAGTGTGCATGGAGGTCCTAGGCTGCCCAGATAACAAGATCCCCCTTCTCAGCCTCGTTAGTGTGGTCCAAAGGAAAGCAGAGCAATATGCTGGGCACCGGTTTGGTTGCCTGAGTTGCCAGAAGGAGGCATACAGTTAATCTAGGTGTAAAGAACTGGATATTGTTGGTGAACAGAGGAAGGGGCCACTGTGCACCCATGCAGAGACTGAAAAAGAAGGCAAAGCAACACACTGAAAAGCTGTTTGAGAAGCAAGGAGCCAAAATTAAAGTTTGCAAACTATACCAAGCAGACCCGAGATCTATTAGTATGCCATCACGCACAGGCAGCACAAAGTATTAGTTAGATATGTTTACAGAAACTATGGAACGCATTTAGATTCAAATGTAATCGTTGCAGATTTCTGTTATGGTCATAGACGTGAATGCTGGGCTCAAGCTCATTAAATTGAAAGTGTCTCTACCGCGAAAACAGGTTGTATCAAGGGTGGTTGGGTAGAGGCTGATAGTCAGAGTAGGTGGCAGCAGTGGCTGGTGGGACTGCATAACTGCTTCTTACTAGGATGCAGAGGGGCAAGGCAGCAGGAAGGCAGGCATGATGCCTATGTGCCAGTGGGAGCTCTGGATGGGCTCGGCCAGTATGTTTGCACCATGATGACCTTCCTGCTGTGCCAACTCTTGCCCTCGACCTCCCCATTAAATGAAGAATTCAGTTGAGTGGCCAAATGCCACTGAGAGTAGGGAGTCCACGCTCAACAGGGCTGCTTGGGTCAGCCCCATCACTCTCACACGAATTTCTCCTTTCATGCCAGATGCTTTACTGTAGTATAAAGCCCTGGGGTTGGGGCTCAGAAGTGGACTTGTGGGGGAACAGCTACTCTCTGGCAAACAGTGGAATGCCATTCCTTTGAAAAGAGGAAAGGGAATATCTATCTTCATTTGGCTGGTTCACATGTCACTTTAAACCATGGCTTTGAGTTATGCTCACGGCCTGGAATGGGCCTGCTCCATGGACTCATTTCTGCCCCCCTCTTGGCTCAGGTTCAAGTATCATTTCCCACAAAACCTCCCTAGCCATTAGACATGAACCAGGAATTGTGCTTCATCAAAAGCCACCTTCATAAAGCCATGGTGTGCAGCTAAGCTGTTTTGAAACTGACCAGAGCTTGTCATAAACCAGGACCCCTGGTTCCAACAAGCCAGGATTCATGAAAAGTGAACCTAAACTCTGAAGTAGTCCATTTCCCAGGGACTGGAGCTGGGGGGCTGCGGAGCGTCATTGTCAGAGAGACAACATGTGTGTCTGAGATTCTCCTAAACCTTCTTCCAGCTCACACATATGCTGTGCCACTAAAAGCATGGTTTAGCACCATGTGCAAACCAACCGGTTATGTTAATCTTTTGAAAAATGGTTTTATAAAAGACATAGGCATGCTTTTAATTGGGAGCAAAGCGCAATGTTAGTATCGTTGCAACCACTTCCTAGCTGTGTACTTGGGTACTTAGGAAACCTTTTGCCTGGAGCAGAGCTCTTGACTTCTGGGGTCTGCCTGTGTGTTGGGAGAGTCTGTGCAGAGGGCTGGGGAGAAGGTGAAGGTGATGCTTGAGTTTGTGGGTTTTGATCATTAGAATGAGAGTCCTCTTTTTTCTCTGTTTGTCCATGAAGTTTTTCCTTCCTTTTTTCTGTACCACTGAAAAACAAAGTATAAGAAAGAGGTAAAGATTGTATTTTTAAAATGAACGCAAAATGGAGAAAAGCGAAAGGGGAAGAAAACCCAACACAATGAAAACATTTGTGCAAAAGAAATAATATGTCAGGTTAACGGCTACAGAAACCAAAAATGCAATTCATTTTCTTCATAAACAGCTTGCTTTAAGATCTTTTATTTATCTACCAAACATAAAAAGTGGCTCTTATTTTAGATTACATAAATCATCTGAAACTCACAAGTATAGGTTGTTATGTGCTGTACAGTGGTGCCCCGCAAGACGAATGCCTCGCAAGACGAAAAACTCGCTAGACGAAAGGGTTTTTCGGTTTTGCGTTGCTTCGCTAGACAAATTTCCCTATGGGCTTGCTTCGCAAGACGAAAAAGTCTTGCGCTTTTTTTAAAAAGCCGCTTGAAGAGGCGCAGTTGCGACGGACCGTGCTTCGCAAGACGAAAAACATCACAAGACGAAAAGACTCGCGGAACGAATTATTTTCGTCTTGCGAGCCACCACTGTATTGGTGTTCACATATTATTATTATTATTTTGCAAAAAGCAAGCAGTTGCAACAGAGTAGTTTTTATGTCTAATATATTTCTAAATCATCAAAATTATATGTCCTCACCTTCTGTAGATGCACATTTAGTGTTCTGAAGAATAAACTAGAGCTTTGGTCTCATTGTTTAAGAAATAAATGCACCCCCAAATTTATCATGCATATTTCTTTTCCTTAAGAATTTTTTGAAGGGTTGAATCCAATGGTTTCCTTTCTGCTGATGGAAGGCTCTTTGATCCAACAGGGATCATCCAACGGCAGAACAGTGAGGAGGAGATTTCTGGCCCTGCAGCCCCCATGCTATTTCCTTAGCTCTTCCCACAGGATACCTGAACCACCTGCAGCAGATTTTGGAAGTCTATGGAAAGCTGCAAGCTGAGGAGGGATTGGTAAAAAAAATGTCCCTCCCCATTCTGCTGATGGAAGACTCCATTGGACCAAAATAACTTCCATCAGCAAAAGCGATACTGTTGGATGCAACTATAGTTTACATTTTTGAAAAATAAAGTTAAGAAAGGGGGGGGGGGTAGACCACTGCTGCAATTAACTTTCAACTTTTTCCAGGATCTCTGACAAAGCAATATTGTATGGAAAAACAAACCGTAGGAAATGTCTTACCACTAGAGAAAACAACTTTGAAGTTTATTATTATGACAGATGTATTGGCAGCCCTTGCTTGCTGGTATTGTGACAGTCATCATGCCAGTTATCCTACAGTGAATCAAATATTGTCTTTCTTTCTTTTTTGTCTCTTCCAGGGTAGTTACATCCTGAATCAAGACCCGTTTGGAAGTGACAGCTAGACTTCAAAAGGAACCACTGATGTTCTGCTTGCTATTAAAACATGTTACAAATATTGATGATTTAAGCAGCATTTCTACTAATATGGCATATATGGGGAATATTAGATTCAGCATGCATGAGCTAAGATCATTAACTCCTGGGGCAGAGATGGGAAAACTGGTCCTTGTGATGTCATTGGACTACAAATCCCACCTTCCTCGATCACTGGCCATTCTGGAAGGCCACAGGTTCCTCATCTCTGCTATACTGCGAAACTATCTTATTCCACCATGGATAGAGCAATGAAATTTCAAAGAACAGCAATTTGGACTTATTTGCACATACAACAACACAGGCCATTCCTGTAGGTCAAAGGCAGAAGGGATTAAGGCATAGGCTGTATTTAAACCACAAACAATGCAGACATCAACACAACCATCATCATGCAAATGGGCATATGGCAGATATATGGCACAGACCTGCAGAGAAACTGCTTCAGCTTTGTGTCTTTACTAGGAAAAGCCCTGAGATTTTCAAATGCAACAAATAGAAAGCTTTCAAATAAATAAATACGCTCAGAATACCCAGGACCTATAAATATATCAGAATACCACACAAACATGTTTTTGTTAGCTTCTGGCCATCAGGCAAACGGTTAAGAAAAGTAGTTAACTTCAGCTTCTATTATCCTCCCGATCTCTTTTTTTTGTCTTGGGCTTTCGATAGACAAAAATGGAAATAATTGGCCATAAATCAGGAAGCAGGTAAAACAGAGGCAAAACAAAGGGAGAATGAAGGCAGAATAGGCTACAAAGTGATATAGCCAGCCATTTTTTAAAATTTCTAATAACAGTAGTAATACTTGTAATAGTAATAGTAACAATAACAATAATAATACCCATGCTGACTACTGACATCAGCCAGACTCTTTTTTTTGTGTGTGTGGTGCCTGTAGAATGTAGAAATGTGTTTTAATTTTATCAGTGATTTTATTTATTTTTGGAATGTTATAAACTGCTTTTTTCAATGGTTAATTTTATAGTTTTGTTCTTTTTGTAAACTGCTTTGAGGTTTTTATTACAATCAAGCGGCATATAAATTACTGCGAATTATTCACAAGTGAGGTTCCTGGATGGTTAGGGATTTGAACCCCGCTCTGTGAACTGAGTACACTCCGACTTGTGTTCCACATTTCTCAAGTTTATGTATTTACTGTTTCAAGGACGAGGTATACCTTTTAGCAGCAGACGAAAGTGTTTCTTTTCGGGCTATTGGTATGGAAGGGCTGTGGCTAGTTTTTCTGCTTCCCGCACTTCCATTAGTGATACAGGACAGGGAGATAGCTTCACGGAGGCCCGGCTGACCTACGAGAAACACAATGAGAAGGTAATTCGTAACAGCCTTCAAAAACATCCCCCACTGACATTCAAATTGTGATTTATCACATTTGAGATTGGCTTTGATAGAACAACAGTGAAGATAAAAAGGCTGCACATCTGGTCTATGTGTGGCCGGCTTGTCAGTCAACAACGGTACTTGAGTGGAATCCAAGCAAAACAGCCCTTTGATATCCTTAAAAATCAATAAACCACCATTTGGAAAAACAGTTATAACTTGCTCCCCACACCCCCGTTTTATACAGGAAGCATTTTTCCTTCGCACAAAATAAATATCACTTTTCCGCCCACCCAAGCTTTCAACATCGTCATACTCTGCAAAGACTGTGAATACTGTAGAAACAAATAATCAAAATAATAATCAAAACTCTATATATGCATAGTTAACAAAACAAGTAACTTGTAGACCAGAACTTGGAGTGCATTTGTTGTTGTATAAAATACTGAAATGGAAAATTTAACTTTAAAGTTTCTTTCTTTTAACTTCAAAGACTATCATTAGGAATAAAAATAAACCAAATACCATCAGGTTCGCAGATGTCATTTGATTGTTTTGGGTTATTATTTTTAAAGGATCGCCCCCCCATGCTCTAGATCAGAGAGCAAGATTACAATTAAAGTGAAGTCTAGGAATACAAATATATTTACACACACACACACACACACACACACACACACACTAAGTCAGACTAAAATGCATCTTGCCCAGCACTGTGACTCCATGGAAGACAGAATACATTGTCATCTACAGAAAAGATTCCAGGTCTTTGTCATTTTTCCTCTCTTTTCTGATAACTTGGCCTTGCAACTTATTCTTCAAAACCCTCCATGGGTTTTGGCCACCAGATGGCTCTTATTTCATGACCACCATCATTAACATACTGCTTCAGTTTAATAAGATGAGCTACTGTCCATAGCAATATTTTCCCACTGCACACCTGATCATGACAGCTCGCCATTACATTTATTTACTTAATATGGTCTGATGACAATGAATACGTAAGAATGTACACTAATAGCTCATACTGCCCTGTCTGTTCTATAAGGAGATGGCAATGATATCTAATATATTTATATTTAGAAGGGGGTCCCCAAACTTTCTGAGTCTGGTGGCACATTTGGCAATCTAACAAACTGCTGTGGGCACCATAAATTTCACAGAAGAAAATTTGAAAGAGAGCTCCCCAACAGGCAGAGCAGCTACACAAAGACACACAAAAAAGGAGGCAACCCCCCCTCCCTGAACTGGAAATTCAGAAAACCATTTAAAAACTGGGAAGGACGGGTGCCAAGGGGGTGTCTGTGGGCATTGTGATGCCCACATGATGAGAATGCCAGGTACGGAGAATGATGATATTCTTTAAATGTCTAAATGTTACCACTGCACATGGAACATTATGAAAATAATTTAACAGCTCTGATGTGTACTCAGTCACTTGGGCTCAGACATTGCTCAATGAGAACAGGAATTGCCCTGGCCACTTCAGAGCGAAAGCAACTTCCTTTTGCACGCAGCAACCTGAGGAAATTTTGGCTGGGTGCCATCGAGTACTATTAACGAAACTATTTCTGAGATCCTTCCCAGGGATCAGAAAGGCAGAAACTATATCTGAGACGCTTCATTCGCCCTTGAACTGTAGGTGAACTCCCTTCCATTCTGTATTACCATAATAGATCAATACCTCAGAGGCTGCCAGTTCTATGGAGTTGTGAATGGGAGGGACACAACTACCACAGCTCTAAATTTCCTGTCAGACAGAAAGAAAGAAAAAACATGCTTTCAAATTTCACAGGAAATATATAAATTCAGAACTGAAACAGGCATTTATCAGATGTTCAAGAGGAATAAAATTTGCTTTGATGAAAGGAAAGAATTGGGGTGGGGGAGATGTCAATGTTTTCCCCTTTCATTTATCCTAAAATCACTAGCATCCATATAAACTGAAGAATAAAGGCTTCCTGATTGGGGAGAGGCTTCTAAGGTTGCTCAGCTAAACATGCTTACAAGCCCCCATCTGACCTTTATGTTAAATACGTGAGAGATGGGAATGGAGTGGGAGAGACCAGTAGACATTATAATTTTGGGAGGGGGAAGGGCTGGTACATGAGCTCCTTGCCTCCCACATCAATTTTCCCCTCACTTGGTCACACTGAATTACCTGAAAAGGGCTAAATTTGTGTTGCAATGACATTCAACAGAACAAATTGTCCTGGGTGATAGATTTTACTTACTGGATGCATAAAAGGTAGCGTTGTGTGATTTGTTTGCAAATACAGTGGTACCTTGGGTTAAGTACTTAATTCGTTCCGGAGGTCCGTACTTAACCTGAAACTGTTCTTAACCTGAAGTACCACTTTAGCTAATGGGACCTCCTGCTGCCGCCGCGCCGCCGGAGCATGATTTCTGTTCTCATCCTGAAGCAAAGTTCTTAACCTGAAGCACTATTTCTGGGTTAGCGGAGTCTGTAACCTGAAGCGTATGTAACCCGAAGCGTATGTAACCCAGGGTACCACTGTATTTGTTTATATTTCTAGATGGCCCTTCATCCAAAGGATTCCAGGAAGGCGCACAACAGGACCATCAAGAAGGTTGGACAAATTCATGGGGGATTAAGGCTATCACAATGGCTTCTAGCCACAATGACTATGCTCCATCTTCATGGTCGGAGTTGCTGGAAACTACAGAAAGGACAGTGATCTTCCACTCATGTTCTACTTGTAGGCATCTGGATGACCACTATGAGAACAGGATGCTGGAATAGATGAGCCATTGGGCTTGATCCAACCGACTCTGGATGGAAGGTGGGGAAGCCCCGTTCCAAGATGAGAAGCATGATCCAAGGATGCTGAGATCCAAGTCATTATTCTAAAGGGGATTTTCAGGTAAGAAGGTGCTCTACACCTGGATAAACTCTGTTGAGTGTCAGTAGCATTTATACAGACAAATCAGCCCTCTGGAATGATATGTTACATGACATCAATATTACAATGCCTTGGTGACGCTTTCCTTTTGCATTAGTCACTACAAATGACCATGTGCATCTATCATAGAATCATAAGTGTTGGAAAGGACGCTGAGGACCCTCTAGTCCCTGCAAATGCAGGAATATTGCAGCTGTTCCTTACGAGGATCAAACCTGCAACCTTCACCATGCTCTGAGCAATCCAGCTTGTGTAACCACTGCAGGGGGTTCCAGTTACAGATAGGTAGCCGTGTTGGTCTGCCATAGTCAAAATAAAAAAATTCCTTCCAGTAGCACCTTAAAGACCAACTAAGTTAGTTCTTGGTATGAGCTTTCGTGTGCATGCACACTTCTTCAGATACACTGAAACAGAAGTTGCCAGATCCTTCTATATAGTGAGAAGGTGGGGAGGGGTATTTCTCAGAAGGGTGGTGGGAATGGGAGATTGGCAGATAGCTGAGATGAGCCTGTTGACGACTCTTAACGACTGTAATAGGTCTTACAGGAAAAGGCAAGGGGTGAGAAAGTGAGAAATGGCTTAGTCATGTATAATGGGATAAGAATCCAATGTCTTTGTCAAAGACATTGTCAAAGACCTATTACAGTCGTTAAGAGTCGTCAACAGGCTCATCCCAGCTATCTGCCAATCTCCCATTCCCACCACCCTTCTGAGAAATACCCCTCCCCACCTTCTCACTATATAGAAGGATCTGGCAACTTCTGTTTCAGTGTATCTGAAGAAGTGTGCATGCACACGAAAGCTCATACCAAGAACTAACTTAGTTGGTCTTTAAGGTGCTACTGGAAGGAATTTTTCTATTTTCACTGCAGGGGGTGTTTATGAAAGTCAATATGGAACTTAGTTATCTCAAACAGCCCTAACGCAGTAACATTTTTGCACTTACTATACATACAACCATCTGATTTTATGCTGCATGTAAATTGCCAAACCAGAACGAACCATTACAGCTAGACTAGCTCTCGGTCTTATCTTTTGGCTCAGGACAGGAGCCAGATGCAAGCTGAATGTAAAATGAGATCCTGTGTTTGGGCAATGAGGATTAGAGCCAAACTGCTGGAGATCAAAGTAGTGAAAATGTCTTCCACAGATAATGGATTCCATCTCCATTCTGATAATTTTCATAGAATAATATCTGCCAAGCTTGAGAGACCCCTTTCATTAGAAACCTGTCAAGTATGTGTGTGTGAATGAAAGATAACATAGATTTAGACAAAGCCCTCTTTAAACCTTTTATGTTGCTCCTACAGGCACATAATCAGAGAACAGAAATGGCTAGAGAAAGATTAAGGCTAATTTTGTTGCAAGAATGCATGAACATTGCTCTTTGGGAAACAGAACATTTGTGGGTTCCGCTGGGCTTTGCCTTTGTCCTCACAAAAAATCCAGCTTCTCAATTACCTTATAGTTCCTTTAAGCTCTTAAAATCTATTTCACAATGTGCTTTTCCCTACCTGCCCCATTTCCCCTCTCAGTTTAGAAAAGAGTTAAAACTGTGCCTGCAATGGCAGTTTAAATTACCGTATCTGTAAGAAAAGAGGGATCTGCCGGTCTGAAATTTGGCACGTTTGATGCTATGGAAGGTAAGGTGATCTGAAACATTCCATGTCAATAAATGAAAAGCACCAAAAATAACAGACATCATTAGTTGCCTCTTATACTCCCCCTGAAATTAAGTACAAAGAAAAGCAACAAAAAGGAACATTGAAGACAAATGGAATTTATCATGAAATGAATACAACTGTACGGAATGAACAATAAAAACAGTAAAACTACCAAAACGTTCTTTTTCCACAATCCTTTTTGCAAAGAGATAAAATAAATAAATACTGTTTGTTTGTTTCTTTTTCACAGTCTGAACTAACCTGAATCTTACAATCTTCACTCTAGAACAACTTGAGAATGTTTGCACCCAGAGAAGAACTTGCAGGCTACAAGCTGTTATGGGCAGCACTGGTTGCCATTAGAGAACAACGGTGAATATGCATTTTTAGATACACAGAAAAATTACAGACAGGAGGACTACAGGGTACGTTAGAAAGCTACTATGAGAACCCTTGGAAGCTTTAAGACAGCTCAGTGCCACGGGACTGGAAGAAAGATCAAGAAGAGTTGGGATAGAACTGACAGAGATTAAGGGAACCGGGTGGTCATACATAATGAGGGCAAGGCAAGAAAAGGGAAATAAAGCTGTCAGTACCTCGTGGCTACGCACTAAATGACTTTATTAAAAACCAAACCTCACTTTTCATACCCTAAAGCTTCCACTTTGCTACAAATCTGCCATCCAAATCCCCAACTGCCCTGATACGTAACACATGTTATAAATATGGCTATTACTATACTTTAATAATTCTTTAGAACCAATGCACATGCATAATAGTAGCATTGCATTCCTTAATGAAAAACTGCTACACCAAAAGTATATTCGGGGGTGTAAAATGTACTTGTTTGCTTTCCTTAATTAATGTTTACAAATGCACAAACTCAATGCACGGGGTGGGATATCAGATTCTCTAGCTTTATCATAAAGTAAGTATGACTGTACTGCTCCAGCCTATGGTAATAATAATAATAATAATAATAATAATAATAATAATAATAATAATAAATTTTATTTATATCCCGCCCTCCCCAGCCGAAGCTGGGCTCAGGGCGGCTAACAACACTCAAAATAACTCAACATTCTAAAACATTCATTATAAAATTAATTAAATCAAATTAAAATCAAATTAATGGCAACCATCAAGCAAAATTTTGTGCAGATTGCCAGAGGAGGGGGTCAGGCTGCGCCCTGACAAAAGGCCTGGTGGAACAGCTCTGTCTTGCAGGCCCTGCGGAAGGATGTCAAGTCCTGCAGGGCCCTAGTCTCTTGTGACAGAGCGTTCCACCAGATTGGAGCCGCGGCCGAGAAGGCCCTGGCTCTAGTTGAGGCCAGCCTAACCTCTCTGAGGCCTGGGATCTTTAGGGTGTTTTTATTTGCAGACCGTAAATTTCTCTGTGGGACATACCAGGAGAGGCGGTCCCGTAGGTACGAGGGTCCTAGGCCGTATAGGGCTTTAAAGGTTAAAACCAGCACCTTAAACCTGATCCTGTACTCCACCGGGAGCCAGTGCAGCTGGTACAGCACTGGATGGATATGATCTCGCAGCGAAGACCCCGTAAGGAGTCTCGCCGCGGCATTCTGCACCCGCTGGAGCTTCTGGGTCAGTCTCAAGGGCAGCCCCACGTAGAGCGAGTTACAATAATCCAGTCTGGAGGTGACCGTCGCATGGATCACAGTGGCTAGGTCAGGGCGAGAGAGATAAGGAGCCAACTGCTTAGCTTGGCGGAGATGAAAAAATGCCGCCTTTGTTATAGCTGTAATCTGCGCCTCCATAGAGAGGGAGGTATCGAAGATTACACCCAAACTCTTCACGGATGATGCTGGCACTAATTGCACCCCCGCAAGAGACGGGAGTTGCCCCCTCAATCCCATATCGCTCCGTCCCAGCCAGAGGACCTCTGTCTTCGAAGGATTTAACTTCAACCGGCTCCCACGTAACCATCCAGCCACAGCTTCCAGACATCTGGTCAGTGTGTCTGGGGCAGAGTCAGGATGGCCATCCATCAACAGATAGAGTTGGGTGTCATCGGCATACTGATGGCAACCCAGCCCAAAACTCCGGACAAGCTGGGCGAGGGGGCGCATAAAGATGTTAAAAAGCATCGGGGAGAGAATCGCACCCTGAGGCACTCCACACACCAAGGAGTGGCGCAATGACAATTCCCCCCCAAGCGCCACCCTCTGTCCCCGACCGGAGAGAAACGAGCGCAGCCATTGAAGGACTGTGCCCTGGATCCCCACGTCGGCAAGGCGGCGGTCCAGGAGTTCGTGATCGACCATGTCGAAGGCTGCTGACAGGTCTAGAAGAATCAGCAGCCCCGACCCGCCTCGATCCAGCTGCCTGCGGAGATCATCTGTTAGGGCGACCAAAGCTGTCTCGGTCCCATGGCCAGCGCGGAAGCCGGACTGGAATGGGTCGAGAGCAGATGTTTCATCCAGAAACCTACCAAGCTGTTCAGCAACCGCTCTCTCAATCACCTTACCCAGGAATGGAAGATTCGAAACTGGGCGGTAATTGGATAGATCTAAAGGATCTAATGATGTTTTCTTTAAGAGCGGACGCACCACTGCCTCCTTCAGTTCCCCTGGGAATATCCCAGTGCCAAGGGACAAATTCATGATTCATAATTTCCGATATGCTGTCTACCATGAGCGGCTGATGGTCCAACCAAACCCACAGATTAACTAAAAATATTAGCACTGTTCATAAGAAGCACATGTTCCATCAGAGCATGAACAGATCAGCCATGCTGAGTAGCTTTTACTAGCAAATGCTAGCTTGCCTCACCTCCTGATGCCTACACATTTAGCATGTCTGCAATGAGGAAGCTTTCACATATACAGCTGTATGCATGACGGTGTCCACAAAATCTGGAACCCTTCTACATTCCAGAAGACTTTGCACAGATACCTGCACTGTGCACTCAGACATCAGGGGGCACTGTGCATGACATACGGTTAAGATAGTTGGTGTGATCCTGTCAGTTGAGAGAGTGAGAGTTTTGTAGGGACAGGGTCTGTCAGGTCTGTTGTTTTCTTTGTGACATACTTCACAACACTCAATTTTGTAGGCACATAAACTGTTGATTAACTGGTCTGTTTCATATCATCTCCCCACCCCAACTGCCTATCTGAACTTGATGGCCTGTATATGTGTGTTAATGCAAAACTCATCCTATGAATCATTTTTAAAAACAAAAATTGAAGCATCTTTCACATTTAATCAGAAGTCCATCATTTTACTCGTAATTCATACTCGCTGAAAAATATAACAAGGGAATTTTTTTATTACGTTCACAAATAATTTCTTCAAAAGGGAAACAAATGTAGGCTCTTCTACATTAAAATAGAAACGGCAGCTGTGAGTAAGTGTGAATGAGAAGCGCTTCCGCTTTTCATACTTCCTGGGCAGTGTCCAAAGCATCTGGTATCCACTTATCTCTCCATGTCATCACAAAAGAAATCCAAAGAGAAGCATTCTGGCACTATCCATCCCATTACTTCTGGGAGCATCTCTGAAGCCACTAAATGGCCACCGACCTCTAGCATCTAGGAGCAGTTAAGAATAAAATATACCACCAGTAATTCTCCATTGCAAGATCCATTTGCAATGAGTGGCTTTAACCAGCTTCTCAAATCCAACACAGGTCTGATCAAGAAATGCTTGCATAAAACCTCCCTGTGCATTCTTTACGGAATTCTTTAGAAAATACTGGGGAGTTTCCAAAAATCTGTGCAAAATCCTTTCTCTCTCATCAATTTATATGTTAGCAAAATGCTAATTCTGAGTGACTGTTTAGAAAATAATTAAACTCAATGCAGAAGACAACCAGGGGTTCCCCACAAGGGTGAGGAGGCAGGTTCAAGACTCCTCAGTTTCTTCCCTTCTAAACTTTGAGGAAGTTCTATCTTCATCTGAAACCGGGGTACGCACCCTGGTTAAGAATGAAAACTCTGGTTAGCATTAGCCAGTGTGGTGTAGTGGTTAAGAGCGGTAGGCTTTTAGAAGACATCTGAAGGAAGCCCTGTTTCGGGAAGCTTTTAATGTTTGATGTATTATAGTATTTTAATATTCTTTTGGAAGCCGCCCAGAGTGGCTGGGGAAGCCCAGCCAGATGGGCGGGGTATAAATAATAAATTATTATTATAAATTATTATAGTCTCGTAATCTGGTGAACCGGGTTCGATTCCCTGCTGCTCTACATGCATCTGCTGGGTGACCTTGGGCCAGTCACACTTCTTTGAAGTCTCTCAGCCCCACTCACCTCACAGAGTGTTTGTTGTGGGGCAGGAAGGGAAAGGAGAATATTAGCCGCTTTGAGACTCCTGAAAGGGAGTGAAAGGCGGGATATCAAATCCAAACTCTTCTTCTTCTGGTACAGCCTTTGTACTGATAAGGCAATGTTAAAGCACATAAAGAAAGGAAACTGAACAACAGGAAGGGGAGAGATCTTTTCATTTTAAAACCGCAATTTGCAGGGGGGTAAATCTGCACCATAGATCATTACTCAAAAATGGTTTTGGTTATTTGTCAACATATTCCCCAAATCAACATGTAAAGATTCTGTTTCTAGCTGATATTACAGGAAATTCTCTAAAAAAATAAAGAAAAGAAGGGGGGAGCCATCTAGTTTCAAAGTCGCTACAAAAGTTGTACATTCATTCAAATGTAAACTGAACCCTGGCTGTACTTCTCCTGTAAGACAATTCCATCCAGCTGTGACACACATTTGCATCTCCAGAAACGGTGCTTATGTGGGAGACAGATAACATATCACATTCTTATACTCTCCTATTCTCCGCACACAGAGCGCAAAGAATTTTTTGCCATTAGAGATTCCATCTAAGCCAACTCTCAGCTCTTTGCCTCCACGTTCAGCAAGAGAGGCTGGTCCATTTATCTTCCTCTGGGGTCAGATGCATTACGCTAGGCTTTCAGCCTGGAAGCAGCTTTTTCAGAGGAGGCGCAGTAGCCTTCATCTTGCCCTTCAAATGCAGGCTTAATCCAAGCAGTCTCTAACTAGTGCCATTGTGTGTGCTGTGGACATGTCTTTGCAGTCCGGGCCTGCAGTCTTATGTTACATATATTTTGACACCCTATGAGGTCCTAATGCATTTCCCAGACACCAGCTGTGGTGCAATCTATCTCGTTGGCAGCCACAAACGCCAGAGTATACCTTCCTCCTCCTTCTCCTCCTCCGCTGCTTTCAGGTTGTCGTTTTCTGGCATACTATGCAAGTGCCAACATTTTGTAGTGTGAAGGGAAAAGTCATGAAATACTGACATTCCGAGACTTTCCAGAAGGCAAAACATCCTAGCAGGAACAAGAGATGCTGCTAATCTGCCTCTCTGTTTGTCCCACTGCATAATACACACCTGCATGAACCTCTGCTGGTAGGGATATATAGGAACCTATCATGTGTAAATAATTTCTTCATGAAAAAATACTACAAAAAAGTACACCTGTGGAAGGTCGGAGTTCAAAATTGTTTATTTCATTTATATCCTGCCTCTTCTCCAAGAAGCTCAAGGGGGCGTACGCAGTTCTCCTTATTTTATCCTCACAACAACCCTTTGAGGTAAGTTAGGCTGAGAGGTAGCGACTGGTCCAAGGCCCCCAGTAAATTTCAAGAATGAATGGGGATTCGAACCATGATCTCCCAGCTCCTGTTCCAACACTCTAACTGCTACAACACACTAGCTCTTAAATACCTATTAAGAGATCACCTTGTGGTTTTAATCTAAGTGCAAATTTAGAAGACTAAAAGGAACCCCAAATCCAGGATCATTTCCAGATTATAAACTTGATTTTTCAAGGGGATTAACACCCCATCCAAAATAAAGGGTTTAAGCAAAAGGAGTTCTGTCTGTGCAACAGGACTTCCTCTCCTCCCCAGAACAGGGGTTGGGGGGTGAGATTGGACAAAGAGCGGAAGTCCCATTGCACAGACAGAAATCCTTGTGCTAATTAGTTTTATCCATTAAAAGTCATCCCAAAACAAATCCAGAATCTGCCTCTCTTCTAACCAGGAGCATCTGTTTTGTCTGGAATAAGCTTCAATTTATTAGCACTCATTCAGCTCCTTGCCCTCTTCCAAGACACTTCGCTTCCCTGACATAGATGAAAAGGAGTAACAGAGATGCATGTCATCTGCACATTGATAGCAATGTATTTCAATTACACTTACTTAGGCTTATTTGCAAGCTCAGTTACACATTAGGTCTTCGTGGAAAATGTGAAGAAAGCAAGACAGGTGTTCTGGGAGACAGTTCCAAGCGTACAGGCAGCAAGAAAGAAAAGTATGAAGCCTTTTGGCGGAAGAAAGAGATCCTCAGCCACTGGAGGATGGTAGAACTGGAGGAGAGAAGCTCAGGTGCAGGGATATATTGGGATGCAAGGGCTGAGAGACTTGGGTCAAGACCATGGAGAACTCTGAAGGCAAGGACATGGGGGATTGTGCTGGATCCAGATGACAGAAATCCAGTGAAGGCATTTAAGACAGTGTGTCGTATGATCAAAGAAAAAAGAGAGGTCTCTGCAAACTGTTTTTTTCAGGACAGCGCTGGATAGAAGGGGAGGGACCAGGATGAAACAATGAAAGAGAATAACAAGGAAAGGAAAAGATTACTGTAGTCTAGGTGCTAGGATGCCAGAGTTTTTGCTGAGGCGACTGAGAAAAAGGGCCATATTTTTGCAGTGCTGTAAAAGGAAGAAGCTACACGTTTTGGCAACAGACTGGATATGGGTAATGAAAGCAAGAGAGAGAAAGCAATCAAAGCTACAGTCAAGGCTGTGTGCTTGTTCCACAGGGTGGATGCCAAGGAATTGATAAAGAATGTGCACAGGAGAAGAAGGCTTGGGAGAAACTAAGGGAAGCTCAGTCTTGCACAGATTGTGTTTGAGACAACAACAAAGCAACAAAGCAGAAATACCAGAGACGTAGAATTGGGGTGAGGGGGATAATTTGGGTTAGTGAAAGAGAGAGTATGTCAACTGCATGCAGGTGGAACTGAAAAGTCATGGGATTTGAGAAGGACACGGAAGACAAAATGTACTTAAACAAACAGAGGGTGAAGACAGATTAATTAAAATTATTTCAGCATAACAAAACAAGACAACACTCAGTACTGAAAAAATCACCCCTAAAGAAACAGACTTTGAGTCTTCAGCATATGATGAAACAATCCTTCAGTGTGAATGAGGAAATAAAACTGAACTTAGCACTTTGTTCCTTCCATATTTGTTTGTTCGTCCCAACATTCCAGTTCAGTACTTCACAGAATGCATACACATCCATTTTAAGGCAATCGATAAAAGAGAAGAAAGGAAACGGAAACTGTAGGTTTCTGGTTTGCATATTCAGATTTCTGCATCCTTAGGAAACTTGTAGAATAAACAAAGCTGTGCAACTGTTGATGCAGTGAATCACAACGTGCTGAATAAAAATCCACGCTTCACCAAACTGGTGCCTCCAGATGTTGTTGGACTACAATCCCTATAACCTTTGACCATTGCCATGCTGACAGGGACTGATGGGAGTTAGAGTCTTGCAACATATTGAGCACACCAGACTGGGGAAAGGCAATTTAAACCAAGTTTCTGACATTCAGAAATGTGACGTTTGTACATGTGAAATTGACCGTAATTGATGTACCTTCCAACTGGTTGATTGACAAGAGAGAAGTGGGCATTGTAGGTAAACTCATAGAGTACCTGCAGATTATCTTGGGCTGTACAGCCAATCCAAAGAGTTTAAAGGGCCCTCTGTTGCCCTTGCAATGTTCAGTCAATGAGGTAAATGACTGGTCTAGACTCTAGACAATACACTCAGCCACGATGGTAGCTTGAACCGTGGCCAGGCCACCAAGATTCCCCAAACTGGACTTGGGTAACTGGCTAATCATGCATGAATCACTTTGAAATATTGCTGGACCTAGACCAACTCCTGTGATTTGCCGGACAGTTTTCTGGAAGCTCCCCTCCCCTCCAAATTAATGTTCTGTTGCACGATTTCTGCTTCCAATTTTTTAATATATATTTTCAGTTTAAATGCACAATGGCTGAAGTGGTTTCCATTGATAATGTGCAAGTAATAACAGCTGCTTCAGAATCTTCAAGTATCTTTCCTGGTCACAGTATTTGCACCCTATTTTGTTTAGATACAGTAGTAAAATCTACACCAATAACTGAATTGACCTTTTCTGTTTATGTGTTTTCCGGGGTGGAGTGGGGGGAGGGGAGAGGGTATTATCAATTTTGAATCCATTCAGTTTTCTCTAGTTTTCTTCAAATAAATATTGTTTCTACATAAGATGACCCAAAATTCACAATGACATCTGGATAAATTAAAATGTGCTTGCTTCCAGAAATAATTTTTGCTGCACTGATGCTGCAGAAGATAAAATTCTTCTTTTACTGAGACTTTCAGAAAAAAACCCCATCTGCTTTTTAAGGATCTAATAGAAACAGAATTGTCAGTTCTCTCTTGAACTCTTTTTTTTCCCCTGAAGGCTTGCCATGAGCATTGCTGGCCACAGGAATTATATTTCTTCCAATCAGCCAAATAGCATGGCTGGTTTTTAAAGCAGCCTGAGATAAAACCTGTCTTCTCTTTTTTTGCTCCTTTGGGCATCATGCCAAACCATGGCAAAGGAATCTTAAGTATGGTTGCCATGACTGACATCTGAACTGACAAACTGTAGACACAGCCATAATTATGTCTCTATGGTACAGCTGTTTCTGCAGGCAGAAGAGCTGAGCAGACAGAAAACCAAAACAGACAAACAGTTCAAAACTCTGGTTTGTCTTATAGTTTGGAAATACAAATCATGGTTTGGGTTCTAAACTATGGTTCATGTAAACCATGGCTTGGTGTGACGTCTGAACTGAGCTCTTGTGTTGCTACAAGAAGTTACCAGAACAAGGACCATATGCAGAATGAATATAACATGAACAACACGTGAGTGGCTTTGCAAGCAAGGCATTCATGTAAAGACAATTACATTTAAAAACCAACACCCAAGTAGCATTCAGCCTTGCATATATTATATATTTTAATTGTGGCCCACAGTCCTGAATGGGCTTTCCACACAAGATTACTTCATGCTACCCATCTAATTCTTAAGACCTTGAAACAGCCTGCTGCTCCTGTAATTAATGGCCCAAACATTTATTATGCTTTTCTGCTTTGGAATAAGAATTTCTGTGTAACTGCTGCCAATAACAAAAGGCACTAGAATGCTGCTAATGGCTCTTAAAACAACAAATTTGCTTTTATAAATGCCAGCTTGCTTCATGTACTTGTCATGGATCCTCTTATAATATCATCTTACTTCATCAAAAGCGTTTTCTGGGTGGGATTACAGCCTTCAGCCAACTCATTATATTCATTCTGTTTGGCCTGCTTTAAACTAGATGCAAAGTACTTTTAAATAACCATTCCCTCCTCCACCACACATAATAGCTTAACTCCTTGATCAAAAGAGATACTTTAAATAATGCTGTGGCAAAACCCACACATTCATGAAACTGTGAATGGAGGCCTGTTTCCTTCCCTCCCACTTTTGTGAGGGCAGGAGGGCAGAACTACAGTGAAAAGTTTTCAGGGAGGGGTTCCTGGAATCATAAAAGCGCCTGCTGGATCAGGCCAATGACCCATCTAGTATCGCATCCTGTTCTCACAGTGGTCCCTCAGGTGCCTGTGGGAAACCAGGAAACAGGATTCGAGGTTTCTCTATTCTTCTTGCCCTAACCTTAAAAACATTATTAAGCCCATAGGAGGACAAGATATCAGGACACACTTCCATAGGTGTAATAAATATGGGTTGCTCGTGCGTAAGTTGGCTTGTTAAACCTTTCCTGTCTGGACAGCCCTTCACTTCGTGGCTGCCTCAGTCGCTAGCAGAATCCGTCAGTGGGCGTTTCTTAAACCTTTTCCAGCATAAAAGTTGTTTGACGCCAAGTCTCCTCCTACTCTCCCTGCGCGGAAGTCTTCTGCGCAGGGAGGGTGTGGGTAGCGGAGGACCCGTGCTCTCCCCGCTGGTGTCCAGCGAAGAGTCCTGGAGCCCTCTCGCCGATTCCCCCATCTGCCCCCCTTTACCCCTGGTGTTGCGCTGATTTGCTTCCCCATCTGCGGAGCTGCCTCTCTCCCTGCTGGGTCCCTCTCCAGCATCACTTGAGAGCCTTCCCTCCGCCTCTGGCTCCGATGTCAGTTCCCTGACAATAGGTTTCAAAGAAGAGTGTCTGGCCAGGAGGTGGCCTACAGAAAGCCAACAAGACCTGGGTGGTTTTTAAATATAAAAGTTACAAGCTTTTAACATAATAAAATTCACCTGGAGCTCTCAGGTGCCAGACAGTTTCCAGTGGATCTGTTGATCAGTTCACTAGGCTATGTGGATGGTGTATCAGCCAATGCATAAATTATAGTACATATATTAAACTGTGGCATGTATGTCCCACAAGTTACAGATGAAATATCAGCTGTCCTCCTACTGATGAACACGCACAAGAATACAAGATGTGGCCTGTATCAGGGTTTCTGCCCCCAGGACCCACCTGAGAAAGACAGAAATTACTGAAGCACACCAGTAACAAAATGGTGGCAGATGGGAGTAAGAGTTTGGAGTAATCACCTGGGAATTACTAACTTTTTGTTTTTATTTTTTACTGATATTTAACTTATCTTCGGAAATTGCTAACATATTTACTGTAGAGTTTTGCTTGTGGCAAGGAGTTCCATACATTAGCTTTTCTCAGGTTAAGGACAGACATGTGCTCTGGAGGTATTGTAAATCCTCTCCATTTTATGTATCAAAACAACTGCGAAGTTCCAATAGCTGAAACATTTTCATTCGCATTAGACTGAATAAATATTGCTAATATTTTTTATTTTATGGGGAGGGAAGAACAAATACGTACAGGAAGCAGACTTAGTGCTACGATGGTGATGTTTTATACCATGCCCGAATATGCATTTGATTATTTGCTGGCAAAGTATTTCCTTCATATCCTGTTGGTAGAGCCAGATGAATGACCCAAATTAGCAAGTGACGAGAAACTAGCACCTACCTCTGCGGTATAGCTTTCTTGGTGCTACTAAACTGTTTCTGGGGAAAATTATTAACTGCATCCACAAATGACAATAGACACTTACTGTGGAATATGGCCAATAAATCTTTATAACAATGCAGCATGGCAATTCTTGCCATTGCTAATATTATAGTATGCAGGTGAAGTAACTGCCAATTTGTTGCAAGACTGCAAAAGAAAATCACTGTTTGTTTGTTTAAAAAATCTGCAAATTGCATTTTACAGGTGCTTTTAAAATTCTCCTCACCCTCCAAAACGCATACTTTGTTTTCTTCATTGCTAGCGCTAGCTTTTCTCATATTTTTTACGAGGAAGGCACACAACTCAGCAGTAGAGTACATGCTCTGAATGTAAAAGGTCACAAAATCTCCAGGTAGGCTAGGAAAGATGTCAGTACGAGACTCTAGAGAGCCACTAACAGTCACAATAGACAATGCTGAGAAAGATGGACAAATGTTCTGCCCAGCTAGAGAGCAGCTTCATACATTTCCAACAGTATCATGTTGAAAACAGCTCACAAACTAGTTCTTATAGCAGACTTCTCCAGTCCGGTGGTCTCCAAATGTTCTGGACTACAGCTCTGATCAGGTCCAACCAGTGCGGCCAAACTGGCTGGGCCTGATGTGAACTTTGGGAAAGGTTGTGTTAGAGAAAGCGCGTCTGTGGTTTTCTGAGTTTCTGCCTTGAGGGAACGTCCATGCCAACTTGTCTGTGAAGAACCTGCTGGCAAGCTGCCACAGAATTTCGGTGAATTACAGAAGATTCTAAGACATGGTCTAGCCAATGAACTTAGGATGCTATTCAATGTCACTCATACTCAGAGAAGACCCAGTTAATTCAGTGAGCCTACTCTAAGTAAGCACCTTGGGGAAAGGACTAATAATAATAATAATAATAATAATAATAATAATAATAATTTATTATTTATACTCCGCCCATCTGGCTGGGCTTCCCCAGCCACTCTATCAACCCTACCTATGTCCATTCTAAGTGACTGCTATGCCAATAGCGATATAACAAGCCTAGGGGACAGCTGGCTTGCCATTAGTACACGTGAAAAGGATCTAGGGATCTTAGCAGACTGCAAGATTAAAATGAGTCAATGTTGTAATGCAGCAGCAAACAAAACTAATGCTATTCTAGGTCAAGATAAGCCATAGTATCACTCTATTATGGCTTGGTCACACCACATCTGGGGTACTGTGTCCAATTATGGGCACCACAATAATTTAAAAGGGATATTGACGAGGTGGAATGTGTGCAGGAGGGCAACCAAGATGATCAAGAGTCTGGAAACCGAGCCTTGTGAGGCACAATAGAGGGAGCTGGGTACATTTTGTTGTGATTGCAGAGTCCTTTGCACAACGGAATGATGAACAGTACGTGCCACATGCTTATGTTGCTTTATTTTCAGTTCAAAGTGGAGAAATTACAAACATGCATCTTGCCTCTGCTGGAGCAGAGAAGCAACCATCCTTCTCTTCGGAATAACGAACACCGAGAGATCAGTGAAAAACAGGAAACCAGTGTACGTCACATCCAGCTTCCCATTCCCGTGGGAAAACCCAACAGTGCTCTGACTGTGGAATGTAAACATTGTCTTGTGACAAGCACTTCGCTGCACAGTGAAGGAAGCAGAAACCAACATCCTCCCCCTTTCTGTGAACATCACTGGGCAGCATGTTCGTACAACATCAGTACAAACCCAACTTCTGTACATAGGTACAGTGTTGATCCCTTGATACAATCTTGGACAATACATCAGCAGGAATTTCATTACCTGGCATATAGGACACCGTTACGAGTCCCTTCTGAATATGTTCCCTAGCATGTTGCACCTTCAACTGCAAGTGCTTCGTGCTTTGCTTACAACCTTCCGAATTCAGCAAAGCCAAACATGCTTTGTTGTCCTGATAAACCTGGATTGGACATTTGACCGGAATTTTCATGTCTTTGCACAATTGTAACAACCATTCACAATCCTTAAGTGAATAAGACAGTGCATTCAGTTCAGCTTCACAAGTACTTAAGCTAATTGTTGTTTGCTTCTTGCATGACCAATCAAATAGACCCTGATTGTACATGTAGCAAACTCCAGACGTACTTTTCCTGTCTGTAGTGTCACTTCCAAAACTTGCATCTGCAAAAATCTCAAGACCACCAGACTTCTGATTGTTAAATCTCAGTCTGTAATGCATAGTGCCTTTCAAATAGCGTGCTATGCGTTTCAGAGCTTTCCAATCCTTAACAGTAGGATTGTTAACTTGTCTGCTTAGCAAATTACAGCTAACAGCAATGTCAGGTCTTGAACATCTGGCAATGAAGTTTAGCTTACCTAGCACACTTCTGTACAGTGTAGTGTCAGAAAATGCTTCTTCAGTGTCTTCTACCTGATAACCTGTTGTCATCGGTGTGTCTACAGGGTTAGCATCCATCAGGTTCAGTTTGCTTAACACATCAGCAATTTTCCGTGACTGGTGTACTAGAATGTTACCACTTTGATCTTTCTCTATTTCCAGAGATAGGTGGTTGTTTACCTCACCAAGATCTTTCATGTCAAAGTGCTCTTTCAGTTGAGCTAGGGCGTTATTGTACATTGTGACATCTTTCCAAAAGAATAAAATATCATCAACATAAAACAAACAATACAGCTTCTTTTGCCCCTCCTCTTTGACAAACACACATGGATCAGCTTTCCCTTGCTGAAAACCTAGAGAAAGAATGCTTCAGTGAGTTTTGTGTGCCAACACCGTGCACTTTGTTTGAGACCATAAAGGGACTTTTTCAGAGCACAAACAAATCCCTGTTTTACCTGTACGCCATCAGGTGGAAGCATATAAAGTGATTCACCTAGAGATCCGTACAAAAATGCTGTATTTACATCGTGGTGACTAATGTGTAGATTCTCCTCTGCAGCTAGCTTGAGCATAAGCCTAATGCTCTCATACCGTACTGTGGGTGAGTAGGTCTCGTGATAGTCTTCACCTGGTACCTGTGCAAAACCTCTGGCTACCAATCTGGCTTTGTGTCTGACCATCTTGCCATTTT
This sequence comes from Podarcis vaucheri, assembly GCF_965113315.1. Classification (NCBI taxonomy): domain Eukaryota; kingdom Metazoa; phylum Chordata; class Lepidosauria; order Squamata; family Lacertidae; genus Podarcis; species Podarcis vaucheri. The sequence goes on from NC_138761.1 coordinate 25,145,154, forward strand.
GATCAGCCTTCGCTTTGAAGACCCATTTGCTTCCAAGCAGTTTCATTCCTGGAACTACTGGAACTAGCTCCCAAGTTTTGTTCCTTTCTAAGGAATCAAGCTCAGCCTTCATTGCATTTAACCATGGCTCAGCTTCCTTAGAATCCAAATCCTGGACTTCTTGGAAACTTGAAGGTTCAAATACCTTCTTGGAGCTTTTAACAGCTGCTACTGCTGTCTTAGCAAATTCATCAGCAAATCTCTTTGGAGGTCTGCCTTTTGTGGCTCTTTGTGACCTGCGAATTAGCCTTTGGTCTTCAACACTCTCCTCTTCCTTCTTAGGAGAAAAGTGACCTATTGTGAACAATGGTTCTTCCAATTCCTGATCAGAGCTTTCAGAGGGTCGCATAGAGGCTTTCGCACTCTTGAAATCCTCTGAATTATCCGATTCAGTTTCAGACTCAGAATCAGAACCTTCATCAGTGGGTGTGGGTTGTTGCTTATCCTCAGTCTCATCACTGTCATCAGGATAACATTGGAAAATTCCCACGTTCTCCCCCCACTTGGCATTGTACTCAACACTTCTTGTGAGCCTAATTGTCTTAGAGTCAGTCATCATTATTCTGTAAGAACCTTTCTGATAACCTAGAAAGATACCATGCAAACCACGTTTGCCTAATTTGGAGCTTTGTGGTGAGTGAATCCACATATCAGAACCAAAAATTTTCATGTGTTTGATGTATGGTTTCTTGTCAAACATCTTCTCATAGGGGGTACAACCAATCGCTGAAGATAACCTGCGATTGTAACTGTAAACAAAACACGAGAGAGCTTCGGCCCAATAACTCTCTGGAAGATTGGCATCATGCAGCAAGGTTTTTAACCCTTGAAGCAATGTTTGATTTGCCCTTTCGCAAAGTCCATTCTGCCATGGCGAGCGAGGACTGGACAAATCGTGTTGAATTCCTTTCTCAGTCAGAAAAGCTTCAAACTGCTGAGAAGTGAATTCTCCCCCGCGATCTGTGAAAAGAATTTTTATCTTCTTACCATGCACATTTTCCAACCAAGCACAGAATTCCTTGAACCTTGGAAAAGCCTCTGATTTCTGCTTGAGATTATACACGTAAATATACCTGGAAAATGCATCAATGAGAACCATGAAGAACCTATTTTCACTCAAAGAGGGCGATAGTGGACCGACTAAATCAGCATGAACAATCTGGTATGGTTCTGTAGCTTGCCTACTAGACACCTTACCTTTCGCAGCCATTTTCACTTTGTTTGCTGCGCATGCTTTGCACTTCATGTGGTACCTGCAGGGTTTAATAGTCATACCTTCAACCAAGGCAGGCATTTTAGATACTGCCTCAAAATGCAAATGACCAAATTTCCTGTGAAAATCATGAATACATCCTGCATGCAGACTTTTGTTAGAACCTGCAATGCAACAAGTATCATTCTGCACAACATCATCATAATACAAAACAAACAAACGATCAACACATTCAGCATGCAATACATAATCGTCTTTCTTTGTGATGGTGCATTTCTTGTTCTTGAAGGAAACGTCAATGTTCCGTTCATTCAGCTGCATCACACTTAGAAGATTGTGTGTGGCATCTGGAACGTACAGTACATCATGTATCTCTAAGTCCAAACTGTGAAGAACAACAGTTCCGTAGCCTTGACTGGGGATCGTGTGGTCATCCGCCTGGTGAATCGCACCTTCTTGCGGTGTAAAAGACACGAACAGTCTCTTGTCGTTGCACATGTGGTGGGTAGCTGCTGAATCAACAACGAAGAAAGATCTAGACGTCTTCTGGACCTTTGCAACCTTTGGAGTGAAGCGTGAGACCATTGCCTTGTGCTGCGTTGTCCTGGACACCGGACCTTTGCCTTTGCTTTGGCCTTTTCCACGCGATGAGCTTCCGCTGCGCTGCTCTGTCTTGGCCCTGGGACATCTGCATTCCCTCTTCATATGGCCTAGACCTCCACACGAGTAGCATTTCACTGCCTTCAAAGCTTTGGCGCCCTCTGGTGGTTCCACTGCACTCTGGGATGACGTCTGTGAAGACTCCCCCTTATCCATGCAGCTAGCACCCCGGCGATCTGCTTCATTCTGGATCACGGCAGTAACATAGGCTACTGTGAGCTGAGCAGTTGGTTGAACAGCAATCTGAGTGGCAACGGACTCCCAACTTGGACCCAAAGAATGTAGTATCATAAAGGAATACACAGCCTCTGGAAAGTTGAGTCCTCTCTGTTGCAGCTCATGTCTCAGATTCTGCATCTCCATCAGGTGTTTACGCACATCTCCACCTTCAGCAAGAGCCATATCATGCAGCTTGGCATAGTAGTGCTTGGCAGGGGGTTGGACTCGATGGCCCTTGTGGTCTCTTCCAACTCTAGGATTCTATGATTCTATGTAGTACATTGAGGAACCAGCTTCTGTCCTCAAGTGAGCTTCTCTTAAAGTGTTCCAAATTTCTCTGGCTGTGGTCTTTCCAAGCAACAGACAGAGCTCTTCTGGGGATACTATCAATGTAAGCGTTCCCCTTGCTTTGGAATCCTTAGCTGCCCATTGAGCTGTAATTGGAGCTGGGGGGTTGTCTGTAATAACATTAAACAGACCTTCTTTCCGCAGAATTGCCTCTGCATATAGTACCCACTCCGTGTAATTTTTCTTATTGAGCTTAGGAATCCCAAAAGCTTCAACCAGCTTTGCTTCAGCCATCTCTGCTACTTTAAGCAAGCTGCGTCACTGTATAGCAACTACCAAAAGCACTTGTAAAAAGTACTTTCGTTTTCCCCAGCCATTGCCTGTATCGCGGCAAAACGGCTTTAAAAGTTCAAAGTCCAGCCATAAAACCATAAATTAGAAACCGGCAGGCTGCTCGGAGCATGAGCACATACCTTCATCAATCAAACTTGACGCGCAGAGCAGATAACGCGATCCGTTCCTCTGTACCTCTGCCGGCATTCTTCAGTTTGATTTACGTCTTTCTGGGCCCGATAACCAAAATGTTGTGATTGCAGAGTCCTGTGCACAACGGAATGACGAACAGTACGTGCCACATGCTTATGTTGCTTTATTTTCAGTTCAAAGTGGAGAAATTACAAACATGCATCTTGCCTCTGCTGGAGCAGAGAAGCAACCATCCTTCTCTTCGGAATAACGAACACCGAGAGATCAGTGAAAAACAGGAAACCAGTGTACGTCACATCCAGCTTCCCATTCCCGTGGGAAAACCCAACAGTGCTCTGACTGTGGAATGTAAACATTGTCTTGTGACAAGCACTTCGCTGCACAGTGAAGGAAGCAGAAACCAACACATTTAGCGTGGAAAAGAGGTTATTGAGAAGAAATATGATAGCCACTTTCAAATATCTCAAGGGCTGTCACATGGAGGATAGAACAAGTCTGTCTTCTCCTGCTCTGGGGAGTAGGAACTGAACTAATGGCTTCAACTTACAAGAAAGGAGATTCTGACTAAACTTCAGGAAGAACTTTCTGACAGTAAGAGCTGTTTGACAGTGGAAGAGACTCTGCTGGAAGGTGGTAGACTCTGAATCACTGGAGATTTTTAAGAGGACTGGATGGTCATCTGTCATGGGTGCTTTAGTTAAGATTCCTGCATTGCAGGGTGTTGGACGAGATGACCCTCAGGGTCCCTTGAAACTCTACAATTCTATGATTAACAATTAGGAACATTAATAAAAATGCACTCAGTTTCCCTGAAGAGCTGCTGCCAGTTAGTGTAGACAATACTGAGTTAATAGACCAATGCATAAGGCAGCCTTTTACATTCCTATGGTGCATTGGGTCAAGCTCAATCAGCTTCACTAATCTTCTACAAGAACTGATGGCTGCTTTAGTCTGCTTTTTAGTTTGTTTGTTCATTTGTGTGGTTTTCTTTTGCCTCTGCCTTGCTTTATATTTTAATGATTGTTATTAAAATGCGTTCTGTGGATTAGCTTTTCTTTTCCCTTCGTGCTTTTGTACACCGCTCTCAAATTCTTTTTAAATCAATAAACATCCCCCAAATGAGTGCCGAACCATGTGCACTCGAGGCCACCCTTACCTTTACTTGGTGCCGATTTCCTCACAGATGCGACCTGATCTTCGGAGATGGCAAGGCGCCGCAAAACATCAGCCAAAGCTGCTTTCAGCACTGTGATTTCATCCTCTTGTTGCTGCACTCTCAGTTCAAGAGCCGAAAGGCGGTCTTGGACATCGGATGTACTTGCTGCAGAAATGCTGTCATCTGCCAAGAAAGAAATAATCGGAAGGAAAGTCATGCGGCGTTCTAAAGAGCTCTGTTTGTGCAGGATTTTGAAATAAATGCAAATAAATCATTAGTCATGTTTATACCCCAACCCCCTTCTATACAAAGTGCCCAAAGTGGAAGGAAGGCAGCAAAATCGGCATGAAAAATAACCAGTCCACTTAACACCAATAAGCAATGCCACGGTATAGAATGTAAAGTCAGCAAAAATGCCCGACAGGAGGAAAGGCTCGGAAGCTTAATTCTAACACATTCGGCTTTGTGTTATGACCACCACACAGGGGCAGCTTTAAACAGCTTCACTGCTAATGGGCATTTCAAAACTGTTTAGCATTTTAGATTTTGCCAATTTCCCTTAGAGCTCCCAGTGCTGGCGGTCCTCTGTCCTTCTGAAGCAGCTTTTCAGGAGGACAGCAGGGCTCTGCAAAAGGAACTGATGAAATCGCCTCTCCTGGCGGACTATGTGATGGGTAGAGTGCCACGCAAATGTGATCCGACACAGTGCTGAGTTGAAGCTGCTCTAAACATCAGACTTAAAATTTTCTTTTAAGGCTGGCTCCTGAACAGGAAAGTGTGATGAACCGTCTATAGAATCTTAATCTTTGGAAATGCAGAATCTCAACTTGAATAGAGCATCGCTATTAACGACAATCTGAGATCTTAGGGGATATCTTATATGAAGTAGACATTCAAAACCTGCCCTTGGAATATGCTGAGGTCACTGGGTCAAAAATACATTGGCTTGTATCCAAAGGACCACTAAGTAAGTGTTCAATCAGCGCAAGGATTTCTTCTTGTGCAGCGGGAACTGTCCTCCACCTGCCCTGCCCCCTCCCCTAAATCTGCTCCGGGGGGTCGTGTGAACCCCCAAAACAGTTTTAAATGGCGAGCAGTGAGAAGTCCTGTTGCATAAGCAGAAATCCTTGTGTTGACGGGGTTGTTACTTATTGCTAGACTGGATACAAGCCATAGAAAGAAACTAACCACTATTGTTTTATTAATTTGAAGAAGTGAACCCCACCACCACCTGCCTGATCCTTCCTGCTGAACAACATTAATTTCTGGCTCATGCCCCTATTCTCATACCATCCTGCTCCAGTTACAACTGGTGTTCTTCGTGAGCAGAATATTGAATGTAAATGATGCTAGTGAGCAACACAGAAACACATTTAAAGACACTCCTGCAATAATCAAATGAAGGCACACAAAAACAAACCGAAAGATGGAATTACTCAGGAATCAGTACTTAAAGCGAATCTGCTACCACAGACTCAATTCAAAGTATCACTGGTCTATTTCTAGATTACTCATATTGGTGTATGATTCACATCTCCCACTGTTGATCATTTAACAAGATGTTCCACTGCCAGTATTATTTTTAAATTTGGCAATTATCAACTGATTATATTTTTAAGCGATTATGATAGCTGCTCAGCACCTACATCAGTGAGTTAATACAATGATGTCTAAAGAAGAAACAGGCCCGATTTACAAATGCAAAATCAACCGGCAATAATGCAGTTCCACAGATAAGAATCTAAAGAAGTGCTAGTGACTCGTGGCAGAAATGTGACCCCATTGCATGGAAAGTGCTATTTTGGGCTCACTATCAGAAGCAAAATGTGCAAGACGCAAAAGTAACAAGAACACTTTCTTTAATATACATTCAGCTCTGCTGAAATACAATGGGCGGTTGGGGGCCATCACACAGATATAAAGAGCCTGAGCTGGAAAAGCTTTACAGCTGGGGAGTCAGACTAGTCAAGAAGTTGTGGAATCTCTAAAGGTTATTAGCGAGAGGATGAATAACACCTGTTATGTCTAGGGATGTTCTAGAGAATTTGCCCTTCCAACTCCCGATTCTATTTCAACAGGAGCCAGATTCAACAGATACATATTTCTGGCTTTCGTGTATCTTTAAAGGGGATTTAAATAGCTTGCAAACATATGCAAATATCACGCCGTTACGGACATTTCAGAACTGTTTAACATTTTACATCTCACGTGCCAACCCCACCCTCCTGGGGTCTGGAGCAGCTGTACTCCTGGCGACAGAGCTACTTGGTGTGTTTTATAAGTGGTAGAAAAAAACTGGTTGTTTTAACAGCAAGTAGAAGATAATACATTGGTATACCATTTAAAAAAATATTATGGCAACATCTCTCATACATTTCTGACTGTTCAGCAGTGGAACAGACTCCGACGAGAGGCGGCGGACTCTCCTTCCTTGGAGGTTTTTAAACAGAGCTTGGATGGCCATCTGTCATGAATGTTTTAGCTGAGATTCCTGCACTGTAGGGGGTTGATCTAGATGGCCCTTGGGAACCCTTTCCAACTCTTTGATTCTATAAAGAGTTGCTGTTCCTGGCACATAGCCCACCGAGGTTTAAGTCCTGGGTGAGAAACTACTTGAACTTGCATCTAGTGTTGAATAGAGGAAGAATAGAATCTAAATTGTCTTTTTTTCTCTTCCATGATATTCTTCCCCTCTGCCAAGAGCAACAGTCATGGTTACATCCCCACCGTTCTGCCCGGACACTGAGGCCCAGCACCGAGGGCCTTCTGGTGGTTCCCTCACTGTGAGAAGCCAAGTTACAGGGAACCAGGCAGAGGGCCTTCTCGGTAGTGGCGCCCACCCTGTGGAACACCCTCCCACCAGATGTCAAAGAGAACAACAACTACAAGACTTTTAGAAGACATCTGAAGACAGCCCTCTTTAGGGAAGCTTTTAATGTTTGATGTATTACTGTACAGTGGTATCTCGGGTTAAGTACTTAATTAGTTCCGGAGGTCCGTTCTTAACCTGAAACTGTTCTTAACCTGAAGCACCACTTTAGCTAATGGGGCCTCCTGCTGCTGCTGCGCTGCCGGGGCACGATTTCTTTTCTCATTCTGAAGCAAAGTTCTTAACCCGAGGTACTATTTCTGGGTTAGCTGAGTCTGTAACCTTAAGCGTATGTAGCCCGAGGTACCACTGTATTTTAGTATTTTGTTGAAAGCTGCCCAGAGTGGCTGGGGAAGCCCAGCCAGATGGGTGGGGTATAAATAATAAGTTGTTGCTGCTGCTGCTGTTATCATCATCATCATCATCATGTAAGGGTACCCCAGGAGCAATCAAATTGGAACATGGGGAAGCTAGCATCTACACATCATCTTAGAAAGATGAACTTCTGGCACCTGCTCATGGAGAAGGGGTCATAACTCAGTGGAAGAAGAGGAGGAGTTTGGATTTGATATCCCGCTTTATCACTACCCGAAGGAGTCTCAAAGCGACTAACATTCTGCTTTCCCTTCCTCCCCCACAACAAACACTCTGTGAGGTGAGTGGGGCTGAGAGACTTAAAAGAAGTGTGACTAGCCCAAGGTCACCCAGCAGCTGTATGTGGAGGAGCGAAGAAGCAAACCCGGTTCACCAGATTATGAGTCTACTGCTCTTAACCACTAGACCACACTGGCTCTCTTTCCTTTACACGCAAAAGCCCAAAGGGTTAAATCCTGACATCTCCGCTTAGAAGGAACTCAGGTGGCAGGTGGTGGGAAAAGACCCCTGGGGGTGCAGCTATCAGTCAAGGAGACAACAGTGTGCTGAACGGACGAAGTCAGCTTTATATGATTCATGTTCAAGAGAAGGCAATTTGCTTCTAAGCTAGGGCTGGGCAATATCTGGTTTTTAACACTGCGGCATATCACCACCTAAACATCACAATATACTGAGATATAATGGTGCCTGAAATAAGGATGGAGTTATGTAGAGGCATGGGCTGGCTTCATGTTTTTTCCTGCATCGTGATTTTTGTGATTCACTGCCCCCCGCAGGAATCTGCCAGCAGAGTTAAGTTAAGTTAATCTGCTAAGGGTAGTCCGATAAAGGACTCCGGGGAGGGGGGGCGTTGCCCTGTCCGAAGCCTGTGGAGGTGTGGGCCTAAGGCACGCCCCCGAGCGGTGACCCGGGGGGAGCTCCTAGTTGACGTGCCTCAGCAGGACTCCCTCCACAGGTAGTTAACCCTTGCCAGTCTTCACGCAATCGGGCTGAAGCCGGCTAGTCAATAGGGCCAATGCCTAAGCCAATACCACTCATTCCTGTAAGTTGTGGCCTAATTCGCCCATTAAACCTAATACTTGGTGTCCTGTGTTTTCATTTCTCCTGGGGGGGGGGGCGGGAACTCGCCACACAATGACTGTGAACTAGAAGGACATGAGAAAGAGAATGAATTTTGAATACTGCTTGGGTAAATAGAGTCTATGACTGCATGCTTCAATTGCATGCATCTCTGAGCAATTGTGCCCTGCTTGCACTGTGTGCACACAGCAACTTTTGCTGTAAACTCTATTAATCCAAAGTACTGCTAGGAGGAGTTTTATTCAAACCAGCACAGAAAGCTTTTACAAACCTAGTAAACATGTTTTGCTTATTCCAATAACAAACTTTGGCAATTAAAAAAAAAGTGGTGTGTGGCCTCTGGAACATTTCTGCCCAGAAGCAGAGTTGTGCTGTTTAAACCCATCATTTCCTGATCAATTCTGGAACATTTCAAAGACAGAACAGGAAAAAATATTGAAGTAATTATGCTAGATAATCTAAGACAGCGCACGCTTGACTCTTCATTTATGAACTCATGTTTATTTTATTGTGTCACTGATGTTAGTTTGCAACTATTCCCTCTCCCAACTCAGAGACATGCTGCAGTCTGAAATTAAAGGAACTTCCTTCCCAAAACAAGGTCACATTTATTTATCTGCCAAACCTATACCCCACTTTTCCTCTAGGGAGCTCAAGAAGGTATTACGTGGTTCTCTTCCTCCCCATTTTAACACAGCGCTGTGAGGTTTGCTAAGGCTGTGAGTGTGGCTGGCCCAGCTCACCCAGTGTGTTTCATGGCTGAGCAGGGGAATTGAACCCTGGTCTCCTGGGTCCTAGTCCAGCACTCTAACCACTACACCACATTGGCACACTATGGGGAACAGTTCCCAATTTTACAATATCCCAAAAGGATCTGTATTCTCTTGCAACTTCTACAATAGAAAGCTGGTCCTTTAGAGGAAAGAGCAGGAGTGGTAACTTTGCAGGGGGGGGGGAGGAGAGGCAGTATTTACACTTAACTAATTCGTCGGTTGCAATTTTGCGCTGTCACATACAGCGTTAGAAATATGAAAGCTAGGAGCCTTAAACCTAGGCTATGGGCACAACAACAGAATGTCTAGGCGAGCTTTTTTATAACAAGAATACAAAGCTGAAAATGAATGAGCTGCAGCTAAAATATTATGTTCATTTTTCACATGGTCTAGTCCTTCCCTTGTCCACCCCCTAATATTCTTATGATTCTCTAGTCTTCAGAGAGTAGCTGGAAGTGGGGAGGCAGAAAAAGGTCCTCCCTCCCTTCTACTCTGCAGTTTTAATCTGAAACCTTAGGCGCAGTAGTGTGCCCAGAGCTCGGAAACTGCACACGCTAATGAAATTCACTATCTCAAAATGCGCCTAGAACAATTGGAGTTTCGAACACTGGTCACATAACTGAGTTGGCATCAGCTTGAACCTCTACTGCTTGTAGAGATATTACCATACAGTTAAGGCTCCTGGCACCATCCATGCAATGCAACATGGCTGAAAACTTCCATGTAACTGAGCCTGGGCATGGACACAGGGGTGAATAACAACACAAAGCTGCCCTTTCATTTCAGTGGGGCGCATCAGCTGCAAGAGTTCTCTGATGGATCATACTCTTTCTTGACATGGTGATGTGTGAAAAAATACTTTAAAAAATATATCCAACTTTCATGAATCAGCTACAGCACTATAACACAGTGGGACTAGAATTCGGACCAGGGAGTGAGTTCTTGGCCAAATGTGATTTTGCTGCCTCCTTCAACTGCTGTTGTGTTTCCATGTGTTTCCTTGTCCCCTGACCCTTATCAGAGTATTAAAGTTTGCCGAGAGGATAGGACTGGGTGCGTCCAGTGGCTAGGAGAGCCTTTCACTAGCTCCAGAGAAGACAGCTAGAGCCATTTCTGACCAGAATGGCCTGAACACAGTAGTCCAAGCAGTCCTTGCATACCAAATTACCGCAATTACCCCACTGTGGTCTGCCCTTGAGGTTGGGTCTGCCCTTGAGGTTGATCCAGAGGCTGCAGCTAGTGCAAAAGACAGCAACTCATCTGCTCACCGGGGCAGCGTATTGCCATCATATCATGCTGCTGCTGAAAGAGCTACACTGGTTCTCACTTAGCTATCAGGCTAAGTTCCAAGCGCTGCTGGTACAGGATACCTAACAGTTAGTCTCATACAATATATACACAGCTGATTGCTACGCTCTGCAGGAATGTGCATCTTGAAGATAATAGTTCATCAGGAAGTCCATTTTTCAAAATATAGGAATCAGGCCTACACTTCTGAATTCTCTCTCATTGTATATCAATCATGTCCCTATTGTCTTTTAGATGCCTGTTGAAGACTTTTGGTTTTTTTTATAACAAGCCTTTTAAGTGGGGATATTTATCCCAGGTGGTATCTGGATTGGATTTGAAATTGTTTTTATATACATAATTGTTTAATCATTGTTATACATGCAATTGTTTTCTGTATTCTTTTACTGTATTGTGAAATACTACTACTAACAAAAACAACCACCAACTTCATTTCTCAACAACCAACACAGGAGACAAAGAAATATACTGCTGTTCAGACATACATTTTAAAATGCAAATAGCACAGAACACTCCCACCTCTTCCCATTCAAGGTAGTAAAGCAAGAAAATCCTGCTGTTAAGGAGAAGTCAACTCAAAAGAAAAATTAACCTGAATCAGCTCTTCCAGCTCCACTTAAAGTTGCTTTTAAAAAGAAAAACAACAAGCATTGTTAAATAAAGTTAGCATTGAAAGGTACCAGTGGTATGCTGATGTTAACATCTTGCTGAAATGAGCAAGATATAGACAGGTAAGCACTACAGACCCTTGCAGCCTGTGTCACTATTCTGCAGCCTAGTTTTATTCAAGGATCACTAAGCCAGCTTCTCCCCAGCTCGTGCCCCCCACTGATGGACTGCAACTCTCATCATTCCTGACCACTTGCCATGCTGGCTGGAACAGATGGGAGCTGCAGGTTCACCAAAATCTGCAGGGCAATAGGTTGAGGAAGACTAGTGTAAGCTATTATACTAGGCATACAATTGGCTTGAAACTCACCTGCACGTTATCAAACGATGGGTGGGATTCAACAATTGAGTCCCATCTGCAGAAGCCCTGCACAAGGACCTCCATTTGTACGGGGGGGGGCTTCCCCCCTCCCCTGAAATTGGCTCATGGTGTGTGTGTGCCAGCAGAAATGCCAGAACAGCAAGCAGGTGGAAGGAACAGAGATCATATTCCATCTGGTAAGTGGAAATGCTTTCTCATACGGAATAATCGCCTTAGCACAACACTGAATTCCTCCCTGGACTTTTTGTTCTCCTAGGTATTAGCTTCTGTGGAACAACCATGGTAGTAGGTTGAAGCAATGAGTTTAAGCACAATGGGCATACAATGGTAGGATGCCCAAGCCCTAAAGTTACAGTGCCCACTTATCTAAGCAGCAACATTTCTAAACAGCATAATCACAAACACCTGCTAAGAAGGGAGTCTGGTTGATTTCAATGGGACTCATGCATTGCAAGTGGTTCTTCAAAGCTCTTGTTTGATCCCAGCTTCCAGCAGTGTGTGCCATATGAGAAACTCCACGGCTTCGAAGGGAATCATGTGGAGAGGCTTCAAGACAGGAAGAGGCATTAAAACTCAGGCAATCTTTCTGGGAAGCCTGTTCAAAGAACTTTCAGAAAAAGGCAAACTATAGGACCCCCCCCCCAAAAAAAAAAATGCTGCAGGAGTGAGGAAGGGCAGGCAATATTCTGGCGTAAGACTCTTTTTCTTACTTAGTTCAGAACTAGAAGTAAATAGCCAGGCAGGGGGTTTTTTTTGCAAATACTGCCCAAGTACCATTATGAGCTGTTTAAGGGCCAATAAAGAGAACTTGATAGTTTAGCAGATTCAGAGTGCTGGGTTGGAATTTGGGATGGGTTTACACTTCCCCTAAAAGTACAGATATATAACCCTGGGGATCTCTTCAAGACTTGGTTCTACTGCTGGATTCAGAGGTAGTGATTGTGGCAGCCCAAAGTACCTTTCACCAGCTTCAGCTAGCCAAACTCCTCTCTCAGATTTTGATCTTTTATTTAAGCACCGGTTCCTGTATACTTTAGGCAGAGCTGCTCTTGAAAACCTTCAACTGAAGCCTTCAACTGGTGCAAAATGCAGTTGTTCATGTATTGATGAGTGTGAAAAGCCATCTCCCTAGTCTTCGTTTGCACTAACTCCTTATTTCCTTTCAGTAAAACACATTATTATTTGCAAAGGTTGTTTTTTTTTTACCCAATTCTGACTAGTGTAATTTCCCCTTCCTCCACTACTGTGCTTTAGCTCTCTTTCTGTGTTTCCCTTTCATAGCTTTTATGACACTTTTCAAATAATTTAAAGTCATCTTGAAAGTTTAAATTTAATTAGAAAAAGAAAAACTATGTAGGCACATTTGGGTGCACAGGGTGGAGGAGAATAGTTCTTACATGCTCATCCTACTGTACATAGATCTTTATATTATTATTTTTTAGAACTCCCAAAAGAGTGTGTTACAGTGGTACCTCGGGTTACAGGCGCTTCAGGTTACAGACTCCGCTAACCCAGAAATAGTACCTCGGGTTAAGAACTTTGCTTCAGGATGAGAACAGAAATCGTGTTGTGGCAGCGGGAGGCCCCAATTCTAGTTATGACCGGACCTCCGGAACAGATTATGGTTGTAAGTAGAGGTTCCACTGTACAAGGTAAGTCTAACAAAACACTTGAGCAGCAGAAAAAAAATAATACCAGCTAGTTGTCCACACAACCACTTAAAACTGACAAAAAACAAACAGTTCTTTTTAGGGGTGAGTTGCTGAGGTTAACCAATACTGAAAACACTCAAACAGAGAACAGTCTTTGCACACGCAATGAATGGTTAGGGAGAGATTCAAGTGAATGTGTTTCAGGCAACACATGCAGAAGCAAGTATTGTTTTTAATCCCACAATATTTTGTTTGTTTATTTATTTATTTTATTGAATTTGTATCATGCCCTTTATCCAAAGATGTCAGGGCGGTTCACCATATACCTGTGGCAGTAAGGACATGTATTATGTGCACAGGAGCCACAGGTGCTGGATGTAAACTGGCCTTTGGCATACTCTCCCTCTTGTCTCCTCTCCCATGGTGTGATTTTAGCTTTCCAGTTGCAGAAGTAATTAAAATGCTACCTTCCCGAAGAACGGTCACCAAGAGAACAAATTCTGAAGCCGAAGTGAGGACTCTAAAACTCGAACGAAGTGTGGCCTTGGGAAAGAACTTCAGACCAGACTGTTCACATCCTACTACCCTATCATTTCTGTGAAATGACAACAAGCTGCTCTTGGAACTTCCTGTTCCAAAAAGCTCTGCTTTGAAAATAAGTTTTTAAAACTTGTCACTTCTCGATTCCATATGCTGTTGGATGTGTTTTGATAGTACCGTAATCAACAACCCCCCCAAACCCCACCTGCGCAATCTTTTTGCATGGGAAAGTTTTACTCAGACCTTTTGGTTAGGATCACATGCAGCAAGAGCACAGCTGCATTTCAGTGGCCTGGACTTCCAGGACGTCTGCTCCCATTATTCCACACAGAGTTCTAATTTAGTCCCACATCATAGACTTGGTATGTTTAGAAGAGCTCCACGTATGGGATCATTTGCATGAATGTGCTATTTATAAATCCTGTTTTACACATCGCTTTTGTTTTTAAATACAGGATGTCATACAAGGCTTTGTTTATGTGGACTAACTGGTACCAGGTGGAGAATAATTTCACCAGCCACGTTTACATACGCTCGTTAAAAACCCTCCGTTCCCAGGCCAAGTTAACTGAGCTCCCACTGATCACCCTCACTGCTACAACAATTCTTGCTTTTTGAAAACATGCAACACATGTCCAAAGTTAGAATGTGTGTGTGTCCTGTCAGGTCTTAAGGGCATGCATTTACACTATTTAGATGCACACTTCTCTAAAGGGGGGGGGGAACCCCCCTCAGAAACAGGACCTGGGAAAGAGGCAGGTTGTCACTTAGTTATTTTTTTAAAAGGGTGTGTGTGTATGTGTAGGAGAAAATGTTCACTCAAATCCATAGGCATGCGCCACTGCCACTTACTGCAGTGAATGTGCATTTTATAAGTAAAAATCAGACCTCAGCTATTACAGTTTCTCGCTGTTCTCTCAGATTCCATGCTGTTTTCTGTGAGGTTAAAAAGCACTTTCCAACTGATAAAAAAGGAGACCCTCTGTAATGGCTCTACGTCTATTTTGCTCAAACTGTTGCATACACACACACACACACACACACACACACACACGATAGGTCAGGAGGGAAAACTACAACTACTCCCAAGAGATGCAGTAATTCATGGCCAGAATCACATAGGTACAGTCTAGACAACACTACACTAGAAGAAGAGTTTGGACTTGATATCCCGCCTTTCACTCCCCTCAAGGAGTCTCAAAGCGGCTAACAATCTCCTTTCCCTTCCTCCCCCACAACAAACACTCTGTGAGGTGAGTGGGGCTGGGAGACTTCAGAGAAGTGTGACTAGCCCAAGGTCACCCAGCAGCTGCATGTGGAGGAGCGGAGACACGAACCCGGTTCACCAGATTACGAGTCTACCGCTCTTAACCACTACACCACACTGGCTCTCTATCAGGCTAAATATTTGTTTATTGTGGAGCTCACATATTTGTAAGTTCTACTATGAAAATGAAGAATGCAAAAACCTAACATTTCACAGAGAATAGCTCAGGTCAAGGATGGAAACTTGACGTTCTCCAGGTGCGTTTGGGTTCCAACTCTTACCAGCCACAAGCCAAACATGGCCAAGGCAGAGATCATGCTAGCTGTTGTCTAAGTACCCCATCCTTGGTTCAGGATAACCATTGCTCAGTGGAGAAATAAAATGTTGCAATTCCCTCGCATGCAGTCTATTGGAAATACTGTGCCATGAGATTCTGCTGCATGTCTGAATCAGCTGTAAGGAAGTATCTTCTGCATTTCAGATAGGAATCAGACATGCTCATTCAGTTCCTTGGTGGTCAACCTCACATGGAAGGAGAATTCATTGTTTCTGGTTTACTAAGGTGGCAAACTGGGAACATGGGCATTTTCTGTGAAATTGTGTAAAGAGTATGTAATAATATGGTGTATGTATAATATGGTGTAATAATAAATAGGGAATCTAGGTTATGCACTTTCTTGATTTTCAGATACACATTAAGAATCAATTAACTGCAGAAATACTCTTTCCTAAAACAAAGATTGCTTTAATGTTAAATACTTTTTTGTATATTACTCATTATCATACTCTGATCAACCTCCCTGCTCCTAGTTATTTGGATGAATTATTATGGTCATTACAAAGGGGGAGTGCAACCAGCACATGATGGATGACTGATGTCACCAGTGTAATTATGACCAGCGGCTTCAAAAAAAAATAAAAATTAACTAATGCTGCCTGGTTGCTCTCTGAGGTTATACAGAGGTAACCCATTATGTAAAGAGATGTGTGAGAAGGGAACTGTAATTCCTATAATCTCTGCATATTTATCTTATGCAAGTATTAATCTCTTTAATTAAATTACTTCCTGCAGTCAAATACCAAACCATATAGTGGCCTTAGAAACCACACTAAGGCCGGAAGAGCCATAAGTCTCCTCTCCCCCAAAAAAGGAGAGCCTTTGTAAGCTACGCATTACATTATCTGGTTTACGCTGCTCAGCTAAACAATCGTTTGTTCAGTCTTAAAGGCAGGCTTTGCTCATCATTCTGCACAGTGCTGACATAGTCTAGGTTATTCTGGGCACAGCTGGAAAAGGCAAGACATGCTCTGAGGTATCAGTTACCTGAAAAGGGAGACGCAAATCAGAAAAGCATTCAGAGTGTATGTTTAATATAAAAATTGTGGGCCTGATCCAGACAACCCTGAGGAAAAGCAGTTACTAACTTCCCTTCATTTTTTTGACACACGGTGGAAACCACAGTTTGCAAAACTTATCTATATGTGCATCTTCTCACTTATAATGAACAAGCCTAACATATTTGCAAGTGTTTTAAGCTACCTCTCAAGACAGCATTGCAGGTTGGGTCTTTTCTTTCTTTTTTAGAAATTAAAATTAAAACCTTTAGAGGCACAAGTTGTTATGTGCTACTTTTATTTGCCATTCATTCGCCCAATTTGCACATAATGCCATAGCTAAGTGTAAACACAAGGAGAAGGGGACGACAGAGGACAAGATGGTTGGACAGTGTTCTTGAAGCTACCAGCATGGGGTTGACCAAACTGCGGGAGGCAGTGGAAGACAGGAGTGCCTGGCGTGCTCTGGTCCATGGGGTCACGAAGAGTCGGGTACGACTAAACGACTAAACAACAACAAAGTGTAAACAAGCAACTTTCTTTGGATGACAACCATCCTACCACAATCTTCCTTTCATCCTGTCAGATGAAAATATTGAATCTGGAACTCCAAAAAATAAAGAAATCACCTTCTCAGCTCCTTTGTCAGAATAATCACTTCCACTATTTCTAAAGTTCATGGTGCGAGGGGCATAATTCATGCGGCCAAAATGGCAGCATCAACCCACAAGGCAGCGAAATCTTCAGCTCTGGGGGAACTTTAAGGAGGAGAAAAACCTAAGGTGGACAAAACGGCCAAATAAGAACTCGGCAACCTCAATAAATTTAACCACCACAATCTCAATATCTGTGAAATACTGACTGAATGTTGGGTGAAGAAACCAAACCAAGCAGACTGGAATGGAGCTGGGATCCTAAGCAGGAAGTATTCTACCTTGCAACACATTGTTGCTGGTCCAACTTGGTAACTGTTCTTAACCTGAAGCACCACTTTAGCTAATGGAGCCTCCTGCTGCTGCCACACTGCCGGAGCACGATTTCTGCTCTCATCCTGAAGCAAAGTTCTTAACCTGAAGCACTATTTCTGGGTTAGCGGAGTCTGAAGCGTATGTAACCTGAAGCGTATGTAACCTGAGGTACCACTGTACTGTTTTGAGGTTTGTTTGTTTGTTTGTTTGTTTGTTTATTTTTACAATCAAAGGGTATATAAAAGTTATGGAATAAATACATTTCATGACACCAGGTGAAGCACCTAGGATTATTTTTCAGAATCAAGGGCAAAAGTTGGAGATACATAGCACCTGATAGCAAAAACACATTTGTTCTCAAAATCTTGTTGTTTCCTCATCTTCCCCCACTACCCTAACAAACAAGAAAAATGATATCATATGTGAGCAATAGACACTCCTAAAGTCTTTGCGGGAGTATGCTTCATCACTGAAACCTGGGTCACAAATTTAGACCTGTGTTGTGAATCTTATTCTCACTGCTAGTTCTCTTAAAAATAAAATAACAAATAGTATTAAGAGACACAGCAACCATAGTATGCACAATATTCAAATTAAGGCTTGAACACTGGTCTTTGTAGATATTCTTGCTATCATGCCTGGGACGTAAGCAGGAAACATTCCAGGCCACTAGGTACCCGGTGTTCTTATACATGGGGTGTTTAAGTCAAGCAATTTCCAGCCCTACAACATACTGGTGCTTAATTGTGGCAGTAGGGTGAACAGCTGTGAAATATTTTCCTAATCATGACCTTACACTAAAAATGGCTTTGTTTTGTATTCAGGTTCTATGAAAGATCTGATGCATACAGCACTATCCTCTAGAAGTGTCACCCATAGACAGATCCTTATTGCCTGGTGGATAGTAGTAACTTACAGAGAGTAACTGTCACCACCAGGAAAATGATTTTCCAGAATATGTATCTGTCCACAGTAAGACTATAAGAATATATGGAGTGGACTGTATTAGTTATTTTGCTTTCACCAGTTTGATTTGCAATGTCATATTGTAATCAAAATTACAGGTTGTATTGCAAAGCTCTTTGACCCTGCATTATTGATTTGGCTCAACCATAAATGAATTGATTTTGCACAACATTGATCCACAGATGACCGTTCAGTGTCCTCCCCTACTGTTTCATTAAGACAGGATGTGGCCCATACTACTTCTATGTTAATTGTGACTACAGCACAAAACATACTTACTTGCAGGGAGTCAAACTGAACTGATAAAAAAGTTTGTTTGTGAACCAGAACAGAACCAGAACTTCTATAAAATGTTTTTTCCAACTTTACTCAGACCATAGCCTTAAAATAAAATCAGGTGACCAGTTTAAAATGAGTGATCAACTTTGTTTCAAGTGTTAAAAATGAACAACAACAAACATCCACCAGCTTCCCAAGTAAAATGAAATCGTGAACATGTACAATTAAAGCCCAATAGCTATTTTATGCATTCCTCCCCCACAATTATACAAATGTTGCTTTTGCATAGGCTTCTATACTCTGCCCTCCTAAAAAGGTCGAAAAGACCTTTTATGTTAAGGGTACAACTCACTTTAAATTAAAAAAAAAACCAACATGCTACAAATGGAACTATTTCCCCAGTTATTTTCATCTAAAAGCATCCTTAAAATATCTATGGGTTATGTCTGATCTAGTGCTAATGAATTAGGTCACTTAAAAGTTGCTTTGCTCATGAAATGAAACACAACCAGTTACCAAACCTGTACTGGGGTGAACTGGAATAGCCATACAAAGCAAGGTTACAGGTGTCAAAATAAATACAAATGCAAAGTTCATGTCAGTCACAGGCAAACTGGGTTCCCCGCTTGCTTACCTGTAAGCACAAATATTTCAAGGGCTGTAGACCGACATGTGGCATGTGCAACTTAAACTCCACATTCAACTTTAACCAACCCTTCCCCAAGCCTACGCAACTATGTTTAGCGCTTTTTTGTTGAAAAATAATAGTCCTTAAAAAGTTGTTATCAAAGCCCATAAATGTAACCCAGTGCCAGCAGTATCAACGGGATTTGGATTTGCAATCTCCAATATGGAACTCAGTGGAAACAAAGAAGGTGAATCTCTTGCCTCCCTCCACTCCATTTCCTGCCACATATCTGCCTAATCCAAGGGAACAATTTTTATCCTGCACAAGAGTACTTAACTTCTTGTATTAGCAAGCATTCTAAACCACCAAACTCCAACTAACCCCCAACCGCAACCCAGGATTTCAGCACCTTTGTATTACATATTGTGCTATCATTGTTTTTTGTTGTTTTTGCAGCACTGAACATTACTTACAGAATTTATTTTCAAAAGTGTGTTTTTTCCTACCAATAAAAGTAAGTGTGGAAAGATATAACTTTTTTTTGGTGTTCAAAGCAGTTTCTATTTTAACATTTTTTCTACGGAAGTCATTTTCTCTTCATCTTAAAGCTCTAAAACTGCCCCCCCCCCAAAGAAAAGAGCCTGCCTTTTTTACACATGTATTAATCTGGACAAATCAGCAAGATGAATATTTCTATACTCGCTTATCATTAGGTGCATTTGTAAAATAGGGTTGCATTTGGAGCTCCTCCACATTTTGTTTTGGCTCTGTACTCTTGGCCCCGTATTTCTAAACAACCACTGCAAAAACTCTATGAAGCAAGAGCTTCTATAGGCAGCTTTCTGCTATATACACAGATCTAGCTACTGATAATGATGTATGCGTATGAAGTTGCGCTGAGATGCTTCAGTAATTGCAGATTAACGATCACAAGAAAGCCGGGAATAAATTGGTCTGGAAAATATCACATGCTGTGCAGAAATACAAACCGTGCTGCGAATGCTCAAGACTGCAGCATACATAATGACTTATTGTGCATAGATGTTTTACGGTACTACTTCCTGAGGGGGCCCCCTATGCAATCCAAAACTTTCCTCTAGGGGTTCAACCTTTCGCTGAAAGTTAAGTCTAACTGAAGCATCTTGCACACAAATATGGAAACATGTTTAACACATGCTGAATGTTAAAATTCAATGATACAACAGGTTCTCCCCCCCCCTTCCAAGCATGCAATATTCAGATTTATTTCATGGGAGGGGATTTTTCATACTGCAAGAGTAGTCTCACCAAGCAAAATCGTTTGGTTTCTGCTTTCCATTGTACATGAAAGGCATTAACTAGCAAAAAAAACACAGATTTCCTTTAAGGCTAGGAAAGAACTAAGACTGCAAAGAGGTAAATACTTTTCTTCAAACTTTGTATGTATTTGTGAAGGAAGTTGTAGAGGAAGATTTACAAAAAAATAAAATAAAAAAACAAGGTTTGGGGGGAAGAGAAGAGAGGGAGATAGTCCTTTCCCCTTGTGGGTTAGCAAGAAACTGCGGTGGCTGTACTGGTGTTCCCAATTAAAGAAGGGGGAGGGAGGGAAAGAAGTTATACTTTACCGGTGCAGAAGTTCATAAGTGCTGATGAATTGCACACCGAAGCAAGGCAAGGCAACGCGTCTTCCATTCCTGCCACCTATGTTACGAGCCGCGAACCAGTTCTGTCTACGTTCCCTGCTTGCTGCCTTTCCCAGAGTTTCACGGCAATCCCGAGTTTTCCAAATCAGACAACATACTTTAAATATTCTGAGGAAATCCTGCCAGTCCAGATGGCCCGCCACAAAAGCACTTATGCAGAGCACAAGCAAGAAGTCCCGACAATCAGCTTTGCTCCTTCCGAGCCCTGGAACTCTACTGAGCAAAAGAGCTTTCTGCGTTTGAGAGCGAGCGTGTGTGTGTGTGCTAGAGAGAGCGAGAGAGAGAGAGAGAGAGGCAGAAGGGGGTGGGATACATAAGGGGAGAGGGGGAAGAAAATCTGAGACTGCTGTAAGGAGTGGCTAGACCTTAAACGTCACAAATACACTAATAAAGGCACTTACTAGCACAGACACAACACAGCAATCTGTCTTGCAGCACAAAGAATTAAAGAGCTCACTAAGGGCTAAAAGTTTGCTTTTTCTTTTTTTAAAAAAGTTAGTGATTAAGCAGGCTATATGATTTATTATTATTAACTAGCATGCTAAGTTGACTGGGACACAACAGTGTCAACATAATAGAGACCCATCTTTTGTTTAAAGCAACTGAAACAAGAGATTGCATTCGGAGCCCTGAATCTTAAGCTCCTTTTTTCCCTTCACATCAGGCTGAATTGCTGCCACAATTGGTACAGGCAGCTTAACAGATCTCTACCCGTGTGAGGCATCCTGGACCCTGTGATTATCATCGGAGACTCTTCTTCATCTGCCTCTTCCACAAGAAGGGCCGAAACGTGAGAACGGGTCCCTTCCATGGTGGCTTTCTGCTTGTGGAATGCTCTCCCCGTGGAAGCTCACCTGACACCTTCGCTACATATCTTTAGGCGCCAAGCAAAAACATCCCTCCTTTCCCAGACCTTTGGCTAATTTAACAAACTGTAGACAATGGGTGGTATTATTTTTGTTTCGTACTATGGTATGTATTTTTGTGTTTCTATATTGTAAGCCACCTATGATCCTCAGATGAAGGGCGGTATAATTGTTTTTTAATGTTGTTGTTGGCAGCATCCTTCTGTCTCAAGAGACAATGGAGTGCGTCTCCGGAGCTGAAATTAAACTGCTGGGAGAATTAACGAGATCGGTAACTCGTTAAGGTTGCCTCCTGCATGGCTTTTGCTGTGTTATCAACACAGAAGTGAAGTCTCCGGGGTGCAAGCATGGGCAGTGTGTATGCCCAGATGACAAGACCCCACTTTTAGCATCACTGATGTGATCCAAAGTAAAGCAGAACAATACATTTGGCACCAGCTTGGCTGCAAAAGTTGCCAGAAAGAGGTGTAACATGATCAACCGTCTTAGGGAGTCCACTCCGGATTTGCACAGGGTTTACTACTTTCTTTTCCCAAAGATGTCCCACAGATCAGCTGGTAAGACGTTAAGTCAACAAATGAACAAATAACCCAGCATTCCTGCAGCATCATAATAAGGAGATGGGCGATTTGGCCCCTTCATTTGTTGGGCATTTTTACTCTTTAGGGTAGGGTAGGGTAGTGATAAAGCGGGATATCAGATCCAAACTCCTTTTCTTCTTCTATTACGGTCAGAGAACTCATAATTTGATTTATATAGTTCTAAATTACAATTTATATAGTTCAATTTATATAGTACAATTTATATAGTTCTACAATTAGTCACTTCAGGGAAAGACGCAAATAAAGGGGCAATTTTTTAATTTTTACTTTTAAAAATGAGAAATAAAGTCAAAAGGTATGCCAAGGGAGAGCTGTACTTCCTATGAATGCACCTAGAAAATAAATAATAAATAGACACTAGTGGTTTGAAATCAAGTTAAGTCAATGTTGATAAAAAAAATATTATCTTATGCTTTCTAAGAGCATGACTTGGGGCTTAAACGCTTGAAGTGGCAACTCTTCTGGAAGGCCCACTAGCAAGTGAAGCTTTTGGGAAGTGGGCTTCGGGCAGGGGTTTCTTAGTAGTGGCCCCCCAGCTATGCCTTTTCCCTATTTTGCCTCCTTATTGACTAGCATTAGCTACAGCCTCCTTTCTTTGAGCAAGGGTATTGCCAGCCAGGGGTACTGCAGCTGTTGCTGCTGATATAATTATGGTTTTAGTGTTTTTATATTTAGGGATGTTTATGATTATAGCATACCATGCAAGTGTCCCAGAAAAAAAAGGACATCCAGGTTTTTCCCCTGGCAAGAGCACAGTGGTCATTTTGGTGGCCATGATCTCACACAGCACCCCGAGACATGTGTGTTTGGGTGCTGTGAGAGCACAGCCCCCCAAAAAGCACATCTTTGGGGCACCATGATCTCACGCGGGTCACTTGACCCATACAGGAGCACTTATGGGAAGAAGTACATCACCATTTTGGGAATCAACATGTTGGAGGGTATGGTATAGTTGAATTGTAGTTTGCATACAGCTGTGGCATTTGCTATGTAGCTACTACTACAAGTCGTCCTGGGACCACTACTGATGAAAGGCAGCCAACTGATCCAACAAATAAGTGATAAAAGAAGATCCACGTCGAAATATCAATGTGCATAGCAGCAAACAAGCTTCACCTAAGCGGACTTGCTCACACACATAAACAAAATTATCCAACACAGTCAGTTTGAAAAGGCATTAAGTCTGTGGTTTTACATCTAGCGTGGTTGGACAGAACACTGCAAATGGCTGGAAGAGACCCAAGTTGGAATTCCTGCTTAACCATGAAGAAGCACACTGGGCAAACTTTGGTCGATTTCACTCTCTCAATCCGGCCAACCTCACACAACCATTGTAAGGGTGACATGGGATTTCCCCATGTACAAATGCATCACGGAAGAAGGAGAAGATGCAAGCAAGGCTGAATGATACATCTACAGCTGCAGCGTTTTAATTTAGAAGGAGGGAGCAACACATGCACTAACAAGAATTTGCACCGAGTTGGAGAGGCATAGTAACTCCCAACAATTGGTGGGGTGGGGGGGAGGGAGAGATGCAGGTTTCTCAAGATTATCATTTCATTAAGTGTGTGAGAGAACTCATATTACAACTGCACTACAGTCCATTTAATATGATCATGCTTTTGTCTGACTTGCAAAATTGAGCAGAGCCAGAGGAAAGTTAATGAATGCAACATGTGTTCACTCTTTTGGTAGCCGTGCCTAAAGCCAACTGGCAGAACGATCACAGCAAGATAAATGTCAAAACAAAGCAATCTTACTGTGTGGAGAACTCTCCACCCCCAACATCTCTTAAATATGTTAAAAGAAATTTACATCTCTCCAAGCGCTTAGCCATCGAAATGCAAGATTTTAATACAAAGAAAAAGGAACCCTAGAAAAGAACTAGCATAATAACAAAGATACACGACATTTTTATTCATAAATGGGTGTGTAGCATATAATACAGTAGTGAATTAGTGCATTACTGCAGCACTGTTCTCTCACACTTAATATAACTATGCATTTAAAAAAGCCCTCAGTTGTCATCACATTTCAGTGCACTGATTTACTCATTCTAACAGAGCTTACTGGGAATCACTGGATTCTAGAGAGGCAAAATCAGGTTAAACTGGCATTACAGTTAATTACTAATGTTTTACAAGATAGCGATTGTCAGAAAGATAGAGTAAATAAAATGCTTATACTACACTACATGCAACAACAAGAAATGTGCTGCAGTTAGAAATACTAAATGGTCATGTTCCACAGTAAGTATCAATTGTCACCTGTGGACGCAGATAATAACTTTTCCAGTTTTCAAGACTCCCATTGTTCTAGGTGCATTTTGAGACAGGGAATTTCATTAGCACGAGCGGTTTCTGAGCTCTGGGCGCAGTACTGCGCCTGTGATTTCATATTAAAACTGCCTTCCCACTTCCAGCTACTCTCTGAAGACTGGAGAAGAGACCTCTCTTAAGAATATTAGGGGGTGGGTAGGGGAAGGACTAGAACATAATATTTTAGCTGCAGTTAAATGATTTTCAGCTTTGTACAGTGGACGCTCGGGTTGCGAACGTGATCCGTGTGGGATGCACATTCGCAACCCGCAGCGTCCACAACCCACAGTGGCGCGTCTGTGCACACGTGGGTTGCGATTCAGCGCATGCACGACTGCCAAAACCTGGAAGTAACCCGTTCCGGTACTTCCGGGTTTCGGCGGTCCACTACCCGAAAACACACAACCTGAAGTGTCTGTAACCCGAGGTATGACTGTATTCTTGTTATAAAAAAGCATACCTAGACATTCCATTGTTGTGCCATTTTGCTCCTAGTTTTCATGTCTCTAACCTTCCAGAATTTCTTTTTGGAAGCTACAAGAAGCAACAATAGGGAAGGCCCCTACTGTGCATATAGCCTCCTACTCACTCAAGTCTTGATCCAACACTTTATCCTTGAAATTCCAATGGCACTCCCTTCGCCCTTCACCCATAAATTACAAGTTCAAATGTGGGTAAGTTTTGTGCACTCTGTGGCTGTCCAACAGTCTCCTTCGTATGTGTGCACTTGTGTGTGTGAATGAGTAGACCACTAATATATCTGCTTAAAGTAATGAACCTTATTCACAGCTTTTCTGCCTCTCTTTGCCCCACCCTCCAGGGTATATATTGGCTTGTAATCCACTCCCCGCCCCCCAGCAGTTAGGTTTATTGCAGGATGCGTAAACAAAATAGCTCTGCTAAACCATTTCCTTTAGATAAGTTTAAATGTTCCTGTTTATGGAGGTATGAGGCATACACCCACGTCAAAACAAACCACTATCTCCCGTAACTCATAAATGTAACTGTTCTATCTGAACCCCTACAGCAACAAAACTTATTCCCCCGCTATGTTTCCATGAGGTTCTTTTCTTGTCCTTGCAAGCATTTTATGACAAGGAGTTGAGTAAATGGATTTAATGTTAACTAATTTAATGACAGAGGTGGGGATTTCTTAATATTTGAGAGTATTGATTTAGTATGATGCTTCTGCATTTGCATTTTCAGGAGGAGGTGAAAATTCAGATCTGAAAAATAAAATAAAAATCAAAGAATGATTTTTTTTTTTTAAAAAAAGGATCGGTTTTATGAACCAACTATTCAGTGCAATCTTGTATAAAAAATGCACAGCCAGCTTGTAATCACACTGTGTGCATTATCTTTAATACTAATGTAATTTTTCTAACAGACTATTGCCATTGTTCTGTTGCAGTTAATTGAACTTTCTGTAGACTATTTTGCCCCCTCATGATTTACTTCATCTTTCTTAGATAGAGGAAATGTGCTTTGATTCATGAGCAACTGGAAGTGCTACATAGAAATATTTATACTTAGGTGGCTTCTGTTGATAGTTTGATAAAGTCAAAATTCTGAGGGGTTATGATGGAATTTTGAGTGAAGATAGACAATATTTCTTCCTGAATGACACTTGCATCACATCCCATATTGTTGGGCATCTAAATTTAACTGCACTGCTGCCTCTGGTCAAACAGAGTCTGAAAGGTTTCGGAACAATACCCAAAAACCACCCCTTTAACAGAGGCAAAATTGGGATATGTCTGAAGTGCCGCAGCAAATGAAAGTCACCCTAAAGCTGATCAAGTTATTTCGGCACCTGACGCAGAAAAATCCCACAGGTGCCTCCTGGGAGTAAAAATTCAACAATAAGCTATTCTTTATTACTATTTATTAAATTCCTATACTGCCCTTCACCCAAGGAAAACAGGACGGTTTACAATTAAAAAAAACAACACAAAAATACATAACATAGTAAGAAACAAAACAATAACCCTCCCCATGATAACTAGCCATTTGCTGCTCTTTTATGGCACCCAAAACCACATCCCTCACACAACAGCTATGGGACTTTGGCAAAAAAGGGTGCGAGTGACTAAAAGAGAAGGTTCTCCACAGTGTGTCTGTTGTGGGACCGTGTTGCCCTCTAGGAATTCTCTTCTACAAGAGTCTTGCTTTAAAAGAGCTTCAAAGTCCCAAGTAATGCACTTAGATCAGCCTATGCTTTTCAGTTCAGAAATGGCTCTGCCTTCAGTCATATGTGATTAAATTTGTTTTGTTCAAGGTATATATTTAAAATGTCGGGAGCGGGGGCTCATAGTACAATTTAAAACGTAATAACCACTCTAGGAGAGCAGCACAAAAATATAGGCAACAAAATTCAAAATCTATAAAACGGAAAAAGTGGAAAAAGTCAAACGACAGGGATTGTTTACAAATATGAATGTTTAACATGCCAGAGAGAATGAAAACATTGTAAGCTGGTGCATATAAGATGGTTAAATGGATGCTGGGTGGCTGTGATACCCTGAGCGTTTTATCTATGTCTTTTGGTTTCTTTGTGAACTTGCCCTAGACTTTCCTCCTTTCTGTGAACTAGCTATCAGTAACCCCAACATACAGCCTGTATACTCTGCAGCTTCTAGACTGAACTTCATGAATAGTCTTCTGAGAAATTGCAACCTCCATTTTACAGCCTGGAGGTCTTAAAAACTTACTTACTTACTTACTTACTTACTTACTTATTTGCAATGTCTAGTAGCGTGGTAGTGACTACACCTTGTCCAAATAAATATTTGATTTCTTTTATTTGCATCAGTGTCTGTTTCCTGATGCAGAATACTAATGAATGGCCCAAACGAATTCTAATGAGGAACTACCTCCTGTGGTATAGCTTTCTTAGAGCAGTTAAAGACTTTCTGTGAAAAATTAAGTGTTAGAAACTGAGATATGAAAGCTAGGAGCTAAATGGCACCTTAACCCTAGGTTATGGGCACAACAAGAGAATGTCTAGGCACGCTTTTTTATAACAAGAATAGAAAGCTGAAAATGAATGAGCTGCAGTTAAAATATTTCATTTATTTTTCACATGGTCTAGTCTTTCCCCTGCCCACCCCCCCTAATATTCTTAAGAGAGGTCTCTTCTCTAGTCTTCAGAGAGCAGCTAGAAGTGGGGAGGCAGAAAAGGGTCTTCCTTTCCTTCCACTCTGCAGTTTTAATCTGAAATCATAGGCGCAGTACTGCACCCAGAGCTCAGAAACCGCTCGTGCTAATGAAAGTCCCTGTCTCAAAATGCACCTAGAACACTGGGAGTTCCGAACACTGGAGAAGTTATTAGTTGCTTCCACAGCTGACAACTGATACTGTGGAACATGACCATTTAGTATTTCTAACTCTGCAGCACATTTCTTGTTGTGTAGTATACGCATTTTATCTACTCTATCTTACTCCAGCATTTCTGACAATCACTCCTCAGTTTTAATCTGAAATCTGAGGCAACTAAAGAAACAAAGAAATGAAAAATTAATAAATAAAATAAAAGTAGAAGAGAGGACAATAAGGGATATGACAGAAATCAAAAAAGAATTTGAAAAATATTACAAAAAATTATATCAAAAAGATGAAGTGCTAATAGAAGAAATAGAGGAATATATAAAGAAAAATAAATTAATAGAGATAGCAGAAGAAGACCATAAATTATTAAATGAACCAATATCAACCATAGAAATTAAGGAATCAATTCAAAAATTAAAAATAGGGAAATCCCCAGGTCCGGATGGCATACCAGCAGAATACTACAAAGAAATGTTAAATGAATTAATTGACCCACTAAAAGAAGTAATAGAGGAAGCAGTAGAGAAGGGGAATGTTCCAGACTCTTGGACTCAAGGGTATATAACGCTTCTGCCAAAACAAGGTACGGATTTGGAATTGGTCTCAAATTATAGACCCATTTCATCGTTAAATTCCGATTATAAAATTTACGCAGGATTACTGGCTAATAGGTTGAAAAAAATTATAGGAAAAATAGTACATAAAAATCAGGCTGGATTTGTGGAAGGTAGACAAATAAAGGATAATATCAGAAATATAATAGACATAATGGAATATCTACAAGTAAGAAGAGACAAACAAGCAGCCCTGATTTCAATCGACGCGGAGAAGGCTTTCGACAAAATCTCATGGGAATTTATGAAAAAACTATTAAAAGAATTGTGTTTAGGTGAAAAATTCCAAAAAGGTATAAATGCAATATATAACCAACAGAAAGCAAAAATTATTATTAATGGAGAGTTTGGAGAAGAAATCAACATCTTTAAAGGTACAAGACAAGGATGCCCCCTATCCCCAATGTTATTTATAATAGTATTAGAGGTTCTATTAAAGAAAATAAGGCAGGACAACCAAATAAGAGGAATAGCAGTTGGTGAAAAAAGATATAAGTTAAGAGCCTTTGCAGACGATGTTATGATCACAACAGAAAATCCCCTACAATGTACACCTAGAATATTGGAATGCATAAACGAATATGGCAGATTAGCAGGATTCAAATTAAACTATGGGAAAACCAAAATACTAGTGAAAAATATGGAAGAAAAAGATAAAGTGAAATTACAAGAAATTACAGGATTGGAAATCAAAAAGAAAATAAGGTATCTTGGAATAAATTTAACAACAAATACTATAGACTTAAGTAATGAGAACTATGGGAAAACATGGAATGAAATAAAAAATGACTTGCAAGTATGGGGAAAATTAAATCTTTCCTTACTAGGGAAAATATCGGTAATAAAGATGAACATATTACCAAGGATGATGTTTTTATTTCAAAGTATCCCAATACTAGGAGGAGATAAATGTTTTAATAACTGGAAAAGAGATTTGGCTAAATTCATATGGTCAGGAAAAAAACCAAGAATAAAACACAAAATAATGATAGATAAGAAGGAGAGAGGAGGATTTGGTCTCCCAGATATGGAGTTATATCACGATGCGGTGGGTCTGACCTGGATAAAAGAATGGATCAAATTAGATGACTCGGATGTATTGGATTTAGAAGGAGTAGAGACAAGATTTGGATGGCATGCCTATTTAATAGATGAAAAAGTGAGAGTACATAAAGGCTTCCTAGGGCATATAATCAGAAAATCTATATATAAAATATGGGAGAAATACAAAAGACTTTTAGAACCGAAAACTCCCTGGTGGGCATCGCCGGCAGAAATTGTCGCAGTGAAAAAATTAAATATGAAAGAAAATTGGGCTACCTATAAAACTGTATTAAAGGAAGAAAACGGGGAATTGGAATTAAAGGACTACACAGAAATTAAAGCTCATATTAGTGATTGGTTTCAATATATTCAAATTAAGTATAGATTAGCAAAAGACAAAAAGTTAGGATTTGAAAAAGAAATATCAAAATTCGATAAATATTTAATACAAGAAAAATCAAAAAATATATCTAAATTGTATAATCTGATTTTAGAGTGGGAAACAAAGGATGAACTGGTTAAAGCATCAATGATTAAATGGGCGCAAGACATTGGGAAAAACATTATGTTTGAACAATGGGAAAAATTGTGGAAAGAAGATATGAAATTCACCATGTGTTATATACTGAAAGAAAATTACCTTAAAATGCAACATAGATGGTATTTAACACCTGAAAGAATAGCAAAAATGAATAAAAACTGTAGCGATATCTGCTGGCGATGCAACACGGGAAAAGGTACTATGATACATATATGGTGGAATTGTTTAAACATCAAACAATTTTGGGAAATAATATATAATGAAATGAAAAAAATGTTTAGATACTCATTTAGGAAAACACCAGAAGGTTTTCTATTGGGAATAGTACCAGGAAGCGTAAAGGAAGAAGATAAGACCTTATATTTATACGCAACAGTAGCAGCAAGGCTATTGCTTGCGAAAAACTGGAAAAGTGGTATAATACCAACAAAAACAGAGTGGCTTGCCAAACTATTGGAGTATTACAATATATCCAAAACAATGGAAGAAATTGGAAGGATTTCGAAAGAAAAGATAGATAGGGACTGGAAAGTGTTTAAAAGATACTTGCAAAATCATATCGAAAAATCAGAACTCCTATTAGAATAAACAAGTTCCGTTTCAAATACTGAAATATCAAATAAGATGGAAAACAACGTGTAATAGAAAAAGAAGTATGAAATTAGGGTAAAGGTGTGTGAAAGAAAGTAATAGAAGTGGAAAGATATTGTAATTGAGTAGATTGGAAGTCAACACAAAGGTGGGGTGAAGGGTCGGTGGATGGTGATGGGGAAAGGAACTATTTGTGGGATTGAGTGTAAGTATGTTTGAATATTTTTAAAGATTGTATGAAATGTATGTTTGTATGCTTGTATATGTGTATTAATGATAAAAAATAATAAAATTTATTTAAAAATTTAAAAAAAAAATGAAATCTGAGGCACAGTACTGCGCCCAGAGCTCAGGAACTGCTCACGCTAATGAAATTCCCTGTCTCAAAATGCAACAACGGAAGTTTCGAACACTGAGTTCGAGACACCTCCAGAACAGCTGGTGTCTGGCATGCAAGGAGTTCTGCCTGATTTCTAGTCACTCCCTTTTTCGCTGCACTTTCCCACAATATTTTGAAAGGGTACCTAGACCTCTTTCAGAAACCTTTTGATGTGTTTAATGTTTGTATTTTTGTATGGTATTGTTCTTTGTGATTTTGTATTCCTTTTGTCTTTGTATGCTTTTTTATTGTGAAAATTGAATAAAATATTTATAAAAAAACAAAAACAGATACGGCAGGCGACAAGAAAACCACACCATGCTCACAGCTCAGGAACTAACCCAAGGTCTTTTATAATAGTGTTAATCGGGGGGGAGGGGGTATTTAGTTCACACGTGAAGCTAGATGGTTAAATTTGCACTTTCTGAAACAATACAAGAAGCAAAATAAAAGTGAATGAATTGGAAAACAATAAAAAGGAGACACCCGTGGCAGAGAGCTTTATATCCCAACTGGGGAAGTTTGTCTGAACAAAATGTCTTAATTTGTTTCTGGAAAAATGCAGATAGTGGCCTGCCTGTCGTATCTCAACAAGAATGCTATGCTACAGAAAAGAAACAGTTGTAAGCAAAGGAAGTTTACTGGGTTTTCAGATGCCAATGCTAGTTAGCCGACTGATACTGTAAGACACAGGAAAGTTGGAAGCCCTACTTTTTAAAATGTTAGATTCAGAAGTACCCTTTGCATGGCAAATAAAATCAGCGATGGAGACCCTATGCCTCTCCTGAATTTGTTGTACTGCAACTTCTATCAGCCCATTCACCATACCACTGGTAAAAGTTGAGAGTTACAGTCCAATAACATGTCCAAGGCCACAGGTTCCCCACTCCTGAGTCAGCACTGACTTGGAAGCAGAAACCTAAGACAGAACCAGGGAAGATTCACATACTTGGGATGACAAAAGTATTTTCTTTTACCTTCCGTACCACAGAAATGGGATACCGTAAGTCCTGCATTTTGTGCAAATTAAGGAAAGAAGGACAGAATTAGAAACACTATAGGTGCAATGTAAAAACCAAAACCAAAAAAACCCTTCTCTATATATAGTTACTGAAAATCAGTATTTAACAGTAGCTTTAGGAAAGAGTTGAAGATTGAGCCCTTTTTATTGTGGAAATGGAATTCAACATTTTGTTTTCTAGGCCTACGTAAATTAGAAATGGAATACATTTTGTCTCCTTCGTCACCCTGGCTGATGTTTAACATGGAGGTTCTAGTTTAGCATTTCGTTCAATAAGAACATACCTAACAAAATTAAAATAATCAAAACTTAAGTTGTTAACGTTTACTACAGTATGATTACTAAATAATCAAACATGTCTACCAGTCAAACTTCGGATCTGCACATTCAGCCCATTCGCTTACAACTTTTCCCACTACAAATAAATTGCTAACTTAGTATCTGAGCTGCTCAAGAGCTGGCTTTGAAGGTGACAATTTTCCTTTGGCACAAAGGCAGTCCATATGCCTCACACCTGTTAAGTTTTTCACATTCAGGAACATAGATGCATACTCCACAGGAGCAGATATGCCTGCAGCCATCTCCTCCTAGTTCCTACCCACCGGTCGCCAATCTCATGCTCTGAATATGAACAGCCCACTTTGGGTTCTACCCTTATGCTAGCAAGAATTACAGATTTCAAAAAACCAAAAAAAAACTTCCAACAGCTCCAAATAGTTGGCATGCAACTAAGCTGGCACAGTGTTTCCCTCTAAGATCAGTTGGGGATGGGGATGGGGAGGAAGGAACTCACTCGCCTGCTGCTTCCCCTTCTAACTCCCAATCTTACATCGATGTCAGAAAAAAAATAGCATGTAAAGTCACCTGGTTCAACAGACACTCTGTTATCGCCACAGCTCTCAAGCCCTGCAATTATGCCATAGACTGTGTTTAAAGAACTGCTCCATCAACAAGCTCCTGGGCCAGTCAGTGACCACAGTCAGATGTCATTAGCATCTCAAGAAGCCAAGAATGGTTGTGTGGTCAGCAGGGCAATGCAGATTCTCCTATTGCTCCCTGCTCTGACTGTAAGCCTCTCCAAACAGAAAGGCAGGCTTGTTTCCTACCGCATCCCCCAAGATTAATGTGTGAGTCCTTCCTAATGCTGAAATTACAAAGCTTTTGACGCTTGGGGCATAGTTATTCACTGGTTCAAGTTCAGTTTTACACTCAAAGGGTTGTATCTAAAGTCATACTCAGAGCAGACTCATTGGAATTAATGGACACAGTGGAACTGCAAAGGCAGACTGTGATGTGAATCCATTGAATTACATTCATCAAGACTACCAATGCCAACTTACAAGCTTCAAGTTACAAGACAGGTGATTCCGACTAAACACCAGGAAGATCTTTCTGACAGTAAGAGCTGTTCAACAGTGGAGCAGACTCCCTTGGGAGTTTGAGGATTCTCCTTCCTTGGGGGTTCTTAAGCAGAGATGGCCATCTGTCATGAATGATATAGTTGAGATTCCTGGATTTGCAGGGGGCTGGACTAGAAGACCCCCGGGGGTCCCTTCCAACTGTACTATTCTATGATTCATCACTTGTGGACTGAAGCAGGACAATGGATTTTTATCACACTGCATGTGTGACTTGGTTTGCCAGTTCCAAGATGTTAAGTGCTATCAGCTGTTTTTGGAGGAACAGCTACTGCTTAGCATCCAATGATGTGGTTCCATTAGTGGAAGCATTTTGATTTGTGTAACAAAACTTGTCTCCTTTTGATGTTCACAGTCTATTGCTGCCACCACCCGTGGCCTCCAAAAGAGTGTGCGCGCACTTACCAAAATAAATTTGATAGGCTTTATTAGTGCCACAAGACTCTTGTTTTGGTGCCCTCTGGAAACTCCCAAGTGTGTGTAGGACTGCGACCTAGTCACAAGTTACCGTATTTTTCGCTCTATAACACGCAGATTTTTTCTCCTAAAAAGGAAGGGGAAATGTCTGTGCGTGTTATGCAGCGAATGTGTGGTCTCTGGAGCCGAAAAATAAGGCAAAAATCAAACCGCGCTTCAGGGAGAAGGGAGCTCCGTGAGACAGGAAGCTGTTGCTTTCCTGCATTCTGCCTCAGGGTCTTACTGCCCGCCCTCTCTGTTTCCTTGCTGTGTTTGCTCAAACGGAACAAAGAGCAGGGGAAGCCCCTCCCCTCCAGGCAAGTAGAGAGGAAAGCAGAGCGTCGCTCTATCCTCTCCCTGCTCCGGAGGGAACAATGTATGTGAAGGGAAGAGAGATTACAGGCTCGGCTTAAAATTCTGATTTGACTTCCTGCTTTTTGTTTTTGGAGACACACAGCATTCAAATATGCTTTCTTCCATTTAAAAGGATGAAATCCTTAAACAGTGGCTGGCTTGTGTGGGTGGGTGGGGGGAAACTTTTGCCTTCCTATCCTCACGTTATAGCCCTCTCCTGCATTCTTAGCCTTCTGTGTTTTTCCTTCCCTCCCCACTTAAAATGTGGTTACAAAGCATGGATCCACATGGATCCTCAGGATCTTTGCATTGGGTCACCCCAAATTCACCATCAGAGCACACAGCATGTCCATGGCTACAGCCTGCCCCACCAAAATCACACACCCATTGTTGCCTGGGGCTGCAATGGTGCAAAAACGTGGTTACAAAGCATGGGTCCACATGGATCCTCAGGATCTTTGCATTGGGTCAGCCAAAATTCACCATCTGAGCACATAGCATGTCCATGGCTACAGCCTGTCCCCCCCAAAAAAAATCACGCACCCACTGTTGCC
This sequence comes from Podarcis vaucheri, assembly GCF_965113315.1. Lineage (NCBI taxonomy): Eukaryota > Metazoa > Chordata > Lepidosauria > Squamata > Lacertidae > Podarcis > Podarcis vaucheri. Next base: position 25,180,013 of record NC_138761.1, read on the forward strand.
TGGGGCTGCAATGGTGCAAAAACGTGGTTACAAAGCATGGATCCACAGGGATTCTCAGGATTTTTGCATTGGGTCACCCCAAATTCACCATCAGAGCACATAGCATGTCCATGGCTACAGCCTGCCCCCCCCCAATCACGCACCCACTGTTGCCTGGGGCTGCAATGGTGCAAAAACGTGGTTACAAAGCATGGATCCACAGGGATTCTCAGGATTTTTGCATTGGGTCACCCCAAATTCACCATCAGATCACATGTCTGTGGCCACAGCATGAAGCACAAAAATGATACGTCCACTGTTTCATTCAGAATATTTTTTCCCTTGTTTTCCTCCTCTAAAAACGATGTGCGTGTTATGGTCAGGTGCGTGTTATAGAGCGAAAAATACGGTAACTAGCAAGTCAGAGAACTAGCAATAGAATAAAAGATGTGAATAGCAGTCCAGAAGAATAGGGAAACCACAAAGCCTGCTATCCCAGTGCTAAAGTAGATGCTACTCATCATATAAGCACAACAGTCCATTTCAAGACTTGACCTTTTTTCAAGTTTGTTAATAGCCAGGTGGTAATTTTAGATTTTGGAATTTTTATGGTGCAATAAAAATTATACAAAGAATAGAGTAAACGGATATCTTGCTTGTTTAAAATACACCAGCAATTATGAAAAGAACATTTCTAGTCTGTATGTAAAATACTGTTTAGATTTAGGTTTGCTACCTGGCTGGTGTTACACTACACTTACAGAAAAAGTTTTCCCAGTCAGGCTTTGGAAGGCAAAGACATTTGGGGATATTTATATGCTTGTGTTTATATAAATCTAAAGAAGTGAGCTATCTTACCTGAACAATGTTATGATTTGTTTTAAAATATTCATATACCATATTTCACTGAAATCACAAGGTGGTATATACAGGTAGTAGAAAACACAATGCAAAATAAAACAGCAGCCAATAGGTCAGGACAGACAATCCTGTTTTGTTCCAAATTGACAGATAAAAGGTATGCAATCACTGGTAACACACTGGTTAGCCAGCAACCTGGGTTTGGGGCCATTCTCCAAGATTAGGTGCCCATCATTAATCAAGTGAATGGACTTGGGACAGAGTTCCAGTATGGTTTCATCAAGATCAGAAGTCTTCCAAAAGGAGAAAATTTTAATTCGTACCCTTCAAAGTCAGTCACATTTTTAACTCAGAAAGATTCTAAATTCCAGAGCACACTTGACAAAGCTACCAAAGATGCAGAGCACTATAGAAGCGGAGATTGTGTTCTTAAAGGGTATGTTTTGTTAATTTTATGTTCTCTCTAAGGAGCTGACGAACACAGAGGGGGACACTTTTTTTTTTAAGTGTTTAAGTTCCATTGACAATCTGTGTGTCAACTGTGAATACCAAATGCAATGATTTAACCAATGCTCTAAAACATGCACTTTCATAGCTATTGGGATAATTTTAAAAGTGTACACGGTCTACCATTTACTACAGAAGGCATTTCACTATATGGCAGTAAAACATCAAACTCAGTTGGCCACACAAGCAATTCTTCTTGCACAAGCAAGAGCTGACAATCCCATGATTTGTAGTACATGCAATTTTCCAACAAGGCTTCAGTGTTCCAGTTCCAACAGAACACTGAAACACCTTCTTTTTAAACTCTTTGCGAACAATGGATCAAATGGAACAAAACTGCAATTAACTCCACCTGAAAGGGATGTGGTGTATTTACCATGCTGTAAAGTAATTGTGTCATTGAGTACATTTCAAATACCTGGCAAGATAAGGCATCATGTAGCTTGAATTATGGAAGAGAGACGGAAGGAATCTGACCAAGGACAATGATGTGTCAGATTTCAGTGAAATTAGGAAGGCTCAATTTAACCTTGTTAACATTTCTACCATGGAAAAAAAATCCAACAGCTATTATTTCATTTATTTTTTAAAGAAACAATTCAGATAACTTTTTGCCACCCTGGAATATGGTGGCATAAGGTGAGTTGAGCGTGCTTTAATGACTGTAATTGGGATTTTACTTTAAAAGTTAATTACCCACCCTGAAGCCTTTGGAAAGGACGAGATTTAAATACAAATGTTATAGATCCAATTATTGGTAGCACAGACTGAAAGCAGAAACCACAATAAAAAGAACCAACATTTTTAAGGAGTTCCATAAAGGAATGCATAGTTTTCGCATTTTGCTAGGGCAGCAATATCTATTTTTCACTCTGTAACTATTCCTAAGCACACCACAGAAGTTTCAGCTCCCGGTTTCCTTATCCAAAATCAGTGCATTAAAAATATACACATTAACTTCAATCCAGTCAATGAGAAGGACACAATGCAGAAAAGCTATTCCATGAATATGCAGTGCAGCACCACTAAATATGAGGGGTTGCATTACAGCATAAGAAACAGTTAATAAAATGCATATACTGCAGACTGACGTGCATTTTAACCCAAGTGGATCATAAAAAGTTCTTGAGAATGAGCTTATCAAGGCCTTACAGAAGAATTTGCACCAACACAGTAACTCATCTGCATCTGGAGTCACTTTTCTCATGCAACACTCTTCAATCAAGTCTGAAGGAGCCCTTACTTTAATAGAAGAGCTTTTCCTGTATCCAATCTGACATGTAGAAGAGGCTTTTGGACCCAACCCAGAATGTATTGTTAAAATCTGAAAATTGGTACCCATTTCTCCTTAATTTCAAAGTGTGCTCCAAAACCAGTTAAGATGCTATTACATCCCACAGAAAGCTGAAGTTTGCTATGCATGTAGTACAAAACACTGCAATTCCTGTTCAAGTAAAAAAAACAACAACCATACTTATAACAGTTAAAACTCAGAATACCGTGTTCGCCTCACAGTATTTGAAATTATATTTGCATCCCACACTTCTTTTTAAAAATTCATGAAGGTTCTCCTGTTCCCCCACCCACCCAATTTTATCTTTATAGCCATTTGGTATTGCATGTTAAGCAGAGGGGGGAAATGAATGGCCCAAATCACTCAGTAAGCTTCAAGGCGAAGCTGAGGCTTCTCTGGTCTACGTCCTGCCACAATACCACAATTTAGAGGACGCAGCAGGCACAATCACACATGGGACAAAATGCTAGTCTGCTGCAGATCAGTTTTCATTCGCATATTCCAGTCTTCCTTTGGGTGGGTGAGTACGGAGAGAATTATAAATCAGAAATATGTGCTTATGCTTTCAAAAAGCAAGCTTCATTTATAAAAAATGGAGCATGAGAATGAACACACACACACACACACACACTCAGAATGACAGATGTTTCAAAAGTATGTCGTTGTTGCTTTAGGCACAATAAATATAGTTTTCATTTGCTTATAAAAGCAGAATGTTTTCACTATTTTCGTTTCTGTGCCAAGAACAAGAACGCCAAATTTGAGTTCGACAGATCTTTTTCACGTAAAAGGGGCTATATGGCTCTCGTGACGATTAATCTGAAAAGGGATCAAAGAGAGAAAACTGTGTCAACCCGGCAAGGTTAGCACGCGAAATTCTTGCCAGTAGGCATCTCCTACTTTTCAGCACCTCACATTCCACAGACCAGAACCAGTTAATGCTTTATCCACAGTAGTGAAACTTTTCAGTTTCACATAATAGAATATAAATGGTCAGAATAACCACTTGCTACCTACCCTGTCTCTACATAACTGTACAATACTGTTACACAGGCTGCCGGTCCAAAATATATAAAACTGTCCCATTAATCAGAGAAAACTCATCTGTGTTAGTAGCAGCTAGTCTGCTGCAGGAATGGATTTTGTATCCGTAGAAATCCCCAAGCAATAGGAATATTGCACCACTCCAAGGCTGCAGTCACTCCTGAGAACCAAATGTGTCTGAGGCCACTGAGGCAGATATAAATTCCTTCTTAGGGAAACTCATTCTCACCAAGCTTATGAAAAGGGTCAGGAGTGCGTTTGCTGCAAGTCTGAATTTTGAATTATTTGAGATACACACACACACACAGAGAGAGAGAGAGAGAGAGAGAGAGAGAGAGAGAGAGAGAGATGTGCATGCACAAAAGATTATAATTAATTTCATTTCTATACTGGTTCATATTTTTAAGAAAAAAATCTTGAAGCAAGTTTACAACCTACCTTGAAACATCAAACAAAACAACCCAGAAGTCAAAAATAAAGCATACATTCAAATTAACAGGAAACCAAAATATGTTAATTTTTTTTAAAAAGAAAACGTTACAAAGGCCAACTACAGAATGCACCTTTAACACAGCAGTTAACAAAAAAAAAACCGTACAAATTTTAGAGAAAACATTACTGAAGATAATCAAATATAAACTGAATACTTAATGCTGCACAATTAGCAAAATAATAAATTTTATGCACAGACCATACCGTATTTACTCAAATGTCATGTGAACCTTTTTTGGCCAAATTACGCTGTGAAAATTAGGGGGCACATTAGATATGATGGCGCATTTACATTCGCCAGTAAATATTTTTATTGTTTCTAGGTTTTCAGAACTGAGGTGCGCATTAGATTTGATGGCGCATTAGATTCGCATAATTATGGTATCTGCTGCTGTTGCTGCCAGTCCTGCCAATGGTGGTTCATGGTGAGCAACAGCTGTGAAAGCTCAAGCTGGATGACCTGGGACTGCAGGAAGAGACCCTAAGATGTCTACTCCTGCTCTAGTTTTCCCCACAACAGAAACAGATCAGCCAATTATCCGCACCAGTCATACAAATATGCTTATGCAGCTCTGAAATATCAAATCCTGGGTCCTGGAGGACTCTCCAAGAGTATTAATATTTTAATAATTTTTAATAGTTTTAAGCGTTCAGTGCATTTCACAGATATTCTCTCCATAATCTTTGTAACAGCCCTGCAAGGAACACCAATGTTGATGTTTATTTATACACCTTGTGCCTTTCTGCCAACACACTCAAAGCAGCTTCTATTTAATAAGGATTTACAGTCTATGAGACATGAACCCTTTTCTTGAAAGATGGGGAAAGGGGGAAAAACAACCCATACACAATGCTCAGTCTTTTGGATTTTCTGCTTCTGCCCCTGAAATCGAACATGCAGCAAGGAAGGAAAAGCTGCATTTATGAGAACATATCCATCAATCAATCAGTCAACCAACCAACCAACCAACCAACCAATCAAGGTTCTGTGTACAAAGGTCCCAGAAGATCCTTCATCACCATTAGTCATTAGTTCTACAGGCATTTCAGACCAATACAAAATTTCCAGAAGAAGGGGTAGACATTTGAGAGTTTCTTTGAGAACAGTTTTTGGATTAAAAAAAAATGTTACAAAGATTAAAAAGTGTGTATGTTTAAAAGAAGAAGAAAAATGAGAAGTATACATAAGATTCCTAATTAAGTTCTGCTTGGCATAGAATTAATGAATATGACTCATTTAGGTCCATTAATTTCAATGGGTCTACACTGAAAACTTGGCTGGATACAACCCTTGGTATCATCCCTGCATACACACGCCATCTGGTCCGCAGTTCCTTTTTTTCTTAACATGATCAGAATAGAAGCGGCAAGCAGTAAATTGTCTTGACCCAGTGAACATTCTGTGAATTTTTATTGTGCAGTGGTGACTCAGAGAAAGGGTAAGTCTAAAACATACTTCAATAAGCTGTTATGCAGGATGTAGCACTTGTCTCCCAGTGTGACCCACTTCCTTTTCCTCCCAAGTCAAAAAGCTAAACACTGTAAATCAAAACCAACTTGTTACAAATCCAACTGAGCCCCGCTGGGTCCCGAGGGCTATCGCTATCATCTTTCCCACCTACCCTCTGAGTCTCCCTGCTGTTTTGCCTGAAGATTATTATTATTATTTCTGCATAGCAAATCACTCAAGCTTGGAGGAGAACTCATGAAACATTTTCCAGAAGCACTATAGAGAGCAGCATGGTGGATTGGCAGTCCAGGGCCTGACTAACTTTGCCATTTCTTTTCAGGCATTGCATCTGCATATCTACCAATAATAATAATAATAATCATCATCATCATCATCATTCTTATGTATGCCAAAAATGCCCCAAGAGAACGTACAGTAAGCAATATTTTTTAAAAAAAGCAAAAAACTAATTCAGCATAATTTTATAACTTGCATACAGGAGCAACAAAAAATGGCAATGCACTAAATTTATAAAAAAGAAAGAAAGAAACTTCGCAACCTCAACATGATCCCCATAAATATAACCAAGCTAGCAGATAGCCCCAAAGCTACAGAGAAGCTTGAAAGATCAACAAACAAATACAAAGGAGAAAAAGAAAGTCTTGTGTAGGTGCCAAAAAGATGGCAATGACAGCACTAAGCAGACAGTGTTAAAGTGTTCGATCTATGTATTTCTAAGGGCACCAAAGGCCAGATTCAATTAACAAGTTCTGCGAGGGGAAGTCCGCACAAGGGCCTCTGCTAGTGCTTTCCCTTCCTCCCAAACTGAATCGGGGAGGGGGTCAGGAGAACCACCCCCCCAAAAAACCCCAGCATGCATGCAGGGGGAGAAGGGGGGTGTCTTTCCATCCGGCAATTTGAAAAGCTTTACTGACAGAACAAATACCGCAGCGCTATGTTGAATTCCTCCAACAGAGATCAAGAAAAGAAATAGTGCTCCTATAGGCTTGTTGAACCCATCACCAGGGAGATGGAGACAGGAGAGGGGAGAGAGAGAGAAAGCTCTAAAACTGCAAAGGAACATCTCTTTCAGCGCCACATTTGCTGATGAGGAAAGGGCCAAAGGGGTCGTGTCAAGAGAATGTGCAGACAGAATGTCAAGAGGCATCACTGCAAGTTCCTCTGCTGAATCCTTATGTCTCTCAGCGCAGGAAAGTCAATCCAGTCTAGTGAAGCCAGCTCAGAACTTCAGCAAAAAAGAGGGATAAAGAAGCAAGAAGTGTGTTAGTTGGACAAATAACATATGGAGGGATCCAGACTCTTACAAGGGTCTTTAAAGAGGAGCAATACTGCTGCTGCAATTATCAAGGAATGGCAGTGTTAAATTTCAGTTTCCAAGGAGGCCTGAAAGCTGTGCTAGCTTGCATTATGAAGACTGATTAACTTGGTTCACAAGGAATGTGAAACACAGACCAGGAGAGGTCATGATAGTCCAAGTCAGGAGTGAGTCTTGAGAGGTTTTAGCTATCTGACAGACCAATTTGACCTACAAGATGATAAGCAGGCTATTCAGCACTTATAGCATTGGAGAAAATGTAAGATCTCCATGAGGGCAGGGGCCATAGCTCTGCTTTGTATAAAGCAAAGTTCTAGGTTCAATCCCCAGCATATCGAGCTGGAAGAGATCCCCGTCTGAAAGCATGGAATGCAGTTGCCAGTCGGTGTAGACAGTGAATAACTGACTGACTCAGCATAATGCAGCTTCCCATCTTCCTGATGTCATTTGTTGGCAGCAAGAATTTGTTCATAGAAGCAAAGAAGCACAGAGGCAATAGCCATCTTCATTTGCTCAAAAAGTCCAATGCATAAGCTACAGTCCAGGATAAAAGGTAAAGGGACCCCTGACCATTAGGTCCAGTCGTGACCAACTCTGGGGTTGTGGCGCTCATCTCGCGTTATTGGCCGAGGGAGCCGGCGTACAGCTTCCGGGTCATGTGGCCAGCATGACTAAGCCACTTCTGGCGAACCAGAGCAGCACACGGAAATGCCGTTTACCTTCCCGCTGGAGCGGTACCTATTTATCTACGTGCACTTTGACGTGCTTTCGAACTGCTAGGTGGGCAGGAGCAGGGACTGAGCTACGGGAGTTCACCCCGTCACGGGGATTCGAACCGCCGACCTTCTGATCGGCAAGTTCTAGGCTCTGTGGTTTAACCCACAGCGCCACCCACACCCAGTCCAGGATGCCTTAGGGCTTTGCTGTTTGAAGTTTGATCTCTGATCATTTTTATCCTACATTTCCAAAACTCAGGACTTCTCATATCTCAGTTGAATCCACTTTAAAATATATATATATAATCAAAACCTTTACATATGAAAGACTAACATTCACAGTATAAAACCGACACTCGCATATGCTCGAAGTGCAGGTAGGAGGAACAGCCTGTCAGTGGCTGACCTCAGCCCCCGACCTCCATATACTGGGGCAAAGGCATGAATGGGCTTCTATAGGCATGGACAATTCCATGCAACTAGGGACACCCGTCAGCCAAGGTTACCAAACACGTGAAAGGCTGGAGTGTGCACACAGAAGCATCCTTCTAAAACTTCACATCAATATGCTTTGATTGTAGCCAGCAAGCACAATTCCATTCCTTGGCTCCATGCATGGTGAATCCAAGGCTGGAGTCAACTTATACACAGCACGTGGGAGAAGAGGCCACAGCAGAATCCTAATACCCAACTTTCCAAGTCCAAATGAAACAGATGTTGCATTATGTGCTGCTTTAAAAGACAAAGGAATTAAGTGGGCATTGGACACCTCTTCCAGGAGTGTGTCCCACTGCACTGGGGCCGGTTACATTCCCTTGGAAACATGTAGTCCCGTGAATGTAGCCTCCAATCACCTGCCTAATGCATGTTAGAGATTTCCCCCAGCGCACTATACGCTAAGCTGCAATTGAGAGCTGGAGTCAAAGAGAGTACATTAAACAAATCATATATTTTATTTATTTCCTGCCCTTCTGGTGTTAAAGCACTACTCAGAATAGCACGCAACATTTAAATTTACAATTTTCATAAAATATAAAACAATCCACCAAGGAAATAGGATTCATGGAACACAGAATGCTCTCCTCCCCACAAAATCATGGTTCAATATTAAGCCTCAAAGTTGGTAACTGAATGTGATTTTAAGTATATTAGGCAAAATAATTTTTTTGCCCTTCCTCTGGTTCTCATCCTCTTCAGTTGCTCTAAGCAGGATGCTAATACAGGAAGGAAGGCAAAATACTTGCACAAATGAGGAAGTGAATGTAACAGTAAGCATGTTTGTGGGTAGGTGATAAAAGGGCCAAACTGTGAACAGGAAAAGGTCAAAGGAAAACTAAAGAATAATGCTAATTTCCAAGTCCAAGGCTACTTAAAGAGGTAGATGAATGCCCAGTTATAGAAAATATAGTAATAAAGTGTTTAAAATGAAAAATAAGGGTTGGAAAAGCACTGAAAAGATTTGTGAAGTTACAGGCTTCGTAAAGACGAATGGAGCAGAAATATGTGTGCACATATACCTATAAATCACAAGCAGGGAGAGTGCTGCTGAATTCAGGTCCTGCTTGCAGGGTTTACATAGGTATCTGGCTGGCCACTGTGAAGTGGTGCAGAAATAAAACGGCTAGCACATCTGCAAAGCTAAGCAGTGTCTGGTATGGTTTCAAATGTGGATGGGGAACCACATGTTGGGATTCCTGCATTCAGTGGGTTCCTTGGGATCCCTTCCAGCTCTACAATTCTATGATTCTAAAACAGAGTGGTAATTCAACAAGGCTTACCTGTTACTGAGAATACATCTGATGATGCGGATTACAGTCCACAAAGGCGTATGCCATAATGAATTTCTTATACAGCAATACTAACCTGACTGGGCAACAGCAAGGGATGGTGCATCCACAAAGCCACTGCCACATTATCAGCCCTGGTACTCACACTGGCCAGGGGCAGATGCTACTTGGAGCTTGCAGCCTGAGGTGATGGCACTGGGGTGGCTTGGAATCCAGTGGATGCCTGGTCAGGTCAGCCTCTCACCACTCTGCTTTGGGGCTTTCCACAGGCTACCCCAGAATCCCAGTGGTTTCCAGGGTTAGGATTGCACTTTTGTCAGCCATAACAAGGTGGTCCACACCAGAGGAGTCATGCCAGCATCACTCTGAGGGCAGAAGCTGGTGGAGCTTCTGCTGGTGGAAGGCCTCTACTCCATTCAACCCAACTCCATCCCCGCCCAACAAGGTGGATTGGAGATTTGGAATGCAGCTTCAGCCTTTAGGATGCCATAGAACACTTTGCGTTCATTGCTGCAACACGGACTACCACAGTTCCCCCTCTGAAAATTAGTAAAAATGATCAGACCCGTGTGAATCTTCGATCTGCATATACTCAAATGCTTGTGAATACTCTTTGAGCGCAGAAGTTTTCCTACCGATGTCAATTCACTGAGCACACCCGTGAGGAATATACATCTGGAATGACTTCCTCAGTTGCCTCTAGTAAAGAAGCTATCCCAAACATGAGAACAATCTGCATGCACTGGAGCCTTCCAAAGGACATCACCGGATAATGCCAACATTCCTAGGTCGTGGTTAAAAACAACTGCCAAGTACTGGAACAGTATAATGCTTTTCACATACCTCTGGATCAAGTATTCAAGACTGAAGCATTTTGTAAATGTATAAAAACCACGAGTCTGTCTTTAAACTAAAATCCCCTTAAACAAATGAATTCTGCACTATTGTGCAATCTGCTAAAAAAAAGTAAAAGGCAAAAGGCAATTCTGCATGCATAATGACTTTCACCCAAGTTTCAAAGGGACGTCCTTTGTTTCAAAAAGGCTATCCCTTTATCCCAGGACATCAGCTTGTCATAAAACATAATGCGTACTGCTTATTTTAGAAAACCAGAACTCTGGCATCTAAAGAACAGATGCTATACCTCTGCGGTGTCATCTTTGATCAGGCAAATTTCCATAGCTGATTCTTAGTGGAAACCCAATAGTCCCCTTGACGGTTCTGACTCCTGACGTTTCTGAGAAGTCATAAATGTACTGTTCTTTAGGAGAAAAATATCTCCCAGGATAAATTTAGCTCTTCCATTGACATTTTATCAGATGCATGGTGTGCTCCCTGCTGCTACTCTATTCTTGTTCTTAGAACATGCAAATCAAATACTATCTGGACAAGATGTTCAGTAACAGGTGGGCATGGCATACTTTTAACAACAAAAATATTGAGCATTTTCCACATCAAAATTCTGCAAACAATAAAAGCAAGTGAACACACTAGGTACCTAATAATAGTTATCTTCAGGCTTCTTCAGATTAACATTTCATCCTGGGGAAAATTGACTCTGGCTTACAATGTTCGTCCAGGAGTGGATACAAAATGAGACCTAATTAACTTTATTATGTGCACAAATCTCTTGTACACTTTAAGCAGATTTGGAAATACAGAGTCCTCTCACTCTTCAGTATACAGTGGTACCTCTGGTAAAGAACCTAATTCGTTCTGGAGGTCTGTTCTTAACCTGAAACTGTTCTTAACCTGAAGTACCACTTTAGCTAATGGGGCCTCCCACTGCTGCCGCGCAGCCAGAGCACGATTTCTGTTCTCATCCTGAAGCAAAGTTCTTAACCTGAGGTACTATTTCTGCGTTAGTGGAGTCTGTAACCTGAAGCATCTGTAACCCGAGGTACCACTGTACTTCTTCATCTTGCATTAGCGTAAGGCTGATTTTGCAACCCAGTGTAAATTGGAAAAATTTACGGTTTAATTTGATCCAAGACTCCCAGTTGGCAATTAAACTTTAATTAGAAATTGCCTGGTATGCTAAAGATAGATTTCGAGAACACTAGTCAACAACTGCAGACCTTTCCACAAACAGTTGCCATAAGGTGAGCGAGCACAAAGAGGAGGGAGATGCACTTCCTAAAATGATTTTGAGGCTGCTGCAGATATCCTCATTCCTCCTAACAAAAATCATCATCAATGTTGATATTCTCTGGACCAGAGTAGACATGTCCCAGATCTTCTCCTTTAGTGAGGCTAAATAGGTCCACCTTAGACAAAGGCAGGAAATGGCTTGAGCAAAGACAGGAATTTTAATTTACCAAAGATACAGTGCCCACAAATCTGTTGATTTCATAGTTCTATAGGGATCCAGCAAGGAGGACAGTAACTGGTGTTGTTACTACAGGCAATCAGTTAAACAAAAGGGTTGAGGAGCCATTGCCAGGTATCTACCCATACTACAAAGCTAAGCATTTCATCTGAACATGATCTACAGGGCATGAAGATAGATAGCTTTCCAATAACTTGGGACAGTCTTTACCAATCTGGTACCCTCCAGATGTTTTGATCTACAACTCCCTTCAGCCCCAGCCAGCAGCCCTATGTTGGAAGTCGTAGTCCAAAATGACTTTGGAGGATATCAGGTTGGCAAAGGCTGGCTTAGGGATTAGACTCACCAGCAAAAAGCTGAAGAACCAGAACATTTGGGCTATAAAAATAAACTGTAAAGTCATTAAGATGCAAGCAGGTACATCTGCATGCTCAGGCATATCCTGAGGCCTATAATTATTTGCAGAGCAGTGCAAAAGTCAACGCTGAAAGCAATTTCACAATAGTAGATTGTGTCGGCTTGTTTTTCCTTGATCGTATAAATCTTTCACTGCTCAATTTTATGTTGCAAAGGTCCATGCAATCATGATCATCATCTTAGGGCTTGTGTAGACCACAATTATCTGGTTTCGGCATAATCAGCTGCTGATATTCATGTGAAAGGGTACAATCTACAGCTAGAAAGAACCTTACTAGTTAAGGTGCACTTCCAAGAAGAAGAGTTTGGATTTGATATCCCGCTTTATCACTACCCGAAGGAGTCTCAAAGCGGCTAACGTCCTACTCTCCCTTCTTCCCCCACAACAAACACTCTGTGATGTGAGTGGGGCTGAGAGACTTCAAAGAAGTGTGACTGGCCCAAGGTCACCCAGCAGCTGCATGTGGACGAGCGGGGAAGCAAACCCGGTTCACCAGATTACAAGGCTACCACTCTTAACCACTACACCACACAGGCTCCTCTCCTAACTTTTATGTACGTCATTAAAGAGGGTAGATGCATCTCCCTATCCCTAGTCACTGTCCAAGTTACTGTCTTTCACTAGTGGAGCATTTCTTATGTGTCAATTTCTACTCTGCAACTTGAATTGGATGCATTTCCAGATAAAAAGTTCCAGTAGCAAGCAAAGAGCAAGATTTTTTACCCAAGACCCTGGAGAGCTGCTGCCACTCAAAGTAGACAAATTGACTAATAGCCTCACCTAAGGAACTGAATTTTTCACCCATTAGGACCAAAAGAAAGGCTCATGTCAATGAGGAGCTGTGCCTTCAGTGCTGTGTGGCCACCTTTGTGGAAGTCCTTCCCAACAGAAGTTCCAATGGGCACCATCCCTGCTGAGTTAAAACCATTTTATTTCAGGAGGCCTTTATGTGATGAATGCTTATCTGATGTTTTAAAACAGGTTTCCTCAACCTTGGCCCTCCGGATGTTTTTGGCCTACAACTCCCATGATCCCTAGCTAGCAGGACCAGTGGTCAGGGATGATGGAAACTGCAGTTTCAAAACATCTGGAGGGCCGAGATTGAGGAAGCCTGTTTTTAAAGTTTCTAGCGTTCTTTATTTACATTTCTGAGACCTTAAATTTCTGTTGTTCAAGTTATGTTTTAAATATTTTACATTTTTGTATTTTTTTTATTGTTCTAAGCCCCTTTGAGACCTGGGTGGTAAAAAGCTGGATATTAAAAAAATAATAATACATAAACATTACAAGTGCATTGAATTATCATCCTGATATGCTTCTCTTAACCTCCTAGAGATTCAGCAGCACAATAGAAGGTTTAAAGAAATGTTAGGATAGCCACTAGAGTGAAGGCCTTTTAGGAATGTCACAAAAACTACTTCTCTGGCTGAGACCATACGTTAATGGGAAACACATAGAGATTCATTAAATAAAAATGCAAAGCAGAATGATCAAAAATGAGATGTTCTTCACAATTTTTACAACACCTGTAAAGATGGCTATCATTAATTCAAGCAAACATTATGTATAGGCATGTTTGGAGAAAAAAGATTAATCATGAACTTGGCAAAGAAGTATTTGCCGCTGGGGTTCAAATTTTCAAAGTGTTTGAATGGGAAAATTCAACTGTTCTGATATGCAAACTACACATTTGCTTATATCTGTGTGGACTGCTGCAGGCATAAAGGGGCGCATATTCTTTTGAAGGCCTGTTTTAACCACAAATTTAGCGAATAGGGAATTCCCCCCCCCCTTAAATTAGATTGCTAAAATCACAGAATTCTAGAGTTGGAAGGGACCCTGCGGATTACCTAGTCCAACCCCCTGCAATGCAGCAATATGCAGCTGTCCCATATAGGGATCAAACCTGCAACCTTGGTGCACCATGCGCCAACCAACTCAGATAATGAAAATACTATCTACATTTTTATAACAATCCCAGATAGAGATGTGAAGTGGTGTGTGACCGTAATGCAAGAGAAGACGTTCTGAACATGCAATGCTCAAGCAAACAATTCACTGTTGCAAAGGGAAATATGCAGTTCTGGTTCCACTTATACTTCAGCTTGTACAAGCGGGGATTACCTTTCTCCTTCCCATAGCCTCCTGTGCATGACCAAAATCTGCTCCAGCGAGTTGGGTACCTTCTGGAGCAGATGAGGGGGAGTGCAGGGGTCTCAAAAGGAATGGGAAGCCCCATCATATTCACTAATGTTCTAGCACAATAAGAATATATCAGACTTTGGGGGCAATGTCTCTTCATAAACCGATTTCCATCAACCAGAGAACAGAATATATACATATACATACATATATCCATACACACACACAAACACACACACACTCAATTTATATATGGTTTTAATCCTATTAATGTTTAATTTTTTAAAAAGTTTGTTTTTCCCCAATGTTTTAAACTGTTCTTATTTTATCTGTAAGCCACCTTGAGTCTCTGATAGGAAATTAATTAATTAATTAACGTGACTCAAGGCTGAGAAAGGCTTCTCTAGAGGAAACGAAGTAACTCTGGAAACTAGTCCTATAATACTAAAGCTAATTCACGGAGTGATTATTGTTATGTACTGCTATCCATGCAATAAGGAGAGGTTATCAGAAATATGGAATATTAAGTGGTTTGTAAAGGTTTTTAAATAAAATAAAATTTAATAAAATTAAATCCATAGGCTTGGGGGACATCAAGGTTTGAAAAAAATACAGGTACCTGAGGGTGTGTGAGCTTAGGTGGGAGAGGTAACTCAATGAAGACTGAGCATACACACAGTGCTCGAAATTTTGCACCTGGCTTTTGATCACTTGAGACCAAATGAAGATGCCTGGATGCCAAAATGGCACGTGACATCTCCACTGTCTGGAGTTACACGCCTAGGGACAATTGGGTCTGCACTGTTTTCACACATGAATACCCCGTCCTGTAGAATTCTATCAAGTTATATTTAATCTGCACAATCAGAATGGATTTCTGGAACCAAAATGATTTTTTTTTTTGTGCAGCCTGAGCAACAGCAGGCACCATTAGGAAAAAGAGGTCAGAATGGGCCAAAATATGTCTCTGGATCAAGTGACTATTCTTCTCAAAGCTCTTAACTCAAGGTTGTCATCTGAACTAGCCAGATGTTTAACTGAGAATCAAATCAAAGTCAGTCCATCATTTGAAATACTGTATAAGACTTCAGAGCCACCTCCTTGCCCCAAAATGGCAACTAGACATTTGGTGACTGTGACATTGGTTTAAGGAGCCATTTGGCTCCTAGCTTATATATCTGAGTTTCTAACAGTGTGGCCACAGATTGCTGTGTATCACTGGCAGCACAGGGAGATGAAATAAAGAAGAATGGTTAAATGAGCATTCAGTCCACACGGCATCCTTTCAGGGCAGGCACCACTCAATTTTACATCTGTGTAAAACAGATGTTACCAGTGCCTAATATGTTCATGCAGTCAGTTCCAAACTATTGCTTGAGGGGAGGGAACTTGAAGTCCACTTTACTACCTCAATAAAGCATCTGCAAAAGGTCAAAGTGCTGCCAAGAGTTGCCATAGACAGTACTCTGTACTAAAAGCCACCTACCAGAATCCATCAAACTCTGCTGCTGCCCAACTGCAACTGAATACAATTAGCAAACAAAGCCTGCCAGCAAAACTGTGCTCACTTGAAGGAATTTTACAACTTCCAGCACCGCTCCAGAAGAATGGACGTTAATACGCTTCAGCTGTCGCTTTACTCCAATAGATACAAGCACCAGATATTATTACAAGGAAAGGACAAAGATTACAAGAAAGACCTGAAGGCAGCTTCAAAGGGGTGTGTGTGGTTGTCAAAACCCTACATGGCCCAAGTCAAAAGAGAACTAATTTTGGCACACTCGGCTTCCTGTCTTCAAAGAAAACCTAACAAGGCTACCTTTTCTTACAGTAATAAACAGTTATTGGGACTAATTTGCATTCAAGGTCAGAGGGGGGAGATGTACTACAAAACAGGATACCACTAGTCCAGAACGTTTGCACATTGTCTCACATTTGTAACTTAAGCAAATAATAATAATAATAATAATAATAATAATAATAATAATAATACAGACTGAGCACAGCTGAAGCCACTAGCTCAAGTCTAAAGCTGTCACCAGGCAGGTGAAAAGTGCAGATTTACACCAAAATTAGGAAATGGAGAAAATAAATGCATGGATCCTTTTAACACCAAACCTGGAGATGTCTTATTATTCAGTCATAATGTTCTGGGGAAATATCTCTCTATCTCTCTCTGCCTAACCCACTTCTCATTGATGCTGGGTGGCCTTGTATACTGCTCAGGGATATTTAGAGGAAAGAAGAAAAAGAAGTTATCTTTGCTAACCACTTGGTTGGCTCTTCATTTCTGTCCTAGCTCTTAAAACTATCCTCTGGGAAATTATCCTGTAAATGTTCTGTTGCAGGGATGGGAGCCCTTCTGACCCTCTGGGCTAGATCTTTATCGCTCACTGCCACCCCATGTGCCAAATTTTGGCAGAAGGGCAGGTGCACTCTCTCCCTCCTTGGCAATTAATGCAAATAGGTTTCAGGTAAATTGTGTGTAACAAAGTAGCACTTCAATTAAGAAATAGTATACCTTGCAATATATGGAGGAATTGCAACATTTCCTCTACCTGATTTCAATGCGTTCCTAGTTGTTCAATGGAAACAGCATTAACTTTTGCAGAGTGATCATATTGCAGAGAGTAATTAGACATTTCAAAACAACGGGGAGGAACCTCACATAGACAACTACTTCGTTTATGCACAACAATTTTAAATGCATTTGTTTGTTCTATTTTATTTTGAATTGTATTGTTTTGATGCTTTTTTTAAAAAAATGCCCCCAAGAGCAAAGTTGCAATAAAAAATTAAAATAATAATAATAATATGAGAACACCTAGAAAAAGATGGCATGCCTATCAATAAGAGTGGGACTTTGCAGGAGACACAGAACTCATGTAGGAGGTTCTCCACCCACCTTCCACTTGCTACAATGCTGTGGGTTAGGTAAGGTCCAAGGTCACCCAGAGGGATCATAGATAAAACAGAGACTTGAACATGGATCTCACTGTACCACACTGGATCTCCAGTAACAAGCAGAATACGTTGCAGACTGTAGATTTTAAGCTTCTGAGTGTTAAACAGGCCACCCACTTTTTAATTTACATACTATAAGGCACATTAGCATAGTGGAAACTTCCAAGAACCCCCCAGCTGTATAAATGATAATCTAACACAGGGTTTCCCAAACTATGGACCACCAGTGATCTGCAAGCTTCATTCAGTTGGTCAGTGGCATGTCTATGTTAAATATTCATATGGATTTCAACTGTATTTTTATTGCTTCTTTTATTTGTTACATTGCAATTTGTTGCACTGCAACTGGAATTCTATGGAATGCAAAATTCTAGTTCTACAAAATACAATGCAAGAAATAAAAAAGCAATTAAAAACCATGCAGCATCTAACACAGAGTATAACAGTTGCTACAACCTGGGACGGGAGGACCATTAGGTAATCGGCTACGTTCGAGTGGTGTGTGGGAAGCAAAGGTTTGGGAACCACTGGTCGAACTCAAGAGACAGTGGTGGGTAGGACGACATCGCACATGAATTATGAGTTTCCTGCAAAATGCCACTCTGCAAAATATTTGTTTTCTTGTGCATATAAAGTCAAAGGCCCCTACTCTGAAAAATTATTTGACATGCAGAATTGAATCTGGTACTGGAGTTATAAACCAGTGATTCTCAAACAATGGCACACTGAAGACTACTTGTTGTGGTATAATTGATCTTTTTAAACCATTTCACTTAATTTTTATTGCAACCACATGGGAGGAGAGGACACTTCACAGGCTTCATAATTTAAAATTAGCTTTGGGGCAGAGGGGGGAATTTTCTCTAAGACTTGGACATCGGTCTGGGGAGGATTAAAATTCCCCTTCTCTACGCGGTGAGATCCCAACCCTGATCCAAAGAAGAAAGAAAATAGGACACATTGAATGCATTTTAACATTTTGCTTAGTGGGAGGGGACTCGTTTCACACTGAACATCCAGAGGAAGAGGGGAAGCTGCCAGAGTTAAAATCTTATGGTTGTGGTGGGCTTTGTGGACTCCTGTGCAGTAATAGACACATGGTTGCACCCACATGCTAACATGAGGTGGTTCTTGCTGGCCCTTAGACTGGACAGCACACAGATGATTTGTACTCAAGCTATAGTGAAAGGTCACAATTCAATTCTGTATTTACTTCCAAACCTGCTTTATTTTTCAGGTGGCAGAATTTGCTGGTGATATTCAAAAGGAGCCTTTTAGCCAATGCACAATTCAGACTCTGGGTTGACAGACAAGACACATCCACAAGCTCAAGCTTCATTTCACTGAATGTAATGTTCATATAACGTATTTCTAAACAAAACTGGTCCCTTTCGACACTAACTAAATGGGAAAGATGCACACTGCACCCGAACAATGCTCCAGAACCTGTGTTTTAAAACCTGAAGTCGTGGCTCGACATGTCTCAAAGCACTAAAAATAATTACAACACAATCAAAGAGCAACAACTGACAAGGAGGCAGATTTAGCATATGTACAGGACAGCTACTCAAGGTGTGGAACTTGTTCAAGCATGTGGCAGAACAGATCCTTTTAAGAGATAAGCAGGCTAAGTGCTATAGAGTTTCACAAAGCAAAATCAAAGATTCAAAGAATCATAGAATTGGGTGGTTGGAAGGGACCTCGAGGGTTATCTAGTCCAATCCCCTGCAATGCAGGAATATGCAGGTGGCCCACACGGGGATCGAACCCACAACCTTGGTGTTATTAGCACCATGCTCTAACCAACTGAACTAACACCTCTGAGAGCAGTTACGTGTTGTGGGAGGCATTCTTGCCCACAGGGCTATCTACAACAGCAGGCAGTGGGCCAGGGGCAACAAACTAAGATGTGCACAAGCAAATCCCCCATTTCTGTCTCACACCCACCCACCTACAGAGAGACAGCAACATGGAGAGGGGTCTTGAGTTGGCATTTTGCACTAATATGGAAATACTATTGTACCAATAAGCTGCATTTTCTCATTAATTACATGCTGAAAAAGCACCAAGTGCTATTCACAGTCCATGACACCATCTAATTTCCAGTGTTTTCTGCTGTGTACAGCAAAAGTAGGGGACGGCCATTTGACCACTAAGTGTTGGTTTTAATACCACTCAAGGTAGTGAATTGTCAAAAGCAGTGCTAACCTGAATAGCCGTGTGGTGGCCAATTTACTTTTAACGTAGCCAATAAATTGTAATTAGCGCCCCTCTCTGCACACGTTATAGTACAAACCCCTTATAACAGATGGAAAAAGAGGAGTTAGCAAAAATGTTTCCAGAGATGGAAGACAAGGGAAGGTTGCATGTCTTCTGGGAGAATGGTTAACAATGAGCTGTAGAAACAAGATACTGGGGACACACACAATAAAATATGCTAGATTATTATTACAAATTCAAAAGGCACAGATGTGAAAAACTCAACATACATCCCACTAACAATTCCAAAAGTGGATGTCTGATCTATTCCTAGTTGCTGCTTCAGGAGATAACAAAACCAGACAAACTTAAAGTTTTACATTTGTGATCCTTACAGACTTGTAGCAAGTACACACTTTGCATTCAAGTGTTCATAGCTGTGTTTTCAATGGACAATTTAAAACAGGCCCACAGAAGGGATGTGGCCATATTTTGTACCACCAAGCAATCCCAAGTAGTTTCAAGCAAAGGCTCAGAGTGCCTCTGGTTATGAAGACATGGATTTATATAAGGGAAGGAAGGAGGGGTAGAGAATTTATGCTTACTACCTTGTGTGTAAAAGTGGCATTACCCCCACAGCACTCCCGAGCTCGTTTTATACAATCAGCTCCCCACCCCCACTGACACTGCGTGTGTTTTTAAGAATGTGTGGCAGGGGTGGGAAACCTCCATCTAGCAAGACCATGTCTCCCAAGCCAATTCCCACCTGCCCATCAGCTAACATGACTAAGTAACATTGGTTGATGAGTGGCTAGGTAGTTGAAAGCTTCTGGGTGCTGCTTCACCTAACCCACAGGTCAACACTGACAAGTGAATGAGACTGCCCACCTATTGGTCATCATGACATCAGGTGACCGGCAGGTGGATCACAACATTCGCTTGTCCAAGTTGGTCCATGCAGATGGGGTGAATGGTTCACCTCCCTTGATATCAGTATGGGGATAACCAAACACACATTTTAAGTATTTTACATTCATTTTTTTTATACAGAGAGTCTTGCAAAATCCCTCCCTTACAGGAGTTTGCTGTCAACTTTTGCTGTCGCAGATGCCTCTTTCAACACTGCTTCCCCTAGCTCTAGGGCCAAGCAACACCTTCAGTGGGTTGGATTTAGCCGGGGGGGGGGCTCATCTGCCACACCTTAATTTAGAAATTTGCTTCTTGAGCTTCAAGATGTGTGACGATCCTTAAGTATTGGGGAGGGTTTTTAAATTCATTTTACAGTTTAAACATTTCTCTGTGTTTCAAAGTACATTAGACAAAGCAAGGATTCTCCAGGAAGTGAAAGTTGATCCACAAGACATTATTGTTTGCTAAGCTTAGCAGATCCCTAATCAAACCTCAAAATCTCCTGAATATGCCACCACCCACAACCTTTGAAACAACTAAGGAGTTAAGTAGGAGACGTGTCATTATAGAAAGATGCATTAACATACTGCCCTTACAACAGACACATAATTTTCCTCTCTGCCTACCCTAAAGCAAAGCCACAAAAATAATAGCCAAATATTCTTACAGTGGAAACTCTATTGTGCCCATTAGAAAGGATCATTGTGACAGCACTTACACAATGCATCACCTTTTCATAGCTTGCATCTCGCCCACCAGCTTTTTATATTGCAGACAGGAAAAACTTCCATTTGTTTACTTTTTTCATTACAACTAGTTAGAACTATGAGATGAAAGTGACTGCCAAACAAGAGCATTCAAGTTCCAAAGAGGTTTTCCGCATTTTATTGGTACAACTGAAACTTGATCCAGGTAAGACAACACTGCTGTTGGCTCAGGAGACTGCTTACCTGGATGGCAGTTTGCAACTTGTTTTGAATGCATTTGCACCCGTGTCTGATCTCCCATATCTTATTCACATGTGCATGTCAACCCTTGAGCCTTGACTTGGAAATCATAAAATTGTAGAGTTGCAATGGACCATGATGATCATCTAGTCCAACCCCCTAAAACGCAGGACTATGCAGCTGCCCCATAGAGGGGTTGAACCTGCAAGCTTGGCGTTATCAGCACCATATTCAAACCAACTGAGCTGTCCAGGCTGACCACTGAGTGATAAAAGCCCACATGTATGAACTGTCCCTCTGGACTCCTTTGGGAAGAAGGGCAGGATATATACTACTACAACAGTCCTTGATACCAGTCAGAAAAGGGGGCTCATTATAGCCCCTGCATTACAGAATACTACTCCCAAATAATTTACACAAATATGTCAAGCTGTTTTCAACATTCAGTTGCTGAGAAATTTCTCTCACAACTCTTTGAGCCAACATAATCAAATATATATGAGCAAGTCAGAAAACATTAAATAAGAGCACTGAAGAGCATTCTACAAGCTTAGACAGAAGGGTGATGTCTGCAGTGAGATACGATAAAAGGAGGTTTTTTACTTGAACAGGATATTGATGAAGAAGAAGAAGAAGAAGAAGTGGTGAAGATAGTGGAACAGTCAACTGTTAGCAGCAATTAGTCCAGTGAAGCAAAAAGTAAATAGGTCTTGGCATAGGCATAAGCCAAAGACTCATATATTGGCAGAAGAGTATTAAATGGGAAAATATTGCAGTCCAGAAAACAATACTAGCAGCCTATGGTGCGCAGACAGAAACAAACATTCTGATTAGGTAGATCTCATTTTACTCTCCCAAGAGTAACCATTTAGGATATTCTCAGACTCTGTCAAAATTATAAAAATTACTACTTGTGGACAACATGAATATAAAAATGCACAATGGTTTTTGCCCTGTTCAAGAGGCAGAGAGCAGATATCTCAGTTGGAAAGGGGGAAATTACCTACGAAGTATTTTTAATGAAGATTCACCCTTGTCCATGTTACAAAAAAGAGGTCCAGTGCCGAGGGCCTTCTGGCGGTTCCCTTGCTGCGAGAAGCCAGGTTACAGGGAACCAGGCAGAGGGCCTTATCGGTAGTGGCACCCACCCTGTGGAACACCCTCCCATCATATGTCAAAGAGAAAAACAACTACCAGACTTTTAGAAGACATCTGAAGGCAGCCCTGTTTAGGGAAGCTTTTAATGTTTAACAGACCACTGTATTTTAATATATTGTTGGAAGCTGCCCAGAGTGGTATAAATAAAATACCGTATTTTTCGCACCATAGGACGCACCGGACAATAGGACGCACCTTGTTTTAGAGGGGGGAGAACAAGAAAAAAAATTCTCCCCCTCTCTGCCCAGCGCCCCTTCAGCGAAGTGGCAGGAGGCACTGCGCAGAGAGGGGGAGAATTTTCCCCCTCTTGTTTTCCTACTCTAAAACAAGGTGCCGTTTGGGGTGCGTTCAGGCGGCTACCTTGGCGCGCGGCAAAAGAGGCTCCTGCCATAGCCGCGCGTCACCTCTCCAGCCGGGAGAGGGTCGTGGGGGGATTCTTTAGCCCCGCGCGCGCTCTCCCGGCTGGAGAGGTGACGCGCGGCTATAGAGGCTCCTGCCATAACCGCGCGTCACCTCTCCAGCCGGGAGAGGGTCGCGGCGGGGCTTCTTTAGCCCCGCGCACGCTCTTCCGGCTGGAGAGGTGACGCGCGGCTATAGAGGCTCCTTCCATAGCCGCGTGTCACCTCTCCAGCCGGGAGAGGGTCGCGGGGCTATGGCGTCTTCGCTCCATAGGACGCACACACATTTCCCCTTCATTTTTGAAGGGGAAAAAGTGCATCCTATAGAGCGAAAAATACAGTAATAATAATAAGAATAAGAATAAGAATAAGAAGAATAAGAATAAGAATAAGAATAAGAATATCGGTAGACTAGTCTTGAGGAATAAGTCAAGTCCAAGTCTACCTAAGGGCAAAGTTTTCCACCCCTATTTTAGTAGATTACTACTTAATGTCTGTTTATCACACATTAGTGGTATAGCTACTGACTCCAAATTCAAATGAACTGGGATTTCTCAACGTTATTCTGGCAAGTTCATCATGTATTTTGCACCTCCTCTTTCTATGCTGTGGTTTGCAATCATTTTGTTAAAATCAATTGAGTGTATGTAACTTGCATGTAGAGCACACTCTGTCCAGTTTTACCTCCAGGTGGCTATCGTGTTGACAGTGTAAGCTGGAGCTTACTGACAGCAAACAAAACTGCTACAAGCCATGCATGTAAAATTCAGATACTCCATCCACAGGATAACACAAGGCCATGATTTTATAGCTTATCTGAGACATCAAATTTCAGAGCACACCAGTTTTACAAACCAAACTGAGATGTTCTGTATTGTGCAAGAATTTGACTCAATTGAAATTTACAGGAGACATGCCAGCTTGTGCAACATACCATTTCTCAAACGTGTCAGCCAACACAAGCATACATACCATGTATGCTGCAGGATTACACACTTCATTTTACAGTGATTTCACAATACAATAAAAACATATATAGAAAATTGGATATATAAAAACAATTTCAAATCCAATACAGATGCTGGCTGGAATAAAAGTCTCCACTGAAAGTAGAAAGTCTTCAACAGGCACCCAAAAGATAATAGCGATGGCGCCTTTTCGATATGGAATGGGAGGGAGAGTCAAAGCATAGGTGCCGCCATGTTAAAGGTTTGATTCCTACGTTGTCAGGGACTGGGCAGAGGAGGAATGGTGGAGACCACCTCCCCATCCTGACCCTTCCAGGGAGGAGGAAGAGGAAGAGGAAGACAGTATAGGTTTAAAACAGGGGTTTGGGGGAGGTAGCAGCTCAGAGGCAGATGAGGGGGAAAGCTGGGAAATCATGGGAGAGCCAGAACAACCCCCAGTTGATACGTTGTCCTTAAAAAGCATTCCAGACCCTCCATCTCCCAGAACCCAGCGAGCCTTAAAAGTAGGAGAGCAAAGAGCTCGAAGACAGAGGGCACGTAGCAGCATCCATAGAGGAGACGATGAGAATGACAAATGAGGAAGTGGGAGATTCACTCGGGACAACGCCATTATCCAAGAAGCTGGGTTCTGTAGGCTCTCTCTGTAAAGACTGAAATAAAAAAGGACTGTAAGAAACTTTTCCTTGTCTTTATACTTTCCTGGGCAACCAGCAGGGAGCCGCTGACAGCATCCTGACATACGTCATGCAAAATGGATCTCATGATAAGGTGGTATCTGTAGGCTGCCCTCTCCTGCAGAACAAGTAAACTGTTGGCTGTATGATGAAGCCATCTTTTAGGTATTCTTGTCTCAAGGGCTATGTATGCCAGTACCATCATCTTGAACTTAGCTTGGCAGCTAATTGGCAGCCAGCGCAATTATTTCACAGCAGCAGTGTCGCATGATGGAGATACTCTGACCCAGTGAACAGCTGAGCCTCCGCATTTTGCACTAACTGCAGCTTCCGGGTACACTTCAAGGGCAGCTACACAAAATCAGCATTGCAAAGTATGACACTTGTACCTACATCCCAAATCAAATAAAAGTTGCGCTTCTCAGTGCTCCTCCGGCTCTTGCATTTGGAAAATGAATTATTAAACTACAAGACCATCTGCTCTCTGCTATCCAGGAGACAGGAACGATTTCTCAACAGTCTGATTAGTGCATTTTAAAACCATGGCTCCAGGCGCAGTAATGCCTAATCCACATGATACTAAAGGGAGAGATTTCCTGGTAATGAGATAACCTGTGCCTACCAGCCCATGTTCCTTATAATGTCCAGAGGCTATGGACAGCATCTCTTGCCTCCATGGGATTAGAACGCAAAGTTTTCACAGTATGCTATAACGCAGCATCTTTTAAAATGCAATTATTGCCATGCATTTCTTGTGAAAAAGCGCATGTCAACTTGAAACATAAGGTGCTTATTTTAAAATAACTAAAAGAGGAAACTTGACCAGAATCCAGAAAGAACTTGATTAGATACATATGGGATTTTAATGTACCTATATCACAGATTGAAAACCATGGGCTCATTGTTTTATTTTTGTTCAGCTTCACAAAAAAGAAGGTGCAAGTGATAGAATTACAGACCCAGTTTCATTTGCAGGTGTTGCTTTGGCTGCCACGAATGGTACTGCCACTATCAGCTTGGAACTCAGGGCAAACATGGACATCTGTTCACCAAGCTGCTAACTAGAGCTAGCTTTCCACAAATCCATTTTTACTCCGTATTCCAAATCCTTAATTGTTCATAATGTCAACACTTCTATTTGCCCTTTCTTTTTTTCACTCAAAGCCGGCTGGCACAGTTAGGCAGAATGCAAATACATTTTTTTAATGCTTGTTTGCATGTCCAAGTCCAAAGTAAGCAAATAAAAAATAATTAGAAGTGGAATTAATTGATTCGGGGATGCTAGCAAGCAATTCGTGTTGAGTAATGTACAATGATTATGGTCTGCCTGGAAAGAATACTGACAGCAATTATGTATCGTAAAATCTGGAACCTGGCGTCAAAATTAGAACTTAAATATATTGGCACCACTATGTACTGGGGAGCAAAAGCGGGCCAAGTTAGCAACATTAATAATCATACTTCAGAAAAGAAAATAAGTCGAACTCTCCATTTGACCACATATGAACAAACAAATACATGACAGAAGGCATACGGATCACACAGCCTGTGGATATGTATCCTCTCTTACCTGCTTCAGGTTAAGTCTATATCCAAGATGGTGCCCTTCAGATGTTTGGGATTGCAATTCCAACCTGGAAAACTTGGAAATAGGCATTTGCCTGCCTGTCCATGACAAGAAACACCTGGGGAAAATAAGAGACTTCACACTTTCCTCTCTGTAATCTGAAGCTCTTGTACGTTTAGACTCACGCATAAAGAAACTGACTATGGGGAATTGTTCAACACTGCCCGAAGCAGTTCCATTGGAACAAGGACTTCTGGCTGTGCAACAAAATTCCCCTTCCCTCTCTTCTCCCCCATGCAACACCCTCAAGTCTCTTCCAGGGGACTGGGAGAAACCCTAGATCATATTTGGGAGGTGCAGGGGGCATATGTGGGAAGAGGAAAGGAAAGTTAAGTTCTGTTAGCACAAGTTCTGTTGGATACTGCCAATAGTAACCAGAGTCTCTTACTGAGTTCGTGGCTGAAGAGAGAGGCATCCATGGTCACATGCACCGTCCCTCTGTCTTTGACAATTTCTCGTATCCAAGTAAGATTGTCTTCCATGAACACAGTCTTAACCGTATGTCTGTAAGTGACTGTGGAGGCCAATTCTGGATCCACACGTCTGTCACCTGGGTTCTATATCAACATCACCTGTTCTGGAGCAAGATTTCCCCTAAATGCAGTGGCGTAGCGTGGGGGGTGCCAGGGGTGCTGGCCGCACCAGGCGCAACATCTGGGGGGGGCACGAGTCCAGAGGGAAGGGACAAGCAATAGAGGCTTGTTTGGGGTGGGGGGTCGTCGTCTCCGTTTGGCCGGCCCCCCTCGAGGAAGCGGGAACCTCTCCAAGGCGCAGCGTGCCGTCGGTGGAGGGAAAAGAGCCGCGCAGCAGCAGCAGCAAAGCCGGGAGGAGGAGGAAGTGGAGGCACCGCCTGCCGCAGGATCCGATCCGAGCCTGCTAATCGCTTGCTGGGAATTAAGCGGCTCAAAGAGGCAAAGGAAGAGATGGAGCCGCTGGCCCGGCCGGAAGCTGGAGAGAGCAGCGCGCCTGGGCACGGCGAAGTTAGGTAGGTGCGCCCTGGCTGGCTACCCGCCTCCCGGGCTCAGTGCCTCCATGACCCCTCCAGCGGCAATGGGAGAGATGGGGGGGGTCTGGAGCATCCCCGGCTGGCCTGCTCCTGCTTCTCCCCCGCCTCCTTCCTTTGCTACTCCTTGTCGGGTCACTGCTTCATTTCTCCAGGGAGAGAGAGAGGAGAGGAGAGGTGCCGGGGATTGCCAAGCGCACGTGACGCAAAGGGCCTACCCACGCGCAGGCTGAGCTCTGTGTGGCGGGGGTAGAGGGAGGCGCTCTGCACATGCTTAGGAGGCGCTCGCCAGTGGCGTAGCATGGGGGTGCAGGGGGGCGGCTGCACCGGGTGCAACATCTGGGGGTTAGGGTTAGGGGGCGCAAATCCACGGGTTAGGGGGCGCAAATTACTTGCCTTGCCCCGGGTGCTGACAACCCACGCTACGACACTGCCTAAATGCAATATGTTGCATCTATGGGGCTGAAAAAGGACAAGACTGAAAAATGTGTGGGTATGCAGCATTAACATGGGCTGATGAGTGCTTCAAAGGAAGAAAAACAAACTAGTACATACCTCACGATTTTGGAATTTTTGGAGTTTATTTACAGAGACTATCTAAATAGCATAAACTTTGAGGGCTAATTCAATTCGGTTGCAGCACCTTTAAAATGATATTGCAGAGCTGCAAAGGGAGGGAATGGTGTATCAATTCTCATGAAATATGTGAAGCAGCATTTACTCTATGATTCCTGTGCCAGAACTAATGTGTAAGATCAGTAATGCATTTTAATACTTTAACCTGCGAAAAAAGCCCTAACCCAAAAAACGAGTAATGCTGTCATTTTTATGTAATTAAATCCATGACATTTTCATATGGAATACATACCATTTGTCAGAGCATGCACGCAGATATATGCCAGAGTCAAAAGAGCCAACAACAACATTTCATTATCAAGCTCTTTTTTCAGTTACTCATAACTTTGACAAATTGCATCCATATGGTCTGAAATTCCGTGTATATGATTTTCTGCAGGCGATGTTTAAGGTTTTGAACCTAGCTATTCTGCCATTTTTGAGTTTCTGTTTAAGAAAAATGATCTTCTAACATGCTCTGATCAAGAAACTGAGCTTATCAAAGCAAAGCCTATCTGTCTACATGCCGCAGTCTTTGTTGAAAGAGCTCAAAGACTCTAGGAGAATTTTTTTAAGTATGAATGATTCTAGGCAGCTTCCCACTAGATTTCGCACACACAAAATGAGAAAGGATTCAAAAGGTGAGAGGGGTATTTCACAGAGGTTTACATCACCATGGAATCCTCTCTGGTAATTTTCTAGGGGTCACTGAAAAAATATTAAATTTGCTAAGATCACTCAAGAGATGCCAACTTTCCGAACATTCTGATAGCATGTGGGAGAGGAATCTTTTTCTGGGGCCGGGGGAGAGACAAATATATGCAGTACTTTCTCATCAAACCTAAACTTAGTTTTAGTGCTTTGACAGCATAACATGCATTAGCTATAATTCAGCTAGAATATTAAACTCTACTATTTGGCACGTTTATAAAGCTTACAGAATCCCCCTTTGGATGTTTACTCCGACGACTCCCTCTCTTTAGCAAGAAGTAAGCATACAACAGGAGTGTTGTACTATACCCAGAATACTACATGCTACATATTGGAATAGTTCTCAGATGCCTTAATTAATAAAGTGATATCAACTCCATGGGGTGACAGCTTTCTTGAATAAAATAATATGGCTAGACTGGGTACAGTATGGGATACTTATTGAAAAAGAATGTTCATTTTATAGGGTATTGGAGTGCAAGAGACAATACTGTAGTAGGAAATTTACTCCCATTGTAATAAATGGAAATTTCCTTTTGTTGTTCTGTATTTTTTAATTGAGTACACAGTGACTGTAGCTTTCTTTTTTAAAAAAAACGAACAAACCACAAATATCTTGCAAATGCAAGCGTACAGGTGTGAACCCAGACATAAAGCTCATGGAGTTCAAGGTTAAGGGACACAGGTGGTGGTCTAAACCACTGAGTTTCTTGGGCTTGCCAATCTGAAGGTCGACAGTTTGAATCGGCTCAACAGCAGTAAGCTCCCGTTGCTCTGTCCCAGCTTCTGCCAACCCAGCAGTTCGAAAGCATACCAGTGCAAGTAGATAAATAGGTTCCGCTGTGGCGGGAAGGTAAATGAAATTACTGTGCACTCTGGCTTCCATCACGGTGTTCCAGTGTGCCAGAAGCGGTTTAGTCATGCTAGCCACATGACCCGGAAAGGTGTCTGTGGACAAATGCTGGCTCCCTCGACCCGAAAGAGAGATGAGTGCTGCACTCCATAGTCACCTTTGACTGGACTTAACTTTTTACCTTACCTACTAAAGTCTTAGTTTTGTGCAAGGAAAGGGTGGGTAGAGGCTTGGAGTGGCACATTTGACCCCAAACCCTGACGCTCCCCACCTGTAATATACACACATAGATTATCATTCCAATGCTGCAGATTATATTACGTAAAACACCTCTCTCTCTCTCTCTCTCTCTCTCTCTCTGTGTGTGTGTATTGGCAGATGATTATCTTCAGTGCTAAGTTCAAGGTGCTAGTTTTGGTGTATAAAGCCCTATATAGTTTGAGACCAAAATATAGTCATACCTTGGAAGTTGAATGGATCTGTTCCAGAAGTCCGTTCAACTTCCAAAACATTCAAAAACCAAAGCATGCCTTCTGACTGGCTGCAGGAAGCTCGTTGAACGTTGTTTCCAAAAATAGTTCGCAAGCCAGAACAGTCACTTTCAGGTTTGCGATGTTCGAGAGCCAAACCTTTTGAGAACTAAGCTGTTCGAAAGCCAAGGTACAACTGTACATGAAAGACCATCTCACCCCTTGTATACCCAACCAATGACTGCACTCTGCAAGTGAGGGCCTCCTGTGGATATCACCCTATCAGGGGATACCTTCTGCATGATGTAGGAAATGGGCCTTTAGTGTTGTGGTACCGACACTATGTAATTCCCTCCCCTTGACAAGCAACATCCCTGTTGTCTTTTTGGTGCATACTGAAGACCTTCCTCTTCCAGCAAGACTTTTCCACTCTGCATTTATACTTGAATTTATTATTTAATCTATTATCATTATAATATTAGTAACCATTTAGAAGAATTTTGAGTGAGTAAAACTATCTTTAAAGCATCTCACTCATTCCAGAAGATAATATATATTATAGAAGATTCCAAAATTCCAGTTGGGAAAACTGAAAAGAATCCCCCCCGGGGGGGGAGCAGGAGAGGGCATATTTTTTCCATTTCCCCCCATATTTTCTCAGGCCTTCACATCTCTCTAATCATCTGCATCAGTGGAACACGGATGATTTGCTTAGATACAAATATGTTCTTCATAAGGCAGACATCACAATTCCATTTTCTTTAATCTGTTCTACTTATGAGACATACAACTTTTTACTTTTGTGTATACAGCTGCAAAAGAGTCACAAAAGATGTAGGATTATTTTATGTATTTATCACTGTTACACCCATGAGAGTGAGAATGTGAAATTGATTAACCCGAACCTTTTAACTGAACCTTTGAAATACCCCAACAGCCACTCCCCTTTTTATTTTCTTACCGAATTTTCCCCACTTCTCACCATCTGACAAAGTGGGTGTGAGAGACACTCATGGGAAATTTGTGTTAGTCTCATTAAGATTCTTCTGGCTTCCCTTTAAATTCCTCATAGATTTTTTCTGATGAGGAACTTCCGCCTGTAGTTAAATTTTGCCTTGAGTGTATCGTTGGAAACAACTCCAGTACAGTGGTACCTCTGGTTATGAACTTATTTTGTTCTTAACCTGAAACAGTTCTTAACCTGAGGTACCACTTTAGCTAATGGGGACTTCCACTGCTGCTGCACCGCTGCCACACGATTTCTGTTCTCATCCCGGGGCAAAGTTCTTAACCTGAGGCACTACTTCTGGGTTAGCGAAGTCTGTAACCTGAAGTGTTTGTAACCCGAGGTGTTTGTAACCCAAGGTACCACTGTAAAGAAAGCTACTGGAAAGAATGCATATACCTTGTACAAAAGCCACATGCCTATGTTATTTGTTACCTGCTTCTTATACACAGGAGCCTGATGCTATCCTAGTATCACTCCTTTGTTTTTTTTAGTTTATCACTGTTTGATATACGTTTTCTGAACAGATAAACAAAATAGTCCACGTATATTATAGGCTAGAGTATAATACTTAATAACAAACACTTCATATAAAACCAGCAGACTTACTTCTCAGTGCACCTGTTTCATACTGGGGTATCAAAAGCAATTTTCGCTTAAAATGCACCACCACCAATATTCTATATATTCAAATATGAATATGTTTGCATCTTGGAAAGACAACAGTCACTATTTTCCAGCCTGGGAAAAACCAAGGGGTATGAAGAATAGCCTACAGCTAAGGCAACTGATCATTTCGTCCATTGAGAAGAGTGGAACTTGCTCCCAAGCAAGTCAGAGTGCCCAATTTTGGCATATTATCTAAAGTAAGCCCAGCACAAAAAAAAAAT
The DNA here is from genome assembly GCF_965113315.1 of Podarcis vaucheri. Taxonomy (NCBI): domain Eukaryota; kingdom Metazoa; phylum Chordata; class Lepidosauria; order Squamata; family Lacertidae; genus Podarcis; species Podarcis vaucheri. The sequence goes on from NC_138761.1 coordinate 25,211,760, forward strand.
TAAAAAATGACCACACATGTTTAGTGCTGTTTGAATCCTCCTGGGTCACTAAACCCATACTTCTGCAAATATCCTGCTTTGTAAAGAGCTCTACTGCCTTATTGAAATCCAGTAGATTAAAATATAATCCGGGCAATAGGTGGGCTCTGTTTTCAAACACTGGGAGCAGCTATTGCTTCTTTATCTCAGAATCCTAGATGTACAACTCTATATATTTACCACCTATAGCTTATTCAGTCTGCAATCTCCATCTTGGAACAGAACCTAAAAACCTAGCTTTACACCTACAACACCCAGCCTAATTTTTCTCCTTGTTTTGTATTTTCCTTTGTCCTCACAAAAGCATCACTCACAAATCTAGTAAAGTTTACTCCTGATTCAGTTGTCTGTCTTCTATAAACCACCACAGAGGTAGCTAATAAGGTGCCTACCAGGAGTTGTTGGACTACAACTCCCATCAGCCTCAGCCAGTAGAGTCAATAGTCAAGGATGATGGAAGCTGTAGTGCAGAAGGCAACAACAATGACTACCCCTGCATTACAGTAAATTCTGAACACTGAAACATTAAACCCAATTTCTATTTCTAAATAAAACATTAAAACAACGTAACAAGGGCCATATTGGGGGGGGGTCACCAAAGCACACACACAATAGGTTTTATTTTTCTATTTGTTTGAAAGAATATAATAAATCCTTGAGAATTAAATTACTCATATAGAGACAGAGGCTCTTTGAAGATTTTAACAGTACAGAGCTTCAGCTCTGTAGAGAAATATTATTATGTTCCCCCTCCTTGGGAGGATTTGCATCCTGAAAGGTGGGGTAGGAATAGTTGTAATAAATAAATTAATGAATAAAATAGATTTGAAGAGTACGGTCATAATAAATACCATATCCTTATCCAAGCAGTATTGTGCTGTGATATCATGCTATTTCTATAAATAATCAGATCAGAAACCGTCAGCTCCAGAAATCTAATAAAATTCAGATTGGCTTTTTCTGCTATGTGAAACGAGCTTTCCACCTGGAAAGATCATCTGGGAGTAGAATGTAGCCTTGCATTCTAATCCACAGCAGAGCCCCCAAAAGTTGAGGGAGAAAAGAAGAGCAGAGATAAAGTGCATGCACATGTTTTAATTTCCCCCAGAAGAAGATTATACAAACAGCTTCACTTCAGAAGGACTTCAACATTCTAGTATTACCAGAGAGAGAAATGAAGGCTAGGGGTGGAGAAGATAAATCCTCTGAACATGGAAGCAATTCAGCATCAGGGTTATTTAAGCAGCTGGCAACACAGAATCATAGAATCATGCAATTGTAGAGTTTGAAGGGACTCCAAGGGTCATGTAGTCCAAACCCCTGCAATGCAGGAATCGTAACTAAAGCATCCATGACAGGCGGCCATCCAGCCTCTGCTTATAAACCTCCAAGGTAGGAGAGTCCACCTGTGGGAAAATGGTTGTTTGTACATAAAAGCATGAACAAAAGCTTTTATTATTGCAGAGTGATTTTGTAGCACGAGACATTGCTTGGAGCATGATGAGCGCGTGAACACCTCATGTTAGACTAATGATTGGCCCACGTAGTATAGCCTGATTTGTTACAGGGTCTGGTGTGATGACCTGATGCCAAAATATAGCAACTTCTTTGTCTGCGGGCAGAGGCAAGGTTGCATTCTTGTGATTGTTACTTTTTGGGTATGAGACAGAACAAACGTTGGGCTGGAGGCAGAGAGGATGTATTTTTTGCTGTGCACAATAAATGTTGGCTATTAGGCTTTTTGAATCCAACTTGGCGTGAGGCTGATTATTGATGACGAGCAGGTTCTCGACATCCACCACCTCTGGAGGGAGTTCGCTGTACTGTTGAACAGCTCTTACAGAAAGAACACAACTGCTCGAAGGGCAGAACGATTCTCCAACCAACTGCATCCATGATTGATTAAGACTAATAAGTAGGCATTCAGTCTTCAGCATAACAAACATCCTGCATAATAATTTCTCATGAGTTCATAAACTCAAAAATATAATGTAATTGGGATCCAGCAAAAGGGCTTCTCGGCTTAGAAGTGCACAACACATTTGCTCATAATCTATTTTGCATTGGTGTAACATCAATAGCCGCAGTATTGGGGGTTGAGGGATGCTACACCAGATCAAGGACATTTACACTGTGGAACCGAACAGGACGAGTTTCCTAGAGACAGTCAGAGGACAAGGGGAGGCTGGTGCAGTCAGCATGTTACCCAGCATCAGGACCACCATAGATGCACAAGCATGCACAGAAACTGTGAGTGTTAATGATTTGGACAATTGACAGCTCCACAGAATACAGCTCTTCCCACTCGTTACCAGGCAACATGGAAGGTACCACTGCAGTTAGCCTTGTCTATTACAACCATCAGCATATACAAACCCTCATTTGTCCAAAAGCTATAGGGACTTTATATCTCCAAAGAACCTGCATCCTGAGGTTTCTGATTCATAAGCCATACATTCTTCACAGACATAAGGAAGCAGTTAGCCTGACCAAGAATGATACATGGCTTCAGCTGTAGGAAAAGCCAGATTCCCAATGGATTACTTACTCGGATCAGCATAAATCGATGCAACAGCTTAATAAACGCTTCAAATTATCGCTGCAGAACTTGTGGGCCTGCAGTGCTGAAGACACCCCCTATGTTATTCCTGGGGAGAAAAAGTGATAAAACAGTGAAGATCTAACGTTCACCCAGGTTACTTCAAAACTATACTGCAATGATGCTCTCTACATAGAGCTGCCTATGAAGACAGTACAGAAGCTTCATTACAGGATGCAGTTGCCAAGTTGCTTGTGCAAGTCAGGTGCCTGAGCATGCAATGACAGTCCTGCATCCATTACAGCAGCTTCTTTGAAGACCTACTTAGATCCTTGAGAACTCACCTGGGCCCCGCTCTCTAGGTCTACTATTAAGAACAAACAAGTTGGGCGATATCAGGGAAAGGGCCTTCTGAGAGGTGGCCCCACACCTTTTGAATTTCCTCTCCTGAGAAATCCATTCGGCCTCCTCAGACATGACTTTTAGGTGGGCTCTAAAGTCTTCTCAGTTCTACCAGTCCTTTGTGTGGTTCTGTTGCCTTTTTATTTGTTTTAGGTTTCTGCTGCTTTTTAGTAATTATGATGCACTTAACTGTATTTATTGGAGGGTTCTGTTTCTGTTAAAAGAAACCCCCAAAAAACAGTACACCACTTCGAGAGGGTTTTGCCCTGAATTCCGCTTATAAATGATTTAAATAAAGTCACTGTTACTTTGTCAAGTTATTAAAAGTGGTCTTAAAACAGATTTAAAAGAGTGGCTTAGTACTTATGTGACCCAACTACTAAGGCATTTATTTGGAGGAGAGGGCTATCGACGGCTACTAGCCATTATTGTTCTGCCTCCACAGTTGCAGGAAGCAATGCTTCTGAATACCAGTTGCTGGAAACCAAAGGAGGCAAAAGAGTGCTCTTGCGCCCGGGTCCTGCTTGCTGGTCTCCCACATGCATCTGGTTGGCCACTGTGAGAAGAGGATGCAAGACTAGATGGGCCATTGGCCTGATCCAGCCAGCTATTCTCACATTCTTAAAGAAAATTACCATATTTTTCCGTCTATAAGATGCCCCCAGGTATAGGATGCCCCCTATTTCGGGGGTCTCAGATTTAAAAAAAGGGGGGAGATGTATCCATGTATAAGACGCCCCCTAATTTTTGACATTATTTTTTAGGGGGGAAACCTAGTCTTATACAGTGGTACCTCGGGTTACAGACGCTTCAGGTTACAGACTCCGCTAACCCAGAAATAGTACCTCGGGTTAAGAACTTTGCTTCAGGATGAGAACAGAAATCACGCGCCGGCGGCAGAGAAGGAGGCCCCATTAGGTAAAGTGGTACCTCAGGTTAAGTTTCAGGTTAAGAACGGACATCTGGAACGAATTAAGTTCTTAACCATTGGTACCAGTACACAGAAAAATATGGTATGTAGTAATTATTCAACTCCAAAATTACTGCAAGAAAACTTGGGACTCCTGTTACGTGCTGCTCTTGGGAGCACTGCTTTCTTGCCTGCTTGCTTTCGAAGCCTTCTACTAAGGGTCCTCACCAATGCCAGCCTGGGCCCCTTCCCAGGGCTGCTAAACATCATTCATTGCCACTCATCTCCTGCCAGCCTTCTGGATGTGTTTTACTAGCAGGGAGTTGGCAGCATTTGACTGGAAGCAGAGCCAGTGCTAGGTTTTGATCCATGGTGGCCACCCAACACCTAAAATAACGAAAAAAGCAATGTCTGACTTGACAAATGGCATTGTATTTTTGGTTAATCCAACATGGCAGGCAGATTAGAAGCAAACACTAAACTCACCACTTACAGTGTCATATTCTCTACCCGTTAAATCCTTTTCTCATATTAACTAGATTTTAATGTGGTTTTATTATTTTACACAAGAGCCCTAATGGTCGCTTTTAACATCACCTTAGTTGTGTGAAAAAGCCCCCCACCCTCCCAACCCTTTCACTCCAAGCCCACACTGCAAAAATACTAGTTTGTTGCTGCTTCCTCCTCTATGTAGCATTCATTTCCAGCAAGCAAGTTATGAAAACGGGTGTCTTGCACAGAGAGCCAGTTAAGAAATAATTAACTTTAATGTCACTGGCTATTATAATCAAGAACATTATAAAATGAAAGTGCCCCGTCTTCAATCCACTGATGTTCACTTCCTTGCAGGCTTCCTGTTGTAAATTGAAGTAATGGAAGTCCTTGAAAAATGAGTCATCTCAAACAAGACCTAATCAACAAGATAATCATTAACTAAGAACTGGCGCAAAACCTTCAGTGGAATACAATTAAGCCATGTGTTCACTCCTCAAGAGAGAGGAAATGCTCAAAGTAGAGCAGAATACATACTCCAGCACTTTTCTTTGTGAAGCTGATGTTCAAATTTTTAAAAACTTCAATGGGCTAAGTTTCTCGTGCAGTTTGAATTGCACTTAAATTGCACAGCTATATCTAATCCACTAATTAAAACTAAATTACTACCATCAAACAAAACAGGCGCTAGCGGACATTCCACCAATGTTCTACACTGCCACCACACCTAAACCATATATTTAAAGGACTGTTATAACACTTTAACTGTTACAGCTTCCCCCCAATGAACTGTGGGAATTATAGTTTGTCGAGGGTGGTGAGGGCAAGCCTGGGAGTTTCAAAGTTCTTTTTAGTTTTGTTAATAAAAAAAAGTACACTTGCTATATTTGGCCCTTCTAATGTAATTTCCCCTAATCAAATTGGCCAAATTTGCACAGGAAAAAATTCTACTTTCTAAATTTTCTGGAAAACTTACACCACTATTATGGAGTTTAGCCTGGCACAGACATTGTCCAGATTCAGACGCCAGCGGAAGACCCACCTTTTGTGCAGGCTTCCTGAAGCTGTTCAACTGACCTATATAGCAGCGGGAAACTTGACAGGCTTGTGATATTATCTGCTGTCTTAGTACTTTGTTGTATGTATGCATTTGTTGTAACCTGCCCTGAGGTTTTCTGATGAAAGGCACTGTTGATAAGGTTTGGTGTTGGTTTTTAATGCATAAGAATGACTTAATTCTGGCTGCTGGTGTGGCAAGAGCAATTCCTTTTCACTGTTACATTGGGGGAAAAGCACATTGTACTAAGCACCCTTTTAAAAATAATTAAAAGTGGTACCCTAACCTAAAACTGTCCATCCAAATGACCATGGAAGCAGATACTGCAAGAAAAGAATTGTATGACTGAACAAAGACTTGTTCACATACTAGAGTGTTCATTTCCACGAAGACTCAAGATGAGCAGAAAAGAGGACTCTGCTTCCCCAATTGTCAGTTATCATTGGACTGCAGAGACAACAGAAAGCACCCATCTGCCAGCTCAGGGTCAACCATTTACTGCATTTTAGTCCACCTTTTCTTCAAGGTGCTCAGGGCATTTACAGGATTGCCTCGCCCTGTTTTATTCCTAAAACGACTTTGTAGGTTAAATGGTGCAAAGAGCATGATTTCTCCCAGTGTCACCCAATAACATATGTGGACAATATTTTGCCCACGGTACATGACTGTTGTACGTTAAATACGTGTCCCTTTGAGATCTCAGCTATGGATCAAATAGCAATTGCCTCCCAGCACAATTGCAATGGCTAGGCACGTACAGTCTGGAGACTTGTGTTTTATTTCTCCTTCTGAACCACGATTTTGCCTCTCTCTCTGTCCTCATCTCCTGCCCACATGCAGTGAAACAATTGTTAAGAGGATTAAACAAACAAGAGGATAATGCAAGCAAAACATTTCTCAGTAAATGCACACGTTTTTTGAAGCTTCCAGGAATAGCGTATTCCCATCTATATTGCAGGGTACAAGTTTCTGGATAGCAGCAGTATCTAACTTCAACATTATTCTTCACTGGTAAGGCAGAAGTTATGAACCTTCTAACAGTGATGGGCAATCCGGTGCCCTTCAGATATTGTGGACTTCAATTCCCATCAGACCTAGCCAGTATGATCAGTGGTTGAGTAAAATGGAACTGTAGTCCAGCAACATCCGGAGGGAACCAGCTTTCCTACCCCTCTTCTGCATTGTGCACATGAATACATTCTAGAGAAGGCATTTAGTTGTCTCCCATGTCACAGAGATCAGACTAGGCTCCACTAGAAGTTGGTGCAACTCGTACAGCAATGGCGACAAATATTCACACAGTTGTTCAAAAATAATTTTACAGCATTTATCAAATATGTGAGAAAGAGACAATTACTTACAAACTATTGTTTTTAACACTCGATTGGAAGCCGCCCAGAGTGGCTGGGGAAACTCAGCCAGATGGGCGGGGTATAAATAATAAATTATTATTATTATATTATTATTATTACAAAGTGCCATGAAAACTTACAAACTACCTAAAATTAAGTGAACTAGCAATATCAGATTTTACTAGGTTCTCACAAATTCTTGACTCAGTTTTTCGTTTTTTTTCTTTTTTAAAAAATAAGTTCAAGAAGATTCAAGAAAAGGGTAAGTTCAACGTTGTTCCCGGTAGCTGTGAGGTGCTGATGAAGCAGCGTATGAAGTAGTAAAGAACACAGGGTGCCAGTGTTCTATCCCCGTTTCGCCCTAGCAGTCCATGGAGTTGGGAGGCTGCTGTTTCGCCCCCGGTGGGGCCAATTTGTTGGGGTTGGCAGATAGCACACTCCCTGAGCACAGTTTTCTGGGCTTCTTCAGCTGTCTCGTGCCATTAATGCATCTACTAGTGCTAACTGATAATAATCCAAACGGAATCTTATCAGAATCAACATGATACACTTCTAGGTGTTCAATTAAATACAAAGTAAATATAAATTCTCCCACTATATACAAAGAATCAAAATTATGTACTTACATATCTTTGAAGAGACAATTTCTTGGCTTAAGCATACAAGACTGAATAGCTTAGCAAGGTAAAGGTAAAGGTAAAGGTACCCCTGCCCGAACGGGCCAGTCTTGACAGACTCTGGGGTTTGTGCGCCCATCTCACTCAAGAGGCCGGGGGCCAGCGCTGTCCGGAGACACTTCCGGGTCACGTGGCCAGCGTGACAAAGCTGCATCTGGCGAGCCAGCGCAGCACACGGAACGCCGTTTACCTTCCCGCTGGTAAGCGGTACCTATTTATCTACTTGCACCCGGGGGTGCTTTCGAACTGCTAGGTTGGCAGGCGCTGGGACCGAGCAGCGGGGGCGCACCCCGCCGCGGGGATTCGAACTGCCGACCTTTCGATCGGCAAGCCCTAGGCGCTGAGGCTTTAACCCACAGCGCCACCCGCGTCCCTTGCTTAGCAAGGTAGCCCTGTTTGATTACAGATACATTTACACATTTTCTCATTATAGGTTTTTCAACAGGTCTTTTACATTAGTAGAGAGGCTGGGCATTTAGTGCCACTGGTCCTGTGCTATTTAAGATTCTTCCTGCAGAGATTCAGTGGGCACCCTTGCTTTTGATTTTCCAGCATCTCTTGAAAACCATTTTGTGTGGTTGCTTAGCCAGTCATTTAAACGATTATTTTGTACTATTTTTTATTTTATTGTATATATTGTATTGTACAATATATTATATATATTATACACCACCATGTTGTATTGGATGAACTGCCAATACATAAATATTTTTACAAAGAAATAAATAATGAGCTGGAGATGAGCGCATGAAGGCTACAAAGGAAATCACTAATTATATCATGTCTCTAAAGCCTCAGTGAGCTGTTACTTATGTGATTTGCTTTGGCAGTGATCACTGTGATGGCGGCCATGATGGCCACACATCTCACGTGTTTTGTAGAATCTAGCACAATAAAGCCTCCTGCTAGGGAAAGAACAAACAGTTGCGCAACATTAGCTAACCATAGCATAATTCCCTTCTTATCTCATCTGTGAAAATACAGCATATTTGTTAAACCTAATTAAAACTAATCTGGAAATTGCTCCTGATATTATTAACACATGGATGGAGAAAAAGAAAGGGCCAGCAAGCCAACAACCATCCCTTCATTAAACATAATGATGGCAATAATTATCTAAACTGAGAAAAGCTCTCTCAATCGCCCTCTTATTTTAGCACGCTGCACTGCATCCAAAGTGATATTTGCTAAGTGGAGAAAGCAGGTGATCTATCCCTGCAACTGACAAAGGTTATAAATGCTGCACCTTTGAATTTGAGAATACTAGTGAGCTACGTAGTAAATCAGGGGTGGGCAGAAGGTAGATTTGGGATCTACCAGTATAGGTGATTTCAGGCAAGGATTTCCAATTCCCAATCGTTTAACAATAGCAACAACAACCTCTCTCCCAACCCCCTAAATTATACTGCTGAAATAAAGAAAAACTGGGAGGAAGGCTGAACCAGGCTGTGAGCTCAGTTCAGTTCTGGGTGTCGAAACAGATTTGTAGGCTCATAATTCTTTAATTGTAAATGTATGCCTTTTGCACCAGTTCCCAATTCATGAGTATCGATGTTTGAGTAAAAACCAAGGTAGATCCCATATGAGGTCTGCATAACCCTAATCTAATTAACTTCTGCCTGTGTGATTTGTTGCTTTGGGTATATTTTTTTCTGGATGGGGTCATCTATCTCATGTAGGATCGCCTCCTTCAAGAACCAATGGCCAGAACACTGATCCACATAGAAACACAGAACATAAGAGGAACCCGCTGCATCAAACAGAAAGTCCATCTAGTCTAGCGTCCCCTTTCCCACAGTGGCCAAACCAGGTATCTCTAGGAAGTAGAATGTGCAGGCTGTATCTCTCTCTAACTATTGCTCTCCAGAAGATGGTACTCTGGAGACATACAGCATTCTCCGCACATGTTCTCCAGAAGCTGGTGTTCAGAGGCATACCCACTCCAATAGTGGAGGTAGTATACAACCATGATGGTTAGTAGCCATTGACAGCCTTATTCTGCATAAAGTTGCCTAAATCAGTGGTTTTCAAACTCCCCTCTCCACAACCACTTAAACATTGCAGAGGGTGAACCACTCAATTTTTTATGCCTGTTGGGGCAATTTTTCTGGTGCTGTGCTAGATTGCTGTATGACTTTTGCATTACAGCTTGAATGCCACAAATTCATATTATAATACAGCAAAATGCAAAGCATTTCTGGCTCCTAAGCCTCTCTCCACAACTTTCAAATTGCTCCCTCCTGCCTATCACTACATTTCCCAAAGTTCTCTGGGAAGAGGGGCCACTCTGAGAATTGTAGCTCTGAGAACAGGAGTCTCTCAACAAGTATCAGCATCCATAAACTACATTTTGCACAGGATTCTTTTGGGAAGCCATGACTGTTTAAAGCGGGATGTTGTTGATGCTTCAAATGTACAGTGCAGATGGAGCCTAGGACAGGGCGGGAAACCTTATTCAATCTGAGTACTCTCCCAAGAGGCTCCATTTGAGCCACACAAAAGGCAGAGGTGCCTCTCTCTATACAGGCAAGAAAAGAGGCATTGTCACAGTTTAAGGACAAACTCCAGCCAAGCAAAAGCACTCAAGGAAAGCATGGAGCAGGACCGGTGAGGGCTGTGGCCCAGGAAGGAAGGTCTAAGGAGACTAGAGTATCGAGGGCTAAATCTCCTGAGGTCTGAGGTATCTTCCTCACTACTGCACAAACAAGCAAGGCTTTGGGGATATAAAAGTATTAAGTTGGCAGTTTACAAAGCAGGGTGATGCAAGGGAGAGTGTGCCTCAAATGCTGGGGAAAACACTACTATAACGCCATCACAAAATCATCTGGAAAGAAAACAGCTCATGACAGTCTCTGGCACGGAAAGGGAATATGGAAAGCATGTCGACCAGACTCAGAATTAACGAAAGTGAAAATATTTCTGAGGAAGAGTTGAACTGCATGCTGTACGGCGGCGGCCAGATGGTGTCGAATCCTGGCTTTTTCCTGTCAGCGCTGCAAGGGCCGGGGACTAGCTGTCAAGGAAGGAAAATTCCAAGTCACTGCACAAGAGCTGAATTAGCAGTTAGGAGCCAGAGTACAAGCGAACAGAAGCCACTGGATGCCATTCACAGAACACAATGCCAAAAGCCATCACAACTCTCCTCGTTCTTTCTTCACTGTCATCAAAGGGGGAGCTGCTGCCCTCGCCATCCTTGAAGAGCTGGCAGCCTTTCCAAGCCTCCCTGGAGACCAGAGGCCAGCTTTCCAAACCAGAAACACTCCCACGCAATTGTAACCAGCTTCAGATATATATATATATTTGCTCCAGCTCCCAGCAAAGACTGACGGCCATTTTTCACAGGACAAGAGGTTTCTTTAATAAGTGCGCGTTGAACTAGGGATGAATAAAGTTCTTCCGAATAAGGCTTTTGTTCAAATAAACGATCTGCGGTGCAATCTTGTATCAGCCCATAGGATTGTAGAATGAAGTACGGATCACTCCCCTTCAATCCACCACGAGAGAAAGAACAAACAATGGCTGAGGCCCGGTTTTACCTGGCTGAGACGAGTGAGGGGAAGGAGTAGTTTTTGACTTCGCTCTAACACAGCACCACTCTTTCAACAAAAAAGTTCTCAAGCTATTTGCATATAAAAACAGTGTAAAAATTCTGGAAGCCTTAATCCTAACATTTTCATTAGACTATCTTGGAGATTACACCTTTTACAGTGGAACCTTGGTTCTCTAACTTAATCCGTTCCGGAAGTCCGTTCGACTCCCGAAACCATTCGAAAACCAAGACATGGCTTCCAATTGGCTGCAGGAACTTCCTGCACTCAAGCGGAAGCTGCATCGGACATTCAGCTTCTGAAAAACTGTCAAAAACCGGGACACTTACTTCTGGGTTTTCGGCGTTTGGGAGCTGATTTGTTCATTTACTAAGCCGTTTGAGAACCAAGGTACCACTGTATAGGCAGATAAGCAACGCTGGCTTTTCAGTACCATAGATGGAAGCTGGTGGCAGTGTAGGGAAGTGGGGATAGTGACACTTCGTCATGGTCCAACCCCTCAGTGCTTAGTCCCAGATGCTCCTTGCTTGCCCCAGGAGACCAGGCTGATTTGTCAGTCTTATTTGCCAGATCTGAAAAGCCTTGTTCACTTAATGAAAATACACCTGGAGGAACACTTTCTAAACCCCAGTCCTTCCTTTTTCCTGCAGCAACCTATGCCCTCTCGTCTGGCATGCCTCATCCCTGATCTGTTGAGAAGAAGCACAGATCCACTTGAGGCTTATGAACCAGCAGAGGGAACATGGATGCCCCCTAAACCTTAGCAGTTCCCACCATGGCTACCTCCACAACGTCAATATTTTGTGGGAGCAATTCAAGCCCTTTTAAAAAGAAACTGTAATTTTGAAGTTAGGGAAGTGACAGGGAAACGCACCAAAAAGCGAAAATCTACAAACTAATGGAGAAAGCGTATAGCCACTGCACAAGCAAGTCAGGATAATTCTGGCTAAACGTGTGGTCTTACATTCTCCTCCCACAAACAAATGCTAGATAAATAAATAAATAAAAATTGTCCAGAGGAAACATATGTTAGCAATGTGTCACATTTATATGTTCTTAAACAATGCCTTCAGTTACAGTTAAAATGTATAACTGGAAATTTTACTCACATGGAAATTATCACATGATTTCTCAGTAAATAAGAACACATAGTCTAACCTCCATGTAAGCTTTGTATAAGCAAATGAGAAAGAATGTTTAACAAACAGGTCGTGTGGAAAAGCCCTATGATCTAGTCAGATCAGCAGCACTGACTAGACCCACTGGGTGATATCCATCTACACCTCATTAGCAGTCTAAGAAATGTTCTCCTAACTGCCACAAAGCTATGGCCATCTCTTTCTGCCTTGGAAATACATTACAGAGGGTCAGGCCCGGGCAACGCACCTGGACAGGTGACACTGACAGCTCCTGATGCTCCCTACAACAGGATGATGAAGAAGAGTTTGGACTTGATATCCTGCCTCCATAAGGAGTCTCAAAGCGGCTAGCTTTCTCCTTTCCCTTCCTGCCCCACAACAAACACTCTGTGAGGTGAGTGAGGCTGAGAGACTTCAGAGAAGTGTGACTAGCCCAAGGTCACCCAGCAGCTGCATGTGGAGGAGTGGGGAAGCGAACCCAGTTCACCAGATTACGAGTCCACCGCTCTTAACCACTCATCTTCCTAGGGCAGGGGTCTGCAACCCACAGCTCCAGAGCCGCATGTGGCTCTTTTACACCTTTGCCGCGGCTCCTAGGCGGATACTAGCGAGGGGAGGAGGCGCATTGTGCACCCCGACACTCCCCACTGTGGCGGGTGCTATACTGGCTGTGACGTCGCATGGGGGCGGTGCGTGCGTTAGTCACGCACCGTCCCGACGTCACCTTCCCGCCCGCTGTCAGATTGCGGCTCTGGAGATATATTTGTTTTAAATGTCGCAATGGTTTTGCGGCTCCCAGGTTTTTTTCCTTCGGAAACGGGTCCAAGTGGCTCTTTTTGTCTTAAAGGTTGCAGACCCCTGTCCTAGGGGATAGATTCTGTTTGTTAAACTGAAATGTAAGTGCCACTGAGGCTTTGCAATATATTAAATGTATTAAATCAATTAGATTTGTTAAAGGAGATTAAAGCATTAAATGCTTTAGAAATAAAATGCAGTTACCAGCCTTGTCACACATATCCCAAGCATCCACAATGGAAAGCAAAGGCATGACAAATATAATTGATCCAGTTATTATGCTCATCACACCACCCAACTAAAAAGAAAGTGTTATTTCAGATATTGCAGTTGTCTACCCTTTGTGTGTTTCAACAATGCAATGCAATGCTTCTTTCCATGGCGCGGCGGATGGAGAGTACTGCCTGCAGCTGAGTTACCATGAAGCCCTCCCCTCAAAAAACATCAATAAGAGAGTGTGCATTTGTGTACATGCATGTGCTTGCATGTATGTGTGAGTGATAGAGGCTATTCGCTTCCCCTCTCATGTAGCAGTGTCACCACTTGACAGTCCTTCTGGTGTTCCCATGGCCTAGAGTTCACCTCCTAAAAAAATGAAAAAAGCCATTTAACACGTAACTAGGGCACACTGCTCTAGTCTGAAACAGAGACAAAGCAGTACCAGCCAATTACCACTGAAGTTTGTCAGCGTACATGGCAGAAACAGACACTCCAACAGTTACCAATTTCACTTCAAAATACTGAACTGAGGAGGCAGCAGCTAGCAATGGCCTGGATTTTAAATTCTACGTGAAAGCAAATACAATAATTCCACCCTGGGTGGCGTTGTTTTTTAATCTCTTTTAACTATTTTATTATGCTAGCTTGATGAATTTTTAAATTGTTAGCTGCCCCACGTAGATATTTGAATATTTTAATTGTTGACATAACCCTTTCGGCTAGGGGCACATTAAAATTTATTTTGAATGTGTTTAAATAGCTAATAAAAGTTTCCATACAGATGTTCAGGAGTAAGCCCACTGTAGAAGTGCGCTCAGAACATTTTAGGCTAAAGCAGAATTTTCTCCCCAGATCTAGTAAAGAAGAAAGCCTGTTCTTCCAGATTTGTTTAAGTCACAAAGCTGAATTCCTTCTTGTAGCAATTTTTAAAGAGTAAAAAAAAAAACCACCTTGTTTATTTCTTTAAAAATGAAATAAAGCAGAAATACATTTGAACAGATACAGATGCACAGTGCTGCAGAAGGCATAGTGAGGGTGGAAAAGAGAATCCTACTTGAAGAATAATAGAAGGGACAAATAAGAAGAGATAATTGGCATTTGATATGGAATGAACACAGAGGGGAGCCGAGGGAAGCAGCACTTCTCTATAGTAGAAAAACCTGTATGAACTCCCATTTTCAGGTTAATCCACATAAAGCTACATAACTTCTTTACCTCAAACAGAGTTGTCTTACTGGGTCCTCATCTGCCAACACATAACTAATGTAAGAAACTAGGCAATCATCTTTTTTAAAAGAACAAAAAAAAATTCAGTTTCACACATTCTGGCACATGCGCATGCCAAACATATTCCACTGCTGAAAACTCACTTCATTAACAAAAAACAAAAAAGCTAACCACTGTTGGCATTCTTATACAGAGCACATTAGCAGAATATCTGCATAAGCAAAGTCACATGTTATCCATATTAACAGCAATCACTTCAACTCGGGGAGTGGGGTGGAGTGACTAATCTAAGAAAGTCTGAGGAGTTTCATACAAAATGCTGGTTTCCAGCAATTACATACTGCAAGAAAACATAATTAGGTAGCCTTGCAAAACGTTACTGCTTTGCTTGAAAATATCTGGTTTGTATCACCTGGAACAAAACACTATTAGGAAGCACACCATTATTATTATTTTTTAAATCAGAGCGGTTCTACATAAACTAGTGTCATAAGCAAGGAGGGTGGATAGATAGAGGAGTGGTCAATTACTGGGCATCCTATATTCTTTGAAACAGCTATTTCCCTCATAAGGAAATGATACAAGATCTGAGTTCTTTTTCTTTCCTTCTTTTTAGTGACTAGCTGTTCACTAGGCTTACTCGCCTGAGCTATGTGATTGCAGCTTTTTCCTGACTGAAGTGCAGTGTTTGAGGATGGGGACATTCACAGGGAAAACAAAATGCTTGTTTACAAAGCTATTGTACTACCAACCTTACTGTATGCTTGTGAAACATGGACCACTTACAAACGCCTTGAAAGATTCCATCAAGAGTGTCTCTGAAAAATTGTACACATCACTTGGGAAGACAGGCAAACTAATGCCAGTGTACTGGAAGAAGCAAAGATCACCTGTCGAAGCAATGATTCTTCAACATCAACTTCGTTGGACTGATCATGTTGTGTGGATGCCTGATTATCGTCTTCCAAAGCAACTACTCTATTCCGAACTTAAAAATGGAAAGTGTAATGCTGGTAGTCAACAAAAGAGGTTTAAAAACTCTCTCAAGGCAAATCTTTAAAAAAAGTAGTATAAACACCAACAATTGGGAAACACTGGCCTGTGAGAAAAGCCTTTACCAAAGGTGTCATGGACTTTGAAGCTGCTTGAACTCAGGTCGAAAGGGAGAAACATGCTAAGAGGAAGGCACATTTGGCAAACCCTCATTGTGATAAACTCTGGCGTCCCCACTGTGGAAGGACATGTGGATCCAGAATTGGCCTCCGCAGTCACTTATGGACTCACTGTTAAGACCGTGTTCATGGAAAGCAAACTTATTCGGCTACGAGTGATCGCCAAAGAAGGGAAGAAGACTAGGCTTACTGAAATCAGCCCAGCCATCTTCTTCTTGACCAAGTAAATTATATATTCCAAATAAGTTCCTGAAAATGGAGCAGTATTAAAAACACTTCTACACTTTCCTCCAATTTCAAAATTATATGCTCTGAAACTCATTTCCGTTTTCACCGCGAGCAACGGGGAAAAAACGTTTTACAAGGTGGTAGGTGTGTCTACACAGCCTAAAGCAGCTGCACTAATTTAAATGTGGGGAAACTACAAAGATTCAATTTACGTAAGATATATCATCAAGTTTAAACAAGACAGGTAAATGGTTTTATTACCCATGTTACATAATGTAAGAGGGGGAAAGCTCTAAACAAATTATGTTGCATTCAGGCAGATGTTTACAGCTGGCATTGGCAATGCAAGGGAATATTTCTCTTCTTGAAAAATTGAAGATACTCACAAGTTGACAGAAACTACATGGCTTTGAATTGTAAATTTTCCTACAGGCCCCTGGTGATTTTTTGTTTGTTTTAAAAACGGCCCATAGCTCCCAAAGATCTGAAGCCCAGAGTCTAGTGGTCAGATTCATGCCCTTATATATGTCATCTCTGCATAACCAGCGCTATTTTTCTAGAAAATGAGGTGCTGGAACTCACCATGAACGCCTCCCTTGTCCTCTTATAATGGCAATGGCGCCCACTTGAGAGGTGCTGGAACTGAGTTCCGGCTGGAAAAAAAACCCTGAGCATATAACATTACCCAAACAAGTTTCCTTCATTCCAAATGTCACAAAACCAAGAGGCGGAAGCACCACCAGATGAAAAAATGTATCTTAAGGGCATGTTTCAGTACTGTTCAATTCCACCATGATGCTCATTAAGTGTTCAACTCCAGAATGCACTCAAACAAATTATAATGGCCACTGATGAGATAGAACCCCCAGGCTTATGGAGCAAATGCTATCATGATTGTTGGAGACTCAGATATTTTCAAGCTAAAAGCAGAAATACTGGAATTGACAGGTAGCATGCATATCCTAAGGAAAACTGGTAATAAGCCTCTACATGTAGATGTTAACTGTAGCAACTGTTTCGGCAGTTACGTGACACAGCAACCTTGCTTGTACTAAAAAATGTCAGGATGTGACCAGTGCATATCTAGAGATGACCTTGGAACCTCACATATGCTGCTTTCAGTTATGCACAAGAAAGGCCGACTATAAATGCAAGTAACAAATTTCCAAAACAATTTACTGAAAAATGACCCTGCCCTTAGGCAAAGTGGATGTTCTGACCCCTTTCAACCTTGTGGCAGCCTCATGTCATCCCACACTTTCTCTATTGCCTTGAAATCCATATTCAGTGCATAGTTCATTTGTTTTTAAAGGGCTGTATTCAGCTCCAAACAGAAATAAATAAATAAATATAAATGGTTAGCAGTTCAGGGCTCCTTAAACTAAGGTTCCCAGTGACAAGAAAATGCCATTTCATTCCAAAATCCGTAAGAGCCCTTGTAGTTCAAGGTTCATCGTGGGGGAAACAGAATATTACTTGGCTCAACTCTCTTTCTTTGGAATTTTGTCTCTAGGTATATACATTATAAGGGAACAGAAAAGTTATATATTCTATATGACACGCATTTCCTTATCTTTGCATTGGAGAAATAAAAGGGTACAGACTAATTAAGGCATGAATACTTAAGAACTGTTTTCCCTTAAGCCAAGTGGTTTCATAGAATTTGCCCAAGGAGTCAGAAAGACACTGTGTACAATGAGGGGGGAAAGTATTTAATCCCCTGCTAAATTTGCCCGTTTGCCCTCTGACAAAGAAATGACCAGTCCATAATTTTAATGGTACGTTTATTGTAGCTGTGAGAGACAGAGTAACAACAGGAAAACCCCCAGAAACCCAGAAGACAAAAGTCAGAGATTGACTTTTAGCACAGGATCATTACCCTTTGAGATTACAGCCTTCCACACCCATGGGATGGCTTGCAAGAATGGTTGTGAGAAGACCTTTCAGGGCGTTTCCAGGGCTAGTGCTCTAGGTTGTACATTACAGACAGAAAGCACAATGTTTAAATGCAAATAGAGAAATCTGCACTCTTCTACGACATCCTTTCTAGGTGCTCGACAAATACTTAAATTTGTTCTCTCATACACATCCGCATGTCCTTACTCAGAAGGATGGATAAATCCATCCAAAAAGTTATCCTCTTCAAGGTAAGCCAGATTTTTGTGCTTAATGTACTTGACAGCGTTCCTTCAACCAACTAAGCCATCAACCTCCCATGTTCCCAGGACATAGTTGAAAGCCTGCCAATTTAGCTGGATGCACTAGAAAGGCTCACATAATTCCAAGTTGTTAAAATAATATTGTAGGTAGTATTTAAAATAAGGACAGAAAGAGTGCATGGGTCACAAGCCCAGGACTGAGCAGGCAGAAACTCTTAATGAAATATTGAGCACTCATAAAGAAATAAAAATAAAGACTACTTTGTTCTTTTCTTTATGGGTTAACACACACACACACCCATGATGCGAAGACCCCCATTAACAAGCTTTTAATCATGAGTTTAAAACACTAGGAGATCATTCCCTTCGTGTAAAATGACCTCCCCACTGAGATGGATCTCATCCCAACTTTGTATTCTTTCAGACACCCATTCAAAAACCACACGTTTCACCAACTCTTTGTAGTTTTCTTGGGTTGTTATTGTTTTTTATTTAATGATTCTACATAATGTGTATGTGTGTGTATCTTTATGTTACTTTAGTTTTTTGTAAACCACCCTATAATCATATTTGGTAAAGGACAGTATAGAACTCTCTTAATAAATAAAATGCACATAATGTGTCCTCTAAGTGTGTCTTTCATCTATGGAACCTACAAAGGTTGTGCTAGCAACTAAGAATTTGTATTTGATAGTTATACTCACAACCTCATGTTTCTCAACCATATCTGCTAATTAACATAATATTTCCAGGGATATTTGCAGGAGTGACCTGCTGTATATATTTTTCTGATGCAACACCAAAGCAAATTTCCTAACATCACACCATGCATTCACAGAGAAGGTTGAGATTTGAACCCAGCTCTCTCAAGCTCAAAGTCCAACTTACTAACCCCTGGCCCATAGCAGTACAACACATTTTGCTAAAGGGGGCCACAAGCAATTTTCGGTCACAATAGTGTGAAGACATTCCCATTCTTATGCCACTGTATTTCCGCAAAGCGGTTACAAAAATGGGCATACGTTACAGAGCTGGTTAAGATTCCATGAAAGAAAATAAATAAATGGCTTCAGCTGCGAAAGCTAGCTTGCAACATATGCATTTATGCCCTCCCTCTAGCACTCTAAGACTTCAGCAGTTTCCCACGGCTTACATACAATTCTTTACTTCTAATCTCAAGCACAATTTTTCAGCAATTATCTGTAGAAATGGGTTTGTTTGATCTCACAAGTTTCCACTAGAAAGTCCAAATTCAGAGGACAGCTGTGTCAAATATTTCAAACTGCAAGAGGCATGGTAGGAAGGTATTTCTGCCTGCACTGTCAGGGCACCATCTGCAATAACGTTTCTGACATCCAGATAACAATGACAGGAGGAATTATTAATGAGGCAACTGGCTCTGCGAAAAGGCTTACTTCACTGGGAAAACACATGCTCACAATAGCTGTGACAATTTATTCTCAGCTAGCTAATTAGCTTGAAGAATTTGCAGCTTTCCCAGCAAGGTATTTAAGCAAATGCACTTACACAAGATTCCCAAGGTGTTAAGAAAACATGGAAGCCCATACAATTACTATTAGCAGGTACCAACAAGGCATAATAAAGTTACACAACAATAAATTGAAACTGAATGCATAAAAAGATAGGAAGGACCTATAGTGCTGGAGGAGAAGAATGCTCATATAGGTATGCATGACTGGCTTATGAAGCCCTTACATTAGCTAGAGTAGGTTCAATATTTCTGTGAGAGAGGTTTCTACATGCAGACAGAACTATCCAATCAAGGCTCAGGATTTTCCCTGGACACGATTCTTCTGCATACAGAATGATTATTATTGCACAAACATTCCGTGAACACGTCAAAGCTAAACATTTAGGCATCTGCCCATTAGGAAGAGAGCGCATTGTTAAAATGTGGTAAGCTTGCAGTCAAAGTACAGTCGTACCTCGGAAGTCAAATGGAATACGTTCCGGAAGTCCATTTGACTTCTGAAACGTCCAACTTCCAAAGCGTGGCTTCTGATTGACTGCAGGAAGCTCCTGCAGCCATTCAGAATCTGCAGAAGCCCTGTCGGACGTTTGGCTTACAAAAGAACATTCATAAAGTGGAACACTCACTTCCGGTTTTCAATCGTTCGGGAGTCAAAACGTATGAGTTCCGGGGCTTTTGAGAACCAAGGGACGACTGTAACTGCTATAAGAAGATGGAGGGAGAGAAGAAACTGGAATCACCCTTGATACCTGTAATGAGTATGGGTTGCTCGTGCGTAAGTTGCCGCCTCTCCAGGCTTTGTTGCCTTGCTAAACCTTTCAGTCTGAGCAGCCCTTCACTTCGTGGCTGCCTCAGTCGCTAGCAGAATCCGTCAGTGGGCGTTTCTTAACTCTTTTCCAACATAAAAGTTGTTTGACACCCAGTCTCCTCCTACTCTCTCTGCGCAGAAGTCTTCTGCGCAGGGTGGGCGTGGGTAGCGGAGGAACCGTGCTCTCCCCGCTGGTTCCGGTGAAGAGTCCTGGAGCCCTCTCGCCGATTCCCCCATCAGCCCCTCTATATCCCTGGTGTTGCGCTGATTAGCTTCCCCATCTGCGGAGCTGCCTCTCTCCCTGCTGGGCCCTTCTCCAGCATCATTTGAGAGCCTTCCCTCCGCCTCTATCTCCGATGTCAGTTCCCTGACAATACCAATATTTAGTTGTAAGGACAACAAGTGCTGCAGATATCAAAGGGCTAGAACCGTTCCCAAGTGTATCGCACAATACTTCCACCAACATTTTTAGCAATAAGTTTCGATAGATTCAACGGAGGCTTCAAACACGGCTGGTACAGGATAGTGGCTAACAGGCTGTGTGGTGACTAATTAATAGTAAAAGCTCACTGCATGATCTTGAGCCAGTCCCCTAACCCACCACACAGAGCTATTGCAAGAATAAAATGGGGCGCAGGGAGCTGTATGATGCCATCAGATCCATGGAAGAAAAAATACAAACAAATAATAACAAAATACAAACAAATAATAACAAAATACAAACAAATAATAACAATAATTAATAGCATGCAGATGTGGAAAAGCAAAACATTCCAAGCATTAGCTATTTATAGGGAGCTTTAGTTGTATAAACATCTGCAATGCCCACGTGCCAGATCTTAACCTAGAATATATCTACGTATGTTTGAACAGTTTGTAGGGTTAGTCAAAATAAACCCCCAACAATGCTGTCCTTTCATAGACTGTGAAGACAATGCTCTCCACCACTTTGGCCAATTCTTTAAGTAGCTCATCTTACCAGTAGTGGTGATAGCAATATAAAGGTAAAGGTAAAGGGACCCCTGACCATTAGGTCCAGTCGTGACCGACTCTGGGGTTGCAGCGCTCATCTTGCTTTATTGGCCGAGGGAGCCGGTGTACAGCGGCAGGACTAAGCCGCTTCTGGCGAACCAGAGCAGCGCACAGAAACGCCGTTTACCTTCCCGCCGAAGCGGTACCTATTTATCTACTTGCACTTTGCCGTGCTTTCGAACTGCTAGGTTGGCAGGAGCAGGGACCGAGCAACAGGAGCTCACCCCGTCACGGGGATTCGAACCACCAACCTTCTGATTGGCAAGTCCTAGGCTCTGTGGTTTAACCCACAGCGCAATATACCTCTCCATTATTGCCTGGGAGCAGAGTGAGGGTAAGAATCGTTCTCATTCCTTGTCTACATGGTGACATAAAGCCAGATCAGAGCAAGGCCGTTGCTTCCTGCATTCACAGCACCATGAAGTGCAGTTGTTAACGTTGCCCGGACTGCCAACAGATGATTAAGCAAGGAAGGGCTCGTTTCTTAAAACCGCTTGTCCTCCAGAAAAAACTTCTGTGATGAGAAAATTTTCATTTTAGAAAATTTGGCTTAGACCAGAAGATTTTTAAAATCAAATACAACTCAGAAATGAGCATATTGAAACAGAGCTCTGTGTAAAGGACAAGACATGATCTGATAATGCTTGCCACATGTAGGCTCTCTTTACAGCAAACAAGCACCAACAGCACAATTACAAATGGAAGAAATACTCACACGAGCGATAAGGTCTTAAAAAATCATTTCCATACAAGAACAAATAACTCAGCGGTGATTTTATAACCTTGAAAAAGCATATTCTGCCTGTGTGTGTGTGTTTAAAATGTATTTTCTTTAGGCGTACTAGGAAGGCGGCATTTAAAGGGTTGACCGAATACTATTGCTCTTTGATATGCTGATCAACCTCAACACTGGAATAAAGATGCTCATAAATATTAACTATCATCTTTGCATGAGTCACCCGCAGGCAAAATACATTCTTTTTAAGAAAAAGGAATGGAGCCATTATAATTTCATTCTGCGTACTTTCTTGATCACAGGGTTCAAAATGCCCAGGAAAATTATTTGAGACTGGATGGAATAACAGGCAGGGAGCCAGATTTAAGCAGCATACTGCTAATTATGGTTCACCGATTTGGTTCAGGCAGATGCCCCAACTGCCAGGATAAACATTTTAAAACCTAGAGGGTTAAGCTCACGCTCAAGATCATTTCAATAAGCAACATTTTCCAGAAAACCCAACATGAAAGTGTTATGGGTTTTAGTGTAGGGCTGCAGATCTGAATTTATATACTGTGGTGTAATATGTACCTCAGACAAAGAGGGAGTATTTTGAAATTTATTTCCCCCTCATCATAGCTTTTAATATAGTACATGTGTACACATGTTTTCCTTCCAAAAGAATCTCCTTTTTGGAGGAATGTTCACTTTTTCAGCTATTAAGTGTATTTTATGGGTTTATCTGCTAGCACGTTTTCATCCCATCTTTCTTCAAAAAGACTTCAAGACAGCCAGCAAGCCTAACCAAAGTTTTCTTAAATAAGGAATGTCTACACAATACAAACAAAGACTGTTAATGGTATAGCAGCCATCCAATCTTCCCTGGAGAGCAAGTTCCAAATCCTTTGCAGTGGTACCTTGGTTCCCAAACTTAATCCGTACAGAGGTCCGTTCCAAAACCAAGGCACGTTTTCCCATAGAAATGCAAAATGGATTAATCCGTTCCAGACTTTTAAAAACAACCCCTAAAACAGCTATTTAACATTAATTTTACTATCCAACAAGACCATTGATCCATAAAATGAGAGCAATAATCTATGTACTGTACTATAAAATAAGACAATAATGTAGATGATTTTAAAAAAAACTTACCTGCACTGAAGATAGTCATTGTTTGGATGGGAGGTCTTTTATCCATTTCCACAGTCACACAATCAATCAATCAATCAGTAGCTGATCACAAAATCAATCAATCAATCAATCAATCAATCAATCAGTAGCTGAACTGGGTTCCAGTCACAAAAACGAAGTCACAAGTCAGGGTCTCATAAAACGAAGAACAAGTCACAGTCACAAAAACGAAAAAGCCACACAAACAAAAATGCAAAAAAAAAAACCCAGCAAAAACAAAAGCACCAAATATCACCTCAGAACACTGCAGTCAGAAATCGAAGGCTTCATTTACAATGGGGGGGGGGCGCAAATTAGCAGCACAACAGCCAAAACGTAAGGAAGGAGGCTTTAATTACGATGCAGGGGGACGCAAATTAGCAGCACAACAGTCAAAACGGAAGCTCAGGAGCTTCCGAAGCAAAGTTTGCAAACCGGAACAGTGACTTCCGGGTTTGCAGCGTTCAATTTCCAAGTTGTTCAAAACTAAGCTGTTTGAAAACCAAGGTACTGCAGTACAGTGGTGCCTCACAAGACGAAATTAATCCGTTCCGTGAGTCTCTTCGTCTAGCGGTTTTTTCGTCTTGCGAAGCAACCCTATTAGCGGCTTAGCGGATTAGCGCTATTAGCGGTTTAGCGGATTAGCGGCTATTAAAGGCTTAGCGGCTTAGAAAAAGGGGGGGGGAGCAGAAAAAATCGGAACACTCGCAAGACGAGAACGTCTTGCGAAGCAAGCCCATAGGGAAATTTGTCTTGCGAAGCAGCTCAAAAACGGAAAACCCAATCGTATAGCGGGTTTTCCGTCTTGCGAGGCATTCGTCTTGCGGGGCACCACTGTCTATGAAACGTGACTACTTTGTTGTCTTGTTAAGTCTATTACTGAATATACTTTGCAGTACCACTTAGAAGCTGTCTCTTTTATTTTTGGTGCTGCATCCTTCTCAGCCCACACATCCAAAGGTATATCTGAACGTGTGTCACGTCAACACCCAAGGACAAAGAAGAGCTCAGAAGCACTCCCAAACTAACAAATCTAGAAGAACGCCATTTCATTCAGCACAAATTTAAATAGGAAGGGCCACAGCTCAGCGGGAAATGACCTGTTTTGTGTATATAAGGTTCCAAGTTCAATCCTCAACATTTCCAGGTAGGGCTAATAGACGTCTGCCTAATACCCTGCAGAGCCACTGCATAGACAATATCTAACTAGACGGACCAGTTGTCTGTCTCAGTATAAACATTCAGCATCAGCAGAAATACCTTCCTACCATGTCTCACATTGTAGTAGTAGTAATAACACACAACTTGCATGCATTTAACTTGTATGATCACAACTTTATCCACTTGGTTGCCGGCCATCCGCAACTGCACTAATTAAACGCATGTAAGGCACAGAGCTTAAAAGCTCTTTCTGCACTGGGTTTTCATGCAGGGGCAGTTTTGGGTGGTTCTGGCTATACGCAATTTCAGCTTTACTCACAATCCTCAGAACCTAACCCCCACTCAAGTTGCAAGACATCTGTATTAATTACCTGTTCTTCGCCCTAAGGCCCCAGAGCAGCCTACAACAATTAAACCACAATGTTAAAAATGGTTTATGTTAATAACGGAACTATTTAACCTGTATATCATCCCAAACATGGAACTGATAACTTATCACGTGGTTAAAGCACCTTGCCCAAGAATAGAACACAGGGAGACTGGCCAAAAATTCTCCAATATGGTGGCAAGTTTTAAACTATCATCTTAATATTGCAGGCGGGGAAGTGTGATTTGCCTAATGCCACCCTGTGAGTTTACAGCTGGCATGGGATTTCAACAGGGGAGAGGAGCCTTTCTGGCTCTCAGGTCACCCCAGCCACTTCAGAACACTCTTGATGCTTGAGAAGGAAAGCAGAGTCTGCAAGACACATGAGAATCTGTTCAACTGCTGATTCCTAATTTAGGAAGATAAACCTTCCTAGGTTTGTCTTCCTAGATTGGGACTTCGTATACACACACTGGGGGTGGTTCGGCAGAACATTCACTCAAGTTCCTGAGCTTAATTCACTACTGCAGGAGTAGAAGCTTGGGTAGGAAATGGGAAGGAAGCAATTCTACAGAATCACAACACACCAGTAGAGCAATCACATAATTGGTCCAGAATTTAAAAGTTTGGCTTCTCAAAAGACTTTGACTTAGTGAGGCTCTACCCCTCTTTCCCCTACCCTAATAATAATAATAATAATAATAATAATAATAATAGGCAACTGACCTTACAAAATGCATAAACTCAACCTAAGGCAGCAGTCATAAAAAGCATGGCATGCATTTAATTAAGTCCCATTACACTCAAGCAGGTCTACTTCTTAATGAAGGCATATACCCATGTCTGGACAGTAACACTTCAGACTGCATGCAGCTGGAGCTGCACACAGAAACATGACGTTTTACTGAAAAGAGCAGTAGTCTGACACCAGGCATACAGTATTTTGTTTGTTTGTTTGAACTTTGTTTGAACACAAGGACTTTTGTATGTGTATGAAGGAGTGTTAACATGTAAACTAAGGGTACACTCAGTTATGCCTTGCTAAAATACTGGGTCCATACCATTAACTAAGGCTAGCACTAGCTATGCACGTCTCCAGTTTCAACAGGACTACATGACACATCTGAGGTCACGTCCCTTAAGATCAGGAGCTGGTTGGTGCTCTTTCTGTATGCCCAATGCCAACATGTGTATCTCTATTCTTGGGACCTTGCCAAGTAAAAAAAGAACAAGCTATATTTGTGACAAATTCTTACATAAAAAGATAAGCTGATTTATGAAATTCGGCTCTGTGGAGATTAAAACTGATCACATGGTTGGAAATTGAGGAGGAAAAGAAAAGGTGAAATTCTGCATGAACATTCCAAGGTTATGCAGGCGATAAGCTTCTCCGGAGCTATGGAACTATCTTCCTATGAAGGCCAATGCAATATTTTTGCCCTGATCAAGAGTTATTAGTAGCTTATCATTAGTAGCATATTAGAAGTGATAAAAACAGAAGCTCCCTGGTGACTGGTCAAGTTGGCTGAAACTGATGTGAGCTGGAGTTCAACAACATTGGGGGGGCACAGACTCCTCATCCCTCGATTATAATTCAAAAAGCAGAAATGTTTCAAGAAAGGTTGCACTTCTGCAAATACAAAACCCGAAGGATCTGTTCACTAGAGGCTGAAGTGAGAAGTGTGAGGAAGCTACAGTCTGCAGACTTAGATTCTATTCTATTTGCACCCACTTCGCCTAGTCCTGCTCAGAGACCCAAGTCGTGATTATTTGCCAGACAAATGGTCCAAGCAGTGGAGTTCCTCACAGAACAGAATAATAATTTTAAAGTGTTCTTTAATGGCAGGGGGTCATTGCTGAGATTTAACCCTGCATTAATTCTGACCTCTTACTCGATTGTAAAAGGCAATGTACATAAATGTGGGTATGCACTAGTTAAATATTTTTAAAGTGTTAGTAGCTGCTCCAGATCTATTGGGGTGGAAGCAGAGAGATAGGAAGGCCTTGCTTACATGTCACATTATCCAAATAGTTAATGTTTAAGTATGACTTAACGCAAATGAGAAGTGTGGTGGTACACGCTGCTCAAACATCACTGCTTTATTTCACCCTGTAGAGAGCAACAAACCGCAAGCCTTGGTTTCTTGTGCTTTATGAACACAGGCTCATGGTTTGCTTCTCTCCAAAGCATCAGTACGGTTTATTCTCTGCTTGTGGTTTGAGGAGAAATATTGACTAGTTAAATGTAAACTACGGTGTGACGTTCAAACACAGCCAGTGAGATACTCATGGGCACTACTACAATGATCGTATCTAAATTCTGGCTGCCAGGCTAACTGCTGGGAGTTTATTCCATCTTTCACAAAAAGCATCTGAAGAACTGCAAAAGACTAAAACAATTTGACCCCACAGCAATATGGGGAAATGAACATACAGTATCACAGGAAACAACTTTTGTACAATACACTTCATTCTCCAGCAAACTACTGTCTGCACACAGTCAGTTAAGACAAGTTCCTTCCTCGGACGTCTATTTCAGAGAGATAAAGTAGCTTTTACAGTGGCAAATTATGTCATGTGGTCAGGTCACTCTCAGTTCCTTACAATGCGGAAGGAAGATTTAAGGCGCAACATGGGCAGCCAAGGGAGGCTGAAGCCTTTCTTATCCAGCCTACATTTTCCCACCCGAAAGCATTTCTCTCCCATCAGGGCTCCATAATCAGAGGTGAACTCCAAGCCTTAGCAAGAACAACGGTGGAGTAGAGATTCTGAGGAGTGAAAAGCGTGGGCTGGAAAAGGGGTGTGATGTTGCAGCTCACGCTGTGCTTTTACCCCATCCCACATTAAAGGCCATTGGAAGCACAGCCCCCCCCCTTTAAATAAAATCAGCCCACATTGGGTCACACTAAAGCATCACATCTACTTGCATCCTAAACCTTTTTCAGCAAGGCCACTGGTGAGCCGGGAAAACAGCAAAGATGTGTGAGGCCCTAGACAAAAGTGAAAATACTATTTAGCTTCACTGCCTAAGGGCAAATAACAGGTTCATCCACATTAACTCCCATGCCATAATCTCCAACCCTATGCACACACCAAGCAGTGCAAGTACTGGATGCACAGGAAAGCAGGTGCATCAGCCAATTAAACCTCTGAGAAAAAAGAGCAGACAGAGATAAGCACACTGTACACCTCAACCAAGACTGCCAAAGGATTTAGTTTCGTTCTCCAGGCAGCATTTTACTCCATATTGTGACTGGTGGTGTTTGTTTTTGTTGCACCCCACGCTTTTCCCTTTGAAACGCCCATTTGCAACCAAATGATAACGAGATCTAGACCATGCATGTCTCCCAGCGCTTTCCTTAAGGCTGGGTGGGGGGTACGCGAGGGGAACAAAATTTCTGTCTTCTTCGTCGACACCCCCTCCCCACACTTCAGTCAAGGGAAGGAAGACGGCCCCGTCCCTCGCGAGGCAGACCAAATGACTGACACCGACGCGTTTCCCTCCGATGCCCGTCGCTGGTTATCTTTCCACCACCACCACCCCCCAAAAAAATGCACCTCCTCACCAAAATGCATTTCCTAGGCGGGAAGAAACGAAGGGTTTTTGCTGGGCAGTTCAGGAAGAGAAGAAGGGAGATATTGGGGGACGAGCAAGCGACGGCGAGAAGAAAGATGGGAACTGCATCAAGGTAACCCTACACGTCAAGGGGGGGGGGTCACAGTAATAAAAGATCAAGGCGAAGAAGTGCGGTGCGTTTTCTTCCTCATGCACACACGCCTCCACCTGAAAAATCCCGGGCTGGGGGGCGGGGAGTCCCTACCTCCCTCCCTACCTGCTTCGAGCGAGGCACCCCCGCCCGAGGGGGCAGCGCGGCACCTCTCTCCCTGCTCACCCTCCGAGGGGCAGCCAGGCGCCCCAACTTACCCAAACTGCCGGCGAAACCGTCCATCTTGGGCGCAGAGGAGCCCCGCGCGGAGCCGCTGTCGTCGCTTGGGAAGAGGCGGCGGGCGGAGTGAGGGAGCAGCTCATTCACCGTCGCGGCGGCGGCGGCGGCGGCGGCAGCTACTCCCTGGGTGCCTCGCTCGCTCGCCCTGCCCGCCTGCCGGCTGGGCTCTCCCAAGCCGCGGCGCTGCTTGGCTGTCGGGCCACCCGCCGCTCCTGCTCCCCACGCAGCTGGGCAAGGGCGACGCGCGGCCGGTACCCGCTCGCCTACCCGCCTGCGCGCCCGCTCGCTCGCTCCTGCCCTCGCAGCAGCTGCTCTCAGGCCCGCCCCGCAGCAGCCCTTCTTTGCTTTCGCGCTTCCGACTCCGCCCCACTTGGCAGCCGGGGCTTCCCCTCCAGCGATGGTGGCGCTGCGCACGCCGCGCGGGGGTGGGGGGAGGAGGAGGAGGAGGAGGGTCCGGGGCTGGCGCGCGCGGGAGCGCGGGGAGCAGCGCGAGGCCAAGCGGAGCCTGGAGAGCGGCGCACCGGCGCCAAGACCGGGCTCGCTCCGTGGTCCCAACCGGCAAGTGGGCCCGCGGTCTGTCTTGCAACAGGTTGAATTGAGTCGAGTAGTATGTCGCAAGCAAGCAAGCGCCGGACCATTAAATTGCAGTCTCGGTGCATGTGCGCACTGTGAAGTTGCTGCTGTCTTCTGATGGGTGTGTCCTTTGCTCTCTTGCTCGGGAATAAGTCGTTTGGGGGGCAAGGCGTAGGATTCCGCAGCTGTATGTGGAAAAGAAGTCCCTTGGTCTCAGGTTCACGTTTCTTTGTTTGTTCGTTTGTTTGCTGGCTGCATATATAAGGCACCTTTTTCTGCAAGGAGCTCAAATGTGCAGGCACCCTTCTGAGCAATTTCTGTGAAATTAGCCAGACTAAAATGGAGAACGCCTGGAATTTATTTATATGGTGCCATCTATGTACATGTGGTTAATGAAGAGTCCTGCCATAATGGGTGGCACTGTGGTCTAAACCACTGAGCCTCTTGGGCTTCCCGATCAGAAGATTGGCGGTTTGAATCTATGTGACAGGGTGAGCTCCTGTTGCTCTGTCCCAGCTTCTGCCAACCTATCAGTTCAAAAGCATGCCAGTGCAAGTAGATAAATAGGCACCGCTGCGGCCGGAAGGTAAACGGCGTTTCTGTGCGCTCTGGCTTCCATCACGGTCTCCCATTGCTTCCGAAGCAGTTTAGTTTTGCTGGCCATATGACCCAGAAAGCTGTCTGTGGACAAGCGCTGGCTCCCTTGGCTTTAAAGCAAGATGAGCTCCGCAACCCCATAGTTGCCTTTGACTGGACTTAATCGTCCAGGGATCCTTTACCTTTTTACCTTTTCTTTTAACACTCTTAAGGCAGTCGTTTTCAACCAGTGTACTGTGGCACCCTGGGATGCCTTGACTGATGGTCAGGCGTGCCGCGGGCAACACTGGCTTCTGTCCCTCTTCCCTCTTCCCTTAATTTTTATAATGAATGATTTTAGAATGTTGTTTATGTTGTACTTTTGTACTGTTTTATTGTTGTTAGCCGCCCTGAGCCCGGCTTCGGCTGGGGAGGGCGGGATATAAATAAAATTTATTATTATTATTATTATTATTATTCCCTCCCTCCTCTGATGCCCTCTTGCTTCTCTGCCTCCCAAAGGCTTGCAGAGCTGTTTGTTGCAGCAGCCCTGGCTGCAAGCTCCCCAGGCGAATGGTGCCTCAGGCTGTCCAGGGGGTGCTTGCCAGGCCCCTGTGGGGCAATGTGAGGATGCACCTCTCTTGGGGGGGGGACAGTTCAGAGACCAGGGGCGACAGCTGTGGATGCCCAGAGAACTCTCAAGGAGAGGGGAGAGGAGGCTGAGGGAGCACACCCCAAGGGAGGGTTCGAAAAGGGGCGAGGGGCTGCCAGCTCTGCAGGCAAGGGGTGACATAACTGGGTTCCTGAGCCCCACAGGGGTGCTGCAGAAAGAATGTAGTTGGTCAAGGAAGCTGCGGACCGAAAAAGGTTGAAAACCTCTGCTCTAAGGACAGACACACAGGAAGGGAAAGGTAGGCGCTAGCAGGAAGAATGTGTGATTATCTTAGTGGTACATATTTTTTCTCATAATTCGTAACAAATAGAATATAATTTACATCCCATCTTAGCCCTCTACTGCACAAAGGCATTGTATCATTACATATTGAAAATCATAGTAATATACCTGAATGCCTTTGCTAATAATAATCTCCTATATAACTTAAGGGGACATAATTAGGGAAGGTAGTTCATTAAATTATCTAAAACAAACATTAATCACAACACTACGAATGAAATATTTTATTTCTACTTACTGCTTCTATCATGCTATTAGGAATCCAATTTGCTCACCAAACTCAGTAGTGCACAAATTTCGTTCATGTCAGTGCGTTCGAGGAAATGTTCCGTGACATTTTGTGGATTCTTGAAAATGGTTTCTTGAAAATGGTTTCCAGAATTTGTAATGTATTATAATGATACAGCTGGGATTTGCTGATGGCCAGAAATATAACTGTGTTCCAAGAAGTAGACACATTTATGAACGATGGGAATGTTAATCGCTGTTAACCACGGAGTTTTCTGCACAGTCAAAACTTGTCTGAAATGCTTTTGGATGTTATTCCCCGAGGTTCTCTTGCAATGACAAAAATGCAGTTGGTCATCTGCACATAATGGATTGTTTTTGGTTCCATTTTTAAACCACCCTTCATCAGTTAAGATCTCAAGGTGGTTCATTAAAATAATAAAATGTCAATATATAACCATTCAACAAGTGTTAAACATTTTAAGATAACGGTCATTGCACCAGCACAGCTGCAAATTGACCTAAACCTTGAATTTCCATTTTCTTGAAACAGCTGACCAAAAAGACACATCTTCACCTGAGGCTGGAAGCCCCAGATCATCTGTACCTCCAGGGGGAAGGGGAGGAAGAATTCCATAGTTGAGGTGCCACTACTGAGAAACCCTGTCTTTGAGGCTACACCTGTTGGCAGGACAATGAGAAGGGCCTACCAATCTAAGGGCCTAAGCTGGCTGATACAGAATCATAGAATCATAGAGTTGGAAGAGACCACAAGGGCCATCGAGTCCAACCCCCTGCCAAGCAGGAAACACCATCAGAGCACTCCTGACATATGGTTGTCAAGCCTCTGCTTAAAGACCTCCAAAGAAGGAGACTCCACCACACTCCTTGGCAGCAAATTCCACTGTCGAACAGCTCTTACTGTCAGGAGCTCCTTCAAGTATTTGGGTACCAAGTTATTATGGGCTTTACACACCTTGAATTCAGCCTCGTTAACATACACGTAGCCATGTAGATCCTATGGAATCTGCATTATATGATTTCACATGGATGCACTGGTCAGAATTCCAGCAGTCATGTTCTATACTAGCTACAATTTCCAGACTATCTTCAGCAGTAGCCCTGCAGAAAGCACATTACAATGATGTAAACATGAGGTTACCTGGGCATGGGTTAGTGTGGCAAGGCTACGCCAGTGGTCCAGGAATAGCCATAACATCTGAGACAGATGTAGCTGGGAACAGACACTCTGTGCTACTGATGCTATCTGGCTTACCAGTGGCAATGCTGCATCTGGGAGTAACCCCCTTTCCCAGTTATGTACCTGCTCTTTCAGAGGGAGTGTGACTGGAACAGTACGGAAACCCCAATTTTCAGATGTGAGAATTGCTCACCAACTGCGCTGCCATCTTCTCAGCGTTCAGTTTCAGCTAACTGGCCCTTATCCAGCTCATTGCTTCCTACAGACACTGTTTCAGCACCTGCACAGCCTCACCTGGTACATATGCAATGGAGATGGGTTTCATCTACATATTGGTTACATCATGCTCCAGATCTTCAAATGGCTTCATAGTCATATTAAATAGCATGGGGAACAGAACAGAAGCCTGCAGGACTCCACAGCAGAAATCCCCCAATACTACTTCCTAGGAATAGACCTGCAGGTAGGAGCAGAACCACATAACATCCAACTTCTTCAAGCCCCAAACTGGGACTTGCGTCTTCTGAATCAGCGTCTTGCTCTTACCCCAAAAAAAGAGTGGCACCCAAAATGGCTGCCATGATCTTGCATGAGAAAACAGGATGTCCCAATTTTTCCTGGGTACTTGGGCGGTATGAAACCACTGTATCACCCTGCCTCCAATTCCAGATTTTGAACGCTATCAAAAGCTGCTGAGAATTCAACAAGATCACATTCCGCCATCACCTTTCTGATGCAGATCATCAACCAGGGCTGTTTCAGTGCCAAACCTGGGCCTTAAACCAGATTGGAATAGGTTGGGGAGACTTGCTTAGCTGTGGAGCTCAATGGCCATGATAATACTTGTCTTCTTTTGGGAAAATAAACAAATACAGGTCTGGCTATATGTATGACTCCTTCAACACGGGAGGGAAGAATATATGTTTAAAATGCACCCTGGCAACAAGTAACATGCTCATTCTCCCACAATGCGTGGAGAAGTTTGGTGTTGTTTTTAACCTGCTTTTTATATAAACTTCTTGACTGGCAAGCCTGCAAGTGTTTTGTGTGGGAGAAGAGGGAAGACGGACATTCAGTGGGTGGCATGGTTAATAGGAAAGAGGAAGTTAAGACAGTTTCTTTTATGTAAAAGCAGATTGCAGCTGGGGTTTAGAACTCGCTTCCAGAGCACCTGCATGATGTCACCAGCTTGCTTCTTTCAAATCCCTGCTCAAAATCCACATTTTCCGTGAAGCCTTTGGCTCAGTTCCCTAATTGCCCTGAACTATTGTAGCTAAGCATGTGTAACTGAAACAATCACATTTTCCCTTCCCAGTTCACCCCTGTCTCCCCCTCCATTCCCTTTCTTTCTTGCTTCTTCTTCTCTTGTTGAATTATGAACATTATATAAATCAATAGGAGTATAGCATCTAGATCAAGGGAAGTAATAGTGCCACTGTATTCTGCTCTGGTCAGACCTCACCTGGAGTACTGTGTCCAGTTCTGGGCACCACAGTTCAAGAAGGACACTGACAAACTGGAACATGTCCAGAGGAGGGCAACCAAAATGGTCATAGGCCTGGAAACGATGCCTTATGAGGAACGGCTAAGGGAGCTGGGCATGTTTAGCCTGGAGAAGAGGAGGTTAAGGGGTGATATGATAGCCATGTTCAAATATATAAAAGGATGTCACATAGAGGAGGGAGAAAGGTTGTTTTCTGCTGCTCCAGAGAAGTGGACACGGAGCAATGGATCCAAACTACAAGAAAGAAGATTCCACCTAAACATTAGGAAGAACTTCCTGACAGTAAGAGCTGTTTGACAGTGGAATTTGCTGCCAAGGAGTGTGGTGGAGTCTCCTACTTTGGAGGTCTTTAAGCAGAGGCTTGACAACCATATGTCAGGAGTGCTCTGATGGTGTTTCCTGCTTGGCAGGGGGTTGGACTCGATGGCCCTTGTGGTCTCTTCCAACTCTATGATTCTATGATTCTAATAAAATAGTTTCTCTCGTGGAGAAAGCTTTAAGTCCTCATTATATTTCTACCTGCAAGGGCAGTTTAGGGTTTGGTTTTGTCTTTAGGGGGGGGGACATTCAGAAAAGCACCCCCTACCTGAAATTCGAACTGGGGCAGCACTAGAAAGACTGGGTCATGTTGATGCACATGTGAAAAAGACCTGAAGGAATCTCCGTGTGTGTATTTTCTCTTCATAGTCTACAGAGTGTTAGCAAACAATGCAAGGAGATTAAATTAAATGGAACCGAAGTCAAACATGTACGAAGATGATGTTAAACAGAACAGAATGATGATGCAGCTGTTCTGATGACAGTTAGCTTTTCTCCTGACAAGACCAAGATATGACTGGCAGGATTTGGCTGCCATATCACAGGAAGATTGTCTAGTCTGTCTGTGTAAAGTATAATAACTGTCCAAGGGCTTCTATGGGGAATTAAATGGACGATGAATAATGCAAGTCATCCTTTGTCAATCTCCCTTTATGTCAATCTCCCCACCCCCCACCCTTGCACATTCTCCAGGTCTATCTCCACAACATTTCTTCAATTAAGATGCAGGGGTAGCAGTGACCGGGGTGGG
Organism: Podarcis vaucheri; assembly: GCF_965113315.1. Classification (NCBI taxonomy): domain Eukaryota; kingdom Metazoa; phylum Chordata; class Lepidosauria; order Squamata; family Lacertidae; genus Podarcis; species Podarcis vaucheri. Next base: position 25,246,516 of record NC_138761.1, read on the forward strand.
GGGGGGGACACTTAGGAAATTCACATTTTTCAGGTAGGTGAGTTATTTTAAAAATCGGCATTTTTGCTGAATGTGAACTTTGATCGTGAGGAACTCGCATAGCCTCACAACACCACTGGGATATGCTGAGTGCAGAATACCATAAATAAGGCTTCAGACACACCACATATTTATAGTGCGTAATTTCAGCCCCCTGCCCCAGAATCCTGGGAATTGTAGTTTACACAGACCTATAGTTCCCACCACCCTTAGCAACGATACGATAATCTTTATTGTCATTGTCCCGTACAGAACAACAAAATTGAAAAATCTCTATCAGACATTCACAGCCAACAAGCCTGCTATCCCAGCTATCCCAGCCTGGTTAGCCCCCTAAAAACTCTGATACCCCATAATTAAATTCAATATACCCCCATAAAGACAACCTTACACTGCATTTAAAACCAAAATTGCATTTGGATAGAAACTGTTTCTCAGGCGGCTGGTTATAACCCTGTACCTTCTTCCAGAAGGCAGAAGCTGAAAGAGATAATTTCCGGGGTGTGCACTATCCTGCACTAGCTCTGCTGCTTTCTTAAGGCACCTGGAAGCATAGATTTGATCCAAGGTGGGAAGAGTGCACCCAATTATTCTCTCCACAGCTTTTACAACCCCGGACAGCATTGTTTTTTCCCTGACCTACAGTTCCCCAGATTATTGGACAGGGGAGGAGGGTGAAGTGCATTAGATGTTTGTTATATACGCAGAGCCTAATGTCTGCACTACCTCATAACTTAAATGAAGCCTAAGGGAAATTTAAAATGCTTATTTAATCAATTATGTATTATTTGCATTTATAGCCGGACATTTACTAAATAGCCTCAGGACCAGTTACAAAAAAGCATAGCTATTAAAATAATAAATTGCAGGTCTTTATTATTTCCAAGAGCACGAGACATATCATGATCCTTCTGGGGAAGTTTGTCCATTTTGGGTCCCCACCCTGCACTCAGCTCTCGCCTGTGGCTCCTTGAAGCTGTCAGCATGGAACAGCGGCCACATCCTGGGAAATAGCTTCAACTGGCCGGCTAAACCAGGTGAGGGTAGCCAATGGGTCTCAAACCCTCAGTGAGTTAGGGTCTTCACCTGCATGCATAGACAGGCTCCAGTGGATTGAATGGACAAGATCAATAAGGATCCAACGGCCAAGAAGGCGGTTTCTGCATGTGCTGTTGAGGGAAATGAAATCCTTTGGGCCACATCAGTGAGGACAAGAGCGGGGTCTTGTCATCTGGGCACCCCAGGACCTCCATACACATTGCCCAGGCTTGCACCCTGGAGAGGTCACTTCAGTGCTGCTAATGCAGCAAAAACAACGCAGGAGGCGGCAGTTACGAGTTACTTGTTTCTGCAGCCACAGCGGGCGCTGTGATTCTCCAAAGGTTTGACTTCACCCCCTTGAGAAGATGGATGCCAGCACTAGAAACACTGAGTATATGAGGCTCTTCCCTTAACTGTCACATAACAAGTCATATATAACAGAAGGAAATATGGGAGAGCAGGTTCTCTTCATCAGTTCAGCTCAGAAGGCAGCAACTATTGGGTTCTCCTGTCACTGAACTCTTCCCATTCCTGCTGGTCATTAACAATACAGTAACTAGTTAATGTAACTAAGAACTAATGGCTGAGTTAGCTTTTTCCCTTTTCCCTCCCTGTCCCTTTTCCTTTCATGTCATCTCTTCCAGTGGTGTAGCGTGGGTTGTCAGCACCCAGGGCAAGGCAAGTAATTTGCGCCCCCTAACCCGTGGATTTCGCCCTCTAACCCGTGGATTTGCGCCCCCTAACCCGTGGATTTGCGCCCAGTGTGGCCGCCCCCCCCCCTGCACCCCCACGCTACGCCACTGATCTCTTCTACCTTGTGAGTCTGAAGGCGGGGATTGTCTTATTTCTGCCTTGTAAGCTGCATGAGAGCCCTTTTTTGGCTGAAGCTGAGTAAAAATGCTTCAATAAACAAACAGGAATTAAGTGCACTAGTCAGTTTTTTACTCCCTATTTTTTTCCTGCCAGGAAGGCGCAAAAGGCCTGGCTTCTTTCCTCTGTATTCTCTGCTTCCTATGGGTAGTGCAACCTTTCCCAGAGTCCATTGCTTCCAAAGTCAAGTGTTGATAGAGTGCTGTCATCTGTGTAGGCAATGTTTTGGTTTGTTGGAATCTCCTCTCTGTCCACCCCCAGATGGGGACAGAAAATTAATGGATATTTCCTTCCATAAGCATTATTAGCAAACCACTGGGGCAGATCATCAGTATCAGGTCCTGAATTAACTATATCCACCCAAAGGAAGTACATCATTCAGGTATCATATCAGTTACTGGCAGCATGGTATAGGAATGAATTTATATATATGATAGCTTACGACTCTGGAATTGTGCCAATGCAAAATGATAACTTAGATTTTCCTTGATGACTTCTTCATGTCAGCTTTCCTCTGTTCCAGGCAGCCAAATTGCTATTGGAAACATGGAAAACATGGGAACACCCCAGGATAGCAAACTGCTTTCCATGAGCGTTCAGTCTTAGGAGTCCCACCCAGGTTTTGCAAATCTCTTTGGATGCTGCAAAAACCCGAGGGGAAGCAAACTCATTTTTCACTTCTCATTTATTGTAAATTCAACATCGTATCTGAGGATGACAGTCATTCATTTTAAATTCTTCAAGTGCTTCCATGCTTTCTCAGGGGAAAACCGGCATTTAAGGATAATTTATAGTCATAATCCCTAAAGGAGTTCATGCATGGGGCCCAAGCTAAAGGTTTCCTAATTGTACATTTTGAGAAATGCAATCAGTTCTCAAAAATGACATGTCCAGCAGTGAAGGGATTCATTTAAAAAACACCCCAGACCCATCTTTTACAGCAGGATTGGGCAAACTCTATCAATGGACCACATCCATCCCATCTAGGTCTCCCCCGGTGGTTGATACTGGTGCCTTCTGCAGCCATGGAGATACAGAAAAACATGCCACATCTCTTGAGGGTTACCTTCTGAGAAGAACAGTCACCCCTTTGCCAAACAACCCAGATGTCTCTGGAGAGTTTGGGCTGGCCAGGGTTGCCTGAATGACTTACTATACCTGTTTCAAAGGGGAAAGGGATCCATGGATGGGATGGGGGGGAGGGAGGAGATCCAGAGTAATCTCAACATATGGGAATTGTATGATCTTTTGATGCAAGTTTATTTGTATTTTTTCCCTTTCCTATCTTTTTTCTATTTTGGAAAATCAAATTAAAAAATTATAAAAAGAAAGTACTCAATAAACTGAGGTTCTGCCCCTCCCCAAAGCCTGCCCCCTGTAATGTCCTCTTTTGGGGGGTAACCTGTGATTTCGCCAAAAATGCTCCACAACTTTAGGGGGTAATCTCCTTTAAAAAGCTCACTTTGACTGCCCCCTCCTCAACAAAAATCCTGGCTATGCCCATGGATGCATTCTATAGTTTCTTCACTGTGTGAATAAGTACTGTATTTTTCGCTCTATAAGATGCACCAGACCACAAGACGCACCTAGTTTTTGGAGGAGGAAAACAAGGGAAAAAATATTATGAATCTCAGAAGCCAGAACAGCAAGAGGGATTGCTGCACAGTGAAAGCAGCAATCCCTCTTGCTGTTCTGGCTTCTGGGATAGATGCGCTGCCTGCATTCACTCCATAAGGCGCACACACATTTCCCCTTACTTTTTAGAAGGGAAAAAGTGAGTCTTATAGAGTAAAAAATACAGTACTTCCTTTTGTCTTTCCTGAATCTTCCAGCGTTCAGCTTCATTAAAATGTCCACGAGTTCTAGTGTCATGAGAGAGGGAGAAAAACATTTCTCTAGACACTTTCTCCATGCCTCACATAATTCTTATTAATTTCTATCATGTGGGCTGCATTTAACTCATGGGATGAAAGGTTCTCCATCCTTGTCGTGAAACTCAAGGGTTATATCCAACAATAGTTTTATTCAGAGAAGAGCTATTAAATCAACAGACTTAGCAGCTTAAATCAGTTGAGTCTGATGGATCTACTCTGCATAGTTACTAAAATCACCAGCACACAAAGACACTAAAGAAAGCTAAATAGAGAAGAAGGCTAAAAACCAAGTTTCACAGCAAAAAAAGGAAAAGTCCACAGCCACTTTGCATGGTGCATTTGTGTTTATAATTCCAATGTATGTTACTTGGAAACCTTTGGGTAGCAAGCAACTAACAAGTTTCTGCAGCAGCAGCATTTCACTTCTAACAAAATCATATTTTTCTGATTATGATGCAGTAAAACATTCATTGACTAAATATCAGCGAGTGATCTTCAACCCATGGGTTACAATCCCACAGTGATTTCCATATTCACTGAGTATTGCTCATGAATTCTCGTAACAGTGCATTCTATGCAGGTAAGTAACAACTCTTCATCCTGAGTCCCCACTTTTGGTTTGCAAAACCAATAAGCCCTTCAGGTAGCTGTATCTATAATATTTTCCTTGATTTCCGATGTTCAGGTGGTGAATGTCTTTACTTTATGTAGCCAGAATGGCAACAGCCGTGCACACAGGGGTGACAAAAACAAACCCCTGTGTTGCAATACAGAGATACCTGCTCAAATACAGTGGCAACACGTAGCTAATAGATGTAATTAATGTAATGTAATTAACAGATGCAAAAGAAAGAGGGGGATTTGCCCTGCCGGACTTAAAATTGTATTATGAAGCAGCAGCATTCTGCTGGCTGAAAGAGTGGATGCTCCTCGAGAATACAGATATCTTGGACTTAGAAGGTTTCAATAATGCATTTGGCTGGCATGCATATCTATGGTATGACAAAATTAAAGTGCATAGTGCCTTTAAAAATCATATTGTAAGGAAAGCATTGTTTAATGTTTGGATGAGATATAAAGATCTGTTGGAAAACAAAACCCCTAGATGGTTGTCACCCTTAGAGGCTAAGGCCCACAAGAAAGTTAATATGGAGGTCGGATGGCCAAAGTATTGTGAGATCTTAGAACAGGATGGAGAGAAACTGAAATTAAAGAGCCATGAAAAACTAAAACCCAAAGTACAAGATTGGCTCCACTATTATCAAATAATGGAGGTTTTCAAACAAGACAGGAAAATTGGCTTCCAGGTGGGAAAATCAAAACTTGAGACAGAATTGTTAGAACCCAATACTAAGAATTTGTCAAGAATGTATAACTTGCTGTTGAAATGGAATACACAAGATGAAACAGTTAAATCAGCTATGATTAAGTGGGCACAGGACATTGGTCATAATATTATGTCTGCTGACTGGGAAAGGTTGTGGAACACTGGTATTAAATTTACGGCATGTAGTGCCTTAAAGGAAAATGTGATGAAAATGGTCTATAGGTGGTACATGACCCCAGTTAAGCTAGCAAAAATTTACCATTTGCCTGATAACAAATGTTGGAAATGTAAGGAAACTGAAGGTACTTTTTATCACCTTTGGTGGACATGCCCGAAGATTAAGGCTTTCTGGGAGATGATATATAATGAAATGAAAAAGGTATTTAAATATACCTTCCTTAAGAAACCAGAGGCCTTTCTCTTGGGCATTGTCGGCCAATTGGTGCCAAAAAAGGATAGAACTTTTTTCATGTATGCAACAACAGCAGCAAGAATACTGATCGCAAAGTATTGGAAGACACAAGATCTACCCACCTTGGAGGAATGGCAGATGAAAGTGATTGACTATATGACATTGGCGGAAATGACGAGCAGAATTCGTGACCAGGGAAAGGAGGCTGCGGAAGAAGACTGGAAGAAATTTAAGATCTATCTTAAGAACGATTATAAACTTGATGAAGTTTAGATTGTCGAGATTTTACAGAAAGAAAGGGTTGCAGTAATATAAGAATAGATCAAGAAAGGACTATGAGGAACTAGGATGGGAAAAAACATTTATAAGTTGCTATAAAATTTGGACATGAGGATGCAGAAAGGGGAGGTATGGGGAAGTCCGAGGAAAGAAGTTTATGAAAGGATATTTTGAAATTATATTTCTTTGTTTGTCTGTTTTTCTTTTATGTTTGTTTGTTATAAAAACTTTTGTAAAACTAATAAAAATTTTATAAAAAAAAAAAATAGATGTAATTAATGCTACCAATAATAATACATTTATTACATTCATTAGCTATGTGTTGCTGCTGTATTTGAGCATGCAGCAGCAGGCATGGGGGAAGCCCCAAAGTTTGCAGAAATATAAAACATTCTTTTAAAAAATAAATCATAAAGGGGGGGCAGCAAAAACAGTCCAACGTGGATGAGTTTGCTCAGTAGCCAATTTTGACTTGGGGGGGGGGCAGCAATGGGGATGAGATGAAGCATTTTGGGAAAGGACATGGCCGGCTAGCTAACATCCTGAACAGCAGCGCTGCAAACTGCACATTATGTTGCAGATTGGAGATCCCACTTGTTCACGTCATATTTTTGAAGCAATATAGAAGGGATACTGGACTTGGGTTGTAAAGTAGTTCCTAGCATGTGCATGAAAGATAACGTAAGAGTAACTCTCGTGTCTTAAATCATAGAAGAGGATTCTCACCATACTGTCACTATAAGCTATAGGTAGAAGTATGCCTACCTTAAATTCAACAGCAAACTCCACATGGACCATAATTCATCCAGTGACCTTATTTTCCTTTCCTTCATTTGCCGTCACACCCGAATGATAGAGTAATGTTCACCTAATGCAAGGGCAGGGGGAAAGTTGTATCATCTGATGTATAAACCTTACACCTGATTGATGGAAACTTCCTTGGAATAAATACCATATTAGGAAGATGTAATGAAGGATCACATATATTTATTTGAAATTTTGCCATAGCCACCCCAAGAGGTTCCCATCAGCTCCTTACCATGTTTAAATATTCAGTATTTCAAATACAAACACCATTTTTTGAAGCAAAAAAATATCAAGCATGAATTTAAAAACAAATATGCCACATTCTATCTGAATGAGTAGAAAAACTATGTTATCTAAGCTTTCACCACCACCCCATCTTAAAAATGGGCAAAATAATTGGTGTCCAACATGACAGCATGCTATAAAGTCCCACTAAGGTAATGGATCTGATGTTCTTAAAATGTGCAGCCATCATTATCACCAACCCGTCCTGCGGTCAAATAGCTTGTCATCAATTAAATTAGAAGTATGTGTCATCAAAAGGATATTAGATGTTTCAAAGCTATAATCACTTCAAATAGTTTAAATTAGCAGCACTTAGAAGCCTCTTTTGTTTCCATTTTTGCTTATAAAAACACAGAAGAAAACCACATGCCCCAAATGTACATGGTGATCATACTTCAGAAGCAGATTATTGGGCCAGGGAAGACAGAATGCCTGAAGCATCCCTTTGTGTTCTCTAAAAATAGTTCGTTTCCATCAGTGAAACTGGGTGGGGATGCTGGCCTCAAGGGGGAAACACACTCTATAGCGTCTTCCCATTTTCTGTCTGTGCAGAACACCAACCGCAGGCTTTCACCGCAAACAAAAAAGAAAATAATAGCTAAGCTGAGAGATGAAGCTGACTTTCAGTTTCAGCTGTCATTTTTGCAATTTCTGTCAACATCTTTACTGCAACATAAGCAACACAAGCAACCAGACAGAAGATATCTAGTTATTACCTGCAGCGCACAGGTAAGGGTGCAGCAATGCATCCGAAGGCGACTTAAGCCTATCATTGAGAATGGCTTTATTCCAAAAAGGAGTCGGTTTTTATGAATCAAGTCGCGTCAGGCTGGGTAGCATTAATATCTGCAATATATAGCTCTAAGGAAATGCAATAAATCAAATCAAATAGTTCATGTTTGGCATTCATTTCCAAGTTCTTAAAGAAATGGGAGTGCCTGATCACCTCATCTGTCTCCTGAGAAATCTCTATGTGGGGCAAGAAGCTACAGTTAGAACTGGATATGGAACAACTGATTGGTTCAAAATTGGGAAAGGAGTACGGCAAGGCTGTATATTGTCTCCCTGCTTATTTAACTTATATGCAGAATTCATCATGCAAAAGGCTGGGCTGGATGAAGCCCAAGCCGGAAGAAATATCAACAACCTACGATATGCACAACCTTGATGGCAGAAAGTGAGGAGGAATTAAAGAACCTTTTAATGAAGGTGAAAGAGGAGAGCACAAAATACGGTCTGAAGCTCAACATCAAAAAAAACCTAAGATCATGGCCACTGGGCCCATCACCTCCTGGCAAATAGAAGGGGAAGAAATGGAGGCAGTGAGAGATTTTACTTTCTTGGGCTCCATGATCACTGCAGATGGTGACAGCAGCCACGAAATTAAAAGACGGCTGCTTCTTGGGAGAAAAGCAATGACAAACCTGGACAGCATCTTAAAAAGCAGAGACATCACCTTGCCAACAAAGATCCATATAGTTAAAGCCATGGTTTTCCCAGTAGTGATGTATGGAAGTGAAAGCTGATCTCTGAAGAACTGATGCTTTGAATTATGGGGCTGGGGGAGACTCCTGAGAATCCCATGGACTGCAAGAAGATCAAACCTATCCATTCTTAAGGAAATCAGCCCAGAGTGCTCACTGGAAGGACCGATCCTGAAGCTGAGGTTCCAAATACTTTGGCCACCTCATGAGAAGAGAAGACTCCCTGGAAAAGACCCTGATACTGGGAAAGATGGAGGGCACAAGGAGAAGGGGATGACAGAGGATGAGATGGTTGGATAGTGTTCTCGAAGCTACCAGCATGAGTTTGACCAAACTGCGGGAGGGAGTGGAAGACAGGAGTGCCTGGCGTGCTCTGGTCCATGGGGTCACGACAGAGCATTCAATTCTGCTGTGTTATTTGATTCCATTAAAATAAATAAATCTGTTTGCAGCCCCCCCCAACCCAGAAAATCATGAGAGCAAAGTGATGAAATTTGGGGTGGTATGGTGCTGTGGGTTAAACCACAGAGCCTAGGACTTGCCGATCAGAAGGTCGGCGGTTTGAATCCCCGCGACGGGGTGAGCTCCCGTTGCTCGGTCCCTGCTCCTGCCCACCTTGCACCTCAAAGTGCAAGTAGATAAATAGGTACCACTCGGGTGGGAAAATGAACGGCGTTTCAGTGCGCTGCTCTGGTTCGCCAGAAGCGGCTTAGTCATGCTGGTCACATGACCCGGAAGCTGTACGCCGGCTCCCTCGGCCAATAAAGCGAGATGAGCACTGCAACCCCAGAGTCAGCCACGACTGGACCTAATGGTCAGGGGTCCCTTTACCTTTACCCTTACCAGCATCCAGTTCTTTCCTGCTGTTTTCATGGGGGAACAGAAACACACATGTGCAGAAAGGGGGCGGGGGGGGTAGCGATACGATACTGTCCAATGTTGTTTGTTCTGTCACACCATGCCCTCTGATGTGAATGAAATTCAGCATGGTATATCAGTCAAAAAACCACAGTCAAAAAACCATATCAGTCAAAAAACTACAGTTCCATAATGCAACAGGTACTGCAGTGTGAAAGGTATGTTAGGAAATGAGACATTATACCCAGGAACACAATTGCACTGAATGTCTGAATGCATCCTCTATCCATTTGTTGGAGACTTATGGGGTCCTTGGGTGCAGCAGGTTATTGAATGGTCCTGCTGCTTCTGAGAAGGGGAATGTCTTCACTGTCTCTGAACTGCTGTAGGTTTCAGTCCATGCCTACTCTTTGCCATCCCATATGCCCTATATAGAGACAACCTTGGCTGTGAACAACCAGCTTCCCATAATGAGTCAAGGGAAGTCCCAGAAGAAATGGTACCTGCTCCTTTACTGTGAAACTTCCCACATTCCTAAGTTGTGTGGTAGAGTATCAAACTGGAACATGGAGCATTTAAGTCATGTCAGCAAAAAAGGATTATAAATTAAGCAGCAGTATTTGATAGTCATGAAATACAGTTCTTTCTGTTATGGGCACACTGCTTTTTTAAGGGCACAATACCATCTTGTAAAATGGAGTTAACTGCGAGTGAAGGATTAGTTACCGCAGAAAATGTGTTTTCATTTCCATTACATATTCCACACGCACAAATTATAGCTCCTGATTAATGACATTGACAACTGAGGCAAAAGGCACAGACTCGGTTCAGGCACATTTCATTTACGCAAGGGTGCTCATTAATTCCCCCCCCCCATAGAATGAATACATCATTTCCCTCTATAAATCAATGCTTTATTTGTGCTCCCCTCTCCCCCAAGATCCCAATAACTGACGTTTCATTTTGTCCTTTAAAGGGAGCATATGTTAATACATAATGGGAGCCTGCCTACAAATTACATCCTAGCTTACAGTTCTTAAAACTAAGGGTAGCATTCAACTCAGTGTAGCTGGCCTTACTCAGGGTAAAACCATTGACTTTAATAGATCTAGCATACTCATGCTGGTTAATTTCAGTGAGTCTATTCAGAGTAACACTTAGCTGAATGCCACCCACTGTGTCATGGGTACTGTGTTTTGAATTTTGAAGGAATTAAACCATATCTGCTGAAGCACAGGTCAAGCAAAAGGAACCCTCAATATCAGAGGGCCACAGAAAGAAGACAAAGACAAAGTGGACACACCAGTGGGCGAATGTTTCAAAACTTCCCAGAATGCTTTGCTGCAAACCTGAAAGTTGTCATTCTTGAACAATTTCAAAGAATACGTACTTTATAAGCAATCAGGCGATTGACCCATCTAGTTCAGCCTTGTCTACGCTGAGTGGCCGCTGCTCTCCAGGATTCCAGGTGAGATCTCTCCCAGTTCTATCTGGAAATGCCTGGGATGTTTTGCATGAAAAGAATGTGCTCTACCACAGAACCACATGACCTTTCAAGTTATGAAGGAGGTCAGTTATTTAACTTGAAGAGATATATAGCTCACTGCTGGCATCTTAAGCAACACTAGGATGGTTTTAATTTCCCAGTTACAGTTGTTGTGAACTTTGCATATTGTGTATGCCTTAACCTTTAACTGAATTGATATCGATTGTGCCTTTTTTTTATTTCATTGTCATCTGACCCTGATCCTACTGTTTTCTCCCACTGCTCATTATACCTGCATTTGTGTGTGAAAATGCATTTGTGTGTGAAAATGGGTGAAATGGATTCTAGTTACCCATCTTAGAGGTGCCACGAGACTTTGCAATTCTTACTTCTATAGACTAACACAGTCACCTCTCTGGAAATTAGCTCCACAAGATAAATAATTTTTCCTTAAAAAAGCAAAAAGTTATTTAAAAATGAAATGAAGCATGTGGTGACATACATCTTGCTGTGTACGTAACCAGACCTTTAAAGCACATTCAACACACCTTGAAGAATTCTTGGAACTGTAGCTAACCTTTCACAGCCCTTCTATTCCCAGAATCCTTAAAAAATTACAGTTTGCAGGATTCTTTGGGCAGTGTGTCTGGTGTGTATGAAGCTATGGAAAACAAACAGTAATTTTTTTGGTTTACTAAAAGAAAGAAGTATATTTTATCCTAAGAAAAATAATAATAAAATGAACACAGAGTTCTCCTTTATGCCAAAGGATATATCTTGCTGGACCGTCATCTCATACAGCTATGTTCTGGGAAAACCTGGACTTCCAAAAAAGTTCATTAGAGGTTGATCAGTAAGATTAGTAATGGCGACCAAGCTTTACTGAAAGACAGGTAACCTCCAGCTATGGATCTTCACTTGAAGGCACAACTGCTGGAGACAAGAGGCTGATTTCTGATGAGCACATGAGGCCTGGCCACCAAACTGTATGATATGAGTGAATGCCCTAACACCCCCCCTATCTCCAGAATTCTACTTTATAGGCCCATTTAGTTCAGTATTGTCAACACTTCCTGGCAGCAGCTCTTCGTGATCTCAGACAGGGGACCCTCCCAGCTCTCCCTGCAGACCCTGGAGATTAAACTTGCGACCTTCTGTATGCAGTGCAGATGCTCTATCATGGAGCTTCAGCCCCTTTCCACGAACCACTTATTTCCTGCTTTGTAGCTCTATGTGGGGCTACCTTTGAAGGTGACCCGGAAACTACAACTAATCCAGAATGCGGCAGATAGACTGGTGACTGGGAGCGGCCGCCGAGACCATATAATACCGGTCTTGAAAGACCTACACTGGCTTCCAGTATGTTTCGGAGCACAATTCAAAGTGTTGGTGTTGACCTTTAAAGCCCTAAACGGCCTCGGTCCAGTATACTTGAAGGAGCGTCTTCACCTCCATCGTTCAGCCCGGACACTGAGGTCCAGCGCCGAGGGCCTTCTGGCTGTTCCCTCACTGTGAGAAGCCAAGTTACAGGGAACCAGGCAGAGGGCCTTCTCAGTAGTGGCACCCGCCCTGTGGAACGCCTTCCCATCAGATGTCAAAGAGAAAAATAACTACCAAACTTTTAGAAGACATCTGAAGGCAGCCCTGTTTAGGGAAGCTTTTAATGTTTAATAGGTTATTGTATTTTAGTGTTTTGTTGGAAGCCACCCAGAGTGGCTGGGGAAACCCAGCCATATGGGCGGTATAATAATAATATAGCTCCTACCCTCCTGCGTTCCTTCAGTTCAGGGATCATTGTTGGAGAAAGAAGCTACTAAGCCTGCTAGACTTCTCTTCTGCTCATTTCCTGCTTCCCTCGTGTCTCCCTCCTTCCCTGTTTTGGTCCCTGGCCTGGATCATGCCTTGCTTTCAATCTTATGAACAAATCCCTCCCTGTGTCCACTGCTTCAGATCAATTATTTCATTCATTCATTCACCTTATTTCAAATTTATCCCACCTTTTGTCCAAAGAGCTCAAGATAAGGCACAAAGTTCTGTCCCCACAACAATGTGAAATAGGGTACGCTAAGAGACTGTGACGAGTTTGAGGTCATTCAATGGTTGAGCAGGGATTTGAACCCCAATTTAACTCTCTAATCAGTACACCGCTCTGGCTCTCACAGTTGCTATCTTTCTGATTTCTCACACAGCACATGCACTATGCTTATTCTATTTTTTTACGGGTAGATCATTTTTATTTATGCAAGCATTTGGCTGATAAATGTATTGGAAACAAATATTCTACTTTATTGGTTGATTTTGCTGATCTTTTGCAGGCTTTGTTTTTACTCTCCTTATTTTGTATTTTATTGCTGTTTTTGTGTATTTTATTATATATTATTGTGTTCATTTTATTCTTGTTAGTCACCATCCTGATTTGGATCAGTAGAGCCATTAAAAGTGTCTGAATGGCGTCTAAAGCAGAGCTGCACAACTCATGACCTTCCAAGCTAAACATAGATTGCCAGGTGGTGACCCATCAAACCTCCTGTTTCAGATTCTTGCCTATCCAGTGGAAACCACCACATGTGGCTGGTAGGTTGAGTTAGGTATGGGGAGTCCAAAGTGCCTCATATGCAAAAGCTCAGAATAAGGCATTTGCAAAATAGGCACCTTTGTCTTTCTCATTCCTTTCCTAATTCCAACACAGATGTCTTACATTTCTTTCCGAATGCAAAAAAAAAGCTTGATTCAAGCTTCCTTGAATATGCAAAGGATGACTGATCATTCGAAACTGGCCCAAGGCAGAAAAATAAGTGTATTTTGAAAGCAATGGGAACAAGCAATGTGAATAAAATGCCTTTGGTGTTCTTTCAAACTGGCCCCATTACATTATTTTCTTTTCATAGAAAATCATATTGCTTGCAATTTTCCATATCAACTTACCTAGTTATTTAAATTAATTCAGCCTGGTTCTTTTGGCTGAAATAAAAGGAGAATGAATATGTATGCATATGAGTCAGGAGGTAGTGGGGAGGATCACATTCCTTCATTTAGTATCCTTACTGCGCATTAAACGATTATAGGGACAGTTTATCCTCTTTCATTTCTGCTGGAGAATGTGAATTGCCACTGGAATGCCTGTGGTAAGAAGAAGGGGAAATTCTATCGGCATTCGAGCGCCTAATCAAAAAAGTGGACTAAAGAGTTTGAAGAAGAGTTACTGGCTTGGATTTAGTTTTCGTGGTGATTCCTGTTTGTTTCCTTGCATTGCTTCCAGTTCTTAGGAAAGGGGAAAGCCATACTGATTGGTTGAGGTCTGATCAAAAAACAGATTTGTATCTTCCAATGCAGCTAACTTTTTGCAGATGACTTGCTTCATGTTAAAATTAGAGATGCATATGGATAGGCCCTTCCAAAGATTAGAAGCAGCTGCTGATCTTTTGAAAACATTTTGAATGTTGCTTCATGAACAATTTCCCTACAGAGTTGTCAATTGCATCATCTGAGGCCTTTCTTTGGCTTTTAAGTGAAATGGGTGGTCTCCCGAGAGAGCCTTTTCTGTGTTGGCTCTTTGCCTTTGGAGTATCCTCTCCAGGGAGGTCTGCTTGGAGACGTTGTTACCACCATTTGATACCAGAGAAAAAGATTTCTGCCCCTCTCTTGGCCACCCTGGAAGTACAAACTTACACTGAAGCTGTAGGATATAATCTCTGTAAACAAATACATTATTATCCTCATCATTGGGGATGTGGGTGGTGCTGTGGTCTAAACCACTGAGGCTCTTGGGCTTGCTAATCAGAAGGTTGGCGGTTCGAATCCCCGCGACGGGGTGAGCTCCCATTGCTCTGTCCCAGCTCCTGCCAACTTAGCAGTTTGAAAGCACACCAGTGCAAGTAGATTAATAGGTACAGCTGCAGCAGGAAGGTTAAATGGCATTTCCATGCGCTCTGGTTTCCGTCATGGTGTTCCGTTGCACCAGAAGCAGCTTAGTCATGCTGACCACATGACCTGGAAAGCTGTCTGTGGACAAAAGCCGGTTCCCTCAGCCTGAAAGCGAGATGAGCACCCCATAGCCACCTTTAACTGGACTTAATCGTCCAGGGGTCCTTTACCTTTTTTACCTTATCACCATCATTTACCCGCCCCTCACCCTAAGCTCCCAGGGTGGGTTAGAACATTTTAGCACAATATTAGAAACCATTTAAAACAACTTACCATCACAAAAATGAGGTTGGTCCTAAAAATATACACCTTAAGACTCAAAAGGCAGTGTAAATGAAGGTGACAGAAGTACTTCCATGGGGATAGAGTTCTGCAGCTTAGGGACCACCACAGAGAAGGCCCTCTCCTGGACCACCACTTCCCGAGCCTCTGAGGGTGAAGGAACTACCAAGAGTGCACCCTCTGCCAATATTAGCACCCAAGAGGGTCTGTAGGGAAAGAGGAAGCCTTTCAGATATTTGGGACTTGAGTTGTGCAGGGCTTTAAATACCAACATGAGCATGTTAACTTGGGCCTGGAAATGAACTGGCAACCAATGAACCTGTTTTAAACCAGAGGTTATATGAAATCTGAATGGAACCTCAACCAGCAATCCAGAAGTTACTGGAGCATGGAGTACAGTGGCCCAATGATGTCTGTCCAAAAAAGGGTCATAGCTACCTTACGTGGACTCATCGGGATATGGGTGGCACTGTGGTCTAAACCACTGAGCCTCTTGGGCTTGCCGATCAGAAGGTTGGCAGTCTGAATCCTGGCAACAGGGTGAGCTCCTGTTGCTCTGTCCCAGGTCCTGCCAACCTAGCAGCTCAAAATCATGCCAGTGCGAGTAGATAAATAGGTGCCGCTGCGGTGGGAAGGTAAACAACATTTCTGTGCACTCTGGTTTCCGTCACAGTGTTCCATTGCACCAGAAGCAGTTTAGTCATGCTGGCCACATGTCCCAGAAAGCTGTCTGTGGACAAACGCTGGCTCCCTCGGCCTGAAAGCGACATGAGTGCCACAACCCCATGGTTGCCTTTGACTGGACTTAACCATCCAGGGGCCCTTTACCTTTTACCTTACATGGACTCATGAACAAATGTATGTCTTCTTTGTTGCATGTTCCTGCAGCAGGCACAGGAGTCAATAACTGCCCAGTGATTCCAGAGACAGCCTCCAAAATTATAAACTATATAGGGAATTGCCATCCGTCGGAAAGTATGAGTGATTTTAGTATGTGGCGCCATCTAAGCTTGTTTGTTTTAATCAGGGGCGTTGGCCTGAAGGAAAGCATACAGGCAAGCAGAGATAGGTAGCCCAAGAGGAAACACAGTGACAAGAAACTGTAAATCCCGGCTTTGCCCTTGGTTCCATCACATAGACTGACTTGTCTGTAGCTCAGCAGGCTCCTTTTCTCATCACCTGCTACCTCATCCTGTTGTGTCTGGAAATTCCAGATAATGAACCTGAGATTCCCTGCATGCACATCACTAAGGGTCATGTGTTTGTGCCCCATATTGGACAACAGATTCCTGCATTGCAAGGGATTGGATTCAATGGTCCTTCTGTTCCTTGACAACTCTTCAGTTTCTACGATTCTGCAAATACCCTACATGGCTGCTGCGATCATTGTTTGTCTAACTGCATGGACTCAAACCAGAAAGGTCCAGAGGTCAGTTGTTGTTTTTTGCAAAGTTGCTCTTTAGAACAATGAAGAATAGGTTCCAAAAGGTTGTGGACATGTATGCATGTCCAAATACAGTGGTACCTCTGGTTACATACTTAATTCGTTTTGGAGGTCCGTTCTTAACCTGAACCTGTTCTTAACCTGAGGCACCACTTTAGCTAATGGGGCCTCCCACTGCCACCGTGCCGCTGCCGCACAATTTCTGTTCTCATCCTCAAGCAAAGTTCTTAACCTGAGGTACTATTTCTGGGTTAGCCAAGTCTGTAACCTGAAGCGTATGTAAACCGAGGTACCACTGTAGGTTTCTTTCGATCCAGTGTCCTACATTTTCTAGGGCATTTTCTTCTTTATCCCATCCCCAATACCATAGGAGCATTGTCTCTATCTAAAAAATGCAACACTTTATATTATAAATTAAACTGGCCATAAAACATACCTCTTAAATAAATAGACTTATGCTTTTAGATAGTTTATAATGACTACCCAAGCAACTTTTTATACACACCAACAATGGCACACAGATACCTTCAGTTTTCCTACCCAATATGCTTCAAATTATAATGTATGTTAAGCCAACAATAAAACAGACCTCTCAAATAAATATAATTATGTTTTTAAATAGTTAAAAAATGATTACCAAAAGAACTTTTTATAAACAGCAATAAATGTGCACAGATCTCCTCATTTTTCCTACCTATAAATCAGTTACTCATTTACCAGTGTTCATGTTATGGTTGGATACAGACTATACTTTATAAGCAACAAAAAGGAATTAGTAATGAATTCTATCGTAGGTTGTACTGCACACAGAGCTCAAATCCCAAGCAATGTTGTGAAAATGGAACGAACACAATCAATACCTGTGTTCTAGAAAAACTCTATAGCACTTCCCCCATCCTGCTAGGCTCCTTCCGGTGTCATCTGGCTCAAACTCTTTGAGTTCCTCCCACTCCTCCTTGGGAGCAGACCATCTCTTTGAAGAAAGCCCCATGGGATTCATGACAGTTTTGGACCACAATCTCACATCATTCCTGACCATTGGCCATGCTGTAAGAAGCTCTTGGGAGCTGTCAACCAAAACATTGAAGGGCACTAGATTGGGGAAGGTTGTTGCTGCTGTTGTTTAGTTGTTTAGTCGTGTCCGACTCTTCGTGACCCCATGGACCAGAGCACGCCAGGCACTCCTGTCTTCCACTGCCTCCTGCAGTTTGGTCAAACTCATGCTGGTAGCTTTGAGAACACTATCCAACCATCTCGTCCTCTGCCGTCCCCTTCTCCTTGTGCCCTCCATCTTTCCCAACATCAGGGTCTTTTCCAGGGAGTCTTCTCTTCTCATGAGGTGGCCAAAGTATTGGAGCCTCAGCTTCATGATCTGTCCTTCCAGTGAGCACTCAGGGCTGATTGGGGAAGGTTGCTAAATGTATATAATGAAAATTCAAAGTTAGTACACTTTGAATATAACTATTAGAAATTGCGCATCCAAATAGCCAAATAATAAGCAGTTAAAAAGAACTGCAATGGACGCTTACTGACTCCTCCACCCCAAATCTCCCTTTGCACTTTGGTGGTCTCTGAGCTCCACCAATTCCCTGGCAGGCTTCTTGCTCCTAATGTATGTTTTGAAATACTTTAGCTGGTCACTCCTCAGATTCTTGGCCCGCCTGCTGTTGTAACATGCCAGAATATATGTTCCCATCGTTGTTTTCCCTCCATCATTTGGATAGCTCTTTACGTCTAAAAAATACGACTTTAATGTTGCAGAAATATGACTTTAATATAATGCTCTGCTCCAACAGGCATTTTCATCATCTTATCATGGATCCATCTTTCTGTTTCTCCGGGATTTCATCTTTCATGACTGTGCTATTATGTTGACTTTCTGACGACGTGCCATTGTGTTTGGCCAGCTTTTTGCCTTCTCAGTCAGCCCTTACATCAGGGGTGGGGGAAATTGCTCCCTGCTGCAATGTTGTTGGATTCTAACTCTCATCAACATCTAATTCAATCAACATGGCCAATCATAGAATCATACAATGGTAGAGTTGGAACGGACCCTGAGGAGCAAGGCAATAATATGCAGCTGTCCCATTTAGGGATCAAACCTGCAACCTTGGTGTTATTAACACCACACTCTAACCAACTGAGCTATCCAGTTGTTCAATGGTCAGGGATAATGGAACTTGTAGTCCATCAGCATGTGGAGGACCATAGGAATTCTCTCTCCTTCCTTAAATGATCTTTAAAACTAGTGGTATAAAGTGAGGGTTTATACCAAGATTGTAAGGGTTTTTAACTTGGCCTTGCATCATATCCAACCATTCAACAAGAAGCCCAATAAAGAGCTTATTATGAGTGACTATTGCACTCGTGCCTTGTTTGCAAGCTTCTCACAGGCATAGTCTCTTAATAACCTGAATAAAATTGGATCACACCAACTAATCAATGGTATATAAAAAATGGGGGATCAACTGCAATAGTCACATTGCATGGAATTCATGTGACCCTCAAAATGTATAGGATGACTAGGTCAGCTCTGTGCGTGAACCTGTAATTTTTTGTGGGGGGGAGCAGGGAGAATCTTGAACTCAAAACAGGTGGATGAAGCCATTACCGGGGGTTGGGGAGATAAACTTATATATAGTTATTGTAGACAGCTGCAAGAAGAATTTCAGTGATCCAGAGCCATATAGCTTTTGTTATGTGATTACATTCCTTTCCAGCGGACAGCTGTTATGCATCATTTGTGCCCACGCCATACAAGGCAGAATTCAG
Source organism: Podarcis vaucheri (assembly GCF_965113315.1). Classification (NCBI taxonomy): domain Eukaryota; kingdom Metazoa; phylum Chordata; class Lepidosauria; order Squamata; family Lacertidae; genus Podarcis; species Podarcis vaucheri. The sequence continues at coordinate 25,265,700 of NC_138761.1, forward strand.
TGCAGATTGATGTTATCAGTCCCAGTTTGAGGATATAACTTTGGTGATCCCAGAGCTCATGAGGCAACATGTTCTCTCTCGTAAATGAAGCGCAGTGTTGCTGTTCCTCATTTTCTTGCCTGCAAACAAATGAGTATGAAAAAGTACTACTGTGAAGACATAAAAGCACCCCCACCCCCATATTTAAACTACTATTGCTGCTAATTCTTTATTAAATTTATATCCTGCTCTTCATCACAGGGGGTCACAGGGGGATTTACAGTATACCCATTTACCTTTCAACCCAAGAAGCATGGAGCTCTGCAGCTCCTGTAGAAACTACAAGTCCCAGGCTGCTTTGGGTGAAACAACTGTCTGTGACTTGTCACTCCGTTTTCACTCTGCTCATATGCAGAGGCGCTATCTTCTTATTGAGGAGGCCTGATGTGATGCCTGTACGTCACGCGTCCAATGTCGCGTGACACCATGGGGAGCCGGGACGGAGCTGAACGCCCTCTGAACATTGAGAGGGTCCAGCAAAGAATGTGTCAGCCGCTGCTGCTTCCACCATGGCAGCCACAACCGTGGCGTGATCCTTGGAGGCCAGATCTACATCCATGACACACATACACAGATACACAGGCACACAACCTCCAATCCTAAGCAGATTCATGCAGTCTGATGACTGGAAAGGGCACAATTTGCAGCCTTTGCCCACCTCAGCACTGTATCTTCCCTTTTTGTCAGCACCAAAATCTGAGCAGTCTTGGGGGGGGCAGAAAGTTTTGCTGGGGAGGGGGCCTGAATCAAGTCCCCGAACCGGTGGTTAGCCACTGCTGCTACCTGACAACCAGTAGCAGCAGCTGGCAAGGTGAACTACTTTCTAGGTCTTCCAGGCTGACTACCTAATTGAGTACTTTCAGTCTGGCTCCAAAAGGATTCTGTTGTCCAACCCATTATCTGTTTGGACCACGTTGGCTGAGAAGAGAGCCAAGAAGCAACATGGATTCAACAGAAGTCTGTGGGCAAGACCTTCCCTAGAGGGCTACGCAGGGAGGATGACATCATGCTTGTCTACACAACTATTAAAGCATGGGTGGGGGACATGTGGCCCTCTAGATGTTACTAGACTATAACTCCCATCATTCCTGTCCAATGGCTGTGCTAGCTGGGCTTGATGGGAATCATAGGAGCAACTCCAAGGGACCTTGGTTGCCCAAGCCCCCACAAAATTCCCCATGAGGGGACCGGGCACCCACAAAGTTTGGTGCAAGGGCCATGCATGCTACATGGCAGCCACGGCCCCAAGCACCCACAGTTGCAGGGCCAAGCTGGCACTCCTGATGGGACTTGTAATCCATCTAAGTAGGGGTGGTGAGGCGTTGTGCAAACAGCAAGAGTAAAGAAGCGCTTTCTGAACACACTTGACATCTGCAGTGGCTGAAATGCATTTGAAACCCAAGAAATGGCAGCGTTCCAAAAACTGCTGAGAAAAATATGCAATTCGGCGGTAATCAACCAAGTAAGGATTATGGTGACAATATAATTTTCCTCGTTTCATTAGATGAGTCACTTGGGACCCTTCTTGAATATTTTTGGGTGTGGAGCACAGTTGATTCTTAGAACTTTCCATCCTGTGAACCTCCCCTAATCTTTTAATATGTTCAGTTATTCTTTCCTCCTTGCTTCTTTGCTTCTGTAGTCTTTTTAGCCATTCCATTCAACACAGTGGCATTTGTCTAGACTTTTTCAACTGGAAGGGCAGGTCTTTGCTTGAAAAGGACTGCCCTTTGCAGACTTCGACTGCAATGCAAAAGTCTAGAAGCTAAATCTAGCAAGCTCTGCTGTTAAGTAAGTAGGAGGCCAGATGAGAGCATAAGAAGAGGCTATCAGTGCCTTGTTTCTGACAGTGCCTTGTTTCTGACAGGGGCCAGTCAGATGCTGATAGACATTCATGAGCAGGACATGAGGACAGCAGCCCTTTCCTACTCATGTACCCCAGCAACTGAAAATCATGGGTATACTGTCTTTGATGCTAGAGGTGGTATACAGTAATCATGAGTAGTAGCTAGGGGTGAATGCTCATTTCAGCTCTTCAGGTTTTTAATTTTTCCAATCTTCAACTCATTTCTGCGGCAACTTACATTTTTAAAAAAAGCATCTTGCAAATTCACCAGAATTTTTTGCATGAATTATTCCTAATAAACATATCTTTGTGTGCAGTGACTCATCTATACATTTTTGCAAAGTGGTTTCCCCCAATACAGCACATTTTTGCATGTTAGTTTTGACAATATATGCATTTTAATGCGCACTTTACCCAAGCGCATGCATTTTTGCACACACCCCTTGGCTGGAGGATTGCATTGCAAACTTCAGAGAAAATGTGAATTTCAAAGGACGAATGTGGGTTGGTTTATTTTATTTTAATTTAATTTTATTTGAAAAGTAGGAATTTGGCATGTTCAGCTTTGAAGGAAAACTGAATTGAATTTCTTCCTCGTCTCTACTAGTAGCCATTGATGGCTGTTTCCTTCATGGTAATGTCAAAAGCCATCTGCTTGGCAGCATCTTGTCACAGTGCATTCTGTAGAACTATGCACTATGTCAAAGTTCTTCCTTTGACCTGTTCTTAATCTCTTCATTGGATTGCTGAGTTATAGCATGATGAGAACAGGCAAAAGCACCTCCTTTTCCCCATGTCATGCATAATTCCAGGCAACTCTATCATGTTACTCCATCACCATTCCACTGTCGCCTTCCCTCATAGGACAGTTCCTCCAGCCCCTGGGTCGGTTTATTTTATTTATCTATCTTTATTTTTTGCCAAATCATATTTATTGATTTGCCAAATTTTAACAAATCAGTCACAAATCTGTTGTATCATTTTAGCTGCCCTTTTCTTCACCTCTTCCAAACTGACAATATGTTTTTAAAGATTTGGCAATGAGAATTAGGTCCCTTGGCACATTCTGGGCACCAGAATTCTTGGAGTCACCATCCCGTTTTAGCTGTCAAGGCACCAGCTGTCCATCAGGAACACAGACTGTACAAGATTCCCAGTGGTATAATGAACCTCTAGCTTTCTGCAAGTTCCCTTCACTCTTTTGGGAACAGAAGAGCATCTTTTGGTGCCTGGTTTATATATATTACCTTTTAATTCCATGATATTTCCTCCTTTTTCTAGTGTTGTGGGTGGTGTGTGTGTGTGTATCAGGTGCACTGTTTTCAAGTGCTCTTTATCTCCCTTGACTCATCATCCTCTTTAGAGGCTAAATTAAAACAGTCCCTTCTGGTCTCTCTCCTCATAAGGCAAGCCCTTGGGACAGAGCATTTTCATTGCCCTGCTCTTGACCTTCCTTTTTTTGGGTAAGTCCTTTTTTTAGAGCATCGTTATCAAGAATGTCGTAGCACAACAAAGACATTTCAGGGCAAGAGGTCCTCCAGCGGCAGCGGTCTGGGATACTGGGAACTTAAAAAGGCACAATGTAGATGATCGAGGATTGGATTTCCCAGCTCACTCTGTCTCTTTGCTTTAAAGCAGCTGCATAACTCTCGGTTTTGAGCAGAGCAACAGCTCAGGGGGAAGGGGTACTTAACCCTTTCCCCTCGTTCCATTTTCACTGTGAAAATCAGCCCCCTTCCCCCAGTTACTATTAGCTTTGTTGGGGGGGGGATCACAACCCAGCTATAGGTAACTAAGCACACACATGTATGGTGGAGCTGATAGTTTCTAGGGGAGGGGACAGTTTAGGTCAGGAAAATGGGACTGGGGAAAGATGAACACTCTTTTTCCCTCGACACTTTTGAAAGCAAAAACTTGGGAGATTCACTCATAGATTTCTTGTGACAGAGAAGGGTCACCCTCTCCTGTTCTGCCTCTCCCATTCCTGTTCCAGAGCTGCAATTCCCTGAGGATTGGTTTGGGAACACTGAGGTCCAGCACCAAGGGCCTTCTGGCAGTTCCCTCACTGCGAGAAGCCAAGTTACAGGGAACCAGGCAGAGGGCCTTCTCGGTAGTGGCACCCGCCCTGTGGAACGCCCTCCCGCCAGATGTCAAAGAGAATAACAACTACCAGACTTTTAGAAGACATGTGAAGGCAGCCCAGTTTAGGGAAGCTTTTAATGTTTGATGCATTACTGTATTTTAATATTTTTTTGGAAGCCGCCCAGAGTGGCTGGGGAAGCCCAGCCAGATGGGGGGGGGGATAAATTATTATTGTTGTTGTTGCTGCTGTTGTTGTTGTTGTTGAAGGAGGATTGGTCTGAGGAACGCCAGAGTGCCTTCCCAGAAGGCCGGCTTTCGCCCGAGAATGCTGCCTTAACAGCATCCTTGCATGGCACTGCCCAGCTGAAGAGAGGGACAGAAACGCTTCAAGGACTCTTCTGCTTCTCCCCAACTCCCTCGTCAGATACGACGTGGGAGCAGAGCTGAGGCTGGGTGTAAAGAGTGGTGTAGCTAGGTGCTCTGACACCCAGAGCGGCACACATGCCACGCACCCGGCGGCAGGGCGATCAATGCACGGGGACAGGGACGATCCGCGCAAGGGGCAAGGTGATCCGCCCACGGGGCCAATCTCGGTGCGGCTGCGTGATCCTCCCCACGGGTTGATCTCGGTGTGGGGGCCCCTTGCCAAATGTCACCCCTCTTCAGGCTGAATGGGGGTTACATTTGGCATGTCCCCCCCCACAACTCCCAAGCCTACAGCGAGCCAGGGGAAGGAGGAGAGCCGCTGAAGCAGCTTCGACGCTTTGGCTGCTTGCCCGGCTTGGGGTAGTGGTGGGGGACGCCGAATGTCACCCCCTTCAGGATGGTACCTGGTGCGTACCGCGCACCCCCCCGCACGCCTGTTGCTACACCCCTGGGAGTGAGAGGTGTCAGGGGATGGTGGCCCCTTGCCTAGAAATATTGAGAGGGCTGAAGCCCCTTCCATCCCCTATAGCTTGTACCCCTGGCATGCAGTCCAGCTGAGGAGATGCAACAGCAGTGCTGCCACACTCCTCCACTCCGCCGGAGGGTCAAGCCAGACCTGGAAGTGGAGCTGTAGCCAGGCAGTGCACAGCCCAGCTGAGGAGAGAGAGTCAACAATGCTGTTGACTCCCCTGTCAGGCTAGACCTGGGAGTGGAGCTGCTACAGAGGCAGCTCCCTTGCGCACTGAAGCCAGGCTCCAGTGAGGGAGCCTGTTGTGGGGGGCACCTGGATGAACCCCCTTCTCCAAAGTGCATCCTGGGCCACAGCCCCCTCAGCCCCCCCATGCTATGCCACTGGATCAGCCTTCCCATTTTGGTGCCTTACAGAAGTTGTTGAACTCCCACCAGCCCTAGCCAGCATGGCCAATGATCAGGGATGTTTGAAACAGTAGTCCAAGAACATCTGGACTACAGATGTTGATGGCTGGTGTAGACAGAGTTAGACTGAGTAATGGTCTGATTTATACCAAGTCCTATGTCCTAAAATACTTGTGAATAATTGACAGGATGCTTCTGAGAGCATGTTCAGACTATTCATTTGTTTTCAGAACCAGAACTGAGCTTACATCATCATCATCATCATCATCATCATCATCATCATCATCATCATTATTTGTTGTTGTTGTTGTTGTTTCCATTTATATCTGACTTTTCTTCCAAGGAGCTCAAGGTGGCATACATGGTTCTCTTCTTTCCCCCATTTTATCCTCACAAGCCTGTGAGGTAAGTTTCACACTCACACCCACAATTATTGTACTACATTTAAGCATTCTTCATATAGCCAGCTAATTGGGGGGGGGTAGCCTTTCAACTGTTGCTTTTATAAACCAGAAAGTGGTCAGAAACCCTTGCTGGTTTACTGTAGATCTTGACCTGTTTTCTTCCTGACCCTGGATTTTATATGGTTGGAAGATAGGCATTGGCACGTTTCACGATAAGCTGGCACTATCTCTTGCCTAAGTTAGCCACAACTCAATAGGTAAATACTTCATGCTTTTGAAATACCTTCAGGATCCAGATATGGCTCACAGGCCCAAAGCAATTGTTTCACTCACAGATTGGCTACACCTCATCTCAATTCCACAGGGCTTCCAGGGATTTGAATGGCGGATTTCATCGCAACGTACCCCAAAGGTAATGTGTGGGAGACACAAAGAAGCCACGAGGGGTGTCTGGAAAGAAGAGATTATCTCTTGCATGTGAAAACAAGCCCTCAAGTGATCTTCTAGAAAAGGAAAAAGTGATTTAACTGAACCCGCAAATTCTTTCTCAGCCATGTTCAAAGCAGCTCCCATATGAATGGGTACAGCTTTGTGGAAGTCCAACTATTCTGGAGCACGCAGAGCAAGTGCAGCCGTCTTAGTTCTTTACATAACAGGCATCACCAAGATGTCTATGATGCTTCATTAGTCCATATTTCACAAGCCTTGCATACTTCAGATGCTTAAGCCATCAAAGCTACCAGCAGTTTACAGCCCGGTTCCTGTGCAGAATTATTAGGCATGTTCAGCACTGATTTCTTTGTATTTGGTTGTGTGGCTCAGGCATGGCATCGAGCTGCTGCAGAACGAGGCATGGACAACACTGATTATTATTATTTTTAAAAAATTTAGTTTCCATTCCGTTTGTAAAAAAGGAACATGTCCAAGGAATTGATCCAACCTGAGCTTTAGATTCCTTTGTTTCAAGTGCTGTTCAGATGTTTCTTTAAACCGCCCTGCTCCAGACTGTGAGTGACCAAACAGCGAGACAAAGCATTTTTATCATCTTCAGCAGGCAAATGAATATTGGGGCTGCGATATTCCAGGAATGTCCGAAGTAATGAGTTCCAAATCGGCACAAAGTGTGTTGGCAGACTTGAGCTGTGTTCTACTTGACATGTGTACCTAATAAAACCATACCAAGCTGCAAAAGAAGAAGTCGTTTTTAATCTGGCCTTTAGCTCTACAGACTTTTTGTCCGCTTTTCTACCGTTGCAGAAAAAGCAAAACAAAACAGACTTTAGTGTACCAGTGTTCCGCACCAGGGCTCTTTGAATCGTTCCAAACTCCTGCTCTAGTCATTAGTTTCTGTGTACTTTGGAGGCCCACATAAGAATTCATGGGATCAGGCCGTCAGATTCATTTTCTTCTTGCAAAATACTCATGACTGTGCAGTCTGAATGATAGTTTGCTCCTCTGGCAGCATGGCAGATGTTTGTACTGCAACGAACTGTAGCTTTACCCTAGCTCAGTGGTAGAACATCGGCCTTGCATGTTGTTCTTTCTTTTTTAAAAAAATCATTTTTATTCGATTTTACAGATGTAAATTTATAACAAAACCAAATACATATCCATATCAAGAGTTTTCTCTGAATCTCGAGACTTCCATCATCCCCTCCACGCGTCCTGTTGTCAACGTTTTCAACTGCATATTATTTCATAGTCTATGTTTTATATACATCCATGTTGTCCATAATATTTGTTACATTACAAGTGAGATTAAAATCCCCCTAATGTTTTCATTGGCTTGCAGTGGTCTCCTAAGTAAATGATAAATTTCCCCCATTCTTTCTTGAAGTTTTTGTCTTCTTGGTCCCTGAGCTTTCGGGTCAGTTTTGCCATTTCGGCGTAGTCTAACAGCTTGGTTTGCCATTCTTCTCTGCTAGGGGCTCTTTCTTCTTTCCATCTCTAGGCTAGAAGCATCTGTGCTGCTGTTGTCGCATACATGAAAAGTCTTTTCTGTTCCTTTGGGATGTCAGTGCCTACAATTCCTAATAAGAAGGCTTCTGAATTGTTGTTTTTTACAAAAGTTATTTTCAACATTTTTTCCAGTTCATTATATATCATTTCCCAGAAAGCCTTTATTTCCTTGCATGACCACCACATGTGAAAAAAGGTACCTAGAAGGTCCCAGGTTCAATATCCAGCACTTCCACTTAGGGCTGGAAGAGACTCCCTGCTGGAAACTCTGGAGAGCCACTGCCAGTCAGGGTAGATGTTAGGTTGTGGGTGAACATATCAGACGACACAGCGATTCTTCAAACAGCTCTGGTTTATTTACAGGCCCAGAACAGAACAGAACTGAAGGGTTCCGCCAACCTGCTTAGATAAAGCTCCATTACAAAGCAACAGTAACAACTTTCTGTAACTATCCAATCACTGAACGTCACTTTCAATTCCTTATTTGCATATGTGGACCTGAGTGAAAACTATCTACAGTATCCCCCTGCTGGCCCAGGGTGAGAACTTCAGTACATAACAGTATACAATACTGGTCTAGATGGACCAGTGGGTCTGACTCAATGTGAGGTGGCTTCCTATGTTCCCAGCAGCTGAAGTTGCATCCTTGTACAGTCATACCTCAGGTTGAAGTAACTTCAGGATGAATATTTTCGGGTTGTGCTCCACGGCGACCCGGAAGTAACAGAGCCGTTACTTCCGGGTTTTGCTGCTTGCACATGTGCAGGTGCTCAAAATTACGTCACATGCATGCGTGGAAGAAGTGATCCCATTCGCACCCAGAGGTACCACTACACTGAACTGGCCTTATAATGAGCCTTGGTTTTGTCTGCTTCAATGGTGTCACTTCGTAGGAAGAGTGGCTCTGCTAGGTGAATGTGGATCCACGTTCTCAGGGCAAGGAGCCCAAAAGAAAGCCCAGGATGGCCAGCTGGGCTGCTGCCAACCTCTCAGGAAAACAGCAGCAGTCCTACTGAGATCTCGTCAGCCGCCGGCCGGTGCCCAGTTTGCAAGTGACGCTGACAGGATGTGGGAGGAAAGCTTACGTGCTGCGAGATTCTGTAGTGTAGCTCCCTTCCCACTTCCTGTCAGCAAGCATTTACAGATCGGCTGTGGGCCGCCTGGGCTTCTGCTGCTGCCGAGATCCTGCTCCAGCTTCCAAGGAACTGGGAGGGGAGGGGAGGGCTGCAAGCCAGGTGGAGACTCTGTACAGTCATTGCTCAGAAATTTCCTTAAAAAAAATAAAAATCAAGTGGACAAGATCCTTAAAAGAACTGAGTCTCGTGAGTGACTCTTTTGCTGTTACACCTAAAAGCTGAGAGAAGGAATGTGCTGCGTATTAAGAAGGTACACAGATTATTGTGTTATGTATTGTCTAAACGGGCACAGACTGGGGGTTGACCTACTCCAGACATTTAAAGCACAGCTAAGGCAAATTTAAGCACATGACTTCCCCCAAAGAATCCTGGAACTGTAGTTCCTTCTTCACAGAAATACAATTCCCAGCACCCTTAAGAAAGTCTAGTTCCCTTTGGGGATAATTCAGATGGAAATTCACAGGTGCCAAAAAAATAATAATAATTATGTATGCCACTACTGCGACCCCTGTTTTATTAGCCCCAAATGGAAAGCAAGCGAAGTCCCAACTAAAGAAGAATGGCAACTTAAACTGATGGAATATGAGCAACTTGTGGACCTAATATACAGAATAAGAGAACACGAAGAACATTTGTTTAAAGAAGATTGGAAAATGGTTATTGAATATATGGGAAAGAAATTGTGTACACTTGAAACGTGAGCAGCATTAAGATAAATTCAACAGTGTAAATAAGTTTTGATGGCTGTAACAATGGAATACTGAATGTTTTAGTTTATGTAAGATATGCAGGGATTTATGTTATGCAAAATGAACCATGGGAACAGAAGAAGAGAAGTCATTGATATTTTCAGGTTGTTTAAATAATTTTTCTAAAATGTAAAACAGAAAATTTAATTAAAAATATAGAAAAAAGGAAAAGAAATTGTAGTTCCCAGGACTCTCTAGGGGAAGATATGTGCTTTAAATGTGTAGGTTTATTTAAAGTGGTATGATACAGAAATTTATTTTAAAAAATTATGCATGGCATGGAGAAAGTGGATAGAGAAAAGTTTTCCTCCCTCTAGGATGAAGTATTTCTTCATGGAGCACACAATCTATCTACGAAATTCACTCCCACAGGAATCAGGGATGGCTTCCAACTTGGATGGCTTTAAAAGAGGATTTGACAAATTCATTGGGGAATAGGGCTGTCCATGGCTTCTAGCCACGATGGGTATGCTCTGCTCTATGGTGAGCGGCAGTAACGTTTCTGAATACCAATATTCTGTTCAAGTTGGTGCCTTGTCATAGGTCATAGGTACCATATAAATACAGTGGTACCTCGGGTTAAGTATTTAATTCGTTCTGGAGGTCGGTTCTTAACCTGAAACTGTTCTTAACCTGAGGTACCACTTTAGCTAATGGGGCCTCCCGCTGCCGCCGCGCCACCGTCGCCGCGCGATTTCTGTTCTCATCCTGAAGCAAAGTTCTTAACCCGAGGTACTAATTCTGGGTTAGCGGTGTCTGTAACCTGAAGTGTCTGTAACCTGAGGTGTCTGTAACCTGAGGCACCACTGTAGGTTTCTTTCGATCCAGTGTCCTACTGTAAATAAGAATAGCAGTAGTATAAACCTGAGTGACTATCTGGTCAGGTTATAGCAGTCACCCCTAACCTGGTGCCTTTCAGACATTTCAAACTCCCAACCTGGTGTAAGTTATAGTTCAAAACTTCTGGAAGGCATAAAATTGGGAAAACCTGAGTCACACTCTCATAAACCGATCATACTTTCTTATGTAGACCTGAGCTGAAGTTTCTCCCACACCTCTTCAGATTCCACCCATTTGCAGGTGGTGAAATTGGGGGGGAGGAGCTTTTGAAGATTTCAGAAGGATCCTTGAGCATGAGCTCTGTACATATATGTGAATTTACCACAGGTGGAAGTAGTGCTGATAAGACACCATTTCTTTAGGGTTTTTTTTTTGGGGGGGATGATGGATGTCAATGGGGCAGTGGAATGGTGATGGCAAGTTAGCTAGGAGATGTCTGTCAATCCCTAAATTTTGGCTGAAAACTCACAAGTTTACAACCGTCTAGACTTCTGCACTGTCTGGTCAATTTTCTTTTCCCTGATATCGATCACCAATCCCAGACACTGTAAAGTCCATGGAACTTCCTGTGTATTGCATTGGATTGTGGGATGCATCTTATTGTTTAGCTCTTAGCTTGCTCTCATGAGAAGTCACACAGGCACATAAACAACTTCCTTAGGATGGGAATTGCAAGGGAAGAATAGTAACAATGCACAAATTGTCTTAGGTAATGGAGGACAAGGTGTCTCAATCTCCTCATCTTCAAAATGCTTTGGGGGAACTGTGGAGATATGATGGAGAATTCCCTGAACTGATCAATCAGCATGAAGGTATATTTCTATAAAGAGAGCAGTCTAGGCACCAGAGTCTAGTCTATGTTAAGCAACAGTGGAAACCACCAAGGAGGATTTTATATTTATATAAAGGTGCCCAGGACTTTTTTTTTCAGCCAAAACTCACCAGAACTGAGTTCTGGCACCTCTCAGGTGGGCACCTTTGCCATTATTAGGTAACAAGGGAGGCATTCATGGTGAGTTCCACTACCTCTTTTTCTAGAAAAATAGCAGTGAAGGTGCCTATGAATCCCAAAGACAATGGTTTATTTTTCACATACTGAACTCGTTTTTGTTCTAGCCTAAAAAAATATACTCTTTGCAAATGCTGAGACACTAAGTCTTTCCTAAATAAACAGTTTTTGCAAACAAAAGCTGCTCTCTGCTCTTTTGTTGCCAACTGCTTGTATACACATCACTGCGGCATTTTGCTCGATCGGATGTTTTCCTGCTCTTCCTTCCTACTCTTAATGCCATGAAAAAGAGGGGGAACCAGAGATGATTTTAGCTTAGCAAAAAGGTGTGTAAAAGGTGGATAGGTTTGATACAGTTTGCACTTGAAAGCAAATCTCTCTAATTAGCACCTTCCAAAACAATACAACAACAACAACAACAACAACAACAACAACAACAATTTATTATTTATACCCCGCCCATCTGGCTGGGCTTTCCCAGCCACTCTGGGCGGCTTCCAACAAAATATAAAAATACCATAATACACCAAACATTAAAAGTTTCCCTAAGCAGGGCTGCCTTCAGATGTCTTCTAAAAGTCTGGTGGTGGTTGTTCTCTTTGATTTCTGGTGGGAGGGCATTTCACAGGGAGGGTGCCACTACCGAGAAGGCCCTCTGTCTGTTTCTCTGTAACTTGGCTTCTCGCAGTGAGGGAACCGCCAGAAGGCCCTCGGAGCTGGAACTCAGTGTCCGGGTAGAACGATGGGGGTGGAGACGCTCCTTCAGATATACTGGACTGAGGTCATTTAGGGCTTTAAAGGTCAGCACCAACACTTGTGCTCGGAAATGTACTGGAAGAACTGAAACATACAAGAACTGAAACATGGCCATCCTTTGAAACCCTGACTTCTCTGAATTTTGCAATGTGCTTTGTCGTTGGCATCCATCTGTCTCAAGAGACAATGGAACACATCTTCGGGGGTGATGTCAAATGGCTGCATTTGCAGCACCAAAGTGACCTCTCCAGGGTGCAAGCCTGGGCAGTGTGTATGGAGGTCCTTGATGACCCAACATGCCCCCCTCAGCCTTCCTGATGTGCTCCAAAGGAAAACAGAGCAAGACATTCGGCACCAGCTTGGCTGTATGAGTTGCTGGAAGGAGGCGCCATCCAACCATCTTAGGGACTCACTTTGGATTTGTGTAGGGTTTACTCCAGGCATAGACAGACTCGGCCCGCCAGATGTTTTGGGACTACAATTCCCATCATCCCTGACCACTGGTCCTGTTAGCTAGAGATGATGGGAGTTGTAGTCCCAAAACATCTGGAGGGCCGAGTTTGCCTATGCCTGGTTTACTCCTTAGCCTTTTCTCCTCTCAAATATATCCTGCAAGGCAGCAGAGGTTTAGGGTCAAAATTTTCCTTCTCCTAGATGGGCTACTTTCCCAGGCTGATGAGCCCCATCTTCCCCTCACTTCCCTCTGCAGCATGTGCAGAAATTGCCTTCTTCTTCTTTTTTATTTTTTTAAATTTTATTGGAAATTTTATTTACAACATAACATAAACCCCCACTCCCCCAATACAGAAATACAATAAGCATAACATACAACAATTGTTGTTGCTGTTGTTTAGTCGTTTAGTCATGTCCGACTCTTCGTGATGCCATGGACCAGAGCACGCCAGGCACTTCTGTCGTCCACTGCCTCCCGCAGTTTAGTCAAACTCATGCTGGTAGCTTCGAGAACACTGTCCAACCATCTCATCCTCTGTCGTCCCCTTCTCCTTGTGCCCTCCATCTTTCCCAACATCAGGGTCTTTTCCAGAGAGTCTTCTCTTCTCATGAGGTGGCCAAAGTATTGGAGCCTCAGCTTCAGGATCTGTCCTCCCAGTGAGCACTCAGGGCTGATTTCCTTAAGAATGGATGTGTTTGATCTTCTTGCAGTCCATGGGACTTTCAAGAGTCCCATACAACAATACAAACAACCAAATAAAATGCTTCCTTTATGCTGTATCTGGCCTCCTCATTTACTCCTTTTAAGCTGTTTCCTTATGAATAATTATTAAAAAAATTCTAATTATAACTTAAATATCCACAAGATCTCCTGCAGATATTGAACGAAACAAGTCCAGGTATGTATTTTAGGGCACTGTTTTGTGAAGTATTCTCTGCACTTCCCCCATGCTTTTTGAAACTCTTGTCTAGTGTGATCTCTGATTGCCTCTGTTAATCTAGCCAGTTCAATATACTCTAACAGTTTGTTTTGCCATTCCTTTTTTGTTGGCACAGTTTCTTTTTTCCAGTTTTTAGCAATTAGGATCCTTGCTGCTCCTGTGGCATAGAGGAATATTTTCTGATCATCTCTTGCTATACCTGTGTCCATTATCCCTAGTAGAAAAGCTTCTGTATTCAGTTACAGAAACTGCCTTCTTGACCATTGGACCCACTGTTGGTCTTGTCCCCTCAATCTGCCAGAGCCTGTCTTCACATGCAGGGGAAGCCCCTAACTCACCAAGGGTTTGAGACCCATCAGCTACTCTTGTCTGATTTAGCCGGCCAGTCGAAGCCATTCCTAGGGTGTGACCGCTGTCACATGCTTACAGCTTCTGTGAGCCACAGATGAGACCTGAGTGCAGGGACCAAAGGTGGGCAAACTATCCCAGAAGGAGCACAGCATATCCCCCTCCCCTAATACCCCATTCACCCCACAGTGTGCTTAACTACAGGTAAATAATGGATAGCTCTGAAGCACATGAGTATAGAATTGGGGGAATGCTTTCTCTGATACTGCTGTTGATCTGTTCCACAAATAAACACCTCGCTGAAACATCATAGAGGCCATGAGCCGCCAACTCTCCTGGGATGACGTCTAAATTATGAAGACAGAAGGTAGCAGCATTTGGTTAATTGTTTTTCTGGAGGCAGACATGGCAAATTCTTGCTGCTGGGTATTGCTGCAACTCTGTCTCAAAATAAGCTGCAGCATTTACATTGATGGAGACAGAAAGGACTTTTTAAAACATGCCAAGCCCATTGGGATATATTTATTTCTTTTTCAGAGTGATTAGCCTGTTATCTAAATTAGGCATGATGATTGCCCTTTGCAACCACATCTGTCTGTAATTTAATTTATCTGCTACCCACTAACCTGAACTGTCACCATAGTGTATATAAGAAGCACATCTCATAATTTGATAAGTTAAAAGAAGACAGTACTCATTAAATTCATCCCAGAAGACAGGCAGCAGAGCCTGGATGAGAAATAGTAACAGAAGCAGAAGTCAAAATTGCCGGTTTTTAAAATATGTGGCCCACAGCTTGCATATTTTGTTCCTAATGTGCAGACATTGCCCTCTGTAAGCAGCGCGTTGGAGACAGAAATAATGATTTCTAACACCGGGATACATTCCTTCTGCACAGTTGAAGGTCTGTGTGAAGCAATTTTATGCGAGAGCATATTTTACATGAGACCAAGTGAGGGAGAAGGGAAAGGTGGCATCCTGACATGTTTATAGGCATAGACCTGGAGCAAAAGCCAGAATTATCAGAGACACTCAAAGCCTATATTCATCCCAGCTGCATCTCTAAATGGTCACCATCACTGAGCACTTTTACCATCTTTAAAAGCACGCTGCAAGCCTCAGTTTTCAATTAAAATGTTGGGTTTGTTCACACAGCAACTTTGCCAAGCTGCAGTAACGAGGCTGTCACTTTTTAAAGCATGAAATTCTTTATGTCACTAGTCTTCAGCCTTGTTGGTCTCAAGACACATCCTTAATCCAAACTTGCAATCATGAATGGACTTCATTTTCATTTCAGTTAATTAAATTAATTAATTAATTTTGTCCTTTATGTCCCACCTTTTTCTCCAAGGTGGCAAACATGGTTCTCTCCCTCCTCATTTAATCCCCACAACAACCCTGTGAGGTACTGAAAGGCAGTGACTGGCTCAAGATTGTCCGGTCTGCTTCATGGCTGAGTTGGGGATTTGAACCCTGGCCTTTCAGATCCCAGCTCAAAACTCTAACCACTATACCACATTGCCTCTTTTTTATGTTAACATCTTAGAAGGCGAGACTTGCCAGTTTTCCAAATGCAATTTCAGATTTAACTAACCTCTATTAACTCTTCCTCCTTTCTTCTTTGCTGATTCTCCCCCCCCAAAAAAAAATAGTCCTAGAGAACAGGAACCGCAGTGCAGTATATTTCATTTCAGTGAGCCCAAACAAAGCGCCAATTGCCCATGATGCTTTTACTGGAATTAGCCCACTCGGATAAAAATCCTCTTGATCTGCACATTGATCAGTGCTACTGCCTAAATATAAATCATCATTCCAATAGTCCATTAATGATTATGCCTATGTGTGCATTTTTGTTAATGGATACTCCTCCAATCAGGAAAAAGGCTGATTATGCTGGAGCAGGGAGAAAAATAGGAATCAGCATCTTCTACAGAAATAGTACCGTAACAGCAACTTGTGGCCCAAAATCTCATCTTAGTTTGTCCTTGAACTCCCCCCCCTCCCCACATCATCAGCAGACCTGAAGGAAACATGGCAACAGATGGTAACTTGAGTGCACTTAGGAATGTCAGCAGCATCTTGACAAGATCTGGTAAGGGATTCCTTCCAATGACAACATTTCAGAAGCTTGGTGGGTTTGTCTGCTCCAGGGCATCTTAAGCAGGGAAAGGAGGGGCAAGTTATCCCCTATAAAGGCCATTTTGCCTTTATCTCATACCCTGCATCTCATACCATGTTTATTTTCAAAGTGTGTTTTTTGGAGCTGATGTCATAAAGTCTTTTTTTTTTGGGGGGGGTCTGATTTCTTGGTTAATTCTTTTAATATTTTATGGTCAATAAGCTGCAGAGGCTCAGGGTTAGGGAACTGAGTGGGTGGGGATTGAAACTTGGATTAAAGTTTGAGCCTTAGGTGAAATGTTGGGGCTTAAAATCATAGAATTGTAGAGTTGGAAGAGACGCCTGAGGGGGCCCAACCCTGCCCCCACCCCCGCACTGGAGGCTTGTAAATGTGGCCTCTCCTTTGATGAGACACAAGTTTTGCAGTCTCGAATTTGCAGTCTCTTAAATCTCAAATTTAATCTCAAATTTCATAGCTAAGTCTGAGTGCAAACAACTTGTTGGGTCCTGTTATGTGAAAATTTGGGGTTGGCCTAACAGTACCCCTAGTGAAAATAAGAGGAAAATGAAGAAAGAGACACAGTAAGGTCAAGAGACAAGTAGACGACTGGGTCCTTTTCAAGCAAGATGAACCTAATCATTTGTTAACACAACAGACCCTATCTTAGTGTAAGACATACTCAATGCCCAGGAGTCACCCAGTTATCTTCACCAACATCACTGCCTACAAATAAAAGCAAGAAATGCAATGATTCTAACAAGTAAGGTATTTGTGTTAGCTGGATTGTTTCAGTTTGAATTTTTTAAGCTTCTTATTCTTGCTGAGCTGAGAGCAAAGCTGCCCACACCAGGCTTTTGCACTGGATTCAATCAGGCTTCGAACGTCATTCCTAACCTCAAATCTTTGCATTGGCTGCCGCTGAAATGGTGTGTTGATGTGCAGTTTTTACTACTTTCAAAACCCACAGCTCTTGGCCAGCTGAATCTGTTACTTTATTTTCTTTCTTAGTGACTCAGACATGTCGCTGTTGGCTCTCTGGGATGGAGCGCGTGCTATGAGTTGCAGACCAGGAATGCTTCCTGGATCATCACAGCGATATAGATGAAACCCCATCTGCTACTAAAGTTTAGCATAACCTGGCATTGTTCCAATACCATGACATACCTTTTGTCATGTGACCCGAGACGCAAGGGTCATAGCTCAGTAGCTGAGCACATGTTTGTCATGGAGAAAGGTCCCAGGTTCAATCCAGCAAAGACTGTTCTATGGGCAGGAAGAGACCCCTGCCTAAAATCATGGAAAGCTGCTGTCAGATCCTGTAGATGATACTAAGCTAGATGGAGCAATGGTCAAATGGAGACTCTAGGCTGCATCAACAGAAGTATAGTGTCCAGATCAAGGCAAGTAACAGTGTCATTCTACTCTGCTATGGTCAGACCACACCTGGAGTACTTGTGTCCAATTCTGGGCACCACAATTTAAGAAGGATATTGTCAAGCTGGAACATGTGTAGAGGAAGGCAACCAAGGTGATCAAGGGTCTGGAAACCAAGCCATATGAGGAACGGTTGAGGGAGTTGGATATGTTTACCCTGGAAAAGAGGAGACTGAGATATGATAGCCATCTTCAAATATCTAAAGGGTTGCCCCATGGAAGATGGAGCAAGCTTGTTTTCTCCTGCTCTGGAGGGTAGGACCCAAACCAATGGCATACGAGAAAGGTGACTCTGACTAAACTTCAAGAAGATCTTTCTAATGATAAGAGCTGTTCAGCCATGGAGCAGACTCCCTTAGAAGGTGGTAGACTCTCCTCTCTTTGAGGTTTTTAAGCAGAGGTTGGATTGCCATCTGTCATGGATGCTTTAGCTGTGATTCTTACATTTTAGAGAGTTGGGCTAGATTGCCCTTGGGACCCGTTCCTTTTTAATTTTATGATTTTATTGATACTTCTGTAGACCAACTATGTGATTGAGAACCATGTCTCTAATCTACTGGAAGGGTTGATGCACATATAGCTGTAAATGTGCATAAATCCTCTTCTCATCTTCTATTGAAGGTGAAGAGCTTGAGAGTATGGTTAGTGGATGCATGAAGTTAGGAACAGCAGGTGTGATGTCCTCCCCATCCTTGCAGTCATTCTGCTCCATGGATAGGAGACCTTTGGCCTTACAGATGTTGTGAGACTCCAGTTCCCAAAGCCAGCATGGACTCCAAAGCCATGTACAGGGATGGTGGGACCTGGGGTACAACACCATCTGGAAGTCCACAGGTTCCTCATCCCTGTTCTACTCACCTGGAGAATAGGGCTAGTGTGTTTGAAGTGCTCTATACTATCCATTTTCTCAATTAAGATATGGCCTACTTTCCTGATGGAGAAAGATAACGATGAGGGAGTGTGGAGAGTGAATGCTGCCAGAGGATTTTATTTCACAATCTCTTCCAGCAGACAGAAAGCAATGAAATCATTTTCTCTTTGCAGATCAAGAATGTCTAATTGTAGTTGACTCACTGCTGCTACTGCAAATCTGCCGCCATTGAACAAAGCTTTGCCGAGATGGAGGTTGTAATCCATTTCTCTGAATGTTTAGGCATGAAAGATGTTTGTGGTCAGGCTGATGGTGTAAGCGTTTATATTTCAGGGATGTTGTTACTGGAATACTGCAACAGTATTGAATTCCTCATTCTTGATTGATTGCATCATTCCTTCCCAGATTGCTTACTGACTCTTTGTTTACTTGGTCCATCTAGATCATTAATGCCTACACTGACCGGTAGTGACACTTCAGCATTTCAGACATGGGACATTTCTGTTCCCATTTCTACTTGGAGATACCAGACATTGAACCTGGGACCTTTTGCATACAAAGCAGATGTTCTACCACTGAGCTATGGCCCTCCTATTGTACTAAGGTTGTACTTCCAACCTTACTGTATGTTTGTGAAACGTGGATCACTTATAAACGCCATCTCCAGCTCCTTGAAAAATTCCATCAATGGTGTCTCCGAAAAGAATTACATATCACTTGGGAAGATAGGCAAACTAATGTCAATGTACTGGAAGAAGCAAAGATCACCAGTGTTGAAGCAATGATTCTTCAACATCAACTTCGTTGGACTGGTCATGTTGTGCAGATGCCTGATTATCATCTTCCAAAGCAACTACTCTATTCCGAACTTAAAAATGGAAAGCGTAATGGCCGGTGGTCAACAAATGAGGTTTAAAGACTGTCTCAAAGCAAATCTAAAAAAATGTAGTATAAACACCAACAACTGAGAAACTCTGGCTTGCTAGTGCTCCAATTGGAAAACAGCCTTTACCAAAGGTGTCATGGGTTTTGAAGATGCTCAAACTCAGGACAAAAGGGAGAAACACGTTAAGAGGAAGGCACATTTGGCAAACCTTCATCGTGATCAATTCCTGCCCAGAAACCTATGTCCCCACTGTGGAAGGACATGTGGATTCAGAATTGGCCTCCACAGTTGTTTACGGACTTGTCGTACTTTTAAAACCGCGTTTATGGAAGACAATTAACTTTCCTCTCTCTACTTTCTGCATGCAATGCCACTTCTTTCATGTCACCTCTTACTTGCTTTTTCTCTAGAGCAATTTGCTCAACCTCTCTCTCCTTCTATGTGGTCAACAGTGAGGATGGGGATGAGCAGGGCTATTTTTCTAGAGAAAGAGGTGCTGGAACTCACCATGAACGCCTCCCTTGTTCTCTTATAATGGCAATGGAGCCCACCTGAGAGATGCTGGAACAGTGTTCCACCAAGTTCCAGCTAAAAAGAAGCGCTGGGAATGAGCCTCCACCACTGACGGAAAAGGCAGAGACAACCCGAGGAGACTCAGTTCCCTAGATATGCTGTGGTGGCTGCTTCTGCTCCACCTCATCCACTGCATCAGGCCAAGAGTCAACCATGGACCATCCCAAACTGCTAGGCCTTGGGCTTCTGTCCAAAGTCATCAACCTTTAATGCCAGTCCTGCCTCCTGCCCACCAAAAGTACCTGCAATGACTTCAGGGCTGAAGAGGGGAGCTTGCAGGAACATGCACTCAGAGGTTATTACATTCATCCTCTAAACTTGCAAACCTGGGGTACTGGTGGCCCTCTGGATGTTATTGGGTTAAAACTTCTACAATCCCTGACTGCTGAGCATGTTGGCTAAAGCTGATGGGAGCGAGTTGGAGTCCAACACCATCTGGAGGGCCTGCAGGTATTTTAGGTGCTCTAATAATAGAGAATCACATCCTTTCAAAATGCTTTCGGAAATGTCTGGCAGCGGTTCTTGAGGAGGGATATGATTTTTTTGTACTAAATGCCACAGGATGAATTCAAAATAACCTGGAGTAATCTGACATCATTTTTCATTACATTCTGTATGGTTGGTGAGGATTATGTGCAATGAATTGTTTTTTTCCTTTTCCTTTTTCTTCTAAACCTTTAAAAAAGCAAATTCTAACGTAATCCCCTTTTATTGATATGGCAGTTTTCCAGGGCTAAGTAGACAGACCTCTGGATGCTTCTTCTCTTTGGAGACCTGGCAGGATGCATCTCCTGATTTAGATTTAATAAAGTAAAATTATGCCATTATGCTTGATCTTACCCAGGTTTATAAAAATAAATTCCATGGGAGCCACTTTAATGCTGATGGCCAGATCACACAAAAGCCTCTGAGAACTATCCTTCAATTGCAATCATATCTGAAAACACAAGAAGCTTTTTCTTTCCTTTTTTCTTTTCTTTTCTTGTGAAATCAAGGAAAAGGCTAGATGGAGAAAGAAAGTGGGGTGGGAGGGTGGGGGTCTTCGGATAACAGAAGGAACTATCCAACATGATCATTCCTCTGGATTTGATCCAGATTTAGTCATACTAAAAGAGGAGACCTACTGAAAAAGTCTGGAACCAACTCTTTGCAAATAAACATTGCTTTTGAAAACACACCCATCTTTTGTGTTCCAACCCCTTCTGCCTTTATTTCACTGAGTACCATATCAGCAAATCTAGAAAACAACAGCCTGAAACTTGTGGATAAGGAGATAGCAAGTAACTGAGGACAGACGCGTAACTGCTCTGATCAGAAATCCCATCTGTATCATCAGGCAATACTGTACATAGATCATATATGATATGGGATTGCCTCCACTAATAGTTAATTCCCTTAAAACCCTTCCCACTCAAAATAAGTGTAGGAATTAAGCATGCACGACTTCAGGTATGCCCTGAATCACACGAGATACCCTGGGCATGGTGTGTGCATATGTGTATTTCTTCATAAACAAACGTAAGGTGTCATCATGCTCTGCAGTAGGTAAAGGAAAAGTGACCCCTGACCATTAGGTCCAGTCGCAGACGACTCTGGGGTTGCGGTACTCATCTCGCTTTATTGGCCGAGGGAGCCAGCGTACAGCTTCTGGGTCATGTGGCCAGCATGACTAAGTCACTTCTGGTGAACCAGAGCAGCACACGGAAACGCCATTTACCTTCCCGCCGGAGCGGTACCTATTTATCTAATTGCACTTTGACGTGCTTTCAAACTGCTAGGTTGGCAGGAGCTGGGACTGAACAACGGGAGCTCACCACGTCGCCGGGATTCGAACCGCCGACCTTCTGATCGGCAAGCCCTAGGCTCTGTGGTTTAACCCGTGTCCCTTCTGCAGTAGTGGTGGCCACCAATAGGCAGCCACAGCAACTGCAGCATGAGGAATGCCAGGTAGGCCCCAGGCAAGCTGTTTAATGGTGCAGGGGGGTGCTTCCCACAGTGGTTTAGCAAGCCGATATGTGGAGCACCATCTCCCATTTAAATATAGCTGCAGCAAGGAAGGAGAAGGAACAGCTGTGGGGGGACAGGTAAGGTGTTGAATGAGGTGTAAAAGGAGAGAAATTGGTTGGAGACGAGCAAAAGGGTAGGTGAGGTTGGTGAGTGCAGCAAACAGGGGCAGAAGCCTCCAGTATATATGTGTGACATGTCAGCAATTGCTGAGGATAAGCTGGTGTTTAACTCTGTGTTCTTCCTGTCTCCCTAAACCAGCAATTTGCTTCAGGTATGTCTTCTTCTTCTCTGGTGATCACTCGTAGCCGAGTAAGATTGTCTTCCATGAACATGGTCTTGAACAGTGGGTCCGTAAGTGACAAATAAAATGATTTTTATTTGTGCAGTAAATAAAATGTGACACGAGATGGCGATGGTGAGCTATGGCAAATTCAGTACATTTTTCAAAACCTTTTTTTTTTTAAAAAAAAAAGCATTTTCACAGCGTTTTTTTATATCTGTGTAGATTCCACCCTAGCTGTTGAAGGCTACACTCTCAGGTGTTGATTCATCCAACGTGCTTTAATCTGATACATATGCAAAATGCTAATCAAAGGTGCAGCAGGCAATGCACATACTGTAGTTAATCGAAGGCATGGATGCGCAAAGGGATGGTAGGCTGGCCAGCTCTTCAAGTGGAGACATTGAGACATGCCCTTTGGAATCCTATTCTAAATTAATGGGGTGGGCTCCTTAGCAAGCAATCTAGCAGTCCGCCCAGAAGATGGAGCCTGCTCCATCTGTTGACACCTTCATTGGTGTCTCCATGACCTAGGAGATGGAGGAGGCGGGCGGGGAAGGTGGGGCAACTCCTTTGGAGAAGCAAGGCTAGACCCATTGTCTGACGGCTTTGGGGTGGGCAGTGCGATAGATAGGCTCTGACGGCTGTGAAGAGTGAGGCATGGCTTGTGGTTCTTGCCACAGTGACCGGTGGGGCAAGATAGCAGGTGGATGGGACTCCCTCCTAACTTGGACACCCCCCCCAGATCCTCAGTATCAGGCTGTCAGAAGTGAGCTGACCATAAACCACACAAAGTAAGTGAAGTTGACTATTAGAAGAAACAGGATCTACTCAAGAGTGCCAGGCCTAATGGGCACAGCAATTCCTCCTCAGTAGGTCTTGCCCCTATGAAGCAGCTGTGGAAGGTCCCCACCTTCCCACAGCTGCCTAAGTCTCCTTTTCTCCAGGGTGTCTCTTAAGCAATCTGAGACTACGTCGGCATGCCTGCCTTTGCTTCTCCTGCTTCATGCCTCACCTGGTCATGGGAGACCAGGGAGGAGGGAAGCTTGTCACAGCAGGAGAGGAGACCCCTCTGCTTCTTCACCAGCCTGACTCATCTCTGCCTCTTGGCCTCCCTCCTCTCCTGCTTCAACTTCTGATTCAGGACTTTTCTCTGCCACAGACTTTCCCTGCTCACTACACCCTGTTGCCTTTTCAGCTTCCAACACCTCCTTCTCCCAGTCTTCTCCCTCTGACCACTCATTGTTGTCCCACCACCAGTCCCCAGGCTCTGAGCCTTCTTCCCTTGGGTGTTCATCAGCTGGTGCCCCTGACCCCAATCACCCACCACCCCTGGTCCAGGCAGCAACCTCCCCATCCCTCTGAAATCCCTTCCCAGAGTCCTCAGCAAACTACCTATCTGCATCTTCTGGTTCTGCCAGCCTGTGACACTCTCCTACCATCCGGGCAAGCAAAAAGCACTGCCAAGAGTTCAAAGACGCAAGATGAAAGAAGGGTGTGTCTGGGGATTGGGTGTGGCCCAAGAACCAAGCAGAGAGGCCTGGGGGCCCCACATTTGGCCCCCAGGCCTGAGGTTCCCCATGCCTCCACTGGAGCCTGCATAAAAGCACAATGTATCATAACTGTTTCTGAAAAAGGAATGTGGTTGATTTGCCTAATATTGTAAAAGCTGATCTTGTTTTGCAACCAAGTGAGAGTCGCACTCGCCGGCGCTTCTCTTTGCTGCATAGACTATTTATGTGGGGGAGGGTGCTTTGAGAAGGAATGTGCCATTATAGGTTAACATGTGTGCTGGTCACGCTGCCCTCTGCAAAAGGACAGCAGCACTGCTGTTTTCCTGCCCTTAGGGAAATGCTGTTCCATCTCTCCAAATAAAGGTTGCTGGAGTTTACAGGACAAATATAGTGGCTACGAGAGACCAGAAGCCAAAGATTTATCTGGTCGGTTTGAATCAGTGTTTGCAATTCAGTCCACTTTGTCTCGCACTGCCTGCCTCCCACCAATCATGCAGAGACTCATCCTGCATTGTGTAGAAAAATATCTATCATGTTTGAAGTGGGGAGGGTGGAGAATTTTGCAGGAATTGAACGTGAATGTGAGCTCCATGGAGTTTGCTCATTCACCAGCCATGCAAGCCGATCGGGTTTCATGCAAGAGCTAGAGATATTTAACAGTACCAGGAAGCTGTTTCATACTGCATCAGTCCTTTGGTCCATCTAGTTCAGTATTGTCTACACCGACTGGCAGCTGCTCTCCTGAGTTTTAGGCAGGAGCCTCTTCCAGCTCTAGCTGAAGATGCTGGGGACTGAACCTGCAAGCTCAAGTTTCTACATGCAGGTCAGATGATCTGCATCCCTTCCCTTAGCTACCTTCCCCTTCCCAACTCTCTCTCTCTCTCTCTCTCTCTCTCTCTCTCTCTCTCATATCTTGTTACAGGCCACCCCAATATCCTCTGAGCAGCTGCACATGATTCCAGGGGTTCCAGGTGCTTACCCAGGGTTGTGTTTCTGTTGGGAAGGTTTTAAACATTTAAACATTCCTTTTTCACCAGGCTGTCATGTATTCAGTAGTCTGTGTTTGCCTGAGCTTGAATCTGGACTAAGGAGTCTGAGCCCCTGTGTCCTGATTTGATACATGATATCCAATCACAGAACATTTCAGGATTTGGGCCTCTGCCATTGGCCCTTAAACTCTGAGTTATGATTTGCGGCTTGGAAGTTTAGTCAGCCAATCACATTGGGAGTGAGAGTGGCCCAGGCCTTCAGAAATGTATATAAGCAGTTGCTTTGCCCCTGTTGTCCAGTTCTGTTAGTTCAATAAAGGTTCTTAATGTTATCACTGTGTCTTGCCTGGTGGGAACCCACCTACACTTCACAGGCCTTTGGCTTTTAACTATCTATGACCTTCTTGAGTGGGTGAGATGTTTTAATACAGGGTTTCTTTCTTTCTTTCCTTCTCTCTTTCACTGTTTTTAATGTTTGCATTTCTTTGTTTTTCTTAAAATATTGTAATCGCTTTGAGTTGCCATGGGAACAGTTTTTCACCAGATCTTGGTATCAACCTTCTATCAACAGTGCCACAAGTCATTTGGCTAGCAATAATAATAATAATAATAATAATAATAATAATAATTTATTATTTATTAATTCTACCCTGCCCATCTGGCTGGGTTTCCCCAGCCTCTCTGGGCGGCTTCCAACAGAATACTAAAATTCAATAATCTATTAAACATTAAAAGCTTCCCTAAACAATAGTGTCAATAGGTGGAGGTAGACTTGAAGTCCTCACTCCTGATAAGGCTAGCTGGTGGCTGATGCCTGCTTTGGGCCTGTCCTATAACCCACTGTCCAGAAACTTTGCTTAAAGAGCAGGATTGGGGTCCCCTGGGAAGCTGCCATTTTAAATTCCCTGCAGCCAAAGTTGTTTAGCAACCTACGTACAATATTGCCATATCCCTGGACCTACCCAGCTTCTCTCAGTTCCCATGTCTCCTCAGATCTCTATGATACCAGCTCCACAGTCAAACTGTTATTATTCAATGTTGTTGTTGTTTAGTCATTTAGTCGTGTCCGACTCTTCGTGACCCCATGGACCAGAGCACGCCAGGCACTCCTGTCTTCCACTGCATCCCACAGTTTGGTCAAACTCATGTTGGTAGCTTCGAGAACACTGTTCAACCATCTCGTTCTCTGTCTTACATTCCAGGTTTTCTTACATTCCAGGTTCCTATGCAATATTTTTCTTTACAGCATTGGACTTTCCTTTTGCTTCCAGGCATATCCGCAACTGAGCGACCTTTTGGCTTTGGCCCAGCCACTTTATCAGCTCTGAATCTACTTGTACTTTTCCTCCGCTCTTCCTCAGTAGCATGTTGGACGCCTTCTGACCTGAGGGGCTCATCTTCCAGCGTCATAACTTTTATATGCCTGTTGTCTTTGTCCATGGAGTTTTCTTGGCTAGGATACTGGAGTGGCTTGCTGGTTCCTGTTCCAGGTGGATCACGTTTGGTCAAAACTCTCCACTATGACCTGTCCATCTTGGGTGGCCCTGCTCATAGCTTCTCTGAGTTATTCAAGCCCCTTCGCCATGGCAAGGCAGTGATCCACAAAGGGGTTATTATTCAATAGCAGAAGAGTACTGCATTCATTGTATCCTCTATTGCTTCTGAGAGACTTTTCCCCCCACGACACGCAGGATAAACTGGTAAACATTTACTAATTGAAAAGTACACATACTAACCAAAGAAGTAATACACATGGGTTAAAGTGTAGAATTTAGCAGAGTTAGAACGACACATTTCGCTGATTTATTGTATGTAAGAGAAAATGATTGACTTTGCTCAGCAGGTTATTTGTCAACAGTAGGACAAGCCATCAGAAATTTGGACTTGAAGCTGTGAAAAAGACACCAAAATGGCTTGCTTGGTTGGAGCTGATGTTTCCCAGTGTCTTGGAAGGATTTGTAGCAACTGGCTAGTGTAGCATGTAGCAATGCCAACCCAGTGTGAGCTAAAAGTGTTGATGACCTAGAAACATGATGCTTTGCACATGACTCTTGTGTTTACAATTAAGACAGATAGATACATAATCTGGGTCACGTAATGGGTTGCTTTCTTATGTGCTGGAAACACATAACTTCTGTAAGATGAAAATGAAGCCCAGTATCATATGATTCAAAAATGGGTTTCGTGCAGGCTTCCAACCCTTAGAACACTGACTTTTTAAACAGTGTGTGTGTGTAGTAATTGTTTGTTTCATTTTATTTTGTTATTGTGCTTTGTATTTTTGAGTTTTTATATTGTCAACTGCCCTGTGATTTTTGGATGAAATTAAATGAACAAACAAGAAATAAATTAAACCATTTCTATGCTGCTTAACTGTAATAGTCTTTACGTGATTTATAAGTATACCATCAGCTTGCTAGAAAATCCTCCATGAATTTTCAAGAGGTTTTGTGACACTTCTTGCACTTTCTTTCAATGCGAGGGAGTTGTCTGAATTGCTCTTCTAAAATAGATTATTTTGTTCTGTAAAATCTGCAGAGCAGAGAGAAATCTCTGCTTGGCATCCAAAGCTTATTTTCCTTTCCTCCTGGCGACAATCCAGGGTGTGCTCAAAGCACATTCAAGTATTGCAGAGAGGCTGTGGCAGAACTACCTGCAAACTCCAAACAGTGTGCCAAGGTTTCTTTGATGCACACATGGAAAACCTCCCAGATCTGTTTTCTTGTGCCTAAAAAACACATAGTTTGTACCCATATTTGACTCTGACCCTCTTTTAGCTGTGGGGTTCTCATCATGTATTTCTTCTCATGGACTGGCTTATCTACTCAAGGAACTGCAGATTTAGGAGTTCAGGAAACATATGAGGTGGGCAGTCATCTGCTTTGGAGCCATGCTGGTGAAACATCAGTCTTGCATTAAGCACGGCTCTGCGACTGAAATTCCACCCCATAATTATTTACAGTTCTTCAACGTGGCTGAAAAGAATCCTTAACTGCCCAATATGGAGCTGGCTGGCTCTATTTCTCTAAATTACATACATCATACCGTTTTATGATTTATTGATATTTAGCTTAATGTTTTATGGATGGCTTTTCTGTTTTTACCGATGTCTGTCTTTGTGGTTTTGGTTTTAAATGCTGTACCTACATTTTTCTTTTTCTCATTATCTTCCTGTGTTTTATGCAAAATGCCCAGGGATGTTGCATATCAAGTGGTATGTAAATATTTTTGATGATGTTGATGGCACACACATCACAATTCTGTGCCACAGTAACCCAGATTCTGGAACAACCGGCGATGAATTTTGTGACCCATATAAATCATGCGAGCTAAGGATATTTACATTATTTTCTTATTCATTTGGGATAGAGCAAGGAACTCTACAGGATGCTGACATATCACCTTCTAGCTATTGAAAGTCATATTCTGCAAGGCCTCCACCTCTTGAGATTTCACCAGGCACCTCACCACACAGACACTTGCAAGAAATTTTCTCCTCCATCACAAGGACTTTTAAACATTACTTTTAAAAATAAAAGAAAGCAGAGGTTTTCAGGAAGCTGAATTCTGTGGCTAATACTGCATTTTGTAAGATTTATACACTCTTGTTAAATCAGAGTATTTACACTGGACTCCACAATGGAGTCTCCATCTATGATAGAGTTGCCATATTTCATGAAATAAAAATCCAGAGGAAAAAAGATGTTGAGCTTTATTTTTGCCGATCGCCCACTTGCACCCCACCCCGATCATCAGCTGCTGCCAACGCCAGAGCCCAAACCCAAACCAGAACCCAAACCTTAAACTGAGTCACCTGCGCACACAAAAGTAAAATACAAATTAAAAATTAAAAATCAACCCCCCCCCCAGCCCAGAGAATTCCTGTAACTTGTAAAAAAACAACCCAGATGGGCATGTAGGCCCTCACACAGAGGGCATGTCCGGGTTGGGGGGGGGGAGTTTCCTGGATGTATGGCAACCCTACTATGAGATCTACGCTGGGAAAGTATCTCTCTGGGTACATCACACTACAAAGACCACCTTTTCCCTTTTCCCAGGGCAACCCATGGCCTTCCTTCTGAGCTTTTCGGTCTGACTCTCCCTCTCTCATCATAAGCTTTTCTTGCACTGGCCAAAGGCCCTCTCATCCTCTGTCTCTCCCTCTCTCCCTCTGTTTCTCTTCACTGCCACAAGATGTGATGGCCACTCGCTCAAATGGCTGGATCTGCGTTAGCCACAAAGCTAAACAGAACCTCCCTTCTCACATGTACTTTCTCTTTCAATATCAGATGCTGAGTACTAACAACTGGGAAGGCTGTTGCCTTTGTGCCCTGCCTGTGAACTTTCCAGAAGTATCTGGCTGATCACTACTGAAAACAGGACACTGGGTTAGATGGTCTCTTGCATAACCTTCCAAAATTGGCTTGGGTCATGGTGGTCGAGGGAACCCCCAGAACAGCATGCCAAGAGGGGGCGGGGAATAATTACATCTGGCAAGTTGAAATGTTTGTGCTGACAGGATGACTGACATAGTGTGATGTTGAATTCCTCCTTCTAGCAACCAAACAACAGGCCTTCCTTAGTTGGTTAGGCAACAAAACTGCAGTTGATTAATAAGGAACTGTTTGACCTATGGTTCCACCAAGTATGCCTCAAAATCTATTTTTTTAACCACCACAAATGTAAATAATATGCAAGAGCTAGCCTGTTATGGTGCCCTCCGCTGCTGGAATCTAAACTTGAACCTTCCTCCCAAGTAAATCCTGCTGCTTCAGTGAGGAAACTCATCCATATTGGGAAATCTGCTTATTACTTCCAGTCAAGATCTGCCATTGTTCAACTGAAGCTGTTGCGCAAGGCCAAAGTACCAGCATGATTCAGAGCAAACCACTTCAAGAAACCCTGATGAAAACATCCTCTCTAGTTTCATGGTGGGATGGTGTGACTCAGCCTCTGGCAAACCTATTGTCCTACCTGTGGTTTTTCCAGTAGCTCAGTTCCAACTCCACACAGAGTTCACTGAAGGCTGAGTCAGTGAGCCCCTGGTTGGTATATATGTATATCAAGATTTGTATATGGGCTTTGGATGCTATGGTTTTATCCACAGTCACGAGCTCAGGGCTGATTCATGCTCATGCATGGGCACTTAACCAAGTCATGTGCAGTAACAACATTTGCAGTGGAATTCTAAGCATGTCTACTTAGAAGTAAGTCCTACACGATTTAATGGGGCTAATTTCCAGGTAAGTGGGGATAGGATGGCAGCCTTATTCAATCTTTCTCTGTGTGTCTCTTTCCGTGATCTCTTTCTGGTCCAACTGGATTTGAGAGTGTCTAGTAGGTTGGAAGGAAAGGACTGGTTCTTATACAGGGTACATGTTCATAGCTGTTGCAAGCACCTATTGGCTAGTGCCTGTGCCCTCAGAAACCAATAACACTCTTCCCCAGCCTGTCCCAGGGTGTAACTTTTAACCGTATTTGTGTGTGTGAAGAACTAAATGTCAATGCGTATAAATGAACACACAGCCCTATTTTAAAAAGAGAATACAACAGTGCAAGGCTATTTCATATCAGCGATGCCCTGCCAATTTTTCTTATCATTAGACTTCACTTTTCACAGACATATTTGTTCTTCTACCACTGCTGCAGGGAACCTGTGGCCCTCCAGATGTTGCTGGTCTACAATTCCCAGAGTTCCCCGGGAAGAGGGATGGATTGGTAAGCCACTTTGAGAGCTATAATTCTGTGAAGGGAATAGGGGACTCCTATCAACTGTCAGCTGGACCATAAAGAAGGCTGATCGCCTAAGAATTGATGCCTTTGAATTATGGTGCTGGAGGAGACTCTGGAGAGTCCCATGGACTGCAAGAAGATCAAACCAATCCATTCTTAAGGAAATCAGCCCTGAGTGCTCACTGGAAGGACAGATCCTGAAGCTGAGACTCCAATACTTTGGCCACCTCATGAGAAGAGAAGACTCCCTGGAAAAGACCCTGATGCTGGGAAAGATGGAGGGCACAAGGAGAAGGGGACGATAGAGGACGAGATGGTTGGGTGGTGTTCTCGAGGCTACTAGCATGAGTTTGACCAAGCTGCGGGAGGCGGTGGAGGACAGGGGTGCCTGGCGTGCTCTGGTCCATGGGGTCACGAAGAGTCGGACATGACTAAACGACTAAACAACAACAGCAATCAACTCTCAGACCCTTAACAAACAGAATTATTTGGGGGAAGCCGTGACTGTTTAAAGTGGTATCATAGTGCTTTAAATGTATGGTGTGAATGTGGCCACTCTTCTCACAGGTAGTGCTCCTAGTCTTTTGCAGAAATGTTTTCCATCTAGGGACATTGTTATGTCTGAAGTGGTCCTAAAAGTACTGCTGAACTCGAGTAACGCAGCAAACTATTAAACATTTTGTTGAGAGACATGAATAAAGTACAAATCATGGCTGTGAAGATTCATTTCAGTCTCGCGCATGTTGTTCTGAGAGGTCATGATTTACATGGGCCTCAGTGCAAAATTCTTCTTGGTCTTCAAAGGCTTCATACAAAGAGCAGAAAATTTGTACTGACAAGCTGACAGTTAATTTAATGATCGCCACACAAATACACCATTAAAAAAGAAAAGGTTTGTCTAGCGCTGACCTTTGGCTGCTGTTCTTCTCCGTTTCCAGCCGACTAAATTCAGCCATTTAAAAATAAAATAAAATAAAGATTTTGCCTGAAAGGAATGTTGACTGAGTGTTGGATGACTCAAACACCAGACATTTAAGAAAAAAGAAAAAAAACTTTACATGCTTCGTGAGTGAGTCATAATGTAATTTTGGCTCGGTCAGTGGCCATTACAGAGTTGCCATTGTAAAGAAAGGATTTCCTGATCTTGTGCTACTGAACCATTCTTTTGCAGCAAGAAGCCATTCTTCAAAAATCTGTGCTTTCAAAAAAAAATAAATGCACATTTTAGCTTTCTGTGGGATGCAAACATCCTGCTTTCGTGAACAGTTGCCAAGAGGATGCCCCACAAACCTCTGCCTTTTGTAAGCTTCTCTTGTCAAATTATATTGTAAATGAACTAGGAAAAACCACACACACACACACACACACACACACACACACACACTGTTGGCCATGTCCTAAAACTATTTAAAAGGGGTTATTAGGGAAAACGACAACATTGTACTTCCAATATCAGAGGCAGCATGCCTCTGAATATCAATTGCTGCAAAACACCAGTGCGGAGAAAGTTGTGCTCACAACTTGGTTTTGGGCTTCCTACAGATGTCTGACAAGGAGAAGGGGACGACAGAGGACGAGATGGTTGGACAGTGTTCTGGAAGCTACCAGCATGAGTTTGACCAAACTGCGGGAGGCAGTGGAAGGCAGAAGTGCCTGGAGTGCTCTGGTCCATGGGGTCACAAAGAGTCAGACACAACTAAACGACTAAACAACAACAACACAGATGTCTGATTGGCCATTGTGAGAAAGGAGTTCTGGTCTAGGTGGGCCTTTTTATAGGACATTCAGCCAAGGAACTAGCTTGGAATATGTAGCATCTGTTGTGCATTTTGTCCCAGGTGCATGTATCCTCTTAACAGAGGAAAATAGGAACTTCCCTGCAACACTCCAAGGAACGGCTGCTTAACCTCCCATGACTCCGGCTATTGTTACACACAAGAAAAACCCTGCTAGATCAGACCAAAGGCCAATCTTGTCTAACATCCTGTTTCACACAGTAGCTCACCAGGCGCCTATGAGAAGCCCAAAAGCAGGATATACAGGATATATAGGCAACTGTATTTTCCTACCCCACCAACTTGTAATTCAGAAGCTTGCCACATCTGGATCTGGAAGCAGCCATCGGCCATCATAATTCTGCAGCCAATGAATGCCTGATCCTTCATGAATTCGTCTCATTCTTTTTTCTTTTGTAATGACACACCAAGTGGTGGCAGAAGGAAAAGGCAATGTGCAGGATAGCGGTTCTAAAATGTGCACAGTATTTTTCTTTTCTTTTGTAGCATCAGGTCCTTTTCTGGAGTTAGGGGAATGAAGATGTCATAGACACAAAGATGGACACAAAGGAATAGTGGGAAGAACCAGCTGGGGAACAGCCAAGGGAAGAAGGCTGGTTTATCCTCTGGAACAGGATAAAACCAGCTTGCTTAGTTCATCCTACTTCTCCATAGCTCCTTAATGGAACTTGAGTTCAATGAGCACTACCAAGGCCTCCCATAGTAGCCATGCACTCCATGGACAAAGCATTCATTTGGACAGCCACTGGTCTTGGTGTAGCTGATGTGCTATTGAAACCAGATGTGACTTGATGGCCCAGTTGCAATGTGGTTTGAATGAGTTGTTTTGTTTAAATTGTCGGATGTAACAATACATACAATTGTGTATCATCTGACCCATCTACTGCAATTATTAATAACACGTGGAGACGAATCAGCGTATAGAGAGGAGGTCCAAAAAATATCTACATGGTGCCTAGGGAACAACTTGCCCCTTAATATCAGCAAGACAAAGGAGATGGTGTTGGACTTTCGGAGGAAGAGAGGAGAACTAGCCCTGCTGTACATCGGGGAGGGCTGTGTGGAGAGAGTCTCTTCCTTTAAAGTCCTAGGAGTTTATCTCAGTAAAGACCTTACTTGGAAAATAAATACAATCCAGGTGGTTAAGAAAGCCCAACAGAGACTCCATCTCCTCAGAGTATTGCGGAAGAACGATGTCAGTCAACATCTGATGATCTTCTACTGGTCAGCAATAGAAAGTGTCCTTTCATACTGCATCACGGTGTGGTACGCTGGTTTGA
The DNA here is from genome assembly GCF_965113315.1 of Podarcis vaucheri. Classification (NCBI taxonomy): domain Eukaryota; kingdom Metazoa; phylum Chordata; class Lepidosauria; order Squamata; family Lacertidae; genus Podarcis; species Podarcis vaucheri. The sequence goes on from NC_138761.1 coordinate 25,299,046, forward strand.
CATCATCTGATAGGAAGTGCCTACAGAGGGTGGTGAATACAGCACAAGATATTATGGGCTGTCCCATGAATCCACTGGATGAAATAGGGGAAGAACGTTGCCTCAGGAGAGTAAGGAAAATTCTCATGGATGATTCACACCATGGCTGGTACTTTCTTGATCTCCTGCCCTCGGGCAGAAGATATAGAAGCATGATTAGTCGCACCAACAGGGTAAAGAACAGCTTCTATCCATGGGCTGTTAGGCTGCTGAATGAAAAGATAACAACAGGGCAACTGACTTTCAGGTTTGGTGGGTGTGCGTCAGTAAACGAGGGGAATTAAGACTAAGAGAGCTGAGTGGGGGGTGCTCATGTAATCTCACTGTATACAAGTTGTACAAGTGACAATAAAGTATAAAGTAAAGTATAAAATAAGGTGCATGTAGCATCTACTTTGAAAGTATTGTTTACATGGTCTTTGCAATCTAGAGCCATCTAATTTGGTGGCTAGCACTGTTTCCTGTAGGAGCAAGATCCATAGTTTAACTATGTGCTGCATTGAGCCTTGCTTTCTTTTATCGGCCCTGAATCTTCATTGGGTGTCCATGAGTTATAATTACGTAAATAATAATCCGTTCCAATGAAATAAACATATCTGATTTTGATGTGAATGAGACAGATGCAATGGGTGGAGATCTCCGTTTAGAAACATGAGTTCTTGCACCCACACAGGATCACTGACCTGGGAGCCTAATGTTTTACCCCAACATTTCTAGGAATAATTGCTGCATAGTTCGGTGCAAACCGACCTCTGAAAGTAGTTGAACTAAATCACGATGAAGTGTGGCTCTTCTAGTGATAGTGATGCTGCATCTGTGGGCATGTGCCTGTGCATCTGCATCCTTGGCATGCCTCCAGGGCAGATGGAGATTCTGATTTAGTAAAACTAATATAGCTGAAGCTGAGGAGGACAAAAAAAAAATTAAAAATGAAAACCATTGTGCCTTTTCTTATTTAGTTTTGAAATGAAAAAAAAATACTGTATTTTTAATAATCGTTTTGGAATCTGGTACAAAGCAAGATATTTGTCTGATATTCCAAACCACCGAAATAGAGGAGGGAAGGAAATGAGAAGAGAAAGATACAGTGGTGCCTCGCAAGACGAAAAGAATTTGTTCCGCGAGTCTTTTCGTCTTGCGATGTTTTTCGTCTTGCGAAGCATGGCCCGTCACAACTGCGCCTCTTCAAGCGGCTTTAAAAAAAAAGCGCAAGATGTTTTTGTATTGCGAAGCAAGCCCATAGGGGAATTCGTCTAGCGAAGCAACGCAAAAACAGAAAACCCTTTCGTCTAGCGAGTTTTTCGTCTTGCGAGGCACTCGTCTTGCGGGGCACCACTGTATGTGTTTCGGTCTCAGACAAAAATTCTCTGTTCAGATTCATCCATGCAGGAAGCTAATCCGCGAATACCACCTTCCTTTCCTACATCAAAGAAAGAAACATTTGCAGCCGAAGCCAAAGCATGCTTGTCCTTCTACTAATGGACAAAAATCCAGCGGGACTCTTCTTATGAGCTGCCAGGGCTAGATCTGAGCAGGGCTGCCTTAAGCATATGTGGCGTCGGGTGCAAAGATCCGCCCAGTGCCCCCTCCCCTAGGTTGCGCAGTCCCAGGCGCGCAGGAGGGCGGAGCTGGCCGGCCGCCTCAGCATCTTGCTGGCTCAGTCGCCCCCAAACTTGCGGTGAAGAGCCGCCGGCAGCAGCCCGCTGCAGCACTCTGACCAACTGGCAGGCTCTTCCCCAGACTCAACTCTTGGGCCCCAGACTCTTGGTCTGGCACTAATAATAATAATAATAATAATAATAATAATAATAATTTATTATTTGTACCCCGCCCATCTGGCTGGGTTTCCCCAGCCACTCTGGGCAGCTTCCAACAAAGATTAAAAATACATCAAAATGCCACACATTAAAAACTTCCCTGAACAGGGCTGCCTTCAGATGTTTACTAAATGTCAGGTAGTTGTTTATCGCTTTGACATCTGATGGGAGGGCATTCCACAGGGCGGGCGCCACTACCGAGAAGGCCCTCAGCCTGGTTCCCTGTAGCTTTGCTGAGAGCCCGGCACCCGGGTGCCCGGCAGCCCTTGTGCCTATGGGTAAGACGGCCCTGGATCTGAGACCCTTCCTCTCCGAGTGCCACTGCTCCATCAGATGAACTATCAATGTCTTCCAGGCAGTGAAGTATTCTCAGGATCAGGACTGGAATGGCCACTCCTACCCAGGCTGGACATTGCTCCCTCCTGGACAGGAAGGACTATGAAAAGCTTTGTGGTTTCAGTGGGGCATGCCTGAGCAAGAACATCTATTACTCACAGGTAGGCAAGGAAATAGGACCACACCTTTGCCCCTACATGGTGCAGTTAGGCTAGTCTTTCCCCCAGCATCTGCACAACGAGGGCAGCTATTCCCTCATGCCACTTGGACCCCTGGTTGGATGGGTGTTCCAACCACGTGGCAAGCCTGTATGAGAGTTTCCTGTGAAGATGAATTGTTAAACCACTCTGGAAATTGTAGCTCTCTGAGGGGAATGTGGGCCTCCTAACAACTCTCAGAGCCCTTAACAAACTACAGCTCCCATAATTCTTTTGGGGAAGCCATGACTGTTTTCATAGCACTTTAAATGTATGGTGTGAAACAAGGCCAAATGTGTTAATCATTAAGGTGGCTAAATCACGGCTATTGTTTCCTCCCTCTCTTCTCCTACAAAAATCCCCATAGTTATTTGTAGCATCATGAAGAAGAAGAAGAAGAAGAAGAAGAAGAAGAAGAAGAAGAAGAAGAAGAAGACCCCACCCATCTGGTGTTATGCTGTAATATTTTGCTGGTGCCACGTTTTCCAATTCCAATAGCATTTTATTCCACAGAATAGAGTATGATAAAGACAAGCACTGTCCAACTCCATTTTCCCAGCCGCTTTGGGAAATACTCACTGAACTGCAAAATTGAACAGAGCAGTTTGCTGCACTGTATAGCACCAGCTGTGAGAACTTTAACAACAACAAAAAAACAACCACCAAGCAAAATCTCATGAAAACAAACAGCTATAGAAATAAACTCTCTCCTCTTTCCCCCCTCTTTTTATTTTTGCAGATTGTTAACAAAGTGTTCCTAACCGGATGGGTGTCTAGCTAGGCTTTTACAGCAGCACAATATCCCAATTCACCCAGGAAGCCAAAGAGGCGATGATTAATGATTAGCAAGCTGTGTCCTTGTCTCTCCCCACCCTTCTTTCTGTTCTTCCCTGGCATTAAGGAAATGCAGAAAGGAAGTTGAGATTCAATTTGCCATTTATTTACATGTATGAACAGAAGCCAGAAGCCATGTTTTCAGAGACACACTTTTGACCTCTTTATAGGGTGGGTGGGCCTGGCCCATTTTGACTCCTGGCGTGATTTGAAAGCCAATACAAAGCATTGATTTATAGGCTGAATTTGAGCCTGTCATTACCTGCTTTCACTAGGCACACAGTCAGAGGTACTTAATTTGTGACGGGATTTCATCTCTACATGTGCTGAACAGTGCAAAATTGTACCTGAATATTGAATGTGGATCTGAATTCTCTACTGGGCCAGTCAAAGTGGGCCTCCAAGAAGAATGTGATGGGGTCAAGATTTGCTTTTCTGGCCATGCTAATCTTCTCTGTATCGTTCCAATTTTAGTATATGTGCTGCTGATTTATAATGAAATAAAAAAATGTTTAGAGTAACATTTGTTAAAAAAACCAGAAGCTTTTTTATTAGGTATTATAGAAGTGGAGGTTCCAAAAGACTAGAAGAAATTGTTTATGTATGCTATGACAGCCGCCTGGATATTGCTAGCCCAAGATGGAAAGAGGAAGTAGTCCCGACCAAAGAAGATTGGCAAACCAAGTTAATGGACTATGCTGAAATGGCGAAATTAACCGGAAAGCTCAGAAACCAAGACGACGAGAAATTTAAAAAAGAATGGGAAATGTTTGTTATATATTTGCAAAAGTACTGTAAACATCTTAATACATTGGCAGGATTTTGTAATTTTAGAAATGGTACAGGTAATTTGAGGTTAAAATTGAAATTTGGAGTAGAAATGATATGTAGTTAAAAAAGAACTTTAAGGAACCAGGGGGAGGGGGGGAAGTCACGGGATTAGGATAATCCCATTTTGTTTTGATGCAAACCTTTTTTCTTTTCTTTTTCTCTTTATTTTTTTTAAATTTGTTGTAGTGTTTGTTCTCTTTTGTTTATTTCTGATGTTTGTTACACTTGCAGAAAACCCAATAAAAATATTATTATTATTATTATTATTATTATTATTATTATTATTATTATTTTAAAAAAGACTTGCTTTTCTGGAAGCATAGCAACATAAGAAAAGCCTTGCTGTATTCTCACAAGTGGTCAACAGATGCCCATGGGAAGCCAACAACAGCACCTGTCCTCCACTACACTTTCCTCTCTTGCGGGTACCAGCACCTGCAACGTAATTCACTGCCTCTGGTCTTGGTGGCCTTTTCATGTCACATAGGCCATGCTTATGCCCTCCGAAGAGAAAGATCTCACCAACCTCAGGTTAAGTACTTAATTCGTTCCAGAGGTCCGTTCTTAACCTGAAACTGTTCTTAACCTGAAGCACGACTTTAGCTAATGGGGCCTCCTGCTGCTGCCACTCCGCTGGAGCACGATTTCTGTTCTCATCCTGAAGCAAAGTTCTTAACCTGAAGCACTATTTCTGGGTTAGCAGAGTCTGTAACCTGAAGCGTATGTAACCTGAAGGGTATGTAACCTGAGGTACCACTGTACTTCTTTCATCTCCTTCCTTTTTGCTATAGACAAAGGAGAAAGAACGGCAAAGAATGATCTGGCAAAGCAGTGGTGGCAAACCTCCAACTCACATGCCTAATAAAGCAGAACAAGGCTTACTTGATAATATGGGGAATGGATGACAACCAGCAGACCTTCAGGCAACTGAGATTTGTTATAGCTATTGGGGTCAGGGACAGGGAGGGTCGTGAAAGCAGCCATGCAGACAAATATGGGTTAGGTCAGGCCAGGATACCGCCTGTTCTGTGTTTAATTGAACTCACTGAAATGAAAGTCCTTGAATATACCTTGGCTAATCTCTGCAGTGTCAACTAATTCCTATAATTTGTTATGCTGACGATATTTGGAATGTTACATATTTTCATCACATTCAAACAACGGACATTGATGGTTGCCTCCAGTTATATGGTTTGTTCAACCAGGATTGAACATTGTCTCATCAGTTAAATACAGTGGTACCTCGGGTTAAGTACTTAATTCGTTCCGGAGGTCCGTACTTAACCTGAAACTGTTCTTAACCTGAAGCACCACTTTAGCTAACGGGGCCTCCTGCTGCCGAAGCATGATTTCTGTTCTCATCCTGAAGCAAAGTTCTTAACCTGAAGCACTATTTCTGGGTTAGCAGAGTCTGTAACCTGAAGCATCTGTAACCTGAAGCGTATGTAACCCGAGGTACCACTGTAATCTGATGAGTTAATGGCATAGGAATCATGGAATCATAGAGTTGTAGAGTTGGAAGGGACCCCGAGGGTCATCTAGTCCAACCCCTTGCATTGCAGGAATCTTTTGCCCGACGTGGGGCTTGAACCCATGGCCTGCTGGATCAGGTGAAAAGACCATCTCGTCTAGCATCCTGCTCACACAGTGGCCAAAAAGATGCCTATAGTATAAGCAGGACCTGAGTGCAACAGGCACTTTCCCCACTTTTGATGCCCAGCAACTCATATTCAGAGGCCTGCTTTATTTTAATTTTTACTTTCCTTATCTCTGGTACACAGGGACTGCAGCCAGGAAATGGCATTCTTAAAAAACAGGTTTTTCCAATTAAGAAAATGCTCCTGTGGCCGTTGTGCTAGTGGCGAGGAGACCCTGCAGCTTGACATTTCAATACGCAATCTGCGTCTCATATTTTGATCTAGCACACAGTGTGCCGGGTCGAAAGATCTGCGTGCTTTCTGAAAAATTTCTGCAGAGACACAGTCTTTTTCCCTGAATGCCTTTTCTCCAGTGAGCTGCAGAAACTTATACAAGACCTGTCATATGCTCCTGGTCACAGGACTCTGCCTTAACTTAAGCTGTCGGCATGAAACATATTTTCCATATCTTAATTCATGAAGGGAGTTGTAAAACGTACCACAGCATAGTTTTGTATAACTTTGGGTGCTTGCGTGGAGGCTGAAACCCATGAAAGCTGAGGAACGTCGAGTATTTACATATCTGGGTCACTTTTTAAACATACCAGAAAGCATATGCGCTGAGCATCTAGCAGCCCCTCTGGGTTTTAGAATGCATTGGACAATGATTCACTGTATATCATCCTCCAGAGCCAGTGTGGTGTAGTGGTTAATAGCAGTAGTCATGTAATCTGGGAAACCGGGTTCATGTCTCCGCTCCTCCACATGCAGCTGCTGGGTGACCTTGGGCCAGTCACACTTCTCTGAAGTCTCTCAGCCCCACTCACCTCACAGAGTGTTTGTTGTGGGGGAGGAAGGGAAAGGAGAATGTTAGCCGTTTTGAGACTCCTTAAAGGGAGTGAAAGGCGGGATATCAAATCCAAACTCTTCTTCTTCTTCTTCATCATCATCTCTTATCTCATGGGGTCAGTGTGCAGATGAATGAGACAACAGTTGTGAAGCCCTTTGCACATTAACATTGCTGCAGAAATTTACTTATACTAATGCTACTATTAACCACCTCCCGTGCTCAGACAATGATGTACCTCATGTGAGCACTGTAGAAACTGTATTATACAACCGTTTCAGTGGATGGCTAAAGACTCGTTTGTTTGTTTCTGTTTGTTTGTTTGTTTGTTTGTTTGTTTGTATTTGGGCAGAGGAGGCACAGGTACATGCACACCCCACATGAATCAGTAATTTGGCAGCTCCATCACCCAAGAACCGAAGCTACATTACACATATGTAGGCAGAAAGCATGCTTGAGGAACAGGTTTGGGCCTACTGTCTGTGCTCACATTCTCCATAACTTCTAGCATGATCTGTAGGTACCAAACACATGAACACTCCACCATCTTCAAAGAGATCCGTCAACTCATGGGTCCCTCAAAAAGCTGAGCCAGTAGATTGCACATTTGTTTCCAAATAAGTGTGCAGAAGAACACAGACATTTCAACACAATTTGCCCTTCTTCAGGTTCCTTTCCAATAGAGGTGTGAAGAGCCTTTTCTGTGGTGGCTCCCTGCTTGTGAAATGTTCTTCCCAAGGAAGCACGCTTCACACCATCATTGTCTGTCTTTAGGCACCAGGCAAAAGCATAACCCAGGATTTGGGTTTTATTTGGGAGGATAGTTAGGAATGGCAGTGACCTTTGTTGTTCTCATCCTTTCAGTGGGGTGGGCAGGACTTTTAAATATATTTTCAGATGAGCCTTTTATTTTTAGTTTATTGCTGATTTCAGATCTGATTTTAATGTCTTTGTTATTTCCACATTGTGCAAGTTACTTTGAGACACCTGAGTGCATAAACTGTGACTAATGATGATGATGGTCATTAATTAACTGACCATTCAAATTGTGCCATTCACATTGAGATGGCTACATTTTCACAGCATAGCTATAGATTAAATTGTGATATGTCACAATACCTAAAAGTCACATGAGGGTAAGAAAAAAAAATAGCATCCTTTATTTTCAAGCCAAGCATTATCTAGTCTAGTATTTTTTTATATAAAAAAACCCACATAGGCTTTTAAAGAAATCATAGTTTAAAAACAAGCTTTTATTCATGAACTCAGTTCCCTTACAAAATGCAAATGTAATGCTGAACAAGTCTATTTTTCTTTTAATCAAAGTAGTTGAACCCAAACATCCATGATTAGATTCATTGGATATGATCTTTGTCACTTTTCCTTCTTCTGCAGGAAAAACAATCCAATCGCCGCAATGACAGAATCATAAAGCTGAAAGAGATCTTGGAGGTCATCCAATCTAGTCCTGTGATTAAGGCAGGATTTTCTGGGCACAATGCAAGCGCAGTATTCCTGGCACCCACTTCTTAAATACTTCCTGAGAAGGAAAGCCTATTATTATTATTATTATTATTATTATTATTATTATTATTATTATTATTATTATCATCCTGAGGCAGTCTGTTCCACAGTTGAACTGCTCTTACTGTTAGGATGTGTCTCCTAGCCTTTAGCCAAAATGCTTTATTTAGACAAATGCTTTATTTAATTTTAGCATGATTCTTCCCTCCTACTTTGTCAGTTGCCAAGCAGAAATAAGCACAGCATTTGTGACTCACTGTGTGTGTAAAAAAAAAAAAAAAAAAGCCTTAAGGCCTTTAGATGAATGACATTGTCAGCATTTTTTTCTGAAGGAGGATTAGTAATGTGTATATTCTAGAGGGCATTTCAAAAATCCAGGAATGCTGACATTCACACAAGGATGCTGACAGTGGCAAACAGGCTTTGCCATTGTCCATATTTCCTCACATTTTGGACAGATGAACGTCCCCCCAGGAAGGCATATTAACGTCTTGGTGGCAAGACAGAAAATGCCCCTAGAAGGCTGAAGTCCCAGATCATTTACGGTTTTAGAGGTTTAACTGATCCTTGAAACAATAGCATGTGATGAACAGGACTCATACAAGAAAGAAAAAGAAACATCGCATTCCTTCCAAATTCTGCTGAGATGGTTAAATTGTCACAGCATGGATGTAGCCTTTGGACATCAGAGCTTTTCTTCACGGCAGATTACACTAGAATTATCCTGTGACGATTTGACACTACATCAACTTTTCTGGCAAGGATGCTGGGGCAATGTTTTAACCATTAACGGTAGCACAGCCATGCCATGATAATGACCTGTGAAAGTTGATGCCGCAGTGGCAGAGAATTTGCTTTGCAAGCAGAAAGTCATAGAATCATAGAATTTTAGAGTTGGAAGAGACCCCAAGGGTCATCCAGTCCAACTCTCTGCAATGCAGGAATTGCAGCTAAAGCATCCATGACAGATGGCCAATCAATCTCTGCTTAAAAACCTCCAATGAAGCAGAGTCCACAACCTCCCGAGGGAGTCGGTTCCCCTGTAGAACAGCTCTTACTGTCAGAAAGGTCTTCCTGATGTTTAGTTGGAATCTCCTTTCTTGTAACTCGAAGCCATTGGCTCGAGTCCTACCTTCCAGAGGAGGAGAAAAAGAATGAAAGAGATGCTTTGCCCCAATGAACCACAAAGTAAGCGTTGGCACCTGAGTCAGAATCATAGAATTGTAGAGTTAGAAGGGACCACGAGGGTCATCCAGCCCAACCTCCTGCAATGCAGAAATATTTTGTCCAACGTAGGGCTCGAATCCATAACCCTGAGCTTACAGACCCATGCTCTGCTGAATGACCTTCTTGATGAGATTCAACAGAAACTCTTGCTGAGTACCAGTTACAGATAGGTAGCCGTGTTGGTCTGCCATAGTCAAAATAAAAAAAAATCCTTCCAGTAGCACCTTAAAGACCAACTAAGTTAGTTCTTGGTATGAGCTTTCGTGTGCATGCACACTTCTTCAGATACACTGAAACAGAAGTTGCCAGATCCTTCTATATAGTGTGAAGTAATGTACTCTTGCTGAGTACATTAGTCCTCAGTAATTTTGTCCAGGAAGACGTTCTGTATAAGACATCCCAGCTAATTATTTGTTCCATTTTATGATTTTTATAGGAGCTTGTTCTCATGACTATTAGCTAATTTGATGTGCCCATTTGGATATGAAAAGCTGGAAAGGAATTATGCCATTAAGCATATCTGAGTCATTTTGGCTCTAGATCTGAGCTCGCTGTTGTATGCAAGAGAGGAAAAGGAATTCAGGTGCAATTTTTAAATGCAGATTGACCACTTGGTTGCCTGTTGAAACTTGAGCAGTGAATTTAGGGTCCACAGATACATTGACAACTGTGTCAGTTTATTAATCAGGCTCATAAACAACTTCCTGGAAGGGCTCTAAACACAACCTTGCCCATGGAGATCCAGTCTCTAGCCCATGGATAGGAAAAAATCTTTGGCCTTCCAGGTGTTGTTGGACTTCAGCTCCCATCATCCCTGACCGCTTGCCATGATGGTTGGGTCTGATGGGAGATGGAGTCCAACTGCAGGACAAGAAGCTTATCATCTCTGCTCTAGTCAATGGAACACAGAAGGAGGAAGAGAGGGAGTCTAGAAACTGGATTGTACTTCAGGGAAAGTGTACAGTTAACTCACAGTGCCTGAACATTACACATCGGCCAAGTCCACCTTCCCCAACATGGTGCCCCCCATGTTTTGAACCCCAGTTCCCATCAGCTCTGGTCAGCACAGCCCTGGAGGCTGAAGTAAAGCTGTGTAGTGGTAACAAATAAATAAATGCAAGACAATAACACTGCGGATGACTGGGAAGACCCATTGCTTGGTTATTTGAAAGGTCAATTGTTTTCAACAGCTATTTATTTCTAAGGAGATTTGCTTAGGATTTTCAGCCTAACTAAAATCCCACACAGAATCCTCATTAATTCTGGGCCTCTTTTTCTCAAGTTGCAGAGTATAGCGTTGCCTGCTGCACTCCCATTAAAATGAATGATAAATCAAGAAGTCTCCCAGAATAAACAGCCTTCTTTCCATCAGGAGAAATATTATATTCACGATGTCGTTAAGAAATGGACGCACTTGAGGAACTGAGAGGCATTACATTAAACAAACCTTCTGGGGGAGATTCTTCCATTAACACTTTTTTTTTAATCTTTCAAGTCTTTGCATGGCAGGTGATAAGGGCAAGAGGTCTCCACCCTTTGGGGCAATTAAGAAAGGCGGAGTTTCAAGTCCTGGGCTGAGGCCTCTGCAAATCCCTCTTATAATCTTCTCAGAATGTTCTGTACAGAGAGCATAGCAGTGAGAGGGAAATCCTCCGAGAATAAGAGATATTTTGACTGACAGGATGCATTCGTTTATGTGAATCTTAGTAAGTGCATGAGGGTGTATGGTGACAGCTGGGAGAATCTTGCTTCTTTTTTCTGTCACAGGATGGTTCTCAAATCAGATATTACTGCTGTGCCTCTCCTATGAGTTAGGGCCACCATAAATCTAAATTCTGTCCTTGAAGTTCTATGTTATGAATCTTTATGTTATGTTCCTAAAGACAGTCTTTGTTTGCAGCATCTGCCCTTATGTTTGTCTGTTTTTGGCCTTTGGTAGCTATCATTTAATATGCGTTAGAATCATGAATCAGGATGGCAGCTCAAAGATTGTATAGTCTAGCCCAGGGGTCAGGAACCTTTTTCAGCTGTCGACTGGTCCACTGTCCCTCAGACCACGTGGTGGGCCGGACTATATTTTGAAAAAAAAATAATGAACGAATTCCTAAGCCCCAGAAATAATTCAGAGATGCACTTTAAATAAAAGGACACATTCTACTCATGTAAAAACATGCTGATTCCCGCACTGTTCGTGGACTGGATTGAGAAGGTGTTTGGGCCTCATCTGGTCCCCCGGGCCTTAGGCTGCCTATCCCTGGTCTAGCCCCTTGCTCTTGTAGGAAACCCATCACTGTACTAAAGCAGACCATTGCGCTATCTGGCTCAGTAGCTGTCCAGGGTTTCAGACAGAGGTCTCACCCAAACTTGTATGCCAAGAATACTCCCTGGGACCTTCTGCATGAAGACTGATGCTCTACCACTGAGCTACAGTGGTGCCCCGCAAGACGAATGCCTCGCAAGATGGAAAACTCGCTAGACGAAAGAGTTTTCCATTTTGGAGGTGCTTCGAATCTCCTATGGGCTTGCTTCGCAAGACCAAAATGTTTTTTCCCTCCCCCCTTTTCCTAAGCCGCTAAGCCGCTTATCAGCTGATCCGATAAGCCGCTAAAAGCCGCTAAAAGCCGCTAATAGCGCTAATAGCGCTAATCTGCTAATCCGTCAATGGGCTTGCTTCACAAGACAAAAAAACCACTAGACGAAGAGAATCACAGAACGGATTCTTTTCGTCTTGCGAGGCACCACTGTATAGCCCTTGTTCCACCATCCATGTGACAGCTCTCCAAATATTAAGGACAGGAGCCATATTATCTCTTCATTTTCTTTTGTCCAGGCTAAACATATCAAAATCCTCCCACGTTTCTCCAGGCCCCCACTGTCTTGGTCACCCTTCTCTAGACATGTCCCAGTTTGTTGGTACTCTTCTTCAGTGCTATTTTTCTAGAAAGAGAGTTGCTGGAACTCACCAGGAATGCCTCCCTTGTTCTCTTATAATGGCAATGGCACACACCTGAGAGGTGCCGGAACTGAGTTCTAGTGAATTCCAGCTGAAAAAAAAAAGCCTTGCCCTTTTAAAACTATGATCCTCAAGATAGGACACAGTATTACTGCACTGCCCAGTACTCAGTCACTAGAGTTGTCATTCTTCAACATTCAGTTTCCTGAAATTTAGACCAGAGCTTTCTAAACTTTTCATGTTGGTGACACACTTTTTAGACACGCATCATTTCGTGACACAGTAATTGAGTTTTACTTGCAAACTGGAGGTTAAACTAACCCCTTATTAAGAGATATTATTAAGAGATATGGACGCATACTGCCTAACACACCCACACACTGCAGCCGATGCACTCAAGTGCCACAACACACAGTTTGGAAAGCTCTTATCCTCCATGAGGTCTTTAATTTTCAATTTTTTGAAAATTTGAGGGCTTTTAAAAAGAATCACAAATTGTGAGGTGGAAAGGAGAAGAACTGAAGTGTGGAAAAATGAGGAGACTGAGAGGAACCGAAATTGGCATGTTTGCCCATTCCTACAGTCCAGCAGCTGTGGTCCACTGTGGACTGTTGATAACATATTGGGCAAGTATTATTTCCCCTTAATCAACCAAGCAAACACATGCACATGGCTTTTTAATCTGTGGCAAGCAGGCAATCTCAGAGCATTTAAGGAAGAACACAGCCATTCACAATGTGTGAGTGTGCACGGCTAGCTTGGGGGCAGGGACACTTTGTATGGAAACGAGGGCGTTACAAGTGTGTCCTGATTTTCATGTGTGAAATCTTGGAGCATTTAGGGCCGGTAAGGAAGGCTCGGGACATTTGATTCATTCTCTGCCCCAGGCAAAACGAAGGCTTGGCAGGCAGCTAGCAAGTTCTGCAGCATTTATTATTTTATTTTATTATTTTTTTAAAAAAATTACACTTCATTTATCTTTATTTTAGGGCTGAGGTCGCTCCCCATGGTGAAATGAGACTCTATACTGCATAGGCTTAAATATTAGCAGGCTGCTGGAGAACAGGGGGCTTATTATTAAACAAAGCCTGACTTTTCTGGAGACTTGTTTGGAGAGATGTTGCACCTACAGAACAGAGAAAAGGGAATTCTGGATTTATTTTTTAAAAAAGGTCAAAGCATTGGCGAGTGGAAGATTGATGAATGAAAGATGGTGAGTGTGATCAGAACAGGGGCTTGATAGTTTGTTTTGTATTCTTTGTCTAACAACACTCCCTTGTAGCTATGGGCAGAGCTGTAGCGGGGGGCCAAATCAGGTTTTTTGCCCCCTGGTGAAGCCTCCTGAGGGGTACCACTGAGGCTCTCAGCGTTTGTGTGTGTGTGTGTGTGTACTTTGACCTGGGTGAAATAAACTCCAGTGAGTTCAAGATGGCCTCCTCAATTAATCCCTAAAACAACCATGTGACTGACTCAAGGTCACTTAATGAGCTTCATGGGTGAGTGTGGATTTGAACCTTTGTCTCTCAGGTCATAGTTTGGCGCTCTAACCACAATGGCTCTTAGCTGATGGGATTGCACTGGCTGAGAAGTTCACAAAATTACCCTTGCAGATATAATGGTGCATTTCAGAACAAACATAAAAATAACTAGAGGAGATGGCATGAAAATGTGGTGTGTGAGAGAGTATATCCCCAACAGAAACAACAAAACAAAATCAGCTTCCTTTGTAAAATCCTGTGGCAGGCAAGGTCATTTCCTTTCTGAAACTTTCGAGAATAAGGAATCTTCTGGCCAATTTCCCTCTTTGCATATATCATATAGTTCCTCTATAGAAATTTGTGACATGAGAATGTGTGTACAAAGCACTTCCAGGACCCTGGAGGCACTGGGTGTTTCCTGCCATGTCAATAAGCTGAGAGCAAAAGTTTAGTCTTCCTGAGTCCATGAGCCACAGCAAAGCAAGCCTTCTAGTTGCAGGGTCTCTGGCTAAGGATGCCTATTCAGAAGTAAATTTCCCTTGATATGAACTGTACAAAACCATCGGGATTTCAAAAGAACTACAGTGGTACCTTGGTTTATGAACTTAATGCGTTCGTTCTTAAACCAAAGCATTTTTTAACCAAGGCGTGCTTCCCCATAGCAGTGGGGGACTCAATTTACAAATGGAACACTCTCAACATTGTTCTGCTTCCAAGGCAAAGTTCACAAACCATAACACCTACTTCTGGGTTTGCAGCGTTCTTAATCCAAGTTGTTCATAAACTAAGCTGTTCTTAAACCAAGGTACCACTGTAATAAATAGAGATGAGCATATGCCTTGGTGTAGGCATCAATCTTACGTCAAAGGTTTTCTGCTGCTGTGGCCTGTTGTAGCATTTTCCATTGGAAATGTCAGGGAACTGACATCGGAGCTAGAGGCGGAGGGAAGGCTCTCAAATGATGCTGGAGAAGGGCCCAGCAGGGAGAGAGGCAGCTCCGCAGATGGGGAAGCTAATCAGCGCAGCATCAGGGATATAGAGGGGCTGATGGGGGAATCGGTGAGAGGGCTCCAGGACTCTTCACCAGACACCAGCGGGGAGAGCACGGGTCCTCCGCTACCCACGCTCACCCTGCGCAGAAGACTTCCGCGCAGAGAGAGTAGGAGGAGACTGGGTGTCAAACAACTTTTATGTTGGAAAAGATTTAAGAAACGCCCATTGACGGATTCTGCTAGCGACTGAGGCAGCCACGAAGTGAAGGGCTGCCCAGACTGAAAGGTTTAGCAAGACAACAAAGCCTGGAGAGGCAGCAACTTACGCACGAGCAACCCATACACATTACAGGAAAGGACCAGAGTATTAGAATACAAGTTTCACACATAAATAATCTCCCCAACAGCTCCAGTTAAAGCAGGGAATGGGGAATCAATGTTGCTGGTCTACAGCTCCCATCTTCCTTGACTATTGGCTGTGCCAGCTGGGGCTGAACTATGACCTCCCTCAACCCCTGTTGTAATTCTGAACTGTCTTCCTCTTCTCAGGAAGGGTCAGGCTGGGGAGGCTGTGGTCTCCACCATTCCTCTTCTGCCCAGTCCCTGACACCCACAAACAATTATTTGCACCCCCCCCCCCTGCTAAAAAGTCCCATTCATTTCAGAATTTGCCAAAATTCCAAGTGACCAGAAGAGGCTTTTCATGTACATGACTACTGTTGCCCGGACACTATTAGCCCAGAGATGGAAAGAAGCCACACTCCCAACCAGGGAAGAATGGCAGATTCAACTGATGGACTATACAGAAATGGCAAAACTGAGGGGAAGAATTAGGAATCAGGAAGACCAAAATTTCAATAAGGAATAGGGGAAATATATAATTTACTTTAAAAAAAAATCATTGTAAACAATTAAAATTATTAGAAGGATTGGAATGACACTTGTAGTCAAAAGTTGGGCTATGGTTTTATTGAAGATTTAAAAGAATTGGATTAACAGAGAAGCTGCAGGAGAAAAAGTTAATATAAGGACGTAATTCTGGGAGAAGGGAAGCCAAAGGTAACTTATGGAAATTGTCTTATGTGTTTGCTTTATGATTGTTTGTAAACCTGAACATCTAAATAGAAGAAGAAGAAGTCCTGTTCATTGTAACCTTTCCTCATCAGAGTATAACTGCAGCCCATTAATCACCTTGACAGCCCCCCAACAATATCCTTTTTCAGATGTTGTGACCAGAGCTCTACATGGCATTGCAATATTTTTGTTGATAGCAATACCAGGAATCCTTTTAAAGTGGAAAATATATGGTGGTAATGTAAATACTTGACAACATCCTTCTCTGGAGGAAACGAAGTGCCCATCTGCATTTAGGGCTCATCTCACTTCCTTGTTAGGGCTTGTCTAAGTGCCCGGCATTTGTCAACAGCATAAATCAATCTTCCTCCTTTAGTCTGCCTTTATCGTACCATCAAGGTGGAGGCAGAGCTAACCCCTACAGCCATAAAATGTTAAATGAGCAAATGCGTGAAACTGATTTAACGATTTACTATTTTTGAAGAGGGCGCGGATCCCTATAGTTTCGTTTATATGTATGGACTGAAATGTTCATACTGGGTGCACACAAAAATGCATATACTGAGGTAAAGTGTCGGTAGGTTCTCCAGTCAAACAGCAGATACAAAAATTCACATACTAAAGTGCGCAAGAAAATGCATATATTAATGGAAATAGGGTACAAAATGCAGCATATGCACATCTAACAATGTTTTTACTCTCGTGTTTTAATATATTTGTTTTTTTATATCATTTTAATTCCATTATCGTTTAATTACTTTTAAACTTTTATCTATTATACGTCTTTAGCTATCTGTGTTTGTTTCAATGTGTGTGAGCTGCCTTGAGTCCCAGTTCTGGGATAAAGGTGGGCTATACTTTAAATAAAGACATAAATGTGGGAAGGGCTCTGCAGAAGTATGTATATTAGGCAAATTTACATAGAAAAATGTGTATATTTCACAAAAATGCTTTAATGATGACTTAGAAAACAAAACAAAACTGCAGACTGATGCAGAAATCAGAAAAACTGACTTTCAGATTGGAAAAATGATATATTGAAATAAACCAAAGCCATCAAATTTCCCTGTCCCTTGATGTTAGACACTTCTTTGAATCATGTGATTCTTTCATTTATGGTGGAGGATATGGGCTCAGTTGGGATTGTTAATGTGTGCAGATGGGGTGTGTGTGTGAAACATTTACTTTACTGACCCTGGCTCAAATTAAATCCTTTATTGAGACCGTGCTGTTGCGCATTTGTTAATTTCTAAAATTTGTCCCCTTCACACTGTTTTCTGAGTGAAGATCACCCCCAAGAGCAGCCTTCCCCCCCCCTTTTAATGGGTAAAGCAAGATGGGGGAAAAAGAGATCCCTCACAACACCCAGTCCCAAATATGGGTTTGAAGTGAAGCAGAGTGAATCATGGGATTTGCTTTGGGTGTGCCATTGGAACATGCGAAGTGGGAGGGACCCCTGAGTGTGTTCATTACTACTTAGGAAAGTGGCTGCTGGGAACTTCGTAACACTAAATGGTTTGCAGAATGGGGTGCAGACAGGACTTCCTCATTTTATGCACTCAATGGAGGGAACCTCTCAGATGGAGCCTTCCCTTGTCTGGAAGCCACAGAGCCAGGAGAGAGGGAGACAGGTGGCATAAACAGCTGCAATAAAAATTACAATGTGTTCGTCTGTTGGAAAGTGTGTCCAACTAAGATCCTTGGGGATGTCTGATCCTGACTCAGGAAGAAATCAGGAAAGAATTTCACAGCCTGTTCCGCACAAATGTCTGGGATTTGATACAGATTGTGCAACTTCCAGGTAGATATCAGCTACATTGCCTCCCCTTTTCAATAAATTAAGCACTGGCTCATGATATTGTTGACTGGGCTTTAAATCAAACTGCTTACATATGCTGCAACCAATGCTTTTTATTATGGTACTCACTAGTACAAAGTACCATCACCTTTCTTTTTCTTTTCTTTTTTACTGTCAATGGCAGCCATTTTGTGCCGGCATCCATGGTACATTTATCAAGATATGAGTACCAGCACATAATAGTGGTGGTTGTTGTTGTTATTATAAAAAGCACTAGCTACGGCTGCCTTATTTTTTTTATTTACCATTGACAGTACCTATTTTGTGGTACCCAAAATGGTCAATCACTATACTCATTGTTGGGTGGAATTCTGATTTATAGTACCGTTGGTGTGTGTAAGACAGGGCTACAGTGAGCCTTTCTCACTAGTGGAACAGACACATTTCTAGGTGCCATGAATACATAGATGGCACTATATAAATGAGTGTGGAAATGAATAAAAAAATAAATATCGCCATCACCAAAGTGAGGTCCTTCCAATGGTTCCCGTCCCATCTGCTACAAATCAATTTCTGATGTCATTACGACCATATTATCTACTACTGTTCTGGTTAATTGCTTCTATATTGCAAATGGTGAGCATACCCTAGACGCATCATTTGCACACAACATTAGTTGTTTTGCTTGAGAGTATTTGCTTGTGAGTTTTTGTCTTCATTCAACTAAAGTAACTAAAACTAAGGATGGGATTAAATTAAATTGACTGTAATGATGAAATAACCTCTCTCTTTTTTTAATGCTGAGTGATTATAGTGAAAAGAACAATACTGAAGGGCCACTAACTTCTGCAAGTGGTTTGGAACCGGCATTTATTGCTTAGAAAATAAAACACAGTGCATAAATTAGGCAAGGAATAGGCACCGGGCTTGACTCACTAAACACTGGTTTTATGAATGCCCTAAATCTGCTGCATTTACAAGGACACTCAATTTCCCCATTATACTATTAGCTAATCCCAGGAATTACACATTTACAATTTACAGACTACTGGACATTTTCCCTGCTGATGTAAATCTTTTTGTGATGTGTTTCTTGTTAGGTGCTTTTTTCTTACGGCTGAGAAAAAAGTTCACTGGGTAACTTAGGCAGGGGCAGTTGTTTGTCTTTTAATGGTGGGAAAATCAATATCCACCAATACATATGTTTATAGGGTGACTTTGTTTTGCTGGTTTTCAGTAGTGGTTGGTAGAATGGTGCTCACTAGAACTTTCGTCATACCATCCTGACCACTTCCTAAGTTCAGAGAAGAAGTGTGTGTCTCATCTATGGTGGAAGCATGTTTAATATGGGAAGAGACACTATCTGCATTCAGATCGTGGAGCACCCTGCTCCATGAAGGGCACTTCTTCAGCATTCATCTCCTTCCTGGGGTTCTCTTGAACTGGAAACATATAGCACAATGTTACAGGTAGTATGGGTGAACCTGACCCTTACTTCATTTTTGGGCTTTGGCTAGCTATTGAAGACTTTTTATTATTATTCCAGCAGACCTTTATTTTATTAAGCAAGGTCTGTCGTCGTATTCTCATAGTGGGCGACCAGATGTCTGTGGGAAGTCTGCAAGCAGGACCTAAATGCAACAGCACTCTTTGTGCTTGTGATTCCCAGAAACTGGTATTCAGAAGCATGCAGATGGCCTTAGGTTCAATCCCTAGCAGTGGCGTAGCGTGGGGAACCATGGGGTGGTTGCCCCAACCACAAAAATTCAACACCTGGTGTTGCCTGAATACAGCTGTGCGCTTCCATCACTGGGCTCCGTTGAAAACAGCTTCTCCATGCGAACCAGGAAGTTACCTCTCCAGACAATGGAACGACTCTTCTTTTCTTATCTCTGCTGCTGCAATCTCCTGGGTGATGTGGATGCTGCTAGGAAGTTGAATGTGTGTGCATACTGTGCCCATTTCCTTCCCTCCCACCACCCCCTCCGCGCAGCCCCGGGAGCTGGCAATCCACACTATGCCACTGATCCCTGGCATCTCAAATGCTCTGGCAGCAGGTGATAGTAAAGTCCTTTGCTTGAGGCTCTGAAGAGGCACCCACAGTAGATGACGCTGGCCTAGGTGGACCAATGGCCAGACTCAGGATTGTAGCAGCTTCCTATGTCCATAATAGGCTGTTGTCCAGGGATTCTAGGAAGAACATACATTTCATAATACCTCCATACAGACGTTTACATATTTGATTACGTCAGTAAATTCCTCCTCCTCCTTTCTCAGCTGAACACAGCCATTTTATTGTACCGTTCCTCATATAACTTGCACTATGAAATCTTTATAGCTGCTACCTGTTCTTCTTAAAGAGATGTTTAAAATGCTTCAACAGTGTTGGCCATGTAATGTGAAGCAAGGGTTAGAGAGGGCAGGAGTCTGTGAGAAAGAGAGAGGGAGAAGAGGAAGGAAGAGAAAACTGAACACCAAAGGATTTTAGCCCATGTTTCCAAATATTTGCTGACAGCATGGTCTGGCTCAGGGCAAACCTAGGGATGGGCATGTCTTTCAGTATCAGTTTCTCTTTGTTTCTCATTTTTCTAGTCTTAAGTTCAGCGCTCCACATCTCCTTACCAGTTTGCAAATTTCTCCTAATATACACACGTGTGTATGCAATTATGTCCATTTGCAAAGCAGTTTTCTCTAGTGTAATGCAGTTTTGTACTTTATTTTTACTCATGTATGCATTTTTATGGACATTTTACTCCATTATATGCATTTTTGCATACATTACTTGGCTGGAGAACTGCATTGCAAAATTCAGAGAAGTGCGAATTTTGAAGGATGGCCATGTTTTTGGTTCTCGTATTCTTCCAGGAAGTGAACTGAAATTCTTTCCCATCCCTAGAGTAGACCCAGTTAAATTAATGGAGATGGCTATCTTATTCCTGTAATGTGTTTTAACTGCTTTTAGTAGTGAATTTTAAAGTGTTGCGACCCACCCTGGGATGTACTGGTGAAATGTGGGTAATAAATTCAAAAGCAACTTAGGAACATTAATTTTGATGGCTCTTCACTGAGTCTAACTTGGCTGAATACAGCCCACATGGTGGAAATCAACATCACACTCTGACAAACGTTCTGTTTGTGCAAGCATTTCAGCTCTCTCATCCCCTTTTGGGGTTCTCCCAACCCCGCGAAGCCAATTCTGGCATAGGGGGCATCCTGAGGGGGAAGCCCCACGGCACAAGCAGAAGTCCTTGCACAGGGCTTCCACTGAAAGGACTCTTCGGGTGAATCCTGACCACCATTTTTAAAACAGGGATATGATTTCTCACAAACCCTTACTGTAAGAAATTTGTGGTGCTAGTGAGGGAACCCACTCTTGTCTGTCTTGAAAGTGTCATTATAAACTTTATCTGAGTTGATTAAGCAGTGCTATTTTTTTCCTATTTAACTTTGCTCTCAAACGGTGAAGTGCCATTTTAAATTATATCCTACTTGATTCTGATAGAGATGTTTCTTAGAACAATGCAACACCAAAACCTTGCCAGTCTCAACTGTCTGTCATGCTGTATATCTTTTAGACCACATACTGGTGAACAGAACAAAGGAAAGGGGTTCAGTTGTCGCAATAACATAGCACCATCTCCTGGCTACATTTCGGAAATGCATAATATGCTGTAGAAATGCAACTTTGTTTGCTGCAGGGGAAAAAATGAGGTTCAGCTGCAACGTTCTGGTTCTGTAACTTTCAGTAGCTGAGTGGCCCCTCTCAAATCTACCAAAATTTGCAATAACTTCCTGTTAATAGCCTTTCTAGCCTAAAGATGGGACACGGGTGGCGCTGTGGGTTAAACCACAGAGCCTAGGGCTTACTGATCAGAAGGTTGGCTGTTCGAATCCCCACAACGGGGAGAGCTCCTGTTGCTCTGTCCCTGCTCCTGCCAACCTAGCAGTTCGAAAGCACAAGTTGCAAGTAGATAACTAGGTACTGCTCTGGCGGGAAGGTAAACGGCATTTCTGTGCGCTGCTCTGGTTCGCCAGAAGTGGCTTAGTCATGCTGGCCACATGGCCCGGAAGCTGTATGCCAGCTCCATCGGCCAATAGAGCGAGATGAGTGCTGCAACCCCAGAGTCGTCTGCGACTAGACCTAATGGTCAGGGGACCCTTTACACACACACATATATGAATGATGGGAAAGATGGGATTCTGCACTTATAAACATGATGTGTCCTGTCTTCTCCCACTCTGCTTGTGGACACACACACTGAACACTTCCATTTTCCTTGTTAAGAACATGAGGGGATCTTAGATCTCTCTACGATCCTTTGTTTTTAGAGTGCCTTTCTTCTCCCGTTCTGTAGTTTGATGAAGACTACACAAACACATCAATAGATGATAGCAAATTGTCCATTGGTACATGAAAGCAAGATATTAGTATGTTATTATCCAATCCTATATATGAAAATAGCAAATTCATTATCCGATTTGGAATCCTTATGTTGCCAAAAATGGTAGTGTCCATACATAAGGTTAGACTTGGGGTAACCTCAAAGTTTGCAATTCTACACTTCTATGGCTACCTTTATTTTAAAAACAATAGTCCTAAAGACTGGATATGCTCAATGGGAGTGGAATACTGACTGTCTCTTGGTGTAGGGGGTAGTATAAAACTTTAGGGGTGCAAGAATGTAATGGAGTATTCTAGAAAAGGGTGTGGCTGGCTGGCTGGAATGCTGGACAGGAGCACTCCACACTGCAAGGTGCCATTTGCCCATTACTCCACGTGAATCACCTTTTAAGTACAGTGGTGCCTCGCAAGACGAAAAGAATCCATTCTGTGATTCTCTTCGTCTAGCGGTTTTTTCGTCTTGTGAAGCAAGCCCATTGACGGATTAGCGCTATTAGCGCTATTAGCGGCTTTTAGCGGCTTATCTGCTGATCGGATCAGCTGATAAGTGGCTTAGTGGCTTAGAAAAAGGGGGGAAGGGGAAAAAACAGCAGGAACTCGCAAGACATTGTCGTCTTGCGAAGCAAGCCCATAGGAGATTCGTTTTGCGAAGCACCTCCAAAACGGAAAACCCTTTCGTCTAGTGGGTTTTCCGTCTTGCGAGGCATTCGTCTTGCGGGGCACCACTGTATAGAATTTTTTGTTTTCTTACTCGTTCTGCTTCTCCATCCCTGTGTTATGGAATATAACTTTAAGATGCTATGAAACCTTACCACAGAAGTTATGAGCCCTGAGCAGCCATCCTGAGTCCTCCCTGCCTATGTTCCCAGCTGCCTATTGTGCATATGACTGGCACTGCAATACTTTATCTCAAGTGTGGCAGAGACATCAAACAAGGCCTGTTCCCCTCAGAGCTTGCTAATGACAACATTTGTGCTTGTTTGGTTTTTTCCAGAGTTGCACTGTGTGTGTGTGTGTGTGTGTGTGTGTGTGTGTGTGTTGTGCCTGCTTGCTCCAACACCCCCATTTTGCATTTGAGGTACCTTTTTTAAAAAAGAGCGTTTTGCCACACAGAAGAACAATAAGTGTGCCTAATCTTTTCCAGATGGTAGATTCCTTCCACACCGCCTTCCCTTGTGATCCCGTGAAATTCAAAACGTCATATAAAGCATTCGAGGAATACAGAAATAAAAGCGCAATTAATTCCAGCACAAAGTAAATGGTCCACTAGACTCTTCTGAGTGCATTTTTAAAAAATAAATCAAAAAACATTGTTGAAAAGAGGATGAGGTGGGATGAGAAAAGTTCACCCAGCTTACCACACTGCAATGGCTGGCATCTCCAGATAAGGCTGTGTATGTCCCCTGTCTGAAACCCTGGAATAATAATAATAATTTATTATTTATACCCTGCCCATCTGGCTGAGTTTCCCCAGCCACTCTGGGCGGCTCCCAATCAAGTGTTAAAAACAGTACAGCATTAAATATTAAAAAACTTCCCTAAACAGGGCTGCCTTCAGATGTCTTTTAAAGATAGGATAGCTGCTTATTTCCTTCACATCTTGATATATACTCAGAGTCGCAAAGTGATTTCATGCTCTTTATTCAGCTCATAGTGGTGAGGAGGAATGAATGAAAGTCCCCTCAAAGTATCTGCTTTATATACATTATTTACACAATGGGCTGCACATGATTGGCTGCTGTTTGTGGATTTTAGCTCTGCTTTCAACACTATCCTCCCCCATAGACTGGTGTCCAAGCTAGAGGCGATTGGACTCTCCAACTCCACCTGTCTCTGGGTTTTGGATTTTTTGTCAGAACGTTCCCAGAGGGTTAGAGTAGGGTCACACATGTCCACAGCCCTTAGCCTTAACACCGGCTCACCACAGGGTTGTGTGTTGAGTCCCCTGCTCTACACTATCTATACGTATGACTGTACAGCCATCTATTCCAGCAACAAAATCATCAAGTTTGCTGATGACACTACGGTGGTAGGGCTCATTTCAGGAGGGGATGAGTCCGCCTATCGGGACGAGGTGGAGCGGCTCTGTGTTTGGTGTGGAGAGAACAATCTGGCTCTTAATACGGCTAAGACCAAGGAATTGGTGGTGGATTACAGGGGAAAAAAGGCGGACATTCAGCCCTTGTATATCAACGGGGAACGGGTGGAGAGGGAGGCGGAATTCAGGTTTTTGGGAGTAGCTATCGATCAGGGCATGACTTGGAGCGCACATACCACTGCTCTGGTGAAGAAGGCCCAGCAGAGAATTTATTTCCTCAGACTTTTAAAGAAGAACAATCTGAGTGAGAGACTGCTGGTGTCCTTCTACCGAGGCTCCATAGAGAGCATTCTTACATACTGTATTTGTGCTTGGTTCTCCAGTTGTACAGCTAGGGAGAGGAAGGTGCTCCAGAAGGTCATAACCACAGCCCAAAGGATTATTGGTCATCCTCTCCCATCTTTGGAAGAACTGTACGGTTCCCGTTGTCTTAGGAAAGCAAATAACATCCTGCAGGATTCATCTCACCCGGGACACTGTCTGTTTGCACTACTGCCTTCTGGCAGAAGATATAGAAACATCAAGTCAAAGACAAATAGACTGAAAAACAGTTTCTATCCAAGAGCTGTGGCCCTTTTGAATGCTGTAACTCGTTAGTGTGACCTGGGAGTTTGATGGGTGTGGTGTGGGTGTGGCTGGAATGTGGTTTGTTTGGTTGTTGTTGTTGTCTTGCTTTTGTTGTTTTAAGGGATGGCATCCAATTTCATTGCACTTTGTGCAATGTTGCACTTGTGTAATGACAATAAAGAATCTATCTATCTATCTATCTATCTAATTCTGGAATTCTACTGTAAGCCAATCAGGTTGTGGATTCACTTATATCTGGAGCATGATTGGGTGGTTCCTGCCAACCAATCATACTGCTGCATTGTTCTAGGACCAATCAGACTGCTTCAGTTTGGATCCTATTCAACTCAGTACATAACACATCTGAAGGGAGGGTGTTCCACAGGGTGGGTGCCACTACCAAGAAGGCCCTCTGTCTGGTTCCCTGTAACCTCACTTGTCGCAATGAGGGAACCACCAGAAGGCCCTCAGCGCTGGATCTCAGTGTCTGGGCTGAACAATGGGGGTGGAGACATTCCTTCAGGTATACAGGACCGAGGCTGTATACCTCGGAAGACATCTGCCAGTCACCATAGACCAGGCATGGCCAAACTTGGCCCTCCAGCTGTTTTGGGACTACAATTCCCACCATCCCCGACCACTGGTCCTGTTAGCTAGGGATGATGGGAGTTGTAGTCCCAAAACAGCTGGAGTGCCAAGTTTGGCCATGTCTGCCATGGACAGTACTGACCTATCAGTACCAATGCTCTAACAGTACAAGGTACCTTCCTAAGTTCCTAGTGGAAACAAGCCCATTGTCACCATAAAGCGTCCTCGGGCATCTGGCAAGGCTCCAGCAAAAGCCACCAATGATGTATTCCTTGAACTCCTCATTTAAAAAGTGACTGAGTCCAAGAGTTCCTGTTTTAATTTGTCACAGTGCTGCATGACACTGATTCAGAGTGCTGCTATAGTAGCTGCCTGCTACCACCAGAGGCACCAGGGAAGGTGCCACATAGTCAAGACACTTCTCAGAGCTAGAGTTGTCCCTGAGTGGAAAGTAGATTAAACATCTCTGGGCTGCATGCGCATGAAACGGACAGTGTACAACGTACCCATTCACGCACTTGCCACTGCTCTGGTGTATTCTGAACCCTTGTCATCATCGTAGGACAACTGTGCTTTGTCCTGGATATCTCCAAGCAAACAAACGCCCTCCTCCTTTCCTTTTTAAATTGTGCAAGGCAGGTGACTGCAGAATATATAGAGGACCGCCGAAAACTGCCTTATACTGAGTCAGATCATTGGTCCATCTCGCTCAGTACACCAGGTGTCACCAGGGCTTTTCTTCAGCCGGAACTCTCCGGAACTCAGTGAGACCCCTCTCAGGTGGGTGCCATTGTCATTCTAAGAGAACGAGGGAAGTGTTTCTAGAAAAATAGCACTGGATGTCACCAACCTTTTTGGGCCAGTAGCCACATTTGTAATTTGTAGGAAGTGCTGTGGATGCCAGTCACAAAATGGCTGCCACAGGGGTATGGATGCCAGAACTCCGTTCAACCAAGCTGCTCCTCCTTGGACGTGGCTTCGGAATCTCCTCCAACGGTGATTAACGACCTAAGCCTTTGATGAGGCCTCAGGCACATTCCCATTCCACAGAGTATACAAACAGCAGCAGAAGGACAGGAAATATATGAGCTACATTGCTACGTTTTATTTCTAACTACTCAGACAGAAAAGAATATACATCTGCTCTCTGTGAGAGTCAGTGAAGCAACTGGAAGAAAGAAACAGGAAACAGTAACATCAACATCCGTCTCCCGTGAGACTTCCAACAGTCTGGAATGTAAACAGAGTCTTGTGACTCCAAAAACTGCACAGTGGCTGTGCTCGCTTCGGCAGCACATATACTAAAATTGGAACGATACAGAGAAGATTAGCATGGCCCCTGCGCAAAAACTGCACAGTGGCATAAAGAGAAATCTAACAGTGGCTTGACACAAAAGACTGCCATGCGGGGAGTGCAGGAGAGGCCGAGTCAGTGCAAACTGAGTAGGGAGAGCAACCAGTCTCTCATGCCTTGAGGATTTTTGAGGCGATATTTATTTTCAGGTGCCATAGGTGGTATACTGGCACCTGCAGACACCATGCTGGCAATCCCTAGTCTACACAGACTAGCAGTGGAGTGCTCAGGTTCCTCAGCCCAACCTAGAGATGGTGAGGATTGAAGTTGGGATTCCCTACATGCAAAGCAGATGCTCTACATCTGCATATATTGGCATAGTACCATAAGCAATGTGAGGATTATTCTGTATTATGGCTTGTATGGATGCCTGTTGGGGAACAGCAGATTTCATTGTCTTCAAGGCTGCATTTGCTAATCATAATCAAATGCTGCATGTATGAGAGTAAAACTTGGGGAGTGCATACGTTGCTTTTCCTGTTCCAGCTCCTTTAACAACCATGGAGGCTTCTCTTTGCTGTCACATTAGGCAGTTTGCCATTTAACCTCTTGCAGCTTGGAATCCTATTGAGCAATTCCTATTGAGCACAAATAAATAACACGATGCTGGAAGATGTTTCATGAAAAGGCTAATTCCTTCCCGCTTCCCCGCCCCAGCTAATGTCAACCTGCTCCACATTTCAACCTGATAAATTAGCATGCAGTCAACAACTTGTGTTGACGGCATAAATTGAGCTGACAAATTGGCAGGTTCCATCTCTCTCTCCCCCACCCTCTCCTGTCATGGAGATTGGCAAAGAAATGCTTCCATCTGGGATGAGAGACTCCAGGAAAACCTATTGTGTTTGGAAATACCACTGAGCTGAAGCTTTCCTTTGCTTGAAAGATGTCCTTAATTCAGTTCCAGTCACAACCATGATTCATTTATTCAGAAAGAATAAGTGCATTGGCTTATGAAAACACGAGTTCTGTGCATCAGTGCAGACGCCCTTACTATTTGGCCACAGATCCCAGCCTTCCTGACTATTGACCATGCTTCCTGGGGCTGATGGGAGTTGGAGTCTAGCAAAACTTGTGTGTGTGTGTGTTTGTCAAAAAATGGCATATACCGTATTTTCCCGCTGGGCTCTCAAGGCTTGAGGATAGCTTCCTGAAGCCTGGAGAGCGAGAGGGGCCGGTGCACACAGACCCCTCTCACTCTCCAGGCTTCAGCGACAGCCTGCATTCGCTCCATAGGATGCACACACATTTCCCCTTCATTTTTGGAGGGGGAAAAGTGCGTCCTATAGAGCGAAAAATACGGTAAGTAAACAATAACATAATTTTATGAGTTTGGGTGCATTGACTCCACTAAACTCCTGGGTGCCAGATTCCCTTAAAATTGCCTTAGGGTAATATATGACCTTGAACTTGACAGGCTATTCAGAGGATATGTTTCCCTGGGAACTAATTGCTAGATTATTGCCTGGAACGGGGCAAAAGCAGATCCTCTCCTGTAACTCCTAGCTAAGGATCTAGGTGTCTCTGTGTGATGAGAATAATTGGAATCCCAGTGTGAGTCGAAGTGAGGTAGAGAGAAGTGAGCCAACATCATTTCAGGGTTGCTGGCTGCTTCTGTTGGAGGTCTGATGTCGGACAGTGAATTTGACTGAGTGAGAGCAGGGTGGGGAAGCTTTCTCCGTCTAGATGTTCCCAGCCTGCATGGTTAGCTGTTAGGGATGATGAGGGAGATCTGCCAGCAACAGCTGGAGGACTGTAGGTCCTCCACCCTCATGTGAGCTGTGCCTCCACCTATGCTCAGGCTCTGCGCTTGTAAAAAAGAAACCCTTGAATATTACAAAACGATATATGCCTCCAGTGACCCCCTTTTTAAAGGAAACAAAACCTGGGTGAGCCCTGTACCCGTAGAACTTCTCTCTGCCTCAAGAAGTGGACAGAATTGCTGTAGTGAGGAGGGAGAGCATGTACTCCCCCTCCATTTGCCTCGAATCATAGAAATGCTAATAAATGGGGAGCTTACAAGAGTAACAGCAGGATAAGTGCTTTGTAGGGGAACACATTCGGGGAGCATTTAACAATAAATATGTAATCAATTTAAATTATATGGGGAATTCCTGAATGACATTAGTGTATTTTGGCATGGCCGCATAGTTTAAACACACTTAGCTATTCACAGAGTAATAATAACACCGCATTATAGAATCAAGGGGCATTACAGCATTTAGAAAGAGAGTGGCTTGCCAAACCCTGAAGTTCTGCTATTGCAATAATAATAATAATAATAAAGGCTCGTCAAGGGGTTATCTGAGAAGACTGTAAGTGTATGTTGGGGATTGCGCACCACCAAGACGGGAGACAGGCTGGCAGCACATGGAAGTGGTGGTGAAACATCATTCCATTTTTTTAAAGGTGGGTAGGAAAGCATCATTTGGGGGTAATAGTAACATTATGCAAATGTTTATTTGTTTGTTTATTTAAAATGTGGGTTTTCAATGAGGCATTTAGTAATTGCAAAATGGTGTGCAGCACAGAGTAAAAAAAATACAATAAGCCAAAAGCCTATACCATAATAGTAGTCATAAAAATAGTAAATCCAAAGCAAACAGATTAAAATCAGGCTGGTTAGTATTTGCCAGCAAAGGCAAATGGGAGAATAAATGAGTTTTCAGCAGGCAACTAAATACTGGAGGGTTGGGGTGGACTGGCTCCCTTGATGAAGAACTATATTCAATCATGGCTTTTTGCCTTTGCTCCCCTCTCCCTTCTCGGCAAGGGTGCAGTTCAGGGATGTTGCTGGACCACAACTCCCATCAGTCCCAACTACTGGCTGAGCTGGGTGGGGCCAATGGGAGTTGGAGTCCAACAACATCTGGAGGTGCTGCAGGCTTTCCATCCCTGATGTCATGGGTTTTCTCTATTTTTATGAGTTGTGATTGTCAGCAGAAGCCATTAGAATCAGCATCCAGCTAAGTCATGGGTGGCGGCGTGTGTGTCCTTTAATAGTTGTGTAGAATATGTATGCCTGTTGTCTTTGTCCATGGAGTTTTCTTGGCAGGGATACTGGAGTGGCTTGCCAGTTCCTGCTCCAGGTGGATCACGTTTGGTCAAAACTCTCCACTATGAGAGCTGGACCATAAAGAAGGCTGTTCGCCGAAGAATTGATGCTTTTGAATTATGGTGCTGGAGGAGACTCTTGAGAGTCCCATGGACTGCAAGAAGATCAAACCTATCCATTCTGAAGGAAATCAGCCCTGAGTGCTCACTGGAAGGACAGATTGTGAAGCTGAGGCTCCAATATTTTGGCCACCTCATGAGAAGAGAAGACTCCCTGGAAAAGACCCTGATGTTGGGAAAGATGGAGGGCACAAGGAGAAGGGGACGACAGATGACGAGATGGTTGGATAGTGTTCTTGAAGCTACCAGCATGAATTTGACCAAACTGTGGGAGGCAGTAGAAGACAGGAGTGCCTGGCGTGCTCTGGTCCATGGGGTCATGATGAGTCGGACACGACTAAATGACTAAACAACAAAGAATATGTAATTCCAACAGGTTCCACTTCTGGCATCTTGAATAACATGCTCTACCTGCCAATATTCTCTGTTTTACACAGATATTAATAGTCCTCCCTTGCATTTGCACAATACATTACAACAATGCAAAAAATACAAGTCTTTATAAGAATTTACAATCAAGAAATAGGGTGGGTCCCCCAACATAATACATACATAGCATCTAAGGCCAGTGTAATGTGGTGCATCGTCAGCAAATCGCCTTCTATAGTTGCTGGAAGTCATGGATGAAGTCTGAATTGGGCAGACTTGCTGGCAGAGGTAAGAATTAAGCCGAAGAGGGGCAGGAGAGGTGGATTTTTTGTCTGAATGGTTGTTTCTCGAATGTTTCAAGTTGCTAGATGTGTTGCAAGTCAAGCAAGAGCTAGCATAAGTCCAATATCTCCTACCCGGTTAAAGATGATAGCCTGAAGGGCTGCTGTATTAGCATCGGGGTGGGTGAACCATCAGCCGATTAGTATAAAAGATATGATTCCTACACTTTCTCAGACAACAAACAGCTGAAATATATTATTAGCTGTAACAAGCATTAATATGGCTAGTAAGGTAAAAATAAAGGGACCCCTGACCGTTAGGTCCAGTCGCGGACGACTCTGTTGTTGCGGCGCTCATCTCGCTTTACTGGCTGAGGGAGCCGGCGTACAGGTCATGTGGGCAGCATGACTAAGCCACTTCTGGCGAACCAGAGCAGCGCACGGAAACGCCATTTACCTTCCCGCCAGAGCGGTACCTATGTATCTACTTGCACTTTGAGGTGCTTTTGAACTTCTAGGTTGGCAGGAGCAGGGACCGAGCAAGAGGAGCTCATCCCATCGTGGGGATTTGAACTGCCAACCTTCTGACCAGCAAGTCCTAGGCCACCCGCATCCCTTAATATGGCTAGTAAAAATACTAAAAGGTATTTGAAGAATCGGGTTATGTGAGGATCTTGTGATATGTATCAGTTGGCGAACTCAACAAATTAATGACACAGGTAAGGATACAGTTAGGGGGGGGGACTGTAGACCCCCACACGGAGGTTTAATTCCTTCTCCTATCAGGAACGTCTCGTGGTGTTTTCACGCCAAAATGCAAATTTGGAGAAGCACCCAAAAAGGTGCAGGGGCCATTTTCGTCAAATGCACCTTCGAACATAAGAAGAGCCAATGGCCCACGTAGCCCAGCGTCCTGCTCTCACAGTGGCCAACCAGATGCCAGTGGGAAACCTGCAAGCAGGACCTGAGGACATGAAAACCCTCTCCTCCTGTAGCTTCCAGCAACTGGTATTCAGAAGAAGCACTGATGCCTCCAAGCAGAGCATAGCCATCATGGCTAGTAGCCACCCATCACCCTCTTCTCCCTGAATTTGCCTAATCTTCTTTGAAAGCCATTGAGGCTGCTGACATCACTGCCTCCTGTGGCAGCAAGTTCCATCGTTTAGCTATCAGCTGCATGAAGAAGGACTTCCTATCAGTCCCAAATCATCCAACGTTCAGCTTCATTAGAAGCCCATGAGTTCTAGTGCTATGAGAGAAGGGGAGAAACTCTTCTCCATCCATTTTCTAAATGCCATACATGATTTTTATAAATGCCAAACATGTCACCAGTGTGGTGTAGTGGTTAAGAGTGGTGGACTCGTAATCTGGTGAACCGACTTCGCTTCCCTGCTCCTCCACAGGCAGCTGCTGGGTGACCTTGGGCTAGTCACACTACTCTGAAGTCTCTCAGTCCCACTCACCTCACAGAGTGTTTGTTGTGGGGGAGGAAGGGAAAGGAGAATGTTAGCTGCTTTGAGACTCCTTAGGGTAGTGATATAGCAGGATATCAAATCCAAACTCCTCCTCCTCCTCTTCTTCTTCTTCCTCACCTCTTAATCCATCTTAAATTGGGTGCCTTTCACTGAGGCCACTATTTCCCCTTCCTTCCTTCCTTCCTTCCTTCCTTCCTTCCTTCCTTCCTTCCTTCCTTTTGTATTCTTTCTTTCCCTTTCCCTTTCCCTTCCCTTTTCTTTTTTTTTGCCTTTCTATGGCTTGATTTGCTTGTGAAACCTGCACTGGACAGGGTTCCTCAGTTTATAAAATGTTCTGGTATCCTTCATGATGCAAGTTCCGTGACAGGCTGCAGAGTTGCATAGCAACTGTAACCATGACTTACTCACCCTGAAAGGTTCTTGCCATCAACCTGAAGCTTTCCAGACTTGGTTGCTGTCAAAAGGGTGTGGAATTTCCTTCTCTCTCTCCTTCTTCCCCCACCCCCTCTCTGGATATCTACAAATTTGCCTTGATGCTTTTGAGTTCTTCCTGTGCAAGTTCGCCTGAGGAGAGACAGACCACGAGCTTCCTGCTTGATTCACACCCCAATCCGTAGGCGAGTTAAGCTGCAATTTTTGGTTTTAAGACAGCTCAGTCCGGCTGATATCAGTAGGGTAGGGCTAGGGATGCCATGGGGCAAATGTGGCCCTCCATGCTTCTCTAGTTGGCCCATAGGAGTCTCCCCAGCCACAACCCCTCTCCTCAAACTCTACCTCTTTGCTTTGCATTCTCCCCCTGTGTTTTTGCTTGTATCCTTCAACTCTGATAATGCTTCTTGCTTGTCAGGATGAGGGATAGAGAGATATCTGTAAGTGTGTGTAGAAACTAGCCTAACTCGTAGCTCCAAGTGTCCCAATTTTCCAGGGACAGTCCCAGAATTACAGAAGCCTTCCCGGTTTCTGATTTAACCCAGAGTATTCCCACCTCCCCTTTTCCTCCCCTTCGTATCTTGGAGAACATTTAAAAGTTGTGTGTGTGTGTGTGTGTGTGTGTGTGCAAAACAGAGTCCTGTTTATACTGAAAATAAAATTCCTGCACCAACAAAGCCCTTCCTATAATTGTGAAGGAAAATGTCACCAATCCACTTTAAATTCTTTAATTGCCATGCTTCAGCAGCAGCCATTTTTGTGTGTGTGGAGTTTATTCCCTTATTGTAAATGGAGAAGTCTACTGAGAAGTAATTCCCACTGTTTTCAGTGGAGATTTCTAAGTTCAATAGGATTTACTCTCTGGTAGTAGTAGAATAATCCACCTTTTTCTCCCTTATAGGGACTCAAGGCAGCTTACAGCTAAAAAATAAATTTAAAAATTCATTCCAATTATCAGTTGAAGGTGTTGTACATGATCCCATCCCCTCACACATTATGTTTGCTGTGAGATCAAATGTGGGAGAAGCTTCCTGATGTAGAATAGGATGTCCCTATTTTCATCAGGGTATGCTAACTGCATAAGGGTAAGATTCGCTTTTGGTGCCCTGCCCACTTTCATCTCTTGCTCCACCCATCCTTTGCATGCAGCCCCCGAAGGCTGCCCAGGAGGAAATGAAGAATCAATTTTGTTGGAAAGCGAAGGCCTTCAGTAGGTGCTGAAAAGATATAGGCAAGGATAACAAATATCGACTTGAAAGTATTGTGCTGGAACAGGAAGGTCTTCAATAGGTGCTGAAAAGATCCTTGAGACAACACCTGTTTCATGTGCGATGGGAGGGAGTTCCCAAGAAGGCACCTGCTCAATAAGTATTGGGAGAGGGTACCGGTAGCTGCCTCAACTCTGTCTGGATTCAGCACAAATCAGCCTGATTTGGTTCATGATTTGGACAAACCAGTTGCACAGCCCTAATAATTATAATTAATACTGTGCAACTGATCTGGCTGAATCCTGGGCTTGAAACTGAATTGGACCAATTTGTGACAAATCTGGATTGAGTCAAGGTAGCTACAAATTGCCACAAAGCAGAAACTCCCTTCCATTACACATAAAACAGGTGTTGTCTCAATGATCTTTTTGACACCTATTGATCCACCACAATACTTTCAAGTGGATATTTTTTTATCCTTGTCTATATCTGTATTGGATTTGAAAACTCTTTTAATTGTTTGCATATATGAAATTGCTTTATAGCTGTCTTTATTGCAGCCTTGCTTTGAGATGTTTCATAAATGAGAAGCAATTAATTAATTACCGTACTTGTCAAACTGCATGGCCTGGGGCAAGAGTGACTCTGGGCTGGATGTGATGATTTGCATGTGTCTCCCAGTGCTGGTGAAGTTCTAGATAACCTTACATCTCCTCAAAGCACAATGTTGTTCAATGAAGCCAGCACACATGCTCAGTTTAAGATCATTGAGTAATGCCCGTGTCTGGAAATGGCATTGTAAAAGTCAACGAGAATAGAAGAATTAGCATGTGCGATGGGTGGGATGCATGGTTTCTTCTTTCTCTGTTACCAGGAAGAGAAATGGATGCAGGATACAGGTTTTGATTAATCTAGGGATAGGGAACCTGTGGTCTTCCAGATGTTAGTAGATTTCAACTTCCATCAGTCCAAGCCAGCATGATGGAAGCCAGGGGTGATGGAAGCTGTTTTTCAGCAACATCAGAGGGCTATATATCCCTGCACTCATGTGAGTCTGTGGGGTCCAGTATAACTAGAGAATAAAGAGAAAGTCAAAGTTTTATGGGGATGTCATTGTCTAGTCTGAATATGTCACTAAGAGTCCTTAAATGAAGCATTTAAGAACCAAAGCTGTATATTGCCTAATTTTATACACTTGTCCTAATATTTGATGTCATGTCTGTTCTACAGAGTATGCTACAGAGTTTATGCTACAGGAGAAGAAGAAAGGAACATAGAACAACAGTTTTTTTTCTGGAGCAGGTATACACAGCACACCAGGATCTATTTTTAATCTGCTTAGTGGTGGGCTGGTTAAGACACCTGGTTAACATCTGGGAAAGCTGAAACCAAGTAGAAGTTCAAGAACTCTTGCTCGCTCCCTTTCATTTTTGCTTGTTTCGATTTCCCCTGCAATTGTTTCCTGTCTTCCAGGCCTTATGACACCACAGCAAGGAAATGTCTACAGGATCGGACAAATCAGAACCAGCTGTTCTTTGTCAAATTCGAGCCCCCAAAAACATGATGGAAAATCTGTGAGAAAATATTTAAGAGATAAGCAGGTTGGGAATTGTGTGCTGGTGAATTGGCACAGTGCATCAATCATGTAAACAGTTAGGAAGTGCAAAGCTGCTGTCATCAGCTATCACAAATTGGGTCATCATGTATCATTGTTTCTCTTTCCTCCAGGCAACTGTGCCAGATGGGAGAACCACGCCTATTGCATGGAATTGTTCAGATAGACTAGGCCTGCAAGGATTGAGCTTGTAGAGTGAGAAGGTGCCACAGGATTTACGTCCTGCTGTGGGGCCAATGCTTCTACACAGACATTGTTCAGAACATTGAGCAGAACGCTCTCCTTTCAAGAGAGAGGGATGGAATTGCCAAATGGAGAAATGGACATGGCATTAGCCAATTGCCAAAAGGCAGCATCATGGATATCTTGGTGGTGCCAACTCCACTTCCAGATGTCCTTAGCATATGCATTAATCATTATTTGTGCTCATGATGCTGTTAAGGTGGTCATATAAACTGTGGTCTTTCGGGCAGTCACCAGGAGCTGTGTCTTCAATATGGTGAGCCCAGTTTTATGAAACTCCCAACCTCAACTGGCCCTAGGTTGGGTTTCGTTTTGGTTTGTGCCTTTTCCTCAGTGAAATAAGGATTATTTACATTAGGCATTTAGTACAATGTTGTTACAAGTTAGGGCAGAAGTGCCATTGGGCAAGATCAACACAGTAAAGGGGACTGGCATAAGATGCCTGAGGAGAAGATGAATGATGGCTCACCTTAAAATCAGGTTAAGGCCTCTTCCTGGCTGTAATCTCTCACCCTGTTTGCCCAGTGAGACCCTGAACAGGGTTCAACACCAAGTGACTCCTAAGGAAGGGATTGGGGTGCTATCAGCAAGGGCTGAGTGGAATGATGAACTATCCCTGCTCTACTGTCATGCCAGCCCCTGCTGATAGTCAATGAAGATTTGGCCTAATTGTCACCCAACATCTGATGTCTTGTCTCAGTTATTTCTCCTCATATGCACATTTCTGCATGCAGTTTCCCGAGTATACACCTATTTGCAAATTAGTTTTCCTTCATATACTATAATGCATCTTTGTATACATTGCTTGGCTAGAGAACCGTGTTGCAATGAAAAATTGAAACGAGGTTGACATTCTGTTTCAGAAAGTGTGAATTAGGTAGGCTTGCCTTCTTCATTTCTTCAGCCTTTTCTTCACTATTTTAATTACGGTAAAGGATTTCCATGCACTTTAGGAACCGATGATTCCTGAACCGATGTTCCTCGAAGGCCACAGGCACCCTTGTTTTGACACATTCTGTTTCTGGAATGATAACCTTCCCTAATGAGCCTTTCATCACAAGAGTAGTATCCTTCAGGGAACAATACATTCTCAGTCGAGGATGGGCATGAAGGCAAACATGTCTCAAAAATGAACAGCACTGTTCTAGTTCCAAAATAATCATGTTCTGCCATTGCCAATCCCCTGGGATGTATGCTATCAAAAGATGTTTTGATAAAATGATTAGTGGTCTGTCATTCAGTCAGCCTAATAAATCAAGGTAGGCTCATGCAGCGTGGAAGTACATGAGTTAGGTATTCCAAAAGAAACATGCCTTCTTTTCCTCAGTCAATGACTTGGCGTGCAACTCTGACTTTTGGAAATTATTCTAAGACTTCCGGCATCAGTCTTTCAAGAAGGACCTTATGAATGCATTGTGCTCCAGATCCAATCCCAATTAGATGATTAGTCTTATCTTGACATAGAGTCTAGCAGACCACTTTCACGTTGCCCCAAAAGTGAGGAAACACATCACTGAAAAAGCGGGTACAGATATGCATAAAAATTGCATATGCTAATTAATATATACAGGTGAGCACTTAGAAATTCCTCCTATAATTTAAGCAGAGGTTTAATTGATGTTTTAATTTTAATGGTAGATAGAGAGATGATAGATGATAGATAGATAGATAGATAGATAGATAGATAGACAGATAGACAGACAGACAGACAGATAGATGATAGATAGTTGCTGTAAGCCACTTTGAGACCTAGATGGCAAAAAAGCAGGATATTGATTTTTTAAAACAAACATGTAAGTAAGTAAGTAAGTAAATTTGACTCAACAAAATTTGCCCACATATCCTCTGAGGGGCAGCAATGTACATCAAATGCCACTTATCCTGAAAACCAAATCAGCCACACCACTACAGATGGTGAGTGAAAATGTTGAGATGTCATTTTCCTTTATGACCTTGATAGGTAGTCAATGATTTTCTTTGCTGAGTCCGACAATCCAAGAATCGAAGCAGATGCAGCCAGCCCTAGAGTTGAGGGGAAAGAAAAGGCTCCAGAATGGCCATATAATTATGTTTTTAGGAATAAAAACATAATGTTGCATAGGAGAATGGGGCTTTTTAATATTTGCTTTTACAAGATGGTCAAGTAGACCAATCCAACTCCTCCACTCGTTTATAAATGCATGCAAAATGTGGAATGAATTATTTGCTCTCACTCAGTTTTACCATAGGTTATTGAAGTAGTCCCAAAACGAGACGAAGGGCAGTTTTCTATGGAGGACAGCAAAATGGCAGCTGATGGATTGCAGAAGGAGTCATATAACTTTAGATCCATTTACTTCCCCTCCTCATACTCAAAATGTGCACTGCTGTTT
This sequence comes from Podarcis vaucheri, assembly GCF_965113315.1. Classification (NCBI taxonomy): domain Eukaryota; kingdom Metazoa; phylum Chordata; class Lepidosauria; order Squamata; family Lacertidae; genus Podarcis; species Podarcis vaucheri. Next base: position 25,336,805 of record NC_138761.1, read on the forward strand.
TCAAAAGCAATTTGGGAGGTAGTGTAGTTTGAGAGATGCTGCAGCCCAAAGGGATATTTGACAATGCTCCCTGTATCCCACTGTTTATTATGTAAGGAATTGCAAAGCCAAGATGTGCACAGTTCTTCTGTATGAAGAAGATAAATTTTACTAATCCAGACCATTCCCTTCCCTTCAGGGACTCTTCGTGGCCCCAGACCTTCCTGTCCCTCTTATCTGATATTCCGAAATTGTGGCCCTTGTTGGTCTCCAGATGTTATTGTTAACAGGTTCGAAAGGTGAAACACCCATTACTGTTGGAGCCATGTGGATGGAACCAGATTGAGAATTGGAGATGATACAACTGCCTTTGTCTCAAGTTCACTGTTAAACAACAAAGGCGTGCTACTTCTTTGTTCATTCAAAAAAAACCTCCTTGATGCCTTCTTTGTTTCCTTTAAAAAAAATGCCATCAGCCTTCGCCAACCTGGTGCCCTCCATATGTTTTGGACTACATCTCCCATCAGTCCCTGCCTGTGTGCACAAATGGTAATGGATGATGGGACCTGTAGCCCTCTCTCAGATCAGGAACCCTGCACAATCTGGGTTCCTGATAAAATGGAGTATTCAAACCATTAATCTCTCTTTGCAAACCTTTGTGCTTACTGTGCAAAAGGGCAGCAGAGGAGGGGATGGTGAGTATTTGCTAACACACACACCCCCCGCACAATTTGAGACCTTGTAAATTATTTTAAAGAGGGCAAATATAGTGCATTAAAGTTCTCCTCCAGTTGCACCACACCCTGTGTTTCAGAGGGATTGCTCTAAAACACACACACTTCTCAGTTCTGCACTGTATTGCACAGTTTCAGGTTTTATTTGCACCTCTCCTGTAATGACCTTATTTCCACATACCCAGTGCAGGGTTTGGCTATATGTTACTGGCCTGACAGCTCAGAACCTATAAAATTTATGAATTTGTATTAAAACCAATACCTGATTATGTCAGTGTTTACGAGGCTTCCCAGAAGCACTGTATCCTTTGTTGAAACTGAACTCTAGCCCACCCAGCCCCCAGAATGAGCAATAAAATGGGCCACATTCACTAGCCCTCCTGGCTGTCAGCAGCTCCAAGAGCTACTAGTTCCTGATCCATTTGGTTTAACTAATTGTCTGTATTGTAAGTGGATTCTTGGTTTAAAATTTAAGCTTAAACGAATCCAGGAACATGTCTGAGGCGTCCACTTTGACTTGGACAGCTGCATCATGATTTAGCCCCCATTCACACCATATCCCTTTAAAGCACTCAGATACCACTTCAAACAAACATGGCTTCCCGCAAATAATTCTGGGAGCTGTGGATTGTCAAGGGTAGTGAGAGTTTGTTAAGAGACCCCCATTCCTTTTCCAGAGCTATGATTTCCAGAGTTCCCTAGGAAGAGGGATTGAATGTTCAGTCACTCTGAGAATTATAGCTCTGTGAGGGGACTAATCCTTTGACAGCTGGAGGGCCACAGAGTCCCCGTCCCTGCTTTATTGTAAGTAACCAACCTTATGAAATGGCTTCTAGTTCCTTTTCCAGGACTAAACAGGAGAGGTAATTGCAGTGTACACAGGAAACAGATTTTTATCTGTGCTTTCAAGTGTAACAAAGTATATTTTCCCCATGACCGCAAGAACTATTCAGGGAACAATGTTGTTGATTTGAAGATTGCATCGGATCTTGCTGAGCTTCAGGAATTTATGGCTAGGCATAAATTAGACCTACAGCAGAACAGGCATGTATGTCACAGAGATCCTGTAAAACAGGTCTGAGCTAGAAACCATGTAATTTTGTCTGATATATTCTCTGGAGGAAAGTGAACTGTGCTTTTAAAAGAACCTTTTTTAAAAAATTGCTAGGGCCAGAGGATCCTTCTTCAGAAACAGACTACAGTACATCTGTTCTACTTTGATAGCTTTTTGAAAGTTTGTAATAGAAACTAGCTAAGTGATAGCTATGGATAATTCTTGGTGAAGTCTATTTTCTTTCTTTCTTTCTTTCTTTCTTTCTTTCTTTCTTTCTTTCTTTCTGGTAACCATAGGCAAGACTGTCTAGTTAGATGCTGTTGAGCTTTTTTTTCCTTTTCCTTTTTTTAAATCGCCCAAAGGAAGTTGTTGAGCTTGAGTTTTTGAAGGTTTCAAATACTCAGACATTTTGCCAATTTCCCAAAATTCCCCCAGGCTCTAATTCCCTACCTTCTGAGACAAGATCCATAGGAGCCACAGCACAGAGCTGGCTGGAATCTCTTGTATGCTGCAAGATCTACCTGATAAACTATTAAATAGCTGGGCAGTTTTTGTGTTTTGTTTTCTGAAAACTGATATTCTTCATAGAAGCAACTCACTGAGTAGGAAGAAGCCACGATGCCAGCTTCCTGGCTGATGGATTGGTGCTGCTCACTGGGAGGAAGAAGGCGAGAGGCAAAGTGGCAGGGAAGTTGGGAGGGTTGGTACAGTGCAGAGACACTGGCAGGAGTACTGAATTGGCTCCGCTGGTGTGTCGGCACTACACCAACCTCCTCACTGTCCTGCCCCTTTCCCTGCTAGGATACTAATATAGTTGCCCCACCCCCAACTAGCAAGCCACTTTTGCCATTTAATATGTTTAGAACATGCTCTCTCTGCACACAAATGATAACACTGCTAGGGATGGGGGGGGGATCTGATTCAGTTCACGTTTAAAGCTGAATCTATTGTGTTTACACTTTCCAAAGCCATACAAGAAGCAAAACACAGCCATCCTTTGAAATGTGTACTTCTCTTGAATTCTGCAGTGCAGTTCTCCAATCAAAACATATTTACGAAAATGTGTGTATTACAGGAAGGTATGCATAAAAATGAACACATTAGTGAAAATGCAAAAATGCATTAACTTGGGAGAAAAAAATTAGTTTTAAAAAATATATACAAAACTATTAGGAGAAATTTGCACTAAAACGCTGAAGGGCTTACATGATAATTTAATTATAAAACTTCACAAACTGCTGCAGAAATTTGTAGAATTGAATTAAACGCTGGGAAAGAGTGATGGAGAAAACCAAAACTGATAACTGTTTCCATTCCTAAATACTGCTGTTACTAATAATCTTCTACATCATGGGTAGGCAAACTAAAGCCTGGGGGCCGGATCTGGCCCAATCGCCTTCTAAATCCGGCCCATGGACAGTCCCGGAATCAGCATGTTTTTACATGAGTAGACTGAACTCTAATTCCATTATTTTTAGCTGTCCATAAATTTACCTTCCATAATTCAAATACAGTGGTGCCCCGCAAGACGAATGCCTCGCAAGACGAAAAACTCGCTAGACGAAAGGGTTTTGCGGTTTTTGAGCTGCTTCGCAAGACAAATTTCCCTATGGGCTTGCTTCGCAAGACGAAAACGTCTTGCAAGTTTGTTTCCTTTTTCTTAACACCGTTAATACAGTTGCGACTTGACTTCGAGGAGCAACTCATAGAACGCTGTGTGGTAGCCTTTTTTGAGGTTTTTGGTGATTTTTGAAGCTTTTCCAAAACTTTTCCGACACCGTGCTTCGCAAGACAAAAAATTCGCTAGACGAAAAAACTCACGGAACGAATTAATTTCGGCTTGCGAGGCACCACTGTACCTTCTCAAGCCCCACTTCAAATGTGTGTGGTGCAACCTCATTGCATCACTTTCCTTCCTTTGAAATTATTTTAACAGATTTGCTCTCATGTAATATTTGGTTTTTTTATATAAAATTTTTATTGGTTTTTCACAGTTTTTATAAACACAAACAATACACAGTACAAACAAGCACACGAACAAACATGTATAATTTCGTATCCCTTTTTCTTAAACCTTACTTCGCCGACTTCCCCATACTTCCCCTTTCTACATCCCAATTTCCAAATTTATTTCAGCAAATCCTAACTCTTGGTTTTATCAAATTTTTCCCTTATTCTTTTCTTTTACTTAATCTTTTACAGCTGTAATCCCCCTTTTTAATATTTGTCCTCTCTCTGCACTACCTTCTTTATGAAGAGGTAATACAATTCGAAATGCTCAAAGATGAACTTGATCAACACACAGTTCTAAACTTGGCAAATTATTGCAATTGCAATGGTGCCTTCTAGTGGTTGCTGTTGCACTTAGCACAGTCAGATTTTTAGTTGCAGTTGTTCGTTCTAGTCCTATAGTGCCATCAGTGTGGGGAAGAACTGAAGAGCCTCCCTGCATCATAGCAAAGGTCCATTTTGTCTAGCATCCTGTCCTCAAAGGGACCAACCATCTGACTCTTTGGGAACACGCATGCAGAATCAGTCTCACCCGTTGTGATTCTCAGCAACTGATATTCAGAGACATACTGGTTCTGGCAGTGGAAGCAGAACAGAGCCATTGTGGCTAGTAGTCATTGGTAGATTAACCAGAGGAAGAGGTCCATCAACCACACAAACAAAATAACCAATTCATGCACCAATACATATCCTGAATGATGAATTAAAAATAAAACGCAAGTACAATAAAGGATTCAGTATAATATTGTTGTGAATTTGTTTAAAGACTCTCTTAAAGCATTTTTTAAAAAATGTAGCATAAACACCGACAACTGGGAAACACTGGCCTGCGAGCGCTCCAATTGGAGAACAGCCTTTACCAAAGGTGTCATGGGCTTTGAAGACGCTCGAACTCAGCTAAGAGGAAGGCACATTTGGCAAACCCTCACCATGATCAACTCCCACCATTGCCGGATTTATGTATAAGTTAAACAAGCTATAGCTTAGGACCCCACTCTCTTGGGGGCCCCAAAAAAATTTAAAGGAAAAAAACAACTGGATGTACATTTCCAACATATAAGATAAAAAATAAAATAAAACCTACAAACAGTTAGAGCTTAATAATTATTTCTCTATTAATATACAGTACTTCTTCTTAATTGTATTTCACTACAGTGGTACCTCGGGTTAAGTACTTAATTCGTTCTGGAGGTCTGTTCTTAACCTGAAACTGTTCTTAACCTGAAGCACCACTTTAGCTAACGGGGCCTCCCGCTGCTGCTGCGCCGCTGGAGCACGATTTCTCTTCTCATCCTGAAGCAAAGTTCTTAACCTGAGGTACTATTTCTGGGTTAGCGGAGTCTGTAACCTGAAGTGTATGTAACCTGAAGCATATGTAACCCGAGGTACCACTGTATTAATATACTTCTTCTTAATTGTATTTCTGTTCAACAATTACTTTGATAAAATACATATTTTGTTATATGCAAATGGCTTTCGATACCTATTAGGTCCATAAACTACCATATAGCATATATTCAACACAAAAAACAGCGACAATTTGTTGTTGACCAAGGACAGCTGGGCATACAAAGGGCCCCATTACCTTCAGTAGCTTAGGGCCTCATCAAACCTAAATCCGGCCCTGACTCCCGCCCAGAAACCTATGTCCCCACTGTGGAAGGATGTGTGGATCCAGAATTGGCCTCAACAGTCACTTATGGACTCACTATTAAAACTGTGTTCATCTTACTCAGCTATGAGTGATCGCCAAAGAAGAAGAAATGAATTTGTGCAGTGGGGGGCAGATTCACCTAAAAGCAGTGGCATAGCATGGGGGACACAGGGGCGGTTGCCCCAGCCACAAAATTGTTAGGGGTGCAAAATTTCAATACCTGATTGCTGCCTCAGTACATCTGTGTGCTTCCATCCCTGGGCTCCGTTGAAAATGCCTTCTCTATGCAAACCAGGAAGTGACCACTCCAGACAATGGAACAACTCTTCCTATCTTATCTCTGCAGCTGCGATCTCCTGGGTGATGTGGATGCTGTTAGGCAGCTGAATGCGCATGTGTACTCAGTCCATTTCCCTCCTTCCCACCACCGCCCCTCCATGCAGCCCCGGGTGTTGGCAACCCATGCTACACCACTGCCTAAAAGACCTGAGTACCAGATCCTCCCCATGTTTTCTAGAGTTAGTAAATGTAGGCGACTACTAAATGCTTGAAGACTTCACCCAGGTGTGAGACAGCTTTGCAGTGTGAAAATGCAGGCTGAATCGGTTTCATGGCCAGGAATTGCCTGGAGAGAGGAACCATCACATAGCACAAAGAAAAGTAATGGACAATTGATAAAAGTGCCAGGAAGCAGAGGAGAAGGAGCCCCTCCTCCCACGAGGGGATGGTGAACAAAGACAAAGGCCAGTTTTAGGATTTCAGAGTTTGATGATATAAACTGGGAGTGGGAGGTTGCCAGGGTAACAGGGGGTGTGATGTCACCACAGGAAGAAATGTGTCCTTTTAAAACAGGCTTGGAGGGAAGGGAAAGGACAATTCCAGGCATCCTGGCAGGGAGAGGATCTCCCATCTCTGGGTTCCAGCAGGATCCTGCTGCCTGAGGCCATTGCCCCAGTTTGCCTCACGGTAAGTCCAGCCCTAACCCTGGCCAATGACAGGGGGCTAAGTGTGCTTCCTTCCAGCACTGCTGTCTCAGGGTCTTGAATGCAACTGAATGGTCCTTTTCACTCTCACAGCAAAGCATTACCGGATCCTCCTGCACCTTCTCAGTAGTTCACATATCCATCATTCTCTGGAAGAAATGAGAGCAAAACAAAACAAAGTAATCCGCCCACATCTCGCTTTCAGCCTTGTTTATTATAGAGCTGAAACTCAATTCTTTGGGGGAAGTATTTCATCAAGTCCCCCTTTTCCCTTCCTAGGTATTCCTGGAGGGACTGCAAAGCGGAGGCGGGCAAGACATATTATTAATGTATTTTTTATAAAATAAAAAAGCTAACAAAAATACATTGTTTTCTTAGCAATATGACATGAAAAAGAACCGTGTTTACTTCTGCTACCATTTCCTTTGAATTTTTGTGTCAGGTGAAAGGATGAGGTAGGGAATGTTTCCATTTGTTGCAACTCTGCCCCCCCAGCCCCCCAGCGCCCCCCAAGCCACTATTGAATTAGTTTTGCTAGGTGGCAAACTCAGGAGGCCAAAGCTCTCTTTCCCTGCTCAGTTATTTTTGAGTACATGTCAGCAGTTGGTCAGCTTCAGATTCTCTGGACTTAATGGTCTTCAGGTCACTTTAAATGGTCACTTTAGATAGCGATGTGTATTACTTTATTTTGTTCATTGTGGGATGCCATCTGCACTGAAGTGTGGGTGAGGGGCTGGTCTGAACATATAACACCATTTCTGGCTGTTAGTGTGCATTTGCACACCCTCCAACATTTCTCTGATGAAAACAGAGGCAAGGGTAAAGGGACCCCTGACCATTAGGTCCAGTCATGGACGACTCTGGGGTTGTGGCGCTCATCTTGCTTTATTGGCTGAGGCAGCCAGCATACAGCTTCCAGGTCATGTGGCCAGCACGACTAAGCCGCTTCTGGAAAACCAGAGCAGCGCAACGAAAGGCTGTTTACCTTCCCGCCGGAGTGGTATCTATTTATCTACTTGCACTTTGACGTGCTTTCAAACTGCTAGGTGGGCAGGAGCAGGGACCGAGCAACAGGAGCTCACCCTGTTGCGGGGATTTGAACTGCCAATCATTTGATTGGCAAGCCCTAGGTTTAGACCACAATGCCACCTGTGTCCCTTTTATTAAATAGTAATAGTATTTAGTAATAGTAGAAGTAGAAGTAGTAGTACTTTTATTATTTATATCCCGCCCATTTGGCTGGGTTGCCCCAGCCACTCTGGGCAGCTTTTAACATGTATAAAAACATAATAAACATTTTTAAAAACTTCCCTAGACATGGCTGCCTTCAGATGTCTTCTAAAGGTTGTATAGTTACTTATTTCCTTGGCTCGGGGGTCATATAACTCCATACCTTGCCAAGGCCACTTAGAGAGTTTATGGTTGAGGCAGTTCTATTCTTCTAGAAAAAGAGTTGCTGGAACACACCATGAATGCCTCCCTTTTTCTCTTAGAATGGCAATGGCACCCACCTGAGAGGAGCCTGGACTGAGTTCTGGCAAGTTACCCCTGAAAAATAGCTCTGGGTTGAGGGGAGATTTGAGCCAGCAGCTTCCCAGCTGCCACACTTAGCTGCAACACACCTCCAGAATTCTTCTGGCATTTAAATTCCAGAGATCTTATACAAAAGTAGGATGTTATAAATTGCTTTGGGAATTTTTGTAGTGGGAAGTGATATATGCATTTAATAAACCTAACCTAAACCGATGAGGTAAGAGGCAGCCAAAGAAATAAGGTGCTGGTGAAAAACTGGTGTTGGTAGCTGTAAGAGTTTATGTTGTGGATATATTTGCCCCAGGGAAGTGCATTTGTTTGTGTGAATTTTCTGTTTCACTTTGTGAAAGGCGGTCAAACTGATTCAAGGAGGTTGGGGGGTGGGGTGGGGAGCGACGAGGAAAGATGCAACCAGACTGACTCTCCATTGTTCTGACCCAACAGCAAGAAAACTCCATTGGGCTATCAGTGATGCTACTGGATAACCGCATTTGATTGATCGATCAATTGATTTCATAAAATTTATACACTGCTTGATTGTGAAATCCTCAAAGCTGTTTACAAAAGATGAAATAGTAAAATAAAAATCATGGCCCTACTTTAAAACATACAAAAGTTAAAATACTAAAACAGATTAAATTTACCTCAGCTTTTCAAGCACCGCGGTAGGCTTGCCTAACAGGAATATTTTTAGCAGCTGCTGAAAAGAGTATAGTGAACACACCTGCTTGATCTCAATAGGCAGGGAGTTCCAAAGTGTAGGCTAAATTTTATTTTTTTTAATCGTGTTAATGCCCTGTGAAGCTATCATGTCCATTATGGGATCCCTAATTGGTTGGGATCATGCAGTGAAGAAACACTTTCTTTTTTTTTTTATAAAATTTTTATTGGTTTTACAAGAGTTTTTATAACAAACAAACATAAAAGAAAAACAGACAAACAAACAAATATAATTTCAAAATGTCCTTTCATAAACTTCTTTCCTCGGACTTCCCCATACCTCCCCTTTCTGCATCCTCATGTCCAAATTTTATAGCAACTTATAAATGTTTTTTCCGATCCTAATTCATCATAGTCCTTTCTTAATCTAATCTTATATTACTGCAACCCTTTCTCTCTGTAGAATCTCGACATTCTAAACTTCATCAAGTTTATAATAGTTCTTAAGATAAATCTTAAATTTCTTCCAGTCTTCTTCCGCAGTCTCCTTTCCCTGGTCACGAATTCTGCTCGTCATTTCCGCCAATATCATATAGTCAATCACTTTCATCTGCCATTCTTCCAAGGTGGGTAAATCTTGTGTCTTCCAATACTTTGCGATCAGTATTCTTGCTGCTGTTGTTGCATACATGAAAAAAGTTCTATCCTTTTTTGGCACCAGTTGGCCGACAATGCCCAAGAGAAAGGCCTCTGGTTTCTTAAGAAAGGTATATTTAAATACCTTTTTCATTTCATTATATATCATCTCCCAGAAAACCTTAATCTTCGGGCATGTCCACCAAAGATGATAAAAAGTACCTTCAGTTTCCTTACATTTCCAACATTTGTTATCAGGCAAATGGTAAATTTTTGCTAGCTTAACTGGAGTCATGTACCACCTATAGACCATTTTCATCACATTTTCCTTTAAAGCACTACATGCCGTAAATTTAATACCAGTGTTCCACAACCTTTCCCAGTCAGCAGACATAATATTATGACCAATGTCCTGTGCCCACTTAATCATAACTGATTTAACTGTTTCGTCTTGTGTATTCCATTTCAACAGCAAGTTATACATTCTTGACAAATTCTTAGTATTGGGTTCTAACAATTCTGTCTCAAGTTTTGATTTTTCCACCTGGAAGCCAATTTTCCTGTCTTGTTTAAAAACCTCCATTATTTGATAATAGTGAAGAAACACTTTCAAGTAAAACTGCAGCTGAAGGAGCAGCAAATTAGGGGAAATGAGAGTTATGAACTGATGTGAAAAATGCACAAAAACGTGATTGGGCTTCTCATGAATCTTTAATACAGCTCCCCTTGCCCTGCAGGGTAACTTTAGCATTGGAAACCAACCCGCACCGTATCTTGCAGCTGCCTCCATCCACAGTAAAGAACGTTTTATGGTAAGTCCCTCTGAAACACTGTTTAGATTCAATTACAGTGGACCTTGGTGACATCTTTGTGCAGGAGGAAACAGAACCCAAAAGTTGACACTGGGTACTCTTTGCTTTTTTGTAATCTAAGAAACGGAAGAGGGCACAGTATATTTTTGGAAGTTGGGGTTATTTGTACTGTTCTTCAGTCTGATTCTTATTATAAGAAACAATTATTTTGGCTGGCAGCTTGTATTTGTAACATCTTGCCTAGAAGTTTGTTTGGATGCGGTTCAGCAGCATGTAAATTCAGAAAATGGAGAGCTGCCAATAGCTGGGAGGAAAACATCTTGAGCATTTTCTCAGTAGCTGTTACACAATCCCATGTCCATGTGCGCCATCTTGGTAGCTGTGCTGCAACTGATCACAGCTTCCAACACAGTTAATGAGTTCTCAGTGAATTGACCAGCCGACTCATTAATTCATCTTTCATTCGTTATTTAAAGATTACTCGGCAAACAACATTCATTCATTCATTCATTCATTCATGGCTTGATGCCAATATGCAGTTTCCAGGTAGCAAGACAGGGAAATTTAGGAACTATTTTAAACCTATATGGGAGAGCTGCATTCAGGGTCAGCCCAAGACATTTTGCTGCCTGAAGCAAGATGGCAGCTTCCCCATTCCTCAGGCAGAAAATGATTGGCTGGCAATTGAATTTTACTTCAATGGTGCTGACACAATAGTGCACTCCACCACCTACAGAAGCAGCTTGATGGGTTGGTTCCCAGGAGTAGGAGAGGAAAGTTGGTATGGTGCAACAAACTACAGACCCTCCAAGTGTCCCTATTTTCCAGGGACGTCCCTAATTTACAGAAGCTATCACAGTTTCTGATTTGATTGCAGATTGTCCCTCTCGTAATCTGGTGAACCGGGTTCGTGTCTCCGCTCCTCCACAGGCAGCTGCTGGGTGACCTTGGGCCAGTCACACTTCTCTGAAGTCTCTCAGCCTCACTCACCTCACAGAGTGTTTATTGTGGGGGAGGAAGGGAAAGGAGAATGTTAGCCGCTTTGAGACTCCTTCGGGTAGTGATAAAGCGGGATATCAAATCCAAACTCTTCTTCGGATGTCCCTATTTTCATCAGAGAAACGTTGGAGGGTATGGAATTATATGACACACACCCCGAGCCATCTGAAAGCAGCCCTGTATAGGGAAGTTTTTTAATGTTTAATTTTTATATATGCTGCAAGCCATCCAGAGTGGCAACCCAGTCAGATAGGTGGGGTATAAATAGTAAAGTTCTTCTTATTATTATGGAATAGGACGTGCCTATTTTCATCAGAGAAATGTTGGAGGGTATAAAACTAGCAGGATAAACTACAGCAACCCACTGCCAGGAAGCTAGCATAGCGGCTCTGCCCCACCGAGTGAGCTGCTTATGCCCACAACCAGCAGACTAACCTAAAGGCTCAGGGCTCAGTCTGCCTAATGGTTGGGCTGGTCCTGTATATACATGCCCTGAATTGTAAAACATAATGGCAAGAAACAGCTCCGGATTCAGAGTGAGAAATAAAAAAAGAAATACTCTCTCCCATTTATGTCTGAATTTACAACCACAAATGTTCAGTGCCAGTTAATATAAAAGTAACTGTGGATAAGTATTGCTATGCTCTAGCATTTTTGAGGTGTTACAACCAAGGGAGCAATAGCTAAAGTTTTTGCATCTGCTTGCCATCTATGTTTTGATGGGTTAACTTTTTGATTTGGACCATACAGTCGTACCTTAGAAGTCGAATGGAATCCGTTCTGGAAATCCATTCGACTTCCAAAACGTTCAGAAATCAAAGTGCGGCTTCTGATTGGTCGCAGGAAGCTCCTGCAGCCAATTGGAAGCCGCGGAAGCCAGGTCGGATGTTTAGGTTCCAAAGAATGTTTGCAAACTGGAACACTCACTTCCGGGTTTGCGTCATTTGGGAGCCAAAACATCCAAGGCTCTCGGGATCCAAGGTATGACTGTATTCCAAATTGGGGGAGTCTGTAAGTGTGTGTGTGTGTGTGTGTGTGTGTGTGTGTGTGTGTGTGTGTGTGTCTTTCTCTCATGATCAGCTGTGGACCCTTCCCCAAAGTGAAACTGAACCCAATTCATGCTCACAATGCTTTTCCCGTAACTCATGGGTTCAGCAGTTTGCTGGCAGGTAGAAGTGGTCCCCTTGATGGAGGCGGAGTCAGTAGACTAGTTTCTTGGCAAATGGGTCACTGTTGCCCACTGACAGGGAGAGGGAGAGGCTGTGAGGAAGTTGGAATGAACAGAACCAATCCAATGCAACGCACCTGAGCCACCTACCCAGGGAACCACTGCCATTTGCAGCAGTAAGAAAGACACTGGCTTCCTGACGTGGAGCAGTACATGACATATGTACAAGGTGCGCAATACCCAATCTAGTTTGGTACTTGGGACAGAATCCCCAGAAACCCTCCTCTATTTCACACTACAATGACCGCTCCCCGCATAAAACGGGGGGTGACATTTGCGTGGACGCGCGCAGCCCCTGGATCTGGAGCGGCTCCATTCAGCATAGGCTTGGCTTTGCCTTCCCTCAGGTGGGATACCTGGAGGTCTCCGCCTACCCCAGTCAGTTGTCCAATCCCACCTGGAGGAAGCATTGCCAAGGAGATCAGGCCAGGTGGGGGAGGGATTACCTGCCCACACAATAGAGGGAGGATCTTACCTGGGAATCCTCACTTGGCTCCAGAGCTTCTCCCACCCTCAGTTAATGCCTTATTTTGCAGGTTAGCTTTTCTTCACAGGTTTTGCAGGTTAACTTTTCTTACAGGTATGCGGGCGCTGCTACGTTAAGGTTGCTGTCAAAGGGCCAGAAAGGAATTTCCCTGCATTGACAGATTTCGCCTTTCCCGTAGCAAAACGTCACAACTTTGGCGGTATCAGGCCTTGGGTGGAATCCTTTTGTCCATCTTCCTCTTGCAGCAGCGATACCAGGGTTCCCCGTTAAAGGGGTTTCTGAAGGGAGGCTTTGACCGTACGCCGAAAGGTCGTCATTGCTGTCCCCTGTGGCGGCGGCGTAACGGGGGCGGCTATCTCTGCTTGAACATATGTTCTCCAGAGCCGGCCCATCCCCCCCCACACACACTGGATGACCCTGATGCTCCCTAGGTCCCCAGCTGGGGGCTGGGGAGGGAGAACGCCCAATGCCTGAGCCAAGGTCTACCCACATTTGAAATTTAATAAAGCTGTGGCCAATTTAATCCCATAGCACGTTGTCTTGAGTCGTTATTCCACATGACGGGGGTGTGTGCTCGGGACCTGGGGACTCCGCCTGTCCATGCAAATGCAATTGTTATAAATTTGCTGCAAACCTTTCAGGAACCCCCCTCACCTGCCTTAGATGGCTGCCCCACTCTGCCTAGTGACAGGGGCAGCCAGGGTTAAGATTTGCATCAAGCAGACCCTGCTCAACTCGACTTAGCTTGTGGGAAATCAGACTGGGACTTGTGAGTGTCCCTGTTTAATTTCTCTCTGCAGCTTTAGAAATGTTGGAAGACTGGGATTTGCTCAGCTTCATAACTCTTCTCAAGTGAAAGAGTAATATAGCCGTACCTTGGTTTTTGAATTTAATCCATTCCGGGAGTCCATTCGACTCCCGGAACAGTTCGGAAACCAAGGCACGGCTTCCAATTGGCTGCAGGAGCGTCCTGCAACCAATCAGAAGCCTTGCCGGATGTTCAGCTTCCGAAAATCATTCAAAACCCGGACCAATCACTTCCGGTTTTAAATTGTTCAGGAGCTGAAACATTCAAGTTCAAAGGCGTTCGGCTTCTGAGGTTCCACTGTACTTGATATGCCCATTAGACAGCAAAACTGTTTGATGACATTCTTTTTCTATGGCTCAAAAATTTCCGTCTGTTTCTCGATCAAATCTTTGGGGCTACAAGGAGATGAACCACTCCCAGTGAGGGACCTCCCATGCTACCTGAGTCTCCTAGTGGTCCCAGGTTTTTCCCAAGACAATGATATCGATAACAGTTTTCTCTTTTTCCATCTTTTTCTATCCAGATCTGTGTGCTTAACAGGATCTTTGGAATTTGACATTTTTCTAAGGTCTCCCCATTAGTGTTCCTTTTTTAAAATAAGATATTTATTAAGATTTTTTCACACATTACAATAAAAATGAAAAAAGGAAAAGGAAAATGCAAAATAAAAACAGTTAAAAACACGTTAATTTTCCGTTTCTTATTTTCCTTAAGCTTATTTCCCCAGACCTCCTCATACCTCCCTTTTTTGTATTCCACTTAAATTTATTAGTTCAGCAAATCCTTACCATTAAGCTTTTACCCATTTATAGACCTTTGTTTCATATTCTCTTAAAGCATTACAGCTAGAAACCACTTAATTTCTATCCAACATCATTCAAACATCCATTAATTTTACAATATTTCTGTAAGTAATCTTTAAATTTCTTCCAATCTTCTTCCACCGACTCTTCTTCCTGGTCCCCCCATTAGTGTTCCTTGGCAATCCAGGATTATCCTCCAGCAACAGGAGATTTAGGCCCCATCTACACGATACATTTAAAGCAGCATCATACCACTTGAAACAAGCATGGCTTCCCACTGGAAAATCCCGCAAAGTGTATTTTGAAACACACTGCAAAATCAGAGAAGTATGGATTTGGTGGCCTCGTTTTGGTTCTTGTACCATTTGAGAAAAGTTGTAAATTAGGTAGGTTCACTTCTGAAGCCTACTCAAAGCATACCCTCCAACATTTCTCCAAAGAAAATAGAGGCGTCCTATTCCATAATAATAATTTACTATTTATAATTTACTAAATTATAATTAATAATTTACTCTGCCCATCTGACTGGGTTGCCCCAGGCACTCTGAGCAGCTTCTAACATAAAAAAACATAATAAAACATTAAACGTTTAAAAACTTCCCTGTATGGGCTGCCTTCAGATGGCTCAGGAGCTGCTTAACTCCATGCCCTCCAACATTTCTCCAATGAAAATAGGGACACCCTAAGGAAATACAGGTGGTGCTGTGGTCTAAACCACAGAGCCTAGGACTTGCCGATCAGAAGGCAGTTCGAATCCCTGCGATGGGGTGAGCTCCCATTGCTCGGTCCCTGCTCCTGCCAACCTAGCAGTTTGAAAGCATGTCAAAGTGCAAGTAGATGAATAGGTACCGCTCTGGCGGGAAGGTAAACGGTGTTTCCATGCGCTGCTCTGGTTTGCCAGAAAGCGGCTTAGTGATGCTGGCCATATAACCTGGAGGCTGTACACCAGCTCCCTCGGCCAATAAAGTGAGATGAGCGCCGCAACCCCAGAGTCGTCCACAACTGGACCCAACGGTCAGGGGTCCCTGTACCTTTAAGGAAAAGCAGGATATTCCAGTATCAAATCAGAAACCAGAATGGCTTCTGTAAATCCAGTACTGTCCCAGGAAAATAGGGACACATGGAAGGTCTGTCAGAGGCTTAGAAAATTGAGATAAAAAAATTCCTTCCAGTAGCACCTTAAAGACCAACTAAGTTAGTTCTTGGTATGAGCTTTCGTGTGCATGCACACTTCTTCAGATACACAATGCACACGAAAGCTCATACCAAGAACTAACTTAGTTGGTCTTTAAGGTGCTACTGGAAGGAATTTTTTTATTTTGACTATGGCAGACCAACACAGCTACCTATCTGTAATTAGAAAATTGAGGGCAGACTGCTTTTTTTGAAACCCGGTTGTTAAAGAATGGGGAGGAAGAATACCTTGTAGCTCTGTAAGGAGCAAACTATAGTTACCAGGATTGTTTAAGGGGCGTCATGTGCAATGAATGTTGTGTATGCAGCCTCACTCCCTGGCCTGTTTAAAACCTCAGATCCTAGTGTCACGCTCAGCCTCCATCACTAGATGGCAATACACCACTGTCTAAAACCAGGGCCCTTCTCTGACAGCTGAAAGAGACTTATGAAATGCTGAATTTTCTTTCCTGTTCTTAAACACCTTCCAAACCCCAGGCCCAGATACTGTTTCTAATTTGTGAATAGGGAACTGGCAAGCCTTCGCCAATTCTCAGCGCTGGATCTTGGCACTGCTTCCCGTTTCCTGGTCTCTTTGAGTTAAGGGAAGGAGGCGGACATAGTTCCAGCGTGCTGCAAAACACAGAAGGATTCCAACAGCCGGATCCTTCAGCACAAATTAAGCAAGAGATGTATTATCTGTTGCGCTGCTGCTTTGAGAAAAGATCTCCAGTGGCAAGGGAGGGAGGAGGGGAAGGGTGGCTGCTGGCATCTGAGCAGAGAGCAAAAGAAGGGGAAAGTAAGTTTTTTAAATAATAATAATATGGGTTTTGTTTGGCTTGAGAAATGGTAATTCATAGGGCTGACAGCAGATTTGAAGCAGCCTTTCAGCACAAAGCTGTGGCAGCCTGGTGCACAACCCATCAATGTTTCATTAGCGCAATAATGGGGCTACTTTGGTGCCGCATCCAAAACTCTTCTTCAGCTCCTCCACGGATGCTGCATGCAATGTAGTTGACTTTGCTGTTTTGCAAGGATTCCTCCCCACCCACCCAAACCCTGGTTAAACATGCGGTTGGCAAAGGCGAACTTCATAATATGGCGCCCTGTGCGAGCCCAAAATTTAGCTCCCCCCCAAAAAAAAAATGTATCTTCCCCCAGGGAACCAGGCAGAGGGCCTTTTCGGTAGTGGCGCCCGCCCTGTGGAACGCCCTCCCATCAGTTGTCAAAGAAATAAACAACTATCTGACATTTCGAAGACATCTGAAGGCAGCCCTGTTTAGGGAAGTTTTTAATGACTGATGTTTTAATGTATTTTTAATCTTTTGTTGGAAGCCACCCAGAGTGGCTGAGGAAACCCAGCCAGATGGGCAGGGTATAATTATCACCATCATCATCATCATCATCATCTCTGTGCTCTGTGTGGGGGGGAGGACTGTTAGAATTCTTGCTCCGTGTTTGCAGTCATGAGATTGTTGTCTATCACATGACGGTGTATGTTTTCATTCCACAGTGTGGGAAGTGACAGAGACAGGATGTTTTGTGTTACAGCGGTACCTCGGGTTAAGAACTTAATTCGTTCTGGAGGTCCGTTCTTAACCTGAAACTGTTCTTAACCTGAGGTACCACTTGAGCTAATGGGGCCTCCCACTGCTGCCGCATGATTTCTGTTCTCATCCTGAAGCAAAGTTCTTAACCGAAGGTACTATTTCTGGGTTAGTGGAGTCTGTAACCTGAAGCGTCTGTAACCCAAGGTATCTCTGTACTGTGTTCCGTGAAGTGGAACTATTGTCCTTTGTCCTTTCTCTTTTTGCTGTCTGATGAGAAAGAGGAAGGAGCTTAAGCAAAATGCTCCGAGTGTATTATATGTAAATAAACTTAGATTAGCTAAAATGCTGTGCTACTGAGTTCTGTTACGCAAGCTGCAAACACTCTGCAGGATCCCTAAGTGGGCTGATACTTCTTGGTATCAGTCGCTCTGGTGTTCAGGCTGGAGAAAGCTTTTGAAGCTCCCGAACGACTGACCAGGAGGGAGAGAACATGCCAGTCGGGCATGTGTCTCTGCCAGGGTCCTACATGCGAGTAGGGTGATCCTAACAAGGACTGCCTAAACTCAGTGCTGTGGTTGGGAGAGGAAAGGGGAAGGCGACGCATGCAGCCTTCTTGCAGGTTTCTCCTCTTCCCTCCTCCTCACCATCTGATCATGCTCCCCCACATCGAAGAGCTGTATTGCTGAGTGTGGATTTGTCCCAACTCTGGGGCAATTCAGGGCTGCCTCAACTTGCTCTGGCCAAATCCCAAGCTGTCCTGAATATCCAAGATACAGCTGGAGCTGAATCTCCATAGGGGGTGGGTGAGTTGACTGGGGAATAACATGATTCCATGTGGTAGTCAACACCCTGGAAGGGGAGGGATAATTGGCCACTTTCAGGGATGGTGGTGGTCTCAGGTTTTAGAAGTCAACGTGCCCTTCTGCAAAAGGCCTTCATCTCAGGAGCTCAAAAGCCGAAGCACCATTTTAATCAAAGGCTTCACGCTGTTTTCTTTGAGCGCCTTCTCCTCCTTGCCACTCTCCCCCTGGCAGGAAAGAAAAATGATGGCCAGGCCCTGATAATGAACCGTGGCCCAGTATTTCATTCCCAGGTGTGAGAATAGATGCCCCTTTGTAAGAGCGGAGATCTCCGAAGCATTAGCAGAGGTCCATAAATCACCTTTACCTTGAAGAATGGCATTCCTCTCGACTGTCCAGGCAAGAACGCCCCGGCCGTCTGGAAATGTTCACCTGCCTTGTCTCTCCCGAGAGACGCAATAAGCAAAGTGTCACATTTCCCAGTAAATCATCGCAAATCTTCTTGCAGATCTGTTGAGAGAAGTTATATAGGCCGTGCCATTTTATTTCTTCTTCTTTTTTTTAAGCAAATCAAATGGGCCAGGTTTGGCAATCTGAAATGAATCTACTTTAAAGAAGGAAAGCAGGACAGCAAGATTTAACTGAACAGACTGCAAGGTGTGCAAAAGAGAGTTGGATAGCACTGGGTGTAGACAAACGCAATGTTTTCGGTTATTCTCACCACCACTCCCCCCCCCAAAAAAAACCCTCCAGTTTGGTTTCTTCTGCAGCTCCAATCTGCCCTCAAAACATTGATAACCAGAAATTTATAATGAAGGGGAAGGGTGTGCTGGGGGTACTGCATAGAGTGCTCTTTAATTTAAAAGAAAATGATCTTTAAACCCAAATAGAAATTGAGCCTTGCCCATTTGTTTTGAAGAAGCCAGTGTGCCTGTATGTGCACATGGGTTCATCCTAAATAAGGAGGAGAAATTCTATTTTCTAACTACTTGTTTTGCACTTCTCTAAAGTACTACACAAACTGTAACACAGCTACCCTGGGAACTTTGCACTTCTCTGAATTTTGCAATGCAGTTCTCCAGCCCATCAATGTGTACAAAAATGTATATGTTAAGGGGGAAATGTATATATTAGTGAAAATAACAAAATTGCACTGTGTTATGGGAAATTGCTGCCAAATTTGCATGAGGTTTCTTTTTTTTTCAAAGGCAGTGGCAAATTGTTGCAAAAATGTAGAGAACCAAATTGAAGGTTATAAAAACAGACACTGAAATGGACCGATTTGTCCATCCCTAGTTCATCCTTCGAATGCACACATTGTGCATCTCCAATCCATATCAAAATAATGTTAAAGAATTGTTGCAAAAGTGCTTTTAGAGCCGGAAGAGGGAAGTATGTTACTAGGCTAGAGTGGTGGGATGGGAACTAGCTAAGAGGAACCTACAGCAGCTATGCACAAGGTTAACTAGACAGTTTTAGAAATGTGGACTTAATGGTCTAATTGCGGGGGACCTTTAGATAGACGTGTGTATCACTCCAGTTGTGAATAGCACAATTACCATTTCTCCTCCACACCACCACCATTCTATGCTTTACAACTTCTTCTACCTGAGTGTAACCCAGCCAAATGGGCAGGGTATAAATAATAAAATGATGATGATGATGTTTGTAAGATTCTACTTGGTTTCGCTCTATAAGATGCACCCAACCATAAGACAGACCTAGTTTTTAGAGGAGGAAAACAAGAAAAGCCAGCAAGAGACATGCTCGCTCGGCACAGCTCATTAAAAATAGAGCGGCTCTTGCTGGCTTTTCCGGGAGGTGGGAGAAGTGACTGACAGGCTGCCCTCCATCCCTTCTCCCACCTTCCTAAAAAGCCAGAGCAAGCTGCGCAGCTATCTCTGAAGCCAGCACAGCAAGAGGGAGAGCTGTGCAGTGCCTCTTGTGCTGCCTTCCCAGCGAAGCAGGATGAGGGACGGAAGGGAGCCCTTACGGAGCCCTGTCCCTCATCATGCTTTGCTGGGAAGGCAGCGCAACAAGAGGCACTGCGCAGCTCTCCCTCTTGCTGTGCTGGCTTCAGCAATAGCTGCACAGCCTGCATTTGCTACATAAGACACACACGCATTTCCCCTTACTTTTTAGGAGGAAAAAGGTGCATCTTATGGAGCGAAAGATACAGTAATACGTTTTCTCAATCTATTCATCCAGTAAGTAAAAATAAGGTGGAGCTTTTCACACTTTTTATGTTGGCTGTCTGCATCCAATTTGAGAATTGGCTAGATTTCATTATTCACTCCTAATCTGGGAGATGCCGTATTTTTGCTGGAAACGGCAGAAGAAGATTGTGGTCTTGTGTTCAGGTCCTGCTTGCGGGCTTCCCATAGGCATCTGGTTGGTCACTGTGAGCACAGGATGCTAGCTTAGATGGGCCTATGGCCTGATCCAGTAGCCTCTTCTTATGTTCATATACCCTTATCTCTACTGCTTCCTCCCTTCTTTGCCAAGGAGTTAGATGCCCTTTCTTTCGACAGCTTGTCTTAGAGGACAGAAGATGCAATTTTAGGCAAACCACTTTTGAGCAAAATCTGGCTTTGAAGAAGTTGAAAAACTGATTCACTTCCTCCCCGCTAGGCTGAATTATATAGTATCTCAGTGTATGTAATTTATTTATTTATGTAGCACAGCATCTGCTTCCCAGAGGGATCCCACTCTCCTAACAAACTCAGCGGCCAAAGCAGAGTACAGCACCAGGAGGTCAAGAGATTTAGCTCAAGGTCAAGCCATAAGTCACAGGCGGAGGCTCCACTGGGACTCTCAAAACTCAAGGTCCTTTGTTTGGGCTAGGAGATACCTTAATCCTTCCTGCACATTGTATGGAGAGGGAGAGAGAGAGAGAGACAGCTGCATCCTCAGACTGCAGATGCTAACAACCTTGAGGCAGCCGAATTGTGCGCAATGTGGAATCCTAGAATTGTACAGTTGGAAGGGACCCCAGCTAAAGCACCCAACCTCTGCTTAAAAGCCTCCAGTGAAGGAGAGGCCACAACTTCCCGAGGGGAGACCATTCCACTGTCAAGCAGCTCTTCCTGTAGAACAGCTCTTCTTGTCAGAAAGTTCTTCCTGATGTTTAGTTGGAATCTCCTTTCTTGTAACTTGAAGTCCTACCCCCCAGAGCAGGAGGAAACAAGCTCACCCCATTTTCCACGTATGGCCCATGAGATATTTGAAGATGTGCGTGTGCATTTATGCATTACAAAATTCACATCCCATCCTTCTGCCATAGAGGTCAAGGACAGCCTATGACGCTCCTCTCCAGAGGACATTCCTCTGTTTGAAAGGCTGCCTGGTCCAAATTGGGGTTAAATATAAAGGGAGAGCAGGGTGGTGGTGGTTTGAAGTTGCCTTAGCTACAGTCTAGCACCTTGGCAGCAGGCTGAGCAGGTCAATCCCATTATATGGTGAGATCATGAGTTGCATTAATTTCTGAAAGGATTTCTTCGCTTCTACCTATACCATGGGTAGGCAAACTAAGGCCCGTGGGCTGAATCAGGCCCAATTGCCTTCTGGATCCAGCTCACACACGGTCTGGGAATCGCCGCATGGATCGCCAGAGCGTGCGTTCTTTCCCTCTCCCTCACACGGTGGTGGCAGCAGCGCCGCCTCCCTCCTTCCTCCGGGCTTCTCCCCACCCTGCCTAGAGGAGGAAGGGGGCTGGGCTTTGTTGGTGCCAGCAGCAGCAGCGCTCGAGCAGCTGCCATTTTAAGCAGCCCGTCTCCGGAGCCCTTTCGCGTGCCACTCATCGTCCCTCCGCCGCTGCCACCAGCCCCTGCCGCTCGCAAGACACAGGTAGGCAGCCACCGGGGCTCATGGTTCTCTTGCATCTTTTCTTTTCTTTTCCAAAATATAGTCTGAGTGATGGTGGACCGGCCCCCTGCTGAAAAAGTTTGCTGACCCCTGATCTATACCTATGAATTTATATACGCTAACTGCATGCAAATCAGTGTCTTGTTTTGCGTCTTCTTTTGGTAGGCCATTTCCTCTTTTGGGGTGATGCATAAGAGACCGCCAGTGGTGTAGTCACCCAGGGTTGGAGGGGTCTCAAAGATTCAGTACTATTTCTGCAACAGGGCTCCTAAGGAGTCCTGGTCTCCTGCGTCCTCGAGCTACCCAATCAGCATGAAAAGAGAGCTTTTTCGCCACTGTATGCTTCCAGGCTAAGGATATAGGGACACTAAAAACACAAAGGAGCTTCATTGGTGTGCAAGTTCTGTTACATACACAGGAACTTCACAGAAAACACAATTTATGTTTGGAGCTCTCCAAACCATTTGCCCACACATGTGCACAGAAAATAGAAGATCTAGCTGAAAGGCAACACATAGTTCCGCGCTGATCATTGCAGAATTATTATTATTGTATAATCTTAGAAAGTTGTATAATCTTAGCATAGGAGACAAGGTACCTTTGGCCTCCAAATATAATATTTGCCACCCACCAAGTTAATGGGCATTGCCATTCAAATGGTGTGTGTGTACTGCATCATATGAACGATTATGAGGGGCGGGGCTTACCTGGGCCCCCCAATATTTTATTCAAGTTGGCACTCCTGAATCTTAGAAATGGCGTGGCTGTGACAGACAAGCTTGTGCTGGCTGGGTGATCTGCTTAGTGCTATATTTAATTCCTACCAATAAAATGACCACAAACTTGACATGAGCCAACAGTGTGACGCGGCAGCTAAAAAAGCCAATGCAATTCTGGGATGCATCAATAGGAGTATAGCATATAGATCAAGGGAAGTAATAGTGCCACTCTGGTCAGACCTCACCTGGAGTACTGTGTCCAGTTCTGGGCACCACAATTCAAGAAGGACACTGACAAACTGGAACGTGTCCAGAGGAGGGCAACCAAAATGGTCAAAGGCCTGGAAACGATGCCTTATGAGGAATGGCTAAGGGAGCTGGGCATGTTTAGCCTGGAGAAGAGGAGGTTAAGGGGTGATATGATAGCCATGTTCAAATATATAAAAGGATGTCACATAGAGGAGGGAGAAAGGTTGTTTTCTGCTGCTCCAGAGAAGCGGACACGGAGCAATGGATCCAAACTACAAGAAAGAAGATTCCACCTAAACATTAGGAAGAACTTCCTGACAGTAAGAGCTGTTCAACAGTGGAATTTGCTGCCAAGGAGTGTGGTGGAGTCTCCTACTTTGGAGGTCTTTAAGCAGAGGCTTGACAACCATATGTCAGGAGTGCTCTGATGGTGTTTCCTGCTTGGCAGGGGGTTGGACTCGATGGCCCTTGTGGTCTCTTCCAACTCTATGATTCTATGATTCTATGATTCTAAAATATTGAATTAATTATTTTTTCCATGAAACTCCTGCCACTTTTCTGAACCCAGGTGAAGTTCTAAGCAAGCCTTGGCCAACCTGCTGCCCTCCACATATTTTGAACTACAACTTCCATCATCTTCAGCCAGCTCTTTGGTCCAAAATATCTGAAGGGCTGTTCTGAGCATTAACTGATGCCTCCCTGCGGCCCATACAGTCGGGTGATTCCTTTTAACAAATAGCTGTTTCAACCTAATCTCTAAGCACAACTCAGCAAATGTTCAGGAATTTGCTAACCTTCTAACAAGGTCTAGGCATTTCGTGACCAATCATCTCTTCGGAAGGCGCCAATCAGCTCACAGCGCCATATCTGATGATTCAGCCCCAGGAAGATGTACTTGCTCTTTAATTTTTGATTGTGACGTGGAATTTTCTGGAAAGGTCAGTCGTGAAAAATGTTTAGAATCACTCAGTGCTAATCTACGGTGTCAGCAAAACCATTTCCCTGACATTATTGTTTTGACACTGAGAGTAATAGAAATGATTAAGCCAGGAAGAGAGCAGTGCTTATTTGACTGCTGTCAGCTGCTGAACCACAATAGCCCAGCACACAGACGCTATTGAGCCACTGAAACATGAAACTCAAAAACCCTGCTGCAGAATGTTAGCAACCACAACACCAGGCCTCAGAATTTCAGAGATGTTTAGTCTCGGTCAGGTAGGAGCATTCCACCTCAGGGGCATGGTCACAGGGAGGTCTGGGGGTGAACTTTGAGTCTTTGCACACTGGGTCCCACATCATCTGCCTGGTTTTAAAGAACAACAACATTTATTTATTTATTTATTACTTTGCTTACAGGACATCTGGACATGCTGTGCCAATGAGACCCAAGATATCCACCATCTTCATTAGCTCGGAGGCCCAAATTTATATCTACACCTATAGACCAGAGATTTCCCCAAGTGGACAATGGGTGGCAGGGGGACACAGGCGGTGCAAACAATTATCAGACATTGAAAACTGGATTCACTGGATCAAGTCCATCAGTTTCCTTGAATTAATTCAACTAAACAACTTTAACTGGATTTTGAATCCAATCAAACCTAAATTCTCCATGTTTGTCTTCAAACACACTCCCATGCTTGACACCAGTGAATATTGACACTAATCCATGGTCAACGTTCGAAAGAACTGACAGAAAACTCTCTGCAATGAATTGCTATTGTTTTGTGTTTTATTGTGTTATTCTTCTTAGTGGTTCGTACAAACTGCTATTCTGAATAATGCTTTTTTATATGGGTAGGGGGCATTGGGGAGGAGTTTATGGAACTGAGAGGGCGGTGACCCCAAAAGGTTTGGGAACCACTGCTTTAAATTTAAAGGATGCTACAACCAGAACTGTCTTCTTCTTAAGAACAGCCTTCATCATTCTCTAATAGCTAGAGATTGATAATTCTGAAAAGGGAGCATTCATTGGACAGTATAGGCATATTGAA
This sequence comes from Podarcis vaucheri, assembly GCF_965113315.1. Classification (NCBI taxonomy): domain Eukaryota; kingdom Metazoa; phylum Chordata; class Lepidosauria; order Squamata; family Lacertidae; genus Podarcis; species Podarcis vaucheri. The sequence goes on from NC_138761.1 coordinate 25,361,534, forward strand.
AAGAATTCTGCCCTCCGCCCCTGTTATTTAAGCTTTGGAAGTGTTGCTACTCAAGGGACTACTTAGGAACAGTAACTGCTCATGTCAATGTGACAAGAGAGACAGAAACACATGGAGTGTTAGAAGGTGAGAAGCAGGACATTCCTGAATATGAGATCTGTATTCTTCTAGGAGTTCCAACTCTTTGTTAAAAAAAAAGATTTTCCATCTCTGGCTCAAACCCACAGAATAAAACAATTTGTAAAGTCTAAATGCAAAGAAATGCACACAGCCTCAGAACTTTGATAAGGTGTTGGCTGGCTGTGACTCCTTGGGGTTTCCTGGGATGCGGGTTGTGCTGTGGACTTGCTGATCAGAAGATTGGCAGTTTGAATCCCCACAATGGAGTGAGCTCCCATTGCTGTGTCCCAGCTCCTGCCAACCTAGCAGTTTGAAAGCATACCAGTGCAAGTAGATAAAAAAGGTACTGCTGTGGCAGGAAGGTAAACAGCGTTTCTGTGTGCTCTGGTTTCCGTCACGGTGTCCCGTTGCTCCAGAAGCAGTTTAGTCATGCTGGCCACATGACCCGGAAAGCTGTCTGTGGACAAACGCCGGCTCTCTCGGCCTGAAAGCGAGATGAGCACCGCAACCACAGAGTCACCTTTGACTGGACTTAACCATCCAGGGGCCTTTTACCTTTTTACTGTTTACTTTGGGGTTTCTGGGAGGATTATTTTCTATTCCTGCCTAGAGATGTTTGGGATTTTCAAGGATCATTTTGCTTGCAAATCATGGGCTCAGCTTGAGACCGAGAGCCATTCTCACAACTGGCAAACATCTGCTTTGGCCCCTTCAGCTCATTTCAATTCCTTGCTTATTTGCCTCTGCAAGACCTGCACATTTAATTCTGTTTTGTCATTTTCCCCCAACATTTTTCTTTGTGGTGCAATGCAAGTCCCTTCCTCTCCTGAAAGCCTTTTACTTTGAGTCGAAGTCTCAGCCTTGCCCAACACCCAGAAACACAAGGATGTGCGAATAACCCAAGATCAGGGGTGTACCTAGGAGTTGGTTGGGTTGGCCTCCACTGAGGATGCAGGCCCAGTGTGTGTGTGTGTGTGTGCGCGCGCGCTATAGTCACAAAGAAAAGTGGAGAGAGCTGGTGATTGCCAAGGGCACAAGGGATGGGCGGGCGTTGATACAGCTCCTTGCCAAGAGTGCAGGGAAGCATCTCCCCAATATGATCAGCAAGGTTGCATACAGTGAAGGCTGGTCTACCAGGACAAGTGGAGCACAGCTCCACCAACCTTGATCAGTCCATGCTTCCCTGCCCTCTTACAACCTCCAAGGACAAGGACTGCTTGTCAGCTTCCTCCTCCTCCTCCTCCTCCTCCTCCTCCTCCTCCTCCTCCTCCGTGTTTCATTGAAGAAATCACCAGGGAGGAGGATATGGGCAAAACTCAAACTGTTTGGCTCTGTCTGTCATGGACTATGGCTCCCCTGTCCCTCATTGGTTCTGGCACTACTACTGTTTACTTTGCTGCCTTTTGCTCTACCCAATGGACCTCTTACACCACTGGTTGCATGTGACCCTGACAAAAATTGCTTCTCTGAAGCTGTTCTTTGCATTGGGACGAAATCTCCCATTAGTACCAAATAGCAGCTCTGGGGAAATGCCGTTCATTAGGATCACAGGTGGAGGGCTGAGGGTTAAACTCAGTAATTATCACACATACGTGGCTGCTATTTGCATTTTTTAAAAGATCCTGTGCATTAAATGCAAATACATACTGAACATTTGGCTCTATGTTTGGAGTTAGGCCTCTGAAAGATAATAGCAAAGCTTTCTTGGATAAAGTGAGGGCATGCCATTCTCTTTTGTTAGGTATCTTTAGCTCACCAACAAACTCAGAGAGAATCCGCTCCCCTCCAGACTTCATTCCTCTAACTGAGGTCTCCAAATTATTTACGAGTCCCTTCATACGGGCTGGCCCCCAGTTCCTTTTATATATATCAGCTCTAAAAGAATATTGAGTGTTTTGTGGCTAAAGCAAAATCTGCTAAGTGAGTTACATGATAAGCAAAAATAAAACTTAGTGAGTCTTGAAATAATATTATTAAAAAGGGGAGCTTGAACAAACAGATTTGCATGTGGTTTTTCCAAATGTTCAACCCCCCACATCCCAGTTATTTTATAAGCTGTGGAGATTTAAGAACTTAAGGGACACGAGAGGAACCCAGAAATTGCAATACCAGACAGACTCTCCTTGCCTCTTAATACTAAAGGGGGTTATTATTTACACTGATGTAGTCCCATAAAGTTCCTGCGAACCTTTCCTTTCCTAGAGTGCAGCAGACATACTGTTGCCTTGTGGGAAGATCAGCAGTAATTCATTTTTCCCCCTAGATGGAATAAATCAGAAGTTTCTAAACATTTTGGCCCTTCAGAGGTGAGTATCATCTTAAATTTTGGAGCACATTTGCTGTTCGTTCGGGGTGCTCTTTGGGTGTGATGCCACTCCCTCCCTCCCCGCATTCATATCACATGATTCCTGAGTAGTCCCGTGATCCTGCTATGCCACCAGTCATTACACGACTACAGTGGTACCTTGGGATGCGAACGGGATCCGTTCCGGAGCCCCATTTGCATGCTGAAGCGAACGCAATCCCCGTCTGCACATCACGTTTTGCCACTTCTGCGCATGAGCATGAAGTCATTTTTACCGTCTGCGCATGCACGCATGGCGAAACCCAGGAGTAATTCGCTCCGTTACTTCTGGGTCGCTGCGTAGTGCAACCCGAAAATACTTAACTTGGAGCACATTTATTCTGAGGTATGACTGTATTTGTTGATAAAGGCACAACAGCAGGCCAGGCCACTGAGCAGTTGGCAACACAGGCAATAACTTTGCTCTCTACTGATGAAACACTTGGGTGTGGGTGTATAGGTCTGCAAATATTCATGCCCACTCCACAGCAATCCCAAAAATTATTTCAGTATTTGTTGCCTCCTGGACTGCACACATTCCATACATTTAAAGCTCATGCCCCCCCCCCCATTTCTGGGAACTGTAGTTTACCCCACCCAGAGTTACAATATCCAGCACCCTTAACACACTACAGTTCCCCGGATTCTTTCAGAGAAGTCATGCATTTTCAATGTGCTTTAAATTATGGTGTGGGTGTTTCGTTTGTTGTTCATGAGTACTTTTATTATGTTTGTAGTTATGTGATTTTATATATATCTGTTGTAAGCCGCTTTGAGCATGGCTTTGAGTTTGGAAAGGCGGCATACAAATAAAATGATTGGTTGACTGAAGATTGCAAACTCTGCATCCTTAGGAAGGAAGGAAGGCTTGGGAGAGAGAGAGAGAAATCAATGCCTGAGCCTTGAGCATGATGTGCAGTACGAGATCAAACAAGCCAAAGGAAGACAGGGGCAGAAATGTTCCAGAGAGAACATTTTAAAACAGAGCATGAGATGCTTCAGGGGAAACTGAGCGGTGCATAGGAGCAATCCAGAAGAACCCACCTCGGCACCTCAATTGCTTCCTAACCAAACCCCAAAGGAAATGCATGTGAATGTCTGCAAAGACAGGAGACTGCAAAGCAACAATTTACACTGACTAGCAGCCAGCAACGGATCTGCCAACCATAATGAGTCAGAATTTGGAGGCGGCGCTGCAGCTTGAAGAAGGCGGTAAGAGCTAAGCTGAAGCATCTGCTTTGGCTGTGCTAGCAGTGAAAGTTTTCACAGCTGCCAGACTGAGTCCTTTCCCCCTGCTCTGATTTTACGTGCTTTTCGCAGGGCTGGTCTAGCAAGCAGCACCACATAACTTTACCATTTGCCTTATAAAATGAAGCCTTTATGCGCCGGAGGCCCACGTGTCTGGTAACCTCAGCCGAGAGGAAAACCTGCACAGGAAACGCAGTCTGGTGGGCCAAGATTTCGACATTGGCCCATTTTGGAAGGACGCTTCAATAAGCTGTCAACAAAATATAGATGCTTGCAGTCGGGGTAGGAGGGACCCTCTACCGCTTCAGAACTGCAACCACAAAACCGTGCTGAGGGTTTTACAACGACGAAGGGCCAGAGCTTGGTGGAAGAACATCTGCTTTGCCCACAGAAAGTCTTGGGCTCCACACCCAACATCTCTAGATAGGTCAGTGGAGACCAGCCTTCCAAACCTTTAGACCCCAACATCAGAAGAGCCTGCTGCATCATTGGGCCAATGGCCCAGCTAGTCTAGCATCTTTTTCTCACACAGTGACCAAGCAGATCCCCGTGGGAAACCCGCAAGTAGAGCTCAAGCCCAAGAGCTCTCTCCCCTCCTTTGCTTTCCAGCAACTCGCATTCAGAAACATTGCTGCACAGAGGCTGAGCATCGCCATCTTGGCTAGGAGCCACTGATAGCCTTCTCCTCCACTCATCTGTCTAAAGGCCATCCAAGTTGACCATCAATGGGCCATCTGTGGGAACGAGTTGCATAATTTAACTATGTGCTGCTTGAAGAAGTCCTTTCTTTCATCCAAGACGTTGTTGGACTACCATACCCATCATCCCTGACCGTTGGGCCACACTGGCTGAGGCTGATGGGAATTGTAGTCCAGCAACATCTGGGGAACTAAAGTTGGGAAGGGCTGAAGTAGACAATGCTAAGCTACAGATGGACCAAAGGTCTCATGCAGTACAAGGCAGAATCCTATGAGAATGAAGTCGCTTTTACCGTCCTAAAGCTCATTTCTCTGCTTGGGTTCCCAACACTTCTTTCCTAGACAAAATTATTCTTTTTATCCAGATTGTACCTTCAGTGGGCATGATCTGCTCCTCCAGTCTGGTACATTCCAGTTGCTCCAAACTGCAGTTCTGATCATCCCTGACCATTAGTCGTGTTGGCCGAATCTGATGCGTGTTCTTGTACAAAGAGGCACCAGCTTGGGGAAGACTGATCTAAAGGCCAATATCTTTCCAGTGTGTATTTCTGAGAAAGGAAAGGCAGATTAATATTTGCAAGCTCCATAAATGATGCAAGCAGGAGGCCGTACCAACAGAACTTTGTTCCTCATGTAACAATATCCAAAATGGCTTTTGTGTTTCATAAACTATTATTTCCTTTCAAATGTTTGTAGAACATTCCCCCCCACCCCCGCTTCTTTTAGTCACTATTCTTACCGTAGGAACTTGCTCAAGATTTTGGATCTGCTCTTTCGCATGCTTACACAGCAGAAGATCCTGAGTATGAGATCCCATCTATCAAGACAGCCAGTATTTTATTGACATAGCACAACGCTTTGTTAAATCAGGCACAGGAATCCACTGACCTTTCTGATCACCACATCTGTGGAATTAAAGCAGGAAATATTTTCTCAGAAGCCCCCCACAAAAAATATATATTCTTGTGGAGAGTGATGACAAAGCCCTCATGGAAAGTGGTGATAAAGCACAGCTCATAATTGCCCATAAAAATCAAAAACTCGCCGCCGCATATCCATAGCTGCCAAAATATGATTTGCAAAGAGAACAAATATTGGAGGAGGAGGAAGAAGCGAAAGCTATTGGTTCAGAGGTGCTTTGCTAGTCAACAGATTTCATCTACCACACAGCTGCAAAGAATTAAGTAATCAGGCTTAGAGGCCAAAGACTAAACATGCTGAAGATTACATCCTTTGAATGTTCATCGTTGCCAACATCATTAGAGAAATGGGCTCAATCTCAAACTTCAGAAGCTGAGTGAAGAAGCAGAAACAAGCCCACTCTTTTTGGATATGATGAATTGCGGACCTACAAAATGGAGATATCACAGTTGTCCTCACAAAGAGATGGGAGTAACTATCAATTCTGATTTATCTCCTTTTCTCATTTTTCCTCTCTTAAATGCAGTTTCCTCACCATCAATTTGTGGTCGTTTTTTTTAACTCTCATGAAAGTTCGCCAGCATTTTAGCGGAAACTTCTAATATGCCAAATTTTTGTATTCAATTTTGCTTAAAATACATATTTTGCAAAGCATATTTTCTCTAATATAGTGCATTCTGTGAGCTGCCCTGAGATCTACCAATGAAGGACGATATACAAATTTAATAATATTAAATTAAATAAACATTGTATGCTATTTTCACTAGTTTAATTTCACATTATTGTTATTATTATTATTATTATGCATTTTATGCACACTTTAGCTTATTGTATGAATATTTTTTAACATGTTGCTTGGCTGGAGAACTGCACCACAAAACTTGGAGTACATCTTTTGAAGAATGAGTATGTTTTGGTTCACATGTTTCAGAAAGTGCAAATTATTTCTCAATGAATAAATGGCTTCTTAAGAAGGTTCGTTTTTAAATGGGAACTGAATTGAATTTATCCCCACACCTTTCATACCCTAGCCCTTGCTTTGCTGTTTTTTATGGTTCATGACACAGAGACCACAGCAAAAGCTTCCAGATACTTCAGATATTTGAAAATGATTCATGCACACCTTCAAATTACTGCTCAAATCCCTCTGTGTTCCTCCATTAACCCCATCCTCATGTTCCTTCTTACAAATGTCAAACAATATGAATTGCAGGGGGTTGGAACGGATGACCCTTGGGTCTCTTCCAGCTCTACAAATATACGATTCTAGGATTCTAAAGACAAGAGCTAACTTTCTTTCTGGTCGCATGGGTTGTAAAGCTAAATGTGAAAAATTATGGATAAAGCGCTGGTCTACTTCAGAAGGCAAAGCGATGGATTTACATGTGTCCATGACTGGGTCCACTGCCCTGTTGTGTCTCTTGCGCTTCCTCATAATCAACAGAACCAGGATGAATTATCAAAATTAATCCAACCTTGCAACCTTACCTGCTTGTGAAACAGCTTGCAGAATCCAACTTTTCTTGCCTCAATATTAGGATGTTTGCCTTTTTTAAAAAAAGAAAGAAAAAAGACTGCATTACACAGAATCTTAGCAGTACATTACAGGATGGGTCCACTGTAATTACCACTTGACTCTGTCACTTAGATTCATTCATGCCTTCCTAATAAGTCCTGCAGCTGGAAAAGTAACCAAGTAACTGCGTTTTAATAGGTCTGTACTGATTTGTGGGTTTATAAGAGTTATAATTATTGAGACAAAATATGTTATCAATTTAGATTTTATTTCCCAACAGTGCTCACCTGTCATTTTATATTATTATTTTTCCAAGGTCCTTTTAATGATGTCACCCCCCCTTAGATTTTCCCCAAATTCTCCAGTGTTCACTTCAAATGATTGATGGAGGTCTGAAAAACTCTTGAGTGTTTCCAAATCAAATACACTTTGCAGACATTCATATACAGGAAAGGATGGTTAAAATAAAGAATTGTGTGTTTCCTTGAAATTCACCAGCCCATTGATACTGCAGCCGCTTGAATCTCAGTGGAGCTTTTGTGCAACCCAATAAATGCTTTTATTTTATTTTTCCTCCTGAAGGGAGAAAAACATCTCAACAAAGCCACCCATAAGACCTATTTCAAACTTACTTATAGGCTGAGGCATCTACAGGTCTGCAGCCATTGCAAAGTGAAAAACAGTGTCTTCAAATGACGTATTGTGTGCTAAAGCGGCAGGCTGGGTGGATTTATATATTAATTGCCTCAAAATGGTTTGGCTTTGGGACATTTCGTTCATTTTTTTAAAAATGGGCTTTTAATAAATGAAGTTCAATATGTTCAGATTCATGGCTCGCATTATGGAAGCAAAAACAGGAGAGCTTAAAATTGCTCAAGATAATAAGCCACTGGGAAAGAAGTTTACCAAGTGTAAAAGGCACAACATATTTTACTAATTCCATGCACGGATCAGCCAGTCTTAATCCATCAAGGAACTTCCAAAGCTCTCCTCAAATCTGCCCCCAAAGTCCACTTTTGCAAAGCCTTTTCAGAATGGCCGGAGTGAAGCAAATATGTGTTCTCCCAAGTCCACAATCCCAGCGTGTTTGCACTCCTGTCTCAGCAACATCTACGCTGGCTTGGTCATGTCCACAGAATGGAAGGTGGCAGGATCCCCAAGGATGTGATCTACAGGAAACTGACCAGGCCCATTGGTAGACCAACTCTGCGTTCCAAAGATGTATGGAAACATGACATGAAGGCTGCCAGTGCCAACCCCACCACATGGGTATTGCTTGTGGACAACCACAGTGCCTGGGACAGGCAGTCAAGTCGTGCCTCTACAGCAGTGACCAGAGGAGCAATGACCCCTGGGAGGAACTCAGAGAGAAGAAACGCCATGGGGCATCTGCAGCAGCACAACCAAACTTCTTCATCTGCTCCATATGCAACAAGACATGTCTCCCGTATCGGTCTCTACATTCACGGCAGGCAATGCAACCTTCCAGCAGTTTGACTTCTCCCAAAACAGACATCTCCCAAGATAGACAGATGGCAACTCCTGCCTACTTGCAGCTCATCCTAACCCTGTATTTACACTCTCTTAGATAGGAAAGTTCTATATTTGATGGGCCATCAGAGAACTGTCCCAGAAGCAGCTGGCTAACTTCCTGGCAGGTGGGACACTGTTGCTTACTGGGAGAATAAGGGGCAAGGCGGTGGAGAGGTCAGTATGGAGAAGCACATCAACATAGACACCAGATTGCCTCTGCCAGTGCACTATCCTATCCTACAAGCAACGTGAAGCCTCTGGCAGCAGCCAGTAGGAGTTTGCTCCTTCTAGCCAGGAATGTCTACAATGACAAGCAGTGGCTCTCCAGGGTTTCACCCTGATTTCCCCCCAGCCCTACCTGGAGATGCCTGGGATTGAACCTGGGTCCTTCTGTGTGCAAGACAGATGCTCTACCACTGAGCTATGCCTCTTCTCCTAAGCTGAGCCCAGCTTGAGGCTGCATTTAATTCTGAATGGAGCCGGGCTTTTTTGAACTGGGAAGTTTGTATTTTGGCCTCCCCCTTTCAAAGGCTTGCACCATCATTCATTTTAATTGAGTGAAAGAGGTTTGCTGGCAATCACAACAAGAAGAAAATGCTTTTAATGCTGATTTTATGATGCCTTTTTGCCTCTCTTTTTACTGGTGAAGATGTGGTTAATGTGACATGTAGCACAGGAAACAGTAATTTTTAATTTGAGCAATCATCTCAAGACATGTGGCTCTCTAAGTCCAATGACATGATAAACACATGTTTTCCTGTTCATGAGAAGAGGCACAGTCATTAAATGATGCACATTACTGGCCACCGGTTGCTCTTTTGCCATAGAAAAAACCCAGCTGTGCCAAGAAAGAATAACGTTAAACTACTGCAGTTTTGTTCTTCCGCACAGAATTAACCCTCCTATCTTCCTGGGAGTTATAAACAATGAAAATGAGGATGCTTCCAGATGGGAGCTTTACATTGCGAGAAGGTCCTTGTGATCTCATAAACGGGACACTGGCAAGAGGCTTTTTAACTGGCTGTATTTCACCCAGAGATGGAAAACCTGGATTAAACTGGAGCGGGGGTGGGGAATGTGCTGGCATTTGGATGCCAATGATGTTGGTTGGCTGCTGCAAAAAAGTTTGCATGTATGTGGCACACCAATCTCACATTAACACCTACCTGGAAGCACCAACTAGCTTGCCTGTTTCAAAGCATTTCACACTTCATGTAGGCAGCCTCAAAGTTATGGAAGATGGATTTTTCTTTCTTTTTTGTAAAAAAAGATAACCCCAAAACGAAAATAATATTTATGAATAATTATATATAGGGAACAAAAGAAGCAGCCTTATTATATATCAGATTATTTTACCATCTATCCCACTGTGGTAATAATTTATTGCTACATCACTTGTTCATTACCCAGGTGAGGAAACACCTTTTTTAAAGAAAAAACAACACACAGAACCAAGAGAATAACAGCAAGCCCAACAGATCCTGTAGGTACCTGGTTTATGAAACTACTGTGCAGTAGGACAGCCAGACTTAATATGGTTGTTCTAACCGAACCACCAATTAAAAGAAGGACTGCTGTGCATGCTTATATCCCATGACCTGCAACCCTTCTTGATATATGTAGAAAGATGTATTGATGCCATCTGTAATGGATGCTTTAGCTGAGATTCCTGAGTTGCAGGGAGTTGGACTACCTCATCCTTGGGTCCCTTTCAACTCTAAGATTGTATGTTTTATGACACTTTCTGTCATATGTGTACCATATATAAGCTTTGTTCTGGTGTGTGTCATGGCAGTCCTTACTTAACTGGCAGTTCAGTTAGAACAACCACATTTGGTTCGGCTGTCCTACTGTCCTGTTTTATTATGGTTTTTTGTCTTCTCATTTTGTATTTTTATGTTGTGAACTGCTATGTGACCTTCTGATGAAGGGCAGTATGCAAATTTAATAAACAAGCAAATAATAAGTTGGGTTGTCTATTGGTGTATACAGTGGTACCTCGGGTTAAGAACTTAATTTGTTCTGGAGGTCCGTTCTTAACCCGAAACTGTTCTTAACCTGAGGTACCACTTTAGCTAATGGGGCCTCCCGCTGCCGCCGTGCCACCACCGGATGATTTCTGTTCTCATCCTGAAGCAAAGTTCTTCACCCGAGGTAATATTTCTGGGTTAGTGGAGTCTGTAACCTGAAGCGTATGTAACCCGAGGTACCACTGTATATGGTTATCTGGAGATGCTTGGCTTATCACAAGGGTGAGGAATCTGTAGCCCTCCAGATGTCGCTAAACTACAATTCCCATCACCCCTGGCCATTAGCCATGCTTGCTGAGAATGATGGTTGTTGGAATCCAACCACCCGCCACAAGATCCTCACCACTGGCTTACCACGTTCTTCTCTTATCTGTGCTCACAGGAAGACTCTCGCATGGGAAGACTAAACAGTAGCATCCAGGAACTGATTTAACCATTTTTAACATTATCTTTTTAAATGATTGAAACCCATCCTGCGACCTCTTGGTGATAGGCAGTTAAGAAATCTGGGAAGAGATTATATACTACCCATCCTTTTGGAAGTGGTTGGTGGTTTGGCCACTGTTGAAGAAACCTCTTTAGATTCCTTAGAGAAGGGGTGAGAAACCTGTGGCCGTCAGGATAGATAAGATAAAACTTTATTCGCATTAGCCAATGGCCATAGCAACAGTAAAACACTACAGTATACGCAGAAAAGGAAATTTGATATAAGAGCACAATTTAAAGTCCTGAATCAGCCGTCAGTTAGTGGCCCTTATTCTGATTGCCCCTGCTATGAACCTGGAAACATTTGCTGTTATCTGCTCATTTTGATCTGATAGCAGAAAGGACATTGTGGCAGTGGTTGAGCATCCTGGGATGGTTAGTACGAGTGGGGTGATGATCTCGTTCCTCCGGTCTTTGTAGAGAGTACAGGACAGGAGGACGTGTGCCGCTGTTTAAGTACTACCATCTCCACAGGGGCAAAGATGTTTCTCAGGCGGGATCTTTTGGAATCGACCCACAAGCACCGCAGATGGCAAAACATCCAGTCTTGCAAGTGTAAAAGCACGCCTGTGTTTTGGGACAATAAGTTTGTGCAGATATGGGGCCAGAGAATCAAAATGGGGGGGGTGGAGGAAAATGAACATACCAAGGGCAGAATTTCCTTATAGTGTGGCCCTCAGGATGTTGCTGGACTACAACTCCCACCATCCTTCACCATAGGCCAGAATGGCTGGGCAGATGAGAGTCCAACAGTGTGGTGTAGTGGTTAAGAGCGGTAGTCTCGTAATCTGGGAAACCGGGTTCGTGTCTCCGCTCCTCCACATGCAGCTGCTAGGTGACCTTGGGCCAGTCACACTTCTTTGAAGTCTCTCAGCCCCACTCACCTCACAGAGTGTTTGTTGTGGGGGAGGAAGGGAAAGGAGAATGTTAGCCGCTTTGAGACTCCTTAAGGGGAGTGAAAGGCGGGATATCAAATCCAAACTCTTCTTCTCTTCTTCTTCTTCTTCAACAGCAACTCAGAACTCTGGTTTCCCACCTCTATCTTAAAGGGATCTAAAACTTGCTGTGTGGGAGGTCACAATGTTCACATGGGTAATGGTACCTGTTTTGTTTACCCTTGGATGCTGCAGATTAGTTGAGCCCCTTTCCATCTAGATTACGCTTGGGGAGTTTGGGACAGGAATCACCTTGGTCTCCCTCTTTGAGTATCTCTATCAGGAAATGAGGGAGCGTGACCCTGCTGACTCTCCTGGACCTCTTTCCAGCTTGTGACACAATCTGGGTATCCTTCTGAGCTGACCGTCTTGTCTGGGAATGAAGGTTGGCTCTTGCCAGTGGCCAAAGCAGAGAAGAAGACATTTTCCTGGGTTATGGTGCTTTCAGCTATCTCCTTTGGTGCACATGAAGCGCATTCAATCCTGAATTGATACTATTTGAAGGATAAACAAACGAAAGCCACTTTGGATTGTCAGCTCTCTTTACGCCTGCTGTGTAACCTGCTGGGTTTTGGCAGCTTCGAGGTTGAAGCTTATCATGCTCGGACTGGAAGCACGCAAACGTCTGAGCTAGTGGTATGAAATGTGGCTGGGCACTTATTACTGGAGGAATGCTAATTATTTCTTTTATGTGGATAAGCTTCCCAAAGCTGTATCCCATTTAGAGAGCAGCCAGGAACACTGAACACTCGCCCAGTTCTCTTTCAAAGCATACATTTTGCTTTGTTCCTTTACCAGTAATGAGCTGTGATTCACAGGTGTTGATATGAGGCTGTTGTGAAGCAACTAGAGCAAATTCCCACTTCTGCTACAGTGGCACTAAACTTAAGTCTGTTTCAGTGGCTTAGTATTACAAAATAAGCACATCTTGTCCAGGATCCTCGTCTCACAGTGGCCAACCAGATGCCTGCAGGAAGCCATAAAACTTGTGACCCCTAGCAAATGATATTCAGAGAGACTATCTCCAACATTGGAGGGAGAACATAGCCATGATGGCTAGTTGTCAATGGCAGCCTTATCCTAGGGACGTGGGTGGCACTGTGGTCTAAACCACTGAACCTCTTGGGCTTACTGATCAGAAGGTCTGTGGTTCAAATCCATGCAACGGCATCCCTGTCCCAGCTTCTGCCAACCTAGAAGTTTGAAAGCACACCAGTGCAAGTAGATAAATAGGTACTGCTGTGGCGGGAAGGTAAATGCCATTCCATACGCTCTGGTTTCCATAATGGTGTCCTGTTGCACTAGAAGTAGTTTAGTCATGCTGGCCACATGACCCGGAAAGCTGTCTGTGGACAAATGCCAGCTCCCTCAGCCTGAAAGCGAGATGAGCACCACAATCCCATAGTCGCCTTTGACTGGACTTAACTGTTCAGGGGTCCTTTACCTTTACCTTTTATCCTCAATTAATTTCTGTAATCCTCTTTTAAAGCTATCCTAGCTGCTGGGCATAATTACATCCCGTGGAAGTGAACCCCATAGTTTAGCTATGAACTGTGTGAAAAAGTACCTACCTCCTTTTGGGTCCCCAGTTGTGTGCAGATGACCATCACATTGGCATCCATTTGTCCTTGCAGGGGCTGTGCTAAAGATGAACACACGTAGGTTGGAGCTGGGACTGCAGCTGCTCTCTGATTTCCTCACAACATGTGTTTACTGAATACATGAAAGAAGCTTGTAATCATGCACAAATACTCATCAGAGAGTTGTAAACCCTCTAATTAGCTGCAGATTCCTGTTATGTGTATGCTCAGTAGAAGGAATGGAAATAATTGAACTCTCTTCTAATATTAATAATGAATTTATGATTTTGTGTTTTTTTAAAAAAATATATTTATACTATGCCCTTCCTCTCTACAAATCCCAGGGCTGCGTACAGAACATAAATGGAATAATAAAATGCACAACAGCAATACAACATTAAAATGCCTCATTCAAAATGGGAAGCTAAAAAACAGGTGAGATGATGACATTGTGCAGCTTTACAAACTACTTTGGCAGCTCAGCTAGCCAAATTATTCCTGAGAAATGACAGCAGCCCAAAAGAACAACAGAAGCTATATTAATAATACAGCTTTGAGATCAGGTCATATCATCCCTTATATGTCCAGCCAATCCCTGTGCTCCGCAAGTGAGGGTCTCCTGCAGATACCATCTTATCAGAAGGTCCATTTTGCACAATGCAGGAATCAAGACTTTAGGTGATGGCACCTCCACCTTTGAAATTCCCTCTTCTTGAATATTCATAGAATCATAGAATCTTAGAGTTGCAAGGGATCCCGAGGGTCATCTAGACCAACCCCCGCAATGCAGGAATCTCAGCTAAAGCATCCATGACAGATGGCCATCCAACCTTTGCTTACAAGCCTCCAAGGAAGGAGGGTCCACCACCTCCCAAGGGAGACCATTCCACTGTCAAACAGCTCTTGCTGTCAGAAAGTTCTTACTGATGTTTAGTCGGAATCTCCTTTCCTTGACGCCATTGGTTCGAGTCCTACCTTCCAGAGCAGGAGAAAACAAGCTTGCTCCACCCTCCATGTGACAGCACTTTAGAAATTTAAATATGGCTATCATATCTTCTCTCAGTCTCCTTTTTCCAGGTTAAGTCTGTTGCCTTCTTGTTGCCCATTGAAGATCTTCCTCATTCAACAAGTTGAGAGGTTTCCTAGTTTAAACTTGTGTTGGAATTGTTATTTTTAGTAATTTTTAGTAATTTTTCTAAGTGCAAACGTTGTGCCCAGGAATGTCAGAGAACTGTAATGAAAATGGAGCAGAAATTGCTAGTATTCGCTCATTCATCTGCTGTCCAGAACAGAAATCAGTTGAGTGAATATTATTGCCATTTCCTGTTGTTGCTTGCAGTCTGAAAATGATATGCAATTGGTTAAGTTTTCTCGACATGTTTGCATTGTGTTTCCTCTGCACTGAAATGAATGGGGTGGAATAACATAATGACCATGCAGTTTACATAATTAACTCAGACCATTGTGTGATTTCACCACTGCAGACAGTGAGACAAATAATGTAGATTTTGGCACAAGATGAACTGCAGTGGAGTAGAAACAGTGCTGCATGTGATGGAATGGGAAATGTAGCTTCCTTACATCCCTAGTTGTGTCAGTGCTCACATTTGATTTGATAATGCATATCACATTTCCAGCAACCAAGCTGTTGTTGCACACAACAGTTTTGCCATGAAGACAGGATTTGGAGGCAGAAGTCTAGTCCCCAATCAGCAGAATGAGCAGGAGACTCCAAAGGCAGGAGGACTGACTTATTCCATATTGAAGTAAAGGATAAACATTGCCATCTAAGGAAGGGGTTGGCCATAAGACCACAAAATCCTAAAGATTAAAATTAACCCCTCCCTCTGTTGGCTCTGGGGACGCAGGTGGCACTGTGGGTTAAACCACAGAGCCCAGGACTTGCCTATCAGAAGGTTGGCGGTTCGAATCCCCGCGATGGGGTGAGCTCCCGTTGCTCGGTCCCTGCTCCTGCCAACCTAGCAGTTCGAAAGCACGTCAAAGTGCAAGTAGATAAATAGGTACTGCTCTGGCGGGAAGGTAAACGGCGTTTCCGTGCGCTGCTCTGGTTCGCCAGAAGCGGCTTAGTCATGCTGGCCACATGACCCGGAAGCTGTACCCGGCTCGCTCAGCCAATAAAGCGAAATGTGTGCCGCAACCCCAGAGTCGGTTACGGGTCAGGGGTCCCTTTACTGTTGGCTCTAATAATAACTAAATAGAACCTCCATATTCAGAGGCAATATACCAGAGAATGTCAGTTGCTGTGAGGAAAGCATCAATGACCTTCCAACTCTGCTTGTGGCATCTGGATGGCCATTGTGGGAAGAAGGTTGCTAGATTAGATGGGCCTTTAGTCTGATCTAGCAGGACTTTTCTTGAGTTCTCGGCTCCGTTGAGCTCATGTTCTCATTTTTTCAAAGAGCAAAACTGTGCTGCCTGCTGACCACCAGTCCTCTAGAAATACAAAATCTGTCAAATTCTCTATTATTTTAAACACTGTAAAAAGAAGAAAAAGAAAAGCAACTCATAATACACAAACTCCCTGGAGAGTCAGGGCGTTCACTTCAAACATGTGAGAACACTTTACAAATATAATTGGGAAGAAAATAAGTTTCCCTGTAGCTGGAGTTGTGCAATTTCTCTGCTGCCGAGGACTGGCACTCAAAAATAAAGAAAGAGACCTTGGTTCTCTTTCAAAGCAGGCCGGTTCTGCTTGCTAGCTCGGAGGGCAATTCTGCCTGCAGTGTCCGTTTGAATTAGCCCTTTGCTGGTAGACGAGCTTCTGTGTGGAATCCAAGCAAATTCATAATGATCCTCTTGGTAAAACGCAGAACTCTTATTTTCACCGGGATGTTTTAGTGCCATCGCCTTACATCCCAGGCTCTCCTTCCATTCGCAGAAGACTCTTTCGTCCAGGGGTGGCTTTTGTGAACAGAAAGAGGATCATCTCTCTTTCTCCTGCCATCAATTCCCTTGCCCCCCTGGAACAAATTTTGTGGAGCAGGTATTGGGTGCTGTAGAGGAAGGTTGCAACCTTCCACCTGCAACCTTCCAGCTAGGCTTACCTGAGCTCTTGTCACTGGCATTATGGCCTGTCCTGCCAACTGCTACTCCTTGTGGGCCTCTTTATCTGGCTCTTAGGATCATTCCCAGGCCACAGTCCCTCCCCAGGCCACTTCCAATCACTGGCCTTACTTCACACCCTGCTGGAGTGTTTTTGCCTGACTGGAATGTGTCGTTGCGTCTTACCTGCCTGGATAAAGAGGGGTGAGTGTGACAATTTGGAGTGACAGTAATGCTTCCTGCTATCACTGAGAACTGACTACCTGCTGCCATGCCATGGCCAAACGTGGTTGGCTCCCCCCACATGACATTGTCACCATGTCAAATCAGAATGAAGGAGCAAGCATTGCCTTCACTCTAAATTGGCTTGTGATACTTGGTGTTAGATACCATCGAAGGGACGCGGGTGGCGCTGTGGGTTAAACCACTGTGCTGTTTGGGATTGTCAATCAGAAGGCTGGTGGTTCAAATCCCTGCAACAGGGTGAGTTCCCATTCCTTGGTCCCAGCTCCTCCCAACCTTGCAGTTCGAAAGCACACAGTGCAAATAGATAAATAGGTACCGCTCTGGCGAGAAGGTAAACGGCATTTCCGTGCGCTGCTCTGGTTTCGCCACATGACCCAGAAAAACTGTCTGCGGAAGCAGACAAATGCCAGCTCCCTCGGCCTGTAAAGCAAGATGAGCCCCGCAACCCCAGAGTCATTTGCAACTGGACTTAGTTATCAGGGGTCCCTTTACCTTTTACTATGGAATTTTAGAGTTGTAAGGGACTGATAGGATCATCTAGTCCAACAATGGGCAATGCAGAAGTCTCAGCTAAAACATCCATAACAATAGACCATCCAACCTCAGCTCGAAAACCTCCAACAAATGAAGTCTACCAGCTTCACCACATAGCCACGTGATGGTGCTGGCCATGCCACCAAAAAGACAATACAAAATAAGGGAAGGAACTCTCTAAAATCTCCAAGGATTCCTCAATCTGGATTAGGATCTCAGAGCAACCAATCCATCTTCAATTAGCTGCAAGGCCTTTGCTGCGACTTCAGACTAGATCACCCAGTGCTACCTAAAGAAGCAGGTCAGGCAGAGAAGACAGAACTAAAGGGTACGATTGCAAGCCTGGATGAAGACATGGAAAGGGTGAAGCAAACTTCAAAGCACTGCACTGATGGGCCATGAGGGAGCCTCTCAATAAGGGCACAGGCTTCTCCATCATTACAGCCCTGCCTTACCTTGCTGAGATCAAAGGCAACACTCTAAATGTGAGGTACTACTCTGACCAGCCAACCCATTGCGTCAGTGCGGGGAGAGCCCTAAAACCAGAGCTCTCCTTGGCAGCGCTCCCTGTGCCAGCAGGGTACAGAGAAAGAAGAAAGGGTTGGCTTTAATTCTTTACTGAAGAACTGTGGGAGATTGTCAGGGAAAGGCCTGCAGATTCCCAGGTTAGGAATGTCCTCTTGGACAGCCACAAGCTGTGAATGTGCAGCTGCGAGCTTCCCGGTCCTGAATAATCCCACATCCAAGTCATCCATATTCATGTGCATTTGCGGGGATCATCGCCGGTATGCGGTTTGATCTGCCAACTCTCTGTGCAATTTGCATCCTCCGCTGCGCACGTTTCAGGTTCTGATTTCCTGTGGCTATTAGGCTCTCTCTTTGAAACTGAACCCCTCCAGTAAGGGGAAGAAAGCACGCTTCCTGACTCACACAGAGGGAGCATGGTAACCATCCACATCACGATACACCCAGCAAAGCAGATGTTTCTTCTGAGAAGCAGAGGCTGCCAATTATCACACTCTTTCCCCCTTGCCTAGCCCTGTTTTGGCATCTGCGGCTTGTTTCTATTACAGTTTCACATCTTCACACTTCCCTACTGCAAGCCAAAGAGGCCATTTTGGTTTCCAACCAGGTATCAGAGCAGGGGCCCTCTTGTGAGATGTTGTGGAGGCTAGTCTGTTAGAGCAAATGGGGTGCTGTCCCGCCAGCCTCACCCGGCTCTCACCAGCCTGCTTGTTTGCTTAGAAGCAGCCTTGGAGGGGACCCTGGCTGTTTGTCTCCTCAGTCTCAGTTCTGCCCTTGCACTGGACTCTCCTTTTGTGGTGGCCATGATGAAGTTCATTGACTTCAACATGTGGGTAAGTCTGCCCAATTGCATTTGGGAGCTCTCTTGCTCATTCTGCCCCTCTTCTGCCCCTCACTTCCCCACTGTTCCTACGGGAGCCTCATATGATGTAGTTGTGGGATCATTCAGCCTCATATAACCAACATGTTCGACTCTAACTAATGCATGGAGGGGTTAAGACCATAGAGTAAGCTGTCCTGCCACCCTGAGATCCGCAGGTATAGGGCAGTATACAAATTTAATAGATAATGTTTATAATGATAGCAGTAGTAAGAATAATCACTGCTTTTTCCCCTTTAATGAAATATTTAGAGGTACTGTCATTTTGACTCAAGAAAACCCCCATTTTGCGGTTCAAATCAGGGAAAATAAATACAGTAAATGGACAAAAGTACAAAGAACATTCATTACCTCATATTACACAGCTGACAGCTCACAGTAACTTCCACATTAGAAGTGCTAGATTCCAACTCCTACTTCATGCATTAAATGCTCGCTTCTGTCTGAGACTCAGGAAACATCGTGACAGGAAGTGAGGGGTAGAAATGGAACTGATGATTCACCATGCTAGAGAAGAAACGAAAAATGTTAATTTTTATAGCTTCTCCCCCCGTTAGATTCACAAAATGTTTAAGGGTATGCATACCCCTGCATCCCCCCAGGAAA
This sequence comes from Podarcis vaucheri, assembly GCF_965113315.1. NCBI lineage: Eukaryota > Metazoa > Chordata > Lepidosauria > Squamata > Lacertidae > Podarcis > Podarcis vaucheri. Next base: position 25,380,799 of record NC_138761.1, read on the forward strand.
AAAGCACTGGTAATAATAACAGCAGCAGCAGCAACAACAACAACTAGGTCACACACCCTCAACTTGGGAGGAAGTTCTACCATGTGAACTGACCAGTTAGGATGTCTGGGCTGGTTGCTCCAAACCCAGACCATGTGCCTTTAGCAACCATCTTTTTGTTTCTATACAATTTTGAAACATTTACCAGTTTTGAACCTAAGTTGCACTGCCTGTCTTTTCTTGATGCTGTATGGGAAAGCACATGAATCTGACCTTTGGAGAGTTTGTAAGTAAACAATTTTTAACTTAGCAAAGGTGTGTTCTCTTTCTATGCTAAGGGAAAGTGGAAAACTTTAGAAATAACTTAGAAAGGAATATTTTAAAGGTCTAACAGCCAAATGTCCATGCTTTACTTTGAGGCATGCTTTGTGATTTTAAATCTCTGCTGAGGCTCTCTCACCAAAGAGTACTTGCCCCAGACTTGGATCTAGGCAACCAGGGAACTCTCCTTTAATTCTTTTACCAAATTACTAAAGACTAATAGTAGCCAGGAAGTCTCCTATCCCATGGAAGTGTCATGTCACCCAGGCACATGACCTGAAGAAGCATCTTGTGGGCAAGTGTTGGCAGGGTGGGATAAGGAATATTTTTTTAGGGGGGAATTCCATGTGAAAGCTGTCTTGGGAAAAGGGAGGAGCTCCAACACTGATGGCTGGGTGTAAGCCAGTGGCTCAGATCTTTCTCCCCCACTCCCCATGGGCCAAGTTTGACAAGTGGGTGGTGTTGCAACTGAACTCTCATTCTGAGGTCCTTTGAAATCAAATTGTGTGGGCAAAAACATTGCCTGAGAAGCATCGGCCCGTCAGCCGATCTTTGGCACATGCCAAGTGGGGCTTTGCAAGGTTTGGTGAGCAACTGATCATTGGCTCTTGCAAAGCCCAGGGCATAGCGCTCCTCGAGTGCTGATCGTTGGTGTTTGTGAAGCCTTGTGCACAGTGCTTCACAAGACCTGGCAACCAGCTGGTTTTCAGGGTTTGCAAAGCCCAGTGCCTACGGCTCCACAAGACCCAACAGTTAGCTGGCCACTGGTGTTTGCAAAGCCTGCTGCACAGCATTCCATAAGACCCAACAATCCACTTTGGACCAAGTAAGAAATGGAGATGGCAGTGCTGTAGTGCACTCAAGTTCTGTGGTTCTGGGGCTAGCATCACAATTTCTTTATTAAGACTGCAAACCTAGACGCACCCATGGGACTTACCTCTGCATAGACATGTATAGGAATGCACTTTAAGAAGAGCATGTGCTGATTAGAACACAACTGCATCTGTGCCATCTGAAACAGGAAAGAAGCACATGGCTGGTGTGGACTTTCCAGGTCTTCTGTCTAGAAACTGGCCTCTCTAATCCTGCAGTTTGCCAGCTAGATACTTATGCCTGCTCACAGCAAGACAATGAGCACTCAAGGATGATTTAAGTTAATTTAAATAATTAGGTTTAAATAAATGCATGTTTGGTGTAAGCTTGTGTATTTCATATTAGTTAATAAGGCTCGTGTGTGTTTGTGTGTGTGTGTGTGTGTGACACAAATCCTTCCTCCTTTCCAGTATTGCACCTACTAAATTCTAGCACGGTCCCATTTGAAGGAAGGGGGGGGGACTCTCTTCAAATAGCTATTCCAGATCTTGGATGAGGAACGGCTTCTGAAAGAGCGGATGAATCCTAGGACTCATAATGAGAAAATCCTACGAGCTAAAGGGAATTGGGCAAAAAAAAAAAAAAAAAAAAAAGGAGCCAGAAATGAAATAAAAAGGGTAAGTGTTGAGGATAATTTGGAGCAATATGGCCATTTCCAAGTCACAAGCAACCTCTGTTCCCAAGATATTTATAACTGAGGTTTTGTGTAATTGTATTTCAGTGGGTCGAGACTGAGAAGCAAAGCTGGAAAAGTTGTGTGCTGTAAATACAGGACGCCAAAGAGCAATTGCTGAGCAAAGGAAGGGGAAATCTAGATGGGGAAACGAGCAAATACAAATGAAATCACTAGCTGGAAAGTTACCCACATGTCAGGAGTCAAGGGACATATAGGTTACACTGGCTGGGCTTTCTTTCTTTCCCATAGATGCATGTCTTTGCTTAAATGGCTTTGTGGGCATGCAGTAGCATGCATCATACATGTTTTTCTTAATTTTAGATTAATGGCACTCCATTAAAGCTGACTGCTTCCACAGATCATGCAATGCTCAGATTTTAAAAAATCAAAAATCAGAAGATAGTAGAATTGGTTTTAGAAATAATGTTTTCCTGGGGCGCAGCATGCCCAAATGAGGTTCTTCCCCACCCCTCTACCCAAGACTTTTAATATGAAATATTAATGTGATGTTCAAGGGGTAGGAGCTGGTCCCATGTCAACAACCTTCTGTGTAAGGCTGCGTGCTAGAGCAGCTAACCTCCTTTGAACTCTCCAGGCAAATGGCTGGGGTGGGTGGTCTGCTTGCCAGCAATGGACCAATACCACACAAGTGCTTGGTAGGAGTGGGTGAAATTTGCAGGTGTGTTAGTCTTTGGCGGGTAAACACACATTTTACTCTGCAGTTAAAAGAAATATACTTTTTTTTGCAAGCAATAACTCCTAATATACTATACCCTTGTACAGTGGTACCTCGGGTTACATACGCTTTAGGTTACATACGCTTCAGGTTACAGACTCTGCTAACCCAGAAATAGTACCTCAGGTTAAGAACTTTGCTTCAGGAGGAGAACAGAAATTGCACAGCAGCGGCACAGCGGCAGGCCCGCTAAAGTGGTGCATCAGGTTAAGAACAGACCTCCAGAACGAAATAAGTTCTTAACCCGAGGTACCACTGTATGTCATTTTCACTAATATATGCATTTATATGCATAATTCACTCTTACACATTACTTGGTTGGAGAGCTGTACTGCAAAATTCAGAGAATTGCAAAATTCAGATAACTGTGTTTCAGTTCACATGTTTCAGAATCATAGGATCATGGGATCATAGAATCATAAAATTGTAGAGTTGGGAAGGTCATCTAGTCCAACCCCTGCAATGTAGGAATTTCAACTAAAGCATCCATGACCTCTGCTTTAAAACCTCCCAAGAAGGAGAGTCCACCACCTTCTAAGGGTATCTATCCCTATGCTGAACAGCTCTTCCTGGTGTTTAGCCAGAATCTCCTTACTTGTAGCTTGTACCTATGAAACATTTCCCCACAGAGCTACAGTTCCGTGCAAGGAGGGACTGATTGTTAATGTTAGGATATTTCCATTCCACCTTAAAAGGGAGCAGGATGTTTGTGTCACAGCCTGCGTATTTCCTGTTCACGGGATGTTTATGTTTTGCTATTGCTTTCGTTTCTCTCTCTGTCGGAGACACTGATGCAGAACAGTCATGTCTTTCTTTGTTCTGATCAACGCTGAATAAAAGCTTGTAAACAATGCTCTCCTGAGTGCGATTTCTGGCTGTGCATTATCTGCTGATAAGAGCGTGCACAAGCCCTGAAATGTGGCAAAGAAACTCGTGTCGCTAATCGCTCATACTGCGTGACTACGGGAGATCGATGGACATCCGGCAGACGGCTTGGGGCCATGATGGACTTTATCTCCCTGGCAGTATCCCAACAGTTAAACCACCCTGGGAACTGTAGCTCTGTCAGGGGAATTGTTGTTGTTTAGTTGTGTCCGACTCTTCGTGACCCCATGGACCAGAGCATGCCAGGCACTCCTGTCTTCCACTGCCTCCTGCAGTTTAGTCAAACTCATGCTGGTAGCTTTGAGAACACTGTCCAACCACCTCGTCCTCTCCTTGTGCCCTCCATCTTTCCCAACCTCAGGGTCTTTTCTAGGGAGTCTTCTCTTCTCATGAGATGGCCAGAGTATTGGAGCCTCAGCTTCAGGATCTGTCCTGAGGAGAGATAGGAGGAGAATAGGGGTGTCCTAACAATTCACAGCACCCTTAACAAACTACAGTTCCTAGAATTCTTTGGGAGAAGCCATGATAGTGGTATCATAGTGTATGGTATTGATGGAGCCAGCATTATGGGAACGGGATCATTCCCATTGGGCATCTTTCACCATCCATGCCTTATGCCGGACTCCCAAGCCTGCCGTTTTCCCTTGGGTGGGTGAGCTTTTCTGCTTTGCATGCAGTTTTCAGGCAGAATCTTACAGCTAGTGTTTCCTTCTATTAAGTTCTAAATGCATAACAGCATCGCTGCTCACAAGGCCTCAGCCTGCATCTGACAGATTCTGATCCCCCTACTTCACAGGTCTATCACTCTTGGTTTTCATCAACCCTTTACCCTTTCTTCACTTCCCTGCCCCCATCTCTCTCTCTCTTTTAAAACTTAAAATTTGCAGCCAACTTTGATTTCCCTCAGTCTATTCTCTTCTTGGAGGCTTTTCATCAGTTTTGCTTTGTTGGGCCGAGTCCAGTAACCTCGTCTCTTGTTTTTTGGTGAGTGTCAACTATCATGCTTTTGATCTGCAGCTTTTTTGTGTTAGGAAAGTGTGCGGTGTAAACGGAGTTGGAAATGGGAAAGAAAGGACCACATAATATCACAAATGCTCCCTGCATAAACCAGGGGGGGGGGAGAGAGAGAGAGAGAGAGAGAGAGAGAGAGAGAGAATAAAATGTGAGTGGAGACAGCTGTAAAGTAATACATTACGCCAGCCTTCCCAACCTGGTGGCGCCCTCCAGCTGTTAATGGACTCCAGTTCCCACCATCCCTGACCATTGACCATGCTGGCTGGGGTTGATGGGGGTTGGAGTCCAGCAACATCTGGAGGGCACTCAAATCCACTGTGCCTAAATCAGTTTTGTAGGGAGATAGCCAGCACCCCAAAATGTAGTTTTCCAAAGACCAAATCTCGGTTTGCTAGCTAAGGACCTAAGACGAGCTTACTGTTCTCACTGTGGCCACCAGAACCCCGTGGAAACCCTTTAAGCAGGATATGAGTGCAACAGCACACTTACCTGCAATTCCCAGGAGTTGGTGTTCAAAGGCATACTGCTTTTGACAGTGAGGGCTGAACATAGCCATTGTGGATAGTAGCCATTGACTGTCCTCAAGAGCGTGCAAAGAGCGTGATGAGATCATACTGAGTCAAGGGAGCGGAGCAGGAAGGGAAAAAGTTCCCTTTCAGAACACTGTGGTGTAGTATAGTGTGGTGTAGTGGTTAAGAGCGGTGGACTCATAATCTGGTGAACCGGGTTTGCATCCCCGCTCCTCTACATGCAGCTGCTGGGTGACCTTGGACTAGTCACACCTCTCTCTGAAGTCTCTCAGCTTCACTCACTGAGTGTTTGTTGTAGGGGAGGAAGGGAAAGGAGATGGTTAGGTGCTTTGAGACTCCTTAGGGTAGTGATAAAGCAGGATATCAAATCCAACTTCTTCTTCTTCTCTCTTCTTCTAACCAATGTGATGGAATGTTCCAGACTAGGACCTGGGAGACCAGGGTTCAATCCTCACTCAATCCTGAAGCTCATTGGGCCACCTTGGGCCAATCACTGCCCCTCAGCTTTATTATTATTGTTTGTTTGTTTGTTTGTTTGTTTGTTATTGTTTATTATTGTTTTTTTGTTTGTTTATGCCCTGCCCACTCTGGGTGGCTTCCAACGAGGATTAAAAATACCTTCGCGTGGCTCCCCGACCTGGTTTCGAGGCTGGCGGTGGGGGAAAGCAGCGCTCCCCCCCACCGCCAGCAGCACAAACTCGGCCGAAAAGCCACCTTGTAGAAAAGCCCGCAGGAGCCGCGCAGCCTTTAAAGAGCATGCCGCTTTTGGGGACTTTTCCCCAAGGAGGGAGAAGGGACTGACTGGCCGAGTCAGTCCCTTCTCCCTCCTGTGGGCTTTTGTAGGCGATGGGGGAATTCCCCCACGTCCTGCAAAAGCCCACAGGAGCCGTGCATCCTTTAAAGAGTGTGTGGCTCCTGCGGGCTTTTCGGCCGAGCTCGTGGGGCTGGTGGTGGGGGGAAGTGCTGCTTTAGCCTACCGCCAGCCTCAAATCTTTCTCCCTCCTGTGGGCTTTTGCGGGCGATGGGGGAATTCCCACACCTCCTGCAAAAGCACGTAAAAGCCGTGCTCTCTTTAAAGGGTGTGCGGCTTCTGTGGGCTTTTCTACAAGGTGGGGGAATTCCCCCACCTCCTAGAAAAGCCCGCAGGAGCCACGCAGCCTTTAAAGAGCACACGGCTTTTGTGTGCTTTTCCCCAAGGAGGGAGAAGGGACTGACTGGCCGAGTCAGTCCCTTCTCCCTCCTGTGGGCTTTTGTGGGACATGGGGGAATTCCCCCACCTTCCGCATTAGCAGGGAGAAGGTCTGGGAGAAGTTCACAGGCTGCGTGCAGCCTGTCCGCTGCTCCCAGAGCTGGGGGGGGGAAAATCATATTTCCCCCCTTGATTTCCACCTCTGAAAACTAGGTGCGCCCTATGGTCAGGTGCGCCCTATAGAGCGAAAAATATGGTACATCAAAATGTCACACATTAAAAACCTCCCTGAACAGGGCTGCCTTCAGATGTCTTCTAAAAGTCAGATAGTTGTTTATTTCCTTGACATCTGATGGGAGAGTGTTCCACAGGGCGGGCGCCACTACAGAGAAGGCCCTCTTCCTGTTCCCTGTAACCTCACTTCTCACAGTGAGAGAACCACCAGAAGGCCCTCAGAGCTGGACCTCAGTGTCTGGGCTGAATGAGGGGTGTGGAGACGCTCCTTCAGGTATACTGGATGAAGGCCATTTAGGGCATTAAAGGTCAGCGCCAACAAGCATGGAGGCAGAGCATAGCCATCATAGCTAGCAGACATCGATAGCCTCTCCTCCATGAACTTGTCTAATGCTTTTTAAAAGACTATTGAAGTTGGTGGTCATCACTGCCTCCTGGGGAAGCAAGTTCCATACCTGAACTATGTGCTGTGTGAAGAAGTACAGTGGTACCTCGGGTTAAGAACTTAATTTGTTCTGGAAGTCCGTTCTTAACCTGAAACTGTTCTTAACCTGAGGTACCACTTTAGCAAATGGGGCTTCCCGCTGCCACCGCACGACCACGGTGCAATTTCTGTTCTCATCCTGAAGGAAAGTTCTTAACCCGAGATACTATTTCTGGGTTAGCGGAGTCTGTAACCTGAAGCATCTGTAACCTGAAGCATATGTAACCTGAGATACCACTGTATTTTCTTTTATTTGTCCTGAATCCTCCAACATTCAACTTCATTGGCTTAACATGAGTTCCAGCCTTATGGGAGATGGAAAAAGCTTTTCTCTTTCCAACTTCTGAACACCATGCACAATTTTATAAACCCGTGTCACTTCTTACTTGCTTTTTCTCTTAAGTGCCAAATACAGAACTGCAGCTTTTCCTCATTGGGGAGTTGCCCAGTAACGAAGACTATGATGCAAGAGCTTCATGAAGACAGCCAACTGCTGCACAGTTTCCTTTTAAAATAAAATAAAAGGGCAGTCCACCCCGTTAATTGGCCATCTCTGTGATTAGGCATCTTTATGTCGTTCTTCCATCATACACAGCAGGGCATAGGGACACATCTGTTTCTCCAACAAACAAATTTTATCCAGCCTGGTAAATGTCTGGATTAGGTTGTAGGGTTCTTTTCCTGGAATCATTGCAGATGAGAAAATGAGAAGAGGCTTTTCACACTTTGCCTTGAGTTAGTCCGTTTTCACCCCTGACCACCACTCTTCATTTTTACAGCTGTGCTCTCTCCCCATCACCACCCTCTCTCATACACTGCAGTAAAAGGGAAAGGGGGTGAGTGTGGGGAATAGAAACAAGAAGATGATCCCCTCCCCTCGCGTAATTGTGAGTGAACCTTAAAGCAAGTAATGTCAACAACATTCACAATTCCTTGATGTGAAATACAAGAATGAGGCAAAGAGATTGTATCTCGTCTGCATTGAACTCCGTTGCTTCCCAGAGAAGTACCAGTTTAAAGGGCTAGTCAACAGCATCTGAAGCTCTGCATGTCTTGAGACCCAGATATTTGTCAGACTACCTCCTCCTAGAGAGGAGTGCATGGGGTGTTAACAGAGGGGTAGTACCTCTGGTGAGGGACACGTTGTACTCCTTTTGTGGTAGTTTGCCAACTCAGCTCTCATCTGTGGCTCCTAGAAGCTGTCAGCATGCGACAGCAGCAACACCATGGGAACGGCTTCAACTGGTTGGCTAAACTAGGTGAGGATAGCCAATGGCTCTCAAGCTCTCATGGAGTTAGGCTCCAGTGGATTCAGCGGATCAGACCAACAGTAGGTCCAACGGTCAAGAAGGCAGTTACTGCACCTGCTGTGGAGGGGAATGAGAGGCAGATGGGGCTCATCAACCCAGGAGAAGGAAAACTCTGATCCTCATCCTCTGCTGCCTTGAGACTATACTACATTCACAAGAAAGACTTTGGCAGTAAACCCAAAGGAAAAATCCATACCTGCTGGCTTCCGGGACATCTTTAGGAGGAGAAAGGGCTAAAGAGTGATTTTTATATTGTATTTTTATATTACGAACCACCCTGAGATCTTTGGGTGAAGGGGAGTATATAAATTTAATAAATAATAATAGCAAATAATAATAACTATTGGAGTTCCTTCCTCCCTTCTCTACTTCCACCAAGGGAAAGAAAGAGTGAGAGAGAGATGCTACCACCATGGAGGAGAAGGGGCTGCCGTGGCTGAGCAGTGGAAAGAGAGAACAATGGAGATGCCACCACTTTTGAGAAGAAGGAGGGCAGAGAGAGTGAGTAAGAGATCATCACTGGAGTAGCAGCTCTGTAATTGGATTGGTGGGTAGAGGTTGCAGGGTTCACACACTGGCACAGGCAATTTCTGAGCAAACTGACTTCCGTGGGAAAGCTGAGCATACTGTATGCTTAACTGCATCATCTCAGTGGCAAGTCCCACTGCATTCAACGGGACTTAGTCTGAGATAAATATGTACAGAATTGCATCTTAAATCTCTCCAAACAAATTTAATGGCATTTACTTCTGAATACATGGCTCAGGATCACACACTTAAGAGTGCTTAATTTTAGTTGGAGCGTGGCTGATTTATTTGCTGATATTACCAGCACATCCTCCTCCTGTGTGTCATCATTCAAACAAAGTCCCATTCTTATCAACTAATAGACAGACGTCAGCATGAATTCGTAACCTAGTGCCATGAATTTTGCATCTATTGTTTGCCAACAGATGCAAAGACAAGTTGCAATAAAGACATCTCTCATAGCTCATCTCTATATCATGCTTTTTCAAAAGTAAATCCCCTTTAATTCAGTGGGACTTCGTTCTACACAAGCATGTATCAGGTCAGATGGTCAGGAATGCAGGGCGGGAGGTGGGGGGGGTGTGGATAAATTTTATTACAATGTTTCCACAGCCAAGATACAGATCAACTCGAGTAAAGCCTGAACCTTGAAACCTTGAGATTATCCAAGGCTGGTGGGAGACTCGTGCTTTATTTATCAGTCAGGATTAAAGGTGTCAGAGAATGTCCATTGCAACTGTGTAAACAGAAAAGCGTATCAGGAGGACGCGTTTGAGCAAAAGTCAACCGGAGCTGTTCTGAACCTGGCATGTGATGACAGATAGGAGTCATCATGCTATTTCCGCAGGGAGTCAAGAGTGAAGCAAGTGCTGGGTAAGACGCCCCCCCCCCACTTCATCCAGTGAGATTTCAATTAACTTCTTTTTTTTTTTTTTGAAATAGATATCTGTCATGTGTATCATATACCAGACTGATAACTGGGGAAAGCCCACGTATTGTTGCAGACTTAGCTGTTTCAAGAGTTCTTCATTACCACTGTCTAGATGAAACGAGATGCTGAGGGCCATGTGTTTATAGACGCTGCTTACCTAAAAACCACAGGAACTCTCTAGATCACTGGACCACCACCAATTCTGGCTTGACCGTTAGTAATCCAACCAGCATGGTGCAGAGAATGTACAAACAGTGCTTTGTGGTGATGACAACTCTATCTCTGTAGGAAGTCATAATGTGTCCGTCTCTGTCAGGGGTCATCTAAAGCCGAGGTTGGTCTAAAATGTCTTGGGAGGGAACTTTCCCACCACCACCACCCAAAAATGTGTGGGTTTTTGTTTTGTTTTTTAGTTCCCCCTAAACTATTGAAAAAATTCTCAGTCCTTCCCAATCTTGCCATCTGTGAATCAGTGGTGGGCTTGGCCCCTGTGCCTAGTCCTGCTGGAGAGTTTCACCCCTCTCCCCAAGGAAGTTCTGTGAAATCCACCCCCATTTCACCACTCACAAATAGCATGGAGAATTTGCAAAGCCATCTTCACCCAGCTCTTGCTAAAGTTCCTCTTTCTTTCTAAATCAACGACTACCTTCCACTGTGGCTGTGTTCTTCCTCCACTGTCAGAGGCAGTGTGCACCTAAGTACAACTTGCTGTGAATCGCAAGTGGGCAAGGTGTGGTTGCTCTGATGTCCAGCTTGCACCTGGGCCACCCTTGTGAAAACAGGAGGCAAAATTAGGTGAACCACTGACCTGGTCCAGCAGGCCTATGTTCTTAAATGGCAGTCTCCAAGCCTCCTCTATTTTGAAACCAGGATGGACTCTTGTAGCTTACCTGCAATTTCCCTTGGAGCCTTCCTTCCCCACTTGGCATCAGCCCTTGTGCTCTGTCCTTGATGGTAAAGGTAAAGGTAAAGGGACCCCTGACCATTAGGTCCAGTCGTGACCGACTCTGGGGTTGCGGCGCTCATCTCGCTTTACTGGCCGAGGGAGCCGGCGCACAGCTTCCAGGTCATGTGGCCAGCATGATCAAGCTGCTTCTGGAGAACCAGAGCAGCGCACGGAAACGCCGTTTACCTTCCCGCCGGAGCAGTACCTATTTATCTACTTGCACTTTGACGTGCTTTCGAACTGCTAGGTTGGCAGGAGCAGGGACCGAGCAACGGGAGCTCACCCCATTGCGGGGATTCGAACCCCCAACCTTCTGATTGGCAAGTCCAAGCTCAGTGGTTTAACCCACAGCGCCACCCTCGCCGTCCTTGATGGTAGTCGATTGCCAAATTGTCAACAGTGGTTACCCATCCCTCACCCCCTTCTCTGCTCCAACAAATGCATCTGACTTTGTAAGCATAAGCCACAGGAAGTGATATCTTGACTTGCCTCTGATAAAGCTTGACTGAAGATGTAATCATGTCAGTAAACACTCCTGATAATTGAATGACTCCAGAAACGTGAGGCATGTGCTCATCTCACTAATCACTCAGGTCCAAATCAGATGTGTCATCAGGACTGCTTAGTGATGAGATATCACAAGCTTTTTCAAAAACAAAAACGTAACTGCAGCTGTAGGTTCCTGGTTCCAATTGGAATTGCAGGGATATACCGTATTTTTTGCACCATAACACTCACTTTTTTCCTCCTAAAAAGTAAGGGTAATTTGTTGTTCTTGTTATTTTCTTACCCATTTTATTTCTGTCTCAAACAACCAAAGTGGCTTGCAGCAAAAATGCAATCAACTATTTAAAAAATACAAAGCAATGGAAGACACAAAACATGAAATTCAGCAGCATAAACAAATGAAATGGCTGACCAAACCAATTGTTTAAAAGCAAATCACATACTAAAAGTCAGTTGAAATAAAAAGGTTTTCAGCCACCATCTAAAAACACAGAGAGAAAGAGCCCCACAGATATTTACTGGGACAGTGTCCCATAACCTCGGTGCCTTCATAGAGAAGGCCCTGCCTCTCATTCCTCTATGTCCAGTCTTATGTATGCGTAGTACTTAGACAGCATGCCCTCTGATCTCAAAGGCTAGACAGATTCATATGGAACTAGGCAGCTTGTAACCCTTTCATCTGTGCCATTTTCCCAACAAACTGCCCCCTTCCCTGGATCTCCTACTCGTTTTGTGGAGATAAAATTACAAATATCCAGTACTGTAAGTTCCCACCCCCATGCATTAAATGAATATGAGCTGGAAGGGCAATTTGGATAAGAAAAATTGGGTGGTGTTTGTTTTTTAAGTACCTTTCCCTCAGCCCTTTCCTGGATATGCAAGATGGAGATGCCTCCAAAAATGTCAATCTGGGATCGCCTTTCCCTCCTGCTCGTTAATTCACAGTCACGTGCTGCATCGTTATATCATGACATCCCTCACTTTATTGAATGGACTTCACATCATTGACAATGGTGGAGTCAGAATGACACGAGTCATGCCATGGGGCAAATACACTTTGCCAAAGGAGAGGTAGTGAACTGGACACAGTGATCCCCTTTAGGAAATTATGAGTTTAAGGGGAGAAGGAAAAACATTCAGTTCTATCTAATTAGCATTTTCCAGACCAATGTGTGACCCAAAACATAGAATTTCAAAAAATAGCTCACTTACTTGAGTTTTGCAGTGCAGTTTTCCAACCCTCATATAATATGTGTATAAAAAGCATATTTTTCTCTTTTTTTCAGAACCATTTTGGGGAGCCAAATTTGGACCTCACACGGGGTGCCATATTACAAAAGATTACCAAAGTCTGTCCCAATCACATTTTACCAGAGCAATGGGGAAGGGGAAGCCCTCAAGAAGGATCAGCCATGGAACTCTATTAATGCACAAATCAGCACATACTTGGATCTAACAATATCTATTAATCACAGGATGTTTACCCTGCTCTGAAATCAGGACCTGAAAAGAATGGTGCTCTAGCAAATTGCATTCTGATTCACAAAGAATGTTAAGCTGATGTATTTGCATGCAGGCTGGTGTCATTCATTGTTTTAAACCAGGGATAGGAAACAAATGGCTTGCAGCCTTCATCTGGTCCACAAATACTCTCCAAACCCCAGTCTTCTTCCATCCCAAAGGTTGGAGGTTTGTGGGGAGACTCAAACGGACTCCATTGTTCAAGCCAGGAGGCTTAGCTAGGTCCAAGGACAATGCACATTCTCGATCTCCTAAAGAAAATGAAGCCTGACGTCTGACTAGGGGGGTATTGTCCTGTTCACACTGATGCGGAGAAAAACAGCTAGTGAAGCTCCTGCCAGAATGTGTTGTGATAAAGACATTGTGCTCGGTGGGACACTGAGCTGCTGTTCACTTTCAAAAGGCTCGGGAATGTCACATAATCAGCTTGGCAGGGCACTGGCGCTGTTGCCAACACCTGCTGAGCCAAACACTACTCCTTTCTTGGGTCCCTTCCCCATCGCTGCCAGCTCCAGAGCCCTCGACACCTGCTGCTATCTTACAAAAGGAGTCACTCCTGGGAGGTGTGTGAATATGCAAAAATATTGCAGCTGGGGGGAAAGACACTGAGTGTGGGAGGGAGGTAAAGGAAGCAGGTTCAATGGGCACACAGCCCACAGGCAGTTTCTGCCTATGCCACTTTGTGATCATTGAGATTTCCGCTGGAATAGCAATGCCCTCTTGCAAAGCTGGCGTTTCTCCCCACCCCTTCAACAGGCAAAATGCATGACAGACTGCACTGTGCATGCATCTTAGCACTTTTAGGAGGTAAATCGGCTGTTGGAAACCACTGCACAGACTGCTGGAGTTACAATTCTTCACAAACAACTATAGCTCGGTGAGAGGAGCAGGGATTTCTGGACAGCTCTTAGCCCCCTTACCAAGCAACATTTCACAGAAATCTTGGGTGGGAGCCATGACTGCTTAAAGTGGTATCATAGTGCTTTTTAAAAAAAGTAGTATAAACACTAACAATTGGGAAACACTTGCCTGCGAGTGCTCCAATTGGAAAACAGCCTTTACCAAAGGTGTCATGGGTTTTGAAGACACTCAAAATCAGGATGCAAGGGAGAAGCATGCTAAGAGGACGGCACGCTTGGCAAATCCACACCGTGATCAACTCCCACCCGGAAACCAATGTCCCCACTGTGGAAGGACGTGTGGATCCAGAATTGGCCTCCACAGTCACTTACGGACTCATTGTTAAAACCGTGTTTATGGAAGACAATCTTACTTGGCGGAGAAGAAGAAGAAGAAGAAGAAGAAGAAGAAGAAGAAGAAGAAGAAGAAAAAGAAGAAGGGTGTGAATGTGGCCTTAGTTGAATACCATCCTTTCTACATACTATATCTTTAAAGCACACTACTGTCCCTCAAAGACTCCTGGGAGCTGTAGTTTCATAAATGTGCTGCTAAGTGCTGCTAACTACAGCCCCCTCCCCCCATTTCCTGTGGGTGTGGGGGTGTGCTTTAAATGTATGGGGTGTATACTGCCTAAACCAGCTTCCCATATTCTGGTTCAAAGTATCCAGCACTAAACAATCACAGGAATACCAGAGCTGGGAAAGGGGCAGGGGGAGAAGGCAGTGAACAACAATGGTGCTGATGGGGAGACTGGTGATTTGGAGAGGTAACATTTCACTGGTTATAAAGTCTTTCCAAGCGGCTTGTCCCTCCATAGTGCTCCATTGTTTGGGCTGTCACTCCGTTGAATGAGCCGTCATGCAGATGTGAACCCCCACCAGCCTTTGTGTGGGGATGCAGAGACTACAGAAAGGAGAGAGGGAATCAAAGGAGCATTGTTCGCAGAACAAAAAGAGACAACATGTTTGGGGAAGCTATAGAGAGATATGCACTAACTGGAGGGGGTGGCGGGGGGAAGCCAGGCAAGCGTTGTCCAGGCTCTAAATGGGATGCTTCACTTTCACCGACTTCCTTTCAGCTTCACAGCATCTCTTGCTCGGAGAAGCCTAGCAGGCAAAAGCACCAAACGATGGGGTGGCAGATAATGAAACTCAGTTGGGATCGCAGTCTGTCAACATACACATGGATACTGCTTGACTGGGACTTGCTGTAGTAGAGAAATGTTGGCCGTCCCCAAATTTCTGCACGGGCGCTCAGTTTATTTGTGGGTTGGTTTCAAGATTTTAAACCATAAACCAGGGGTGGGGGACCTGTAGCCCTCCGTATGTTGCTGACTCCAGCTCCCAGCAGCCTTAGCCAGCATGGCCAATAGCCAGGGATGACGGGACCTGGAGTCCAACAATGTCTGGAGGGATGCAGGTTCCCTATCCTTGGTGTGTGCAGTATCCAAAGAGGTTGCTTTATTAACCACACATTAGGTGTTCAAAGTATTAGATGGTATTGGATGGCTTCAAAAGAAGAAGTATCAGCATGGCTGCAAAGCAACAAGGAGTATGGCTATGCAAGAACTAGGAAGGTCTGGGTAACTTGATGGATTCACCAGATTGTATCATCATCTGTTTATTGAAGTTCACCCACCCTACATTATAGCTAACTAAGTGCTTGACAATCCTCCTGTTTTTGTAGTCCCAGCCAAGCAACAATGCTGGGATATTTTTTTTCCCCTCCTGAGCTCTTCGTGGGTCAGGCATGAATGGCAAGCCACAAACTGTGATGGCCTGAACATGAAGATATTGAAAGCCTACAAAACCCTTCACACAGTGCATAGTTAAACTGTGGAATTCACTCCCCTAAGTGATGGCTATCAACTAAAAGAGGACTAGGCAAATTCATGGATAAGGCTACAAAATGTCTACCAGCCACAATGACTACATTCAGCTTCAACTGTTGGAGGTAGCATGCCTCTGAATGTTAGTTGCTGGGAATCACATGGGGAGATCTGTTACACTCATGCTGTGCTTGCCGACTTCCCATAGGCCTCTGGTTGGCCACTGTGAGACCAGGATTCTGAACTAGATGGGCCATTGGTCTCATCCAGCAGGGCTCTTCTTATATTCTTAGGATTCTTGGGGAGGTATGTGCTTTCACTGCAATGGGGCTGCCTCTTAAGATGGTTCAGAAACTTCAGCTGGTGCAGAATCCAGTGGCCAGGTTGCTCAAGATGGTTTGAACATATTACACTGATCCTGGTCCAACTACTATGGCTGCCTATTAACTTCCAGGGCCAAATCAAAGTGCTGCTTTTGACCTATAAAGCCTTAAATGGCCCAGGACAGCAATATCTCAAGGGCCTCCTCTCCCCATATGAAGTGATCTGGACCCTGTGATCATCATCTGAGGCCCTTCTTTATGTGACCCCTCCACAAGAGGTCCAGAGGGTGGCAACACAAGAATGGTCCTTTTCTGCAGTGGCTCCCCATTTATGGAAGGCTTACCTGGCACCTTCATTACACTTCTTTAGCTGTCAGGTGAAAACACATTCCTCTTAGCCTTCAGCTAATTAAACAAGCTATGGCTTTTTAAACAGGGAAGGGGAGGGTTATTGTTTTTGTTTGTTGCTATGCTAAGCATTTTTGTGTTTTTGTACTGTAAACCACCCTGTGATCCTCAAATGAAGGGCAGTATAGAAATTTAATAAAATAAATAAATGTTGCGTATGCAACTCCAGCCAAAGACCAATAAATCTGTGCATATTGATGTGAGCTGTGAAAATATCTCCCTTGTATTCTCACATAGGCACACCAGCTAGTGGCAAACCCCCTTAACTGATGTCTCTGTATAGCAGGCCTTGCTTGGATCCTGTTCAAGTATTGCCCAACTGGAGGGTTACTAGCAGGCATAACAATTGATGACCTATGAAACAAAGGCCTAGCTAGGTAGAGAAGAATGACCAATCAGATCAGATCTGCTAATCAGCACTGCCCTCCAGGAGGTTTATTTAAAAACCCCTTTCACTGAGACTATTAAAATTTACCTCAGCTGCAACTCTCCAGTTGACTTCTGGGAGATTAAATCAGCTCAGAAGTCAAGTGCTGATGGGTTTGCCTATCAGGCTGTGTTTAAACTTAGCCTATGTGATGATGTGGAATAAGGATTTTATTAGTGCTCATTTGGGTGTTCTATGAAGTTAACCCCTGTGTGATTTCATTCCTCTCAAGGCAGCCAAGCTAAACATCATGTCTAAGAATCTTTGCTATAGGCACACAATATCCACTTGTTTGCTCTCTGAGTTGCTGTACTTTGCTTAGCACATGTGCGACACATGCGCACAAATCGGCACACATTTGTCTAGGTCTTCTCTTCAACTTCTTCTATGTTGAATGCCACATGCGAAATAATATTGTTGCACTGCACAAACCTCAGTCTCCTAGTAGCAACAGACTCCAGGGATTCCATGCTTTTCTGAGGTTTGGCTTCATTGGAATGAAGTTCAATGGGGACTGTAGTGTCTTCTGGATATATGATTTTATTTACACATATATACAACCTGAGCACAGAATGGTAGGGCTCACAGCATTAACACTCCAGCAGATATTGGCTTCCCATGAGTTTCCCAGGGAGATTCCAGAGTCCACCAAGGAGCAAGACAAGCCTCTGTCTCTCTAGCTTCCAGAATCAGCCAAAAAACTCTCTCTCATTCAGCTCCCATTAGTGTATTTTTCTCCATTCTAGGGTGATATGTCATCCAGCCAGGTGAGGGAGCTGGAGAAAAGCACCTGGGCATGATGAAAGTTGTTAGGAGAGCCTAACAGAGCTACAATTTTCAGAGTGGTTTAACAGTCAGTCAGTCCCTCTTCCCAGGAAATCTTGAGAACTGTAGCTCTGTGAGGGGAATAAGAGTTTCCTAAGAATTCTTGTATGGTGGGAATGCAAGAAAATGAAAAGCTTTTGGGAAATGATATATAATGAAATGAAAAAAATGTTAAGATATACTTTTGTAAAAAAAACCGGAGGCTTTTCTTTTAGGGATTGTAGGAAAGGATATAAGAAGAAAAGACTGTAAACTTTTCCAATATGCAGTAACGGCAGCCAGAATCTTGTTGGCCCAGAAATGGAAGCAAGAGGAAATACCGATGATAGAAGAATGGAGGCTGAAATTGACAGACTATGCGGAATTGGATAAATTAACTGAGAAAATCAGATATACCAAAGACCAAAAGTTAATCGTAGACTGGGGAAATTTTGTAGATTATCTGAAAAACATATGTGGTGTGAACACAACGCTAGTGGGATTTCAAGAGGCACTGTAAAAACAGGGAAGTATAACGGCAATACGAAAGAAGGGAATGTGTAACTAAAGTTATAATTATGGATGATTGTCAGAGACGCTGAAGGAAGTTCAAAACAGGGATAATTTGTTGTATTTTGGATAAAAATGTATAACTGTATGGAAAATCAATAAAATTTATTTTTTTTAAAAAAAGAGTTTCCTAGGAATTCTTATGAGGGACTCAGGTGGCGCTGTGGTCTAAACCACTAGGGCTTGCCGATCGGAAGGTCGGCAGTTCGAATCCCCGTGACGGGGTGAGCTGCCGTTGCTTGGTCCCAGCTCCTGCCAACCTAGCAGTTCGAAAGCACATCAAAGTGCAAGTAGATAAATAGGTACCACTCCAGCAGAAAGGTAAACGGCGTTTCCGTGCGCTGCTCTGGTTTTGCCAGAAGTGGCTTAGTCATGCTGGCCACATGAACCAGAAAAACTGTCTGCGGAGAAACGCCGGCTCCCTCGGCCAGTAAAGCGAGATGAGCGCCGTAATCCCAGAGTCGTCGCAACTGGACTTAACTGTCAGGGGTCCTTTACCTTTTTTAAAGAACTCTTAACACCAGTAACAGACTGAAGTTCCCAGGATGCTTTGGGGGAAAGCCATGGCTGTTGAAGTGGTGCTTTAGATGTATGGTTTGGATGTGGCATCAGCTCTCCAAGATATTCCTGCAGCCAACTGCCCTCACGCTGCTGCCAAAGAACTAACTCATGGACTCAGATCTTACGGGCGAAAGCAAAGTTTTACTAACTATGGCCCGTCTTTCTCCCCCCACTCCCACCTCATTTTTTTCTGAACTGTGGGAAGCACAGATGGGCTTACTAAAGATGAGATGAGCGTGAAGAAGACAACTGCGGACTGGAGTAAGGTTACAGCAGCGACAGAGTTAGGCAGGCAGGCATCTGCTCAGGGTCACTGCCCAGGGCAAATGTCAGATTTGCCCATAAGGCAGGCTGTCCCTATTTTTGTACAATATATAAGTGCCGTAGGGAGGGTGCAATGAAATTGGGCTTTGATTTTGCCGAACTTAATTAAATTGTGTGTGTGACTAAGAGGCAGAGAGAAAAAGACAGACAGAGGCAGACTGATTTGGGGAATCATCAGAAGCTGCCTTATATTGAGCTCAGACTATTTAACTCAGCGGTCTATACTGGCTAGCAGCATTGTTCCAGAGATTCAGACAAGAGATGCCAAGGATTGAAACTGGGACCTTCGGCACGCAAAGCAGATGGCCTACCACTGAGCTGTAGCCCTACTCTGTGTCTAGCTGAAACTGTAAAATTTCATTGATTGATTTATTGCATTTACCGTATTGGCCCGAATATAAGCCATCCTTTCCCCAAAAAATTCCGACCGTGAAAAGTTATAGTGTGGCTTATATTTGCAACCTTACGGTGTACAGCCAGGAGCATGGGGCAAACAGCACCAGGGACGTAGCAAAGTGGCGGCCGCCCTGTGCATAGTCCCCCGTCCTCTCCCGCAAGGCTGGGAAGAGAGAGAGTGAGGAAGGGGGAAGGCTGCCGGCAACGCAGTGCAGTCCCCCCCCCCAGTATGCAGCCATGAGCAGCAAGGAAGGGAGCGGCTTATATTCGGGTATTGTTTTTCTTTTTCTCCCCCCGCTCCAATGTTAAAGGTGCGGCTTATATTCGGGCCAATACGGTATATACTGCCTTCTTTATAAGGAGCTCACCTTCCCTATTTTATCCTCTCAACAACTTTGTGAGGTAGGTTAGGCTGAGATACAGTGACTAGCTTGATGGCTTAGTGGAGGATTTAAAGCCCATTTTCACAGGTACTCCAACATTCCAACCGCTATACGGCACTGTAAGAAAACAGATAAGGGTTTTCCTTCGGGTGAAGATAGACAAGCATTTATATAGTGTGCTGAGAGGCATGGAACAGATAGAACTGTATGTCATGCCATCTTGCTGAAAGTGCAACAGCAAAGATCACTCAGTGTTCTATTTAAGAGTTAATTCTGTAGAGGAGGAATGGTGAATGCATTGCTTACCAATGAGGCAAAGTGGCATGATGTTTACTAGAGTTGGCCATGCTCTGATTAGCTGTGCATTTCTGAGGGGGTTTTCCTCTGCATGTTTGGTTGATGTGTCCGACAAGTGCTTAGTGGACAGTCAGAAAGCAAGCAGGGCAGGGGAATCAACCAAGAGACTTAAAAGTTGGAGCAAAGGCTAAAGGAAACGGGGGGGGGGGTCAGTTTCAACTGATTATCCTTTCACATGAAGGTCTTAATGGGTGTAAGTGTACAAAAAATGCAATGCAGCATTTTGCAACACAGAATTTTTATGCAGAATATTCCTCCCCACCCACTCCCACCCCATTTGACTAAGAGCTTCTGAACAAGAACCATCTTGGCATTTTGATATATCTCACTCCCAGAGCAAAGAGGTACAAGGATAGAAGGCCGAGCAACTGTTTCACATGATGCATACTTGAAAATGTCCACACTTGCATGTCTTGATGAATAGAGATTACGTGATGTTTAAGGCACAGAGTGCAGATGGCATCATTGAAAGACCCTTTCAAAAGACCCCAGACCAAACAGGTCCCCTGAGCTAAAGGGATCAATAAATCCTTTCAAGAAAATGAGGCACAGCAGGAGTACTTTCCCTGCGGAGTCATTCATTAGCAGGAATCTCACCTGGCTTCAGAGCTTCTAATGGACTCCTGAAAAAACTGCCAATCAGGTTGCTGAATCTTCAGCCATATGCTGAAGAAAAATTCATTGATGAGCAACCATAGATCAAGAATTTCAGACCAGCAGTTAATTTAGAGTAGGTCCAGTCAACTCAAGCTCCCTCCTTCTCAATATCCTTGATGAATCCCCAAAACTGGCTGTAACAACTAAGCTAATGCAGGAAGATGGTCCCAATAGCAGGCTGCTTGAGGAAGAAGTCTGATATATCCCATCTTTTACCACATATACCCACAATGTTCTTTCAGGAAGATGCCAGCGTATCATTCATGTAGCCTAGGGATCAGCATTTGGGAATCTGATTTCCTTGAGAAGAACTCTCTGGCCACCTAAATATTGATGGAGAGGTGACAGAAGTATGTAAATGGAGTGGCGTCTGTGACACGGTGGGGGCCCCCATGTTGTTGATCTATAGCTCCCATCATAACTGACCATTGACCATAGTAACTGGGGCTGATGGGAGCTCTAGCCCAAGACCATATGGTGGTCACCACACTGGCAAACCCTGATCAGCACACCATTTGTAGGGCGCTGATCTCTATTCACAACTAATTCATCAAAGAAACCTAGTTTGCTGACCAGGAATTTAAGGAATCATGTGCAGCCTATTTCTGATGCATCTGAACCCCAGTGAATTCAGTGGGAAAGTGTGCTTGGGACGGCCTCCTTAAGCATTTTTTTAAAAAGGCGTATCTTTACAGATTAGAATCATAGAATTGTAAAGCTGGAAGTTATCCTGAGCATCATCCAACCCCCTGCAATGCAGCTGTCCCTTATGGGTATCGAACCTGGAACCTTGGCATTATCAGCACCATGCTTTAACCAGCTGAGCTATCCAGTTTAAGGCTTCTTTAGGAAAAGCCAGGACCAGAATTCACCCCCTCCAGCACATGCTAATTGAGCCAAATAACAAAGAGAAGCCTGCTGGATGAGGCCAATAGCCCATCTAGTCCAGCATCCTGTACTCACAGTGAAAGGGACGCGGGTGGCGCTGTGGTCTAAACCCATGAGCCTTTTGGGCGTGACAACCAGAAGGTTGGCTGTTCAAATCCCCATGATGGGGTGAGCTCCCATTGCTCTGATGGGGTGAGCTCCCGTTGCTCTGTCCCTGCTCCTGCCAACCTAGCAGTTCGAAAGCATACCAGTGCAGGTAGATAAATAGGTACTGCTGCGGCGGGAAGGTAAACAGACCCCAGAAAGATCTTAACATCCTCACCTGGAACTTGGCAGGGTGGGACAACAAGAATGGAGATAAAGATCAAACTACATTCCTGCAGAAATTTGATATCATCTACCTGCAAGAAACTTGGCTGCAAGATGCTAACCTTCCACACTTGCAGGGATACTCCCAGCACAGTCTCCCTGCAGTCAAGAGGCATCAAAAAGGACGAGGAAGTGGGGTTCTGACCCCCTTTACCTCACTGGATCTGGCTGGGGAAATCAGTGTTGTGGAATCGGATCTTCATTATGAATATTTTCTGCCTCTGCAGTTCACTGCAGTGGCAGGAGGCCCATTTTTCTGTATTAACACCTACCTCCCACCAGCACATACCCTAGCCGTGGTGGTAAAGATTTGGACTGACCTAACAAGTCTTATAGAGCAGATAAATATGAAATGTCCAGCTGCCCAAATTCTACTATGCAGGGATGGATCAGAAGGAAGCCTAACGTCACGAGGAATAGATATGGAGGACATTTTCCCCTTTACTTGCACTTTTATGGATAAGAAGGTTAAGCCCCAAGGATTGAAACTTCTAGAATGGGCTTTTCTGCATGATTTTCTAATATTAAGTGGATGCCCAGCTGACTCCTCTAAGGGCCAACTTACCTTTTTACACAGTAGGGGAGGAAGTCTCATAGACTGCTTTATAGTTTCACCACCACTTTTCAGCCAGGTGAAAACAGTAGATGTGTTGGGAAGGTAAATGGTGTTTCCATGCGCTCCAGCACTCATCACAGTCCTCCGTACACCAGAAGCAGTTTAGTCATGCTGGCCTCATGCCCTGGAAAACTGTCTGTGGACAAACGTCAGCTCCTTTGGCCTGAAAGTGAGATGAGCGCTGCAACCCCATAGTCGCCTTTGACTGGACTTAACGTCCAGGGGTCCTTTACCTTTACCTTTTTACTCACAGTGGCCACTCAGATGCTTGTAGGAAGCCTTCAGTAAGGACCTGAGTCCTGAGGTTTCCAACAACTAGTATTCAGAAGCATTCCTGCCTTTGACCAAACCAGCGCCATGGCTGCTTCTCAAGCATATTTTCTCAAGATTCTGGCTATGATGCAGAAGATATATAGCACTTGGACAATCTCTATGCAAAGGATGCAGAGTTCGTCTGCCAAGGGAGGGAGGGAGAGCCAGAATGGGAAAAGACTTAAGAGACCGGGGCACGAGAATAAGGGCACAAATTTCCCCAGCTGCCCTCTCTTGTCTCAGCAAACACACCAGCTTCATAATGCTGCACATTTTCATTTTTATGAGGCCCGTGTATAAATGTTTATGTGCTGTGAATTAAATCATATACTAAAAAAGGGCAAAGGATGAAATGGAAAAATGACTAAATATAAAAGATGGATTGCTCATTACTCAGTCTCTGAGATGGCAGATCATGGCAAAACATAACCTTCTAGTTAAATTTTCTTATGGAAAATTTGCCAGATTGCTGTTTTTGAAAAAAAGAAAGAAAGAAAAGTAATTCCACAGACTTTAATTATTACACAGTGTGCTATGGAATCCATCAACAAATGGATTTATAGTGACCTCTATTATAAATGTTTTACAATATGTAGGATTTCTTATTGATAGTTTAGCCTTTTGACGCTTGACTATCCATTCTAGTGGAGAAAATAAAAGCTAGAAGTGGACTGTGCATTTCATCTTCCCTTTCTGTTTGCATAGACAGTTCTTGATGGTGGCAAATGGAGTTAAAACTTCCTCTGAAAAACACACAATGAGTAATGCTGCTATGTTTGCAGTCGTCTCTGTCAAACATTCCATTTTGTTTAAAGGTCCTGAAAGAAGATTTAGAGCTGTATGGTTAGCCAGATACATATTTTTACAAGATGAAGCTAATGCAGGGGAAAGTGTCTCATGAAATAAAAACAATGACTCAGTGGAAAGAATCAGAGCTGATCTGCACATGCTGCAGAATCATGGAAGACAGAGGTGGAGAGCGTGTGGCCCTCCAGATATTGCCAGACTCCAGTTCCCATCCTCTGCAGCCAGCATGGCCAATGGTCAGAGAGGATGGGAGTTGTAGTCCAACAGCATCTGAATAGCCAAAGGTTGCCCATCCCTAATGAAAGTCCTGGACTGTACCACAAAAAACACCCCCACCCCAAAACATTATTGCATGTAGACCACTAGCAAGTCAGGGAGGAAGCTAAGGTAGATCTCAAAGTCTACAATGCATGCTTTCAAAGCCCTACATGGACTTTCCATATTTCTCTACTCTAACATCCTCTCCTGATATATTTCTGCCTCTGATCTTCACCTCTCCAGCTCCACCAGATTCCACCAAAAGACTCATCCCTTTCTCCCTTGCCACTGCCTTGTGCATCCCAGAACTGCTGCATGATGCCACTTCTTTCTTCCATCAGACCCCTCCTTGAAACTCACCTTTTCCTTAAAGATTTTGGCACAGCATCCTAGGCCCCATAGGGGCATAACAAACACCATAATCAAATGCAAGCAACTGAAACAATCACTTTTCTCAGTTCCTTCCCTTCCCTTTCCCAGTCTACCCCACCTCCACTTTCCTCCTTTTTCTCATTTGTCTCTGCATTGAATTTTAAACTGCAAGCTCCATGGGGCTGAGACTCTTCGTCTTAAACTTGTAAAGTGCCACACAGCCACACAGGCAGACCCTCCAAGTGTCCCCATTTTCTAGGGACATCCCTGATTTAGAGAAACCATCCTGGTTTCTGATTTGATCCCGGAATGTCCCACTTTTCCTTAGGATGTCCCTATTTTCGTTGGAGGGTATGGAGTTGTCTACCACTGAGCCATCTGAAGGCAGCCCTGTATAGGGAAGGTTTTTTATGTTTAATGTTTTATTATGTTTTCATATATGTTGGAAGCCACCTTGAGGGGCTGGGGCAACCCAGTAAGATGTGTGGGGTATAAATAGTAAAATTATCATTATGGAATGGGACGTCCCTATTTTCATCAGAGAAATGTTGGAGGGTATGCGCTGATCTCCCTATATATGTTAACATCCACTTCAGAGCAAGTCCAATTGCAATGAAGTCTGCGTCCAAGTAAGCATGTATAGGGTCATGTTGTAATCCCCAGTGTGGTGGCTGTGAAAGAGATGGTGATGTTGGTTGCAGCCAAGCACTGAAACATAGAATCTCTCATCTGTGTTTCTAAGTGGTTCATTCTGGAGGAGCAGATACGCCCGCACTACTTAATCCTGTGTGCTGCATATATAGATATCTGTAAATTTGAAAACGGGTGATCAGGCTCTGTGAATTTGACAGCAAATGTTAGATCATCAGAAACAGAGCATGGTGTTGTGTGTGAAAATTGTCCAGAACAGATTCCTTCTCACTATTTTGGGGTGTGTGTGTGTTGGTGGGTGGGTGTGGAAATAGATTTTATAAAAGTAAAATTGAACATTCTGCCGCCTCCATTTGGCAGGGTTGGTCCAGCTCTCATTACTGGCTGAAAGATGGGCAAAGTTTTGTAAGTGATGTGCAGTTCCATTTCTAAAAATGCATTGTGCATGGAGATTAGTGAGTGACATAATGCATTGATACAATACGAGTCAAGTTAGGTAGTCTCAAAGTTTTAGTTCACTTTTTTTCAGCTGACCATCTTTAAAAGCACATGCATGCATGCACATGTATGCTGCACATTTCTTAGGGTAATCCTACAATTCCTCCAGTAGACAGTTTATCTATTATATCTGTCTTTTTTCAGCTTGCTTCTGATATTGACAGCAATTGTTTCCTGCTAGTTTTCATGCTGGATTTGCTTGCTGTGCTGGGAAATTGGATTGTTTGTTTTATAAACACAAACTCAACAAGGTCACCTTGGCAGACTGGGATCCTGGAGTCATCGCCAGTTAAATGATGATCCTGCAGCACAGGTTTTGCCTTTGGCTAAACTGCCGAAGACCAGTTGTCTTTAGATTAAGCCACAGTGACATCTGGACAGCCCCATTAGTTTTCAGTTCATTTGGTGATGTGCACAATGGACATAATTGGCTTGACTATCAAAGCCGATGGTCAGGCTGGTAGGACCTAAGGTTATGGGGCAAGTTCACCTTTCTTGCTAATGGAGTTAATTTGCTGTAGGGATTGGCTGCAGACAATGTGAATGCAATGGTGCAATGCTTGATGTTGAAAGCCCAGCTGCATCTGGTGTTCCCTGTTCTAACGATATTAAATCTGACAACCACATTTCACTGTTTTAGTAAAGACATGATTGTTCATAATAGAATGATTGTTCATAATAGAATGAAACAACAGCTTCAGAAGATGTCAAGATTATACACCTTCATTCTCTGTCATAGCCCATAGAGTCAGATCATTTTTCCATCCAGTTCAGGATTGTACACTGACTCGTGGCTGACCTCTGGGGTTTCAGACAGGAGTCTTCCCCACCCTGCCTTGAGATGCCAAGGATTGAATCTGGGATCTTTTGCATGCAAAACAGAAGCTCTACCACTGAGCTTTGCACCCATACTAAACCTTTTGACCCAACCCAAATCTAGTACCACCTTCACACACCCAAAGTGAGGTGCTCATCTCCATTGCCATGGACTGGCTGGACACAGAGGAAAGGTGGGAGGCATGATCTGGGGAACTCCCAAGAGAAGAAGGCCCAGAGCCTGGGGATTGGTGGTGGGATGATGATGAGTGGTCAGAGGGAGAAGAGGGAGCAGACTAGGAGGAGGAGGAGGTGTCAGAAGATGAAGAGAGAATGGTTTAGTGAGCTGGAAGAGGCTGTAGCAGAGGGAATTCCAGACTCAGAGGCAGGAGATGAGTGGGACCAGGAGTCAGAGATGAGGCAGGCCGCTGAAGAATCCAGGGAGTCTCCCCCTCCTGCTGCAACCACCTCCCCTACCCCCTGGTTTCCCACAACAAACAAAGACATGAAGAGGATGGAGCAACAAGAAACAAGATGCTGCTGGGGAAGGAATCGGGGGAAGAGCCTTAGTCAGCAGTGGGAATGTGGGGGCCTTCAGTCCCCGCAACTGCTTTACGGGGACATGACCTCCTGGGAAGTGTTGCTGTGATTCCTAGGTCTGGGCCGGTTTGTTTCCTTGAATAAAGAGTTAACGTCACTGACATCAGGTGCCCTATTGTTTTATTACTGACCTACATCTGACTCCTGCTCCTGACATCTGTCTGCATTACCAGGCACAACCAGTCAAATTCAGAAAGACTGGGATGAGGATCATAATGTGAATGCTTATTCATATTAGCAAGAATCTAGGAACAATAGAAGTCCCATAAAATGGGTGGAATTTGCATCCATGCAATCACCCTGATCCAGCAGGTGAGAGAGTTCCAGTGCACACATAAAGCTCCCCCAGAGTAACAATGGAAGTTGCAGGTTTGAATGGGCATCTCTTTGTTCAAGAAGTTCTGCTGCCTCCATAAAACTGAATGAAGCAGCCCATGGTGGGGGTGTGAGTTCTGCAAGTGCACATGAGATTCTGGATAGGAAAAATGCCTTTGTCTTAAAAACTATAGTTTTAAAAACATGGAAATCGAAAAAGATGTAGTTTCAAGAAAACTTGTACATGGTTCAGGTGTTGGCTCTAAAAGTCATAATGTTCTGCTTTTTAGACCCTTCAATATTGGAATCCAAAAGCAATTTATTCAGATATTGACACAGGCAGTATATCTTCAGCCAGGCAGTGCCAAACATTATGATCTCAAGAACACCGGGGGATTTTATCTAACTTTCCCCCCCCTGTATATTTTTGTTTCTTTAAAATATTTGGCAGGAAAAAGTCTTTGGCTACCATTCCAGAATTTCCTGAGTGGATTACATGGCAAGAGATCAAGTCTGCAGATTGCATTCGATTAAAGAGATCATATCAATCAGGCTGTGAAAATGACCTTGTGCAGTAAGCTTGAATTCTGAACACTTTATTGCAAAGGCTGATATCCAAGAAATGGCTAAATACCGATGATTTCATTTGGTCACTGTATACAAAACGATGTGCTACAAGTGAGCAGGGCTGGAAGCATTGTTCAGCCTTGTATCTTGCAAAGGAGCTATCACTGAATGGTCCAATGGGTGTTTGAAGGAGGAGGTACCACACACATGTATTTAAGGACCTTGTGTATTCAAGGTCTTACATCAGGTCCAGCATCAGTCTGCGGTACCCTTGGCTACCTTCTGGCCTAACATGCTAGCACAGCCCATTGCTGACACTTGCCTTGGGAGATTGCTGGACATCTAGGTCTGGCAGCCTCCACTGGGGAGTAGTACCATGTGGGACTGTGGAAAATTAAAATGCCATCTCCCAGACTCCTAAGCTGCTGGTGCCCATTTCTGCTGAGAAAGAAACTGGTGCCTGGCCTGTTTTATTTACTTGCCAGGAGTTGAAGTCAGCAGAAGGTGGGTAAACTGACTTTTTGAGAGTTCTAAGAACTTCCCACATTATTTCAGCAATCTATACAAGGACCCTGCAAAGGAAGACAAGGATCACATCCACACCATACACTGAGAGAACCACGGTACCATTTTAAAGTCATGGCTTTCCCCAAAGAATTATGGAAGCCAAAGCTGGCCCAAGACATATTGGCACCTGAGGCAGATCACAAAATGGCACTGCTGCCCCACCACCACCAGGGAAGAGAAAGTGAGTGAAAATTTACATCGGGAACAACCCTGCCGCCTGAGGTGGTCACCTCACCTTTCCTCATGAGTGGGCCGGACCTGCTGGGAGTTGTCGTTAGCTAAAGGTGCTGAGAGTTGTTAAGCAGTACCGTTCCCAGAGTTACCTGTGAAGACCGATTGACTGTTAAACCACTCTGAGAACATTGGCAGTTTCTGCTCCCATCTCCATTTTCCTCAGAATTCCCTGACATCCTTAATTAGGACTGGTAGGGTGTAAGGCAGGAGGCCAACAGTAGGTGGAGCCAGAGCCAATGACAGGCAGGGCCAGCTAATTCTCATCCTCTCCCCTGTCCTCCTACCTGCTGAGTTCTGCAAGGGGCAATATTTAGAAGATGGATGAAGAAGCTGACAGGTCATGACACCCTCTTCACTGGTTGTAATTAAGAGGGCAGGTAAGTGAGTAATGTCTGTGAATGGTTACAGGTAGGTAGCCATGTTGGTCTGCCATAGTCGAAACAAAATAATAAAAAATCCTTCCAGTAGCACCTTAGAGACCAACTAAGTTTGTTATTGGTATGAGCTTTCGTGTGCATGCACAATAACAAACTTAGTTGGTCTCTAAGGTGCTACTGGAAGGAAATTTTATATTTTGTTGTGAATGGTTGGTGAGGCATTGCCCTAGTTGCCCCAATGAACCAGCTGCCCTTGTTTAATTTAATTTTTAAAAAATCACAAAACTTTGAAACAAAGTTGCTGAAGATGTCCCATACTGTTTCCCTGCAGGTTTCCCTTTTCTTTTCAATTGTGTTGCTTCCTCTGTGGGTGACTGCTGAAGAGCTGTATGCGAACAATGATGAAACTCAGCCCATTTAATGGAGGATCTGGCTTTTGAGAAAGGAGCCCGGATGTTATCTTTAAATGAGAACTGGGGCAGTCACTAATGGGGCGCTTTGCAATTTTGCCTGTCAATGCAATAACTATGGATTGACATGCAAGCCAAAAGGGTTTTTTTGGGAGGGGGCTCCCCTGCAATTTCTTTTGTCTGTTTTCTGTCTCAGTGGGAAGAGAAGATTTTAATGGAGCCTGGAAATCTCAAACAGGATATTTGTTGGCATTTGGGGAAGAGACGCTTGCAGAGCAAGCAGAACTGTGCAAAAGCAATGCATTTCCCTCCTGAATTGTTAAAAGTATCATTGAGGGATAGTTAAAGGTACCATTTGGGTCCCTCGAGACTATTTATTGTGTGTGTGTGTGTGTGTGTGTGTGTATGGATATATTCTGCAACTTGTCATTGACACTACAATAGTGCATTAGTGGTGCTTGGCCGTCCCCACATCATCCTGCTTTATTAGTTGTTCTGTGATGCATCCCCAGTGGTGCCACATTATAACCCCCTGGAAGGGCATTCTTGCACTACAGTGCAACAAAAGCAGGACAAAAGAAACCCTGAGACATTTATGCTATAAAAAGTCACACGATTTCAGCAGGAAGCTGTGGAAAGTGCACCAATTGGAAACGAAGCAGTACAGTGGTACCTCAGGTTAAGTACTTAATTCGTTCTGGAGGTCCGTTCTTAACCTGAAACTGTTCTTAACCTGAAGCACCACTTTAGCTAATGGGGCCTCCCGCTGTCGCTGCGCCGCCAGAGCACGATTTCTGTTTTCATCCTGAAGCAAATTCTTAACCTGAGGTACTATTTCTGGGTGAGCGGGGTCTGTAACCTGAAGCGTATGTAACCTGAGGTACCACTGTATATCCACTCCAAAAAATTTGCAGGCACAAATGCTATTGAAAGCGGGATTGCTTATAACTTCCCCAATACCATCAAGGGCACATTTAATCATGAATGTGCATTAAGAACATTATTACATTTATATCTATCATCTATCTACCTATCTATCATCTATCTATCTATCATCTATCTATGTATCTCACCTTTTCCCCTAGAAGGCAGCTTACAAACATTATAACAGCACAGATAAAATACAGAAATACAGAAAGCTAAAAGCATGTAAAAAAAATTGAACTATAATAAAACTAAAACTAAAAAGGAATTGAACTATAATAAAAAGGAATTGAACTATAATAAAATTAAAATTAAAACATCTATTAAAATACGGTTAGTAGAAACAGTGCAACCCACTATTTCAAACCTCTCAGCCACCCCAAAATTACAGAAGCCAATCCCTGTTTCTGACTGGATCTTGGAATGTCCCGGTTTTTTGGTCTGGCGCTCTGGCATGAATTAGCTGGCTCACATCAGAGCATTGGACAGAAAGACCCTCAGCCTGGAACAAATCAGGCTGGGTCATGCCAGAGTGCCAGACTGAATCCCACTTATTTTTTGGTCTCATGAGACCAAAAAGCGTGTGTCTTTTGGCCCTGCACTCTCACACATGCACGAGAACTTGGGACCAAAAAAAAAGGAGCATCCCAATTTTGATCCCCAGGATGTTGGAGGGTATGCTATTTAAAGCTCCTTTCTTGAAAGCAGGTGGTTTTCAGAAGCCTGTCAGAATAATAATAATAATAATTTATTATTTATTCCTGGCCCATCTGGCTGGGTTTCCCCAGCCACTCTGGATGGCTCCCGACAGAATATTACAAAAACGATAAAGCATCAAACATTCAAAGCTTCCATAAAGAGGGCTGCCTTCAGATGTCTTCTAAAAGTCAGATAGTTGTTTATTCCCTTGACATCTGATGGGAGGGCGTTCCACAGGGTGGGTGCCACTACCGTGAAGGCCCTCTGCCTGGTTCCCTGTAACTTTGCTTCTCGCAGTGAAGGAACCGCCAGAAGGCCCTCGGAGCTGGACCTCAGTGTCCAGGCTGAACGATGGGGATGGAGACGCTCCTTCGGAAGAAAAGAGGCTTCACCTGTTGGTGGAAGAACAGCAAGGAGGGAGCAGCCTCCGAGAAAGCCTTCTCCTGCATCCCTACCCAATATGCCTATGAGGGCAATGGACATGATAGAAGGGCATCACCTGAAGGTCTCAGAACCCAGGCAGGTCTCTGTAAAAGAATAAGGTCCTTCAAACAGCCCGAGCCTCAGCTGTATTAAAGAGACAGCTTCTGGACAGCTTCTTTGCTTAGAATGCATTGGCATTCCTAGCTCTTGCTCTCAGACGTTACTCTGATCTTTTTGTTTCACTTGAAGTGTCCGTTTGGAATTTTAACTTTTTAAAACCTCACCTCTCCCCCAGCCCCCCGCCAAGTGGAACTAAGGTAAAATACTTTTCTGCTGATTTGGCAGGATTAAGAAATAAATTAAAGCACCCTGGCTGCCTAGAAGGCTTGTTTTACCAGCTGCTTGCAGAAAATCTACTAATGATTACATTTTAAGCCCTTTTAGCACGTCAAGTTCAGCGGGTTAAGCCTACTGGACCGAATGGCCTTGGAGTCATGTGTCTCCTGTATCTGAGAGATCAATGTTTTATAGCAGGTTGGCTTAGCAATAAGCGGTGAAAAAAGAACCATCACTTTACACCTAGGTCTATTAAGCATACAGTACTTAGGCGTCGTCTGGATCTATCTAATGGCTGAGTAGACTTCCTGGCAGGCCGTCTAATTCCTGCCTCTACCGGAGACGTTGTGAGAATGTGCATAAATCTGTTCCGTTCGCGGAAAATGAAATACTCAAGAACCTGAAAAGAGCATAAAATGTAATTAGGCAGTTGTTTCGCTATCCTCGAAGAATCGGTTCCTTGCATTCCGGCAACACATCTCTCTGCACATGTTTCATGTAAAACTGAGTCACTGATACACTGGTGAGCACATATAAATAGTGTGCATAAGCATGCAAAAGTACCGTATTTACTGGATACTAATGCTCACCTTTTTTGGGCCAAATTACATTGTGGAAATTAAGGTGCGCATTACCGTAGATTTGATGGCACATTTACATTCACCAGAAAATACTTTGGGGGGTTAAAAAATTGAGATATGAGGCACGCGTTAGATTCAATGGTGCATTGTTGTTGTTGTTGTTTAGTCGTTTAGTCGTGTCCAACTCTTCGTGACCCCATGGACCAGAGCATGCCAGGCACTCCTGTCTTCCACTGCCTCCCGCAGTTTGGTCAAACTCATGCTGGTAGCTTCGAGAACACTGTCCAACCATCTTGTCCTCTGCCGTCCCCTTCTCCTTGTGCCCTCCACCTTTCCCAACATCAGGGTCTTTTCCAGGGAGTCTTCTCTTCTCATGAGGTGGCCAAAGTATTGGAGCCTCAGCTTCAGGATCTGTCCTTCCAGTGAGCACTCAGGGCTGATTTCCTTCAGAATGGATAGGTTTGATCTTCTTGCAGTCCATGGGACTCTCCAGAGTCTCCTCCAGCACCATAATTCAAAAGCATCAATTCTTCGGCGATCAGCCTTCTTTATGGTCCAGCTCTCACTTCCATACATCACTACTGGGAAAACCATGGCTTTTACTATACGGACCTTTGTTGGCAAGGTGATGTCTCTCAATGGCACATTAGACTCGAATAATTACAGTAGTTAGGAATTTAAGAAATGTGTCGTGGTTTTATAGCACAAAATAAGGGCCAGCACAGGGCTTTACGAGCCAATTTCATGAGGTGGGCATCTTGATGTAATGTAAGTAAGAGAAAGAGAAAGATGGTTTCATGGTGTGGCTTGAACTAAGAATTCCAGGTTCAGAGCATTGTGGTCCATTTGTTTATTTAAGAACATAAGAAGAGCCTGTTGGATCAGGCCAATGGCCCATCATGTTCTCACAGTCGCCAGCCTGCTGCCATTAGAAGACCCTCAAGCAGGGCCTGAACACAAGAACAGTCTCCCCTTCCAGCAACCCTAGAGGCAGAGAATAGCCATTATGGCTAGTAGCCACTGACAGCCTGATCCCCTATGAATTTGTCCAGTCCTCTAGTGATGCAGTTCTGCAACCAAACAGCATGTACAAAAAAGCTTCCATTGGCAGAAGTACGCGTAGAAGTGCTTGTGAAAAGAAGAAATACAAAGATGCATTCTATTAAGTGAAATTCGTGGTAGAAAAAAAGAGGCACAATAGCATGCGAAAAAAGTGTATACGGTACTTGAAAAAAAGTCAACTAAAATGCTGATGAAGCACTTTTTAAAAATTTAATTGCAATCTACGCTCGGTCCCAGTGCCTGCCCACCTAGCAGTTCGAAAGCACCCCCGGGGGCAAGTAGATAAATAGGTACCACTTACCAGCGGGAAGGTAAACGGCATTCCGTGTGCGGCTCTGGCTCGCCAGAGCAGCGTTGTCACGCTGGCCACGTGACCCGGAAGTGTCCCCGGACAGCGCTGGCCCCCGGCCAATAGATGTGAGATGGGCGCACAAACCCCAGAGTCTGTCAAGACTGGCCCGTTCGGGCAGGGGTACCTTTACCTTTACCTTTACCTCAGAAATGTGGAGAACTGAAGACTGCAAAAATGAGAAAATTAGAGAAGCCAGCATTTGACAGATCCGTCCATTCCTGACTGCTATGTCTATGAATCACAGTTCTGTGGGCTTTGCTTGACACATACTTACATCAAAGGTGGGGTGTGCATTCCTTATTTTGCAAAGCATGGCATTTGAAAAATTATCACCTTAGCTTTTTTTTAAAAAAACATTTTTATCCCAATACTTTCCTGCATTCCTGAGTCCTGCCATAAGGTATGGCATTCTCTGGAATGTTTCTGAAATGAGGGGAGCTTGTGTTTCAGATAACTTCGTGCGAAGAATGACTTTCTTACCCCGAAAATCCTTAAACTAGATTTTTTTGATCAGGCCATAACTTCTTTGTCCTCTGTTTTAAAGCATATCTACTATGAAAATCAACCAGCACAAAAACAGACTTTCTCCTTTCTGCAGTGAATGCTAATCTGATTTTCAAAAGAAAATATAAGATTTGGTGGGGTGAAGAAAGATGTAGGTGGGGTTTTTTTCTTCTCCCCCTTAGAAGTCACAGCGGGTTTGTTTTCCCATAGTGTGAATCTGGCTTTGTAACTGATGGCGCCGATATGTGCATCAGCAAACCTAATTTGGCAGGCAAGTTGGTTCCCACTCTTGCTTCTCCCTTCATGCATCAGGTCTACTGTTTGAATCTCTGTTATCTCTTGAAGGCACACATGTTCTCATGTTTGCTTATTTACAGATCAAGCCTAATGAGGGGCCTGGAATATCGTGGCAGATTTATCACCCAACCCAAAGCCCTGCCTGCACGTGGCAGTCAGGGTTTGGAAGTGGCAGGAATAGCAATTCCCTTTTCTTTTTCCTTCATTGGAGTGTTCTTATTACCATTACCATTGAGTGGGGTGTGCATCACTAACCATGCCATCTTCAGCCCTGGTGTAGTTTAGACATGGTGGGTATCTGGAGCTTAGGATGCTGTAGAAGATCCATGGACTCCGCTGACACACACCCAACAGCGGTGGGCACAGGAGACCTGATCTGCTGCCCCTATGGATCATGCTACCTGAGGTGGTTGCCTCCCTTCGCCTCATGGGTCGGCTGGCCCTGCTGGTCAGTCATTGCTAGTTCAGGCCTAGTGTAGAAAGAAGTAAGATATTATGCCCGGGCCTTACACTTGTCTACAATGAATTGCATTTGTCATTTTATTTCCCAGTCGCAACATCTCCAGGTAGGACTGTGAGAGACTGAAACTGGAACGTGTCCAGAGGAGGGCAACCAAAATGGTCAAAGGCCTGGAAACGATGCCTTATGAGGAACAGGTAAGGGAGCTGGGCATGTTTAGCCTGGAGAAGAGGAGGTTAAGGGGTGATATGATAGCCATGTTCAAATATATAAAAGGATGTCACATAGAGGAGGGAGAAAGGTTGTTTTCTGCTGCTCCAGAGAAGCGGACACGGAGCAATGGATCCAAACTACAAGAAAGAAGATTCCAGCTAAACATTAGGAAGAACTTCCTGACAGTAAGAGCTGTTCGACAGTGGAATTTGCTGCCAAGGAGTGTGGTGGAGTCTCCTACTTTGGAGGTCTTTAAGCAGAGGCTTGACAACCATATGTCAGGAGTGCTCTGATGGTGTTTCCTGCTTGGCAGGGGGTTGGACTCGATGGCCCTTGTGGTCTCTTCCAACTCTATGATTCTATGATTCTATGATTCTAGCTCTGGGGCCAGCCAATGTAGGCAATAATGAGCTAGATAGAAGAATGGTCAGATTCAGTATAAAGCAGCTTCTTAAGTTCGAATACCTGCCTCCAGAGAAACATTGCCCCTAATTGGTCTTTTAATTTTAAAAATTATTACTAATAAGGTATAAGAATTCAAACAGGCATTCTGTACACAAAAGAAATTTAAAAATGCAGAGCGTAGTACACACACACACACACACACACACACACACACACACACAAGTTTTTGTTTTGCATGCAGAAGTCAAAGTTTTGATCCCCAGCACCTCTAGATAGGGCTGAAACATAGAAGGTTGCTTTTTAATTATACAGCCTTGAAAGCTGACGTATAGATATACAGTAAGCTTTGGCCAAACAGCAAACCTCAGTCACATTTATCACTCACACTTCCTGATTTCTCAAGCCTCTCCCAGGGATTTAATGTGTGCATAAGCATAAATGTCTTATAAAATGGCATGTTGTGCTGGTGTTCCTGTTGCCAGGTTTATTGGGGAAGTCATCTTTGGCCAGTGAAAACAAGACCTGTTCCAAGATGTAAATAATCTCTGTGCTTATTTATAAGTCCTTTCTGCTAATGGTCTGGGCTTTGCGGATAGTGTCACCTTAATCTTAAATCATGAGCATAACCTGAAATTTTGTGCATCATCATGAAGCTTTGAAATGCAGTCTGGACAAAAGCATACAAGAAGGCTGGTGGTTTGAGGCCACCCAGGGACAGCTGTGGGCAGGATTCCTGCATTGCAGGGGGTTGGACTAGATGACCCTCGGGATCCCTCCCAACTCTACAGTCCTATAATTCTATGAAAACTTTTAGTTTGAGCTCATGGTGACTGAATCAGATGATAAACTGACCATTGAGAAGTAGGGATGTGTGATTCTGTCAGTTTTCGCTTCTCTCAATTTCTCATTTTTCCCCAGCTTTAAGTTCAGTTCCCCACATTTCCACATCAGTTTGGAATTTAAATTGAATGCACGTTTCCCCTGATATTTTGAATAATATGCACATGTTTGCAAAGCAATTTTATCTAATGCAACACATTTTGCTATATTATTTTCACTAATATTTTAGTATGTTCATTTTCGTACATACCAGCTGGCTGGAGAATTGCACTTCAAAATTCAGGTACATGTGACTTTCAGATGATGGCTCTTTCTGTTTATGTATTATGACAGAAAGTGCAAATGAGGGAAGTTCACCTTTAAAAGCGAACAAAACCAAATCCCCACCCAACTCTATAGAAGTTGGGGGGAGTCACCTATTACTGCATATTGTAGAGAGTGACCAAGCAGATGTTATGCATGCAAAGGTCCTGAGTCCAGTTCTCTGTTTGCAGAAGGTCCCAGGTTCCACCTCCAGCTAAAAGGATTGGATAGTAGTTGCTGTAAAAGATGTCTGCCTAAACCCCTGAAGAACCTAGAAGATCGCCAATGGTGCCAGACATTCCTCTTCAGCTGCAGGGCACAAAGAGCAGCAATCTTGAGAAAGGAATATTTCGGGGAAATGTGTTATCTAGTGCTGATCTTTTCATTGAAGAACCTTGGGAACACTTTGGAAACCAAATGAGGCAAGGTTTCAGATCTACAACCCCTCTTCCTATAAGAGTATTAAGAACAGGCCCATCTAGTCAAGCATTTTGACCTCACAGTTGCATAGCTGTCAACGTTTCCCTTTTTTAAAGGGAAATTCCCTTATTCCAAATAGGATTCCTCGCAAGAAAAGGGGAAAGTTGACAGCTATGCACAGTTGCTAACCAGAGCCCATGGGAAATGTGCAAGCAGAACATTCGTACAGCAGTCCTCTCCCTACCTGCAGTTCCTAGCATATTGCCTCTGTTGGTGGAGATAGAACATAGCCTTCATGACTAGCAGCCATTGAAAGTCTTATCTTCTACGAATTTGACTAATCCTCTTAAAGCCATCCAAGTTGGTAGCCATCACTTGTGGGAGCGAATTCCATAACTATGTGCTGTGTGAAGAAGTACTTTGTTCTGTCTGTCCTGAATCTTCCAGTCCTAAGCACATCGCAATTGCTCTTTGTTGAACCTTGAACACATGAAGATGCTTCTTCCAAGAAAAGCCACTGGTGTGTCTTGTCCAGGATGCTCTGCTCTCCAACTGGCCATGGCTCTCCAAGATTTCTCAGGTAGACCTCTTGCCAGCACACTGTGACTCTAACCACTTTTTAACTGGAGAAAGCAATAATTGGATCTGGGACTTTCCGAGCTGTTCCTACCTCTCACTTTCAATCCCCCAAACCACATATTTTCAGATGTCAGTGGTGGCAACCTTGCTGTTAATGTTCAGTTGAACAGAGCAAAAATTCAGGGTTTGTTGTTTTGGTTTGGGGTAGGGATGTGGACGGTGGCTGGCTCTATGAAGACATAGGTGGCTCAGCGAAAGACCTGTTTGTGCTTTGTAAGCCGGGGGGAAATAATCCATAGCCTATGTTGAAATTGCATGCTGAGCTTGTACTCCAGAGGTGCTGGGGCCTTTGGACCTGGCCTGGTCTGTGCTTCCTCAGCCTGACATGTTGGCACCCGATAGGCATATTTTTCTGAAAGTTTTTACACCGGCAAAGTGTTCCCAAATTCAGCGTTGTTATGCAGCCCAACGAAGGGGGTGGAGGCTCCCTGCCAGAGAAAATAGCAACCCCTAAATATCTCAGACCACTCAGTCATGCTGCAGTTAAGAAAACGTTGGCAATTTCCTCCACTATAAATAAAAAAAAAGGCTGAATCAGTTCTAAAATCTCCATCGAGTCCAACGTGGCAACTTGAGTGAACACAAGACATTATTCCAAACGGTGATAACAAAGCACCAATATTGACTTTGTTCTTGTCTGGTGTGGTGGCGGCAGCAGCAGCAGCAGCAGCGGTGGCGGCAGGGGCAGGAACAGGGGATCAGTTACATGTTGATCTCAATAAGTCAATGATTTACTGGAATTTCCTCTTGCCCTGCAGTTTGATTGAGAACATTTTCAGTCTCAGGTACTTCAGGCCTGGATAATTTCAGCAAGTGCACCGCCAGCTGTGGCACAAGCCATTTAACACTGTCACTTTCCCAAGCCACCTCAATTCAATGTTTGTTGTTGCTTCTGTTTCTAAAGTAACAGGACCCTGTTTTGCTAAGATATGTCGGGGAAGGACAGACAGACACCAGGAGTTTCTGTCAAAGCAATGTTAACAGACTGGAGACGCCAAATGAGGGGGAAACTGAAACAAATTCACATTCTAAGGATGCAGCAAAGCATTTTCTCCTTTCTTTCCCCCTACAAGAGAAGTTGCAAATTTACAAAGATATATATATTTTTGGGGGGAAATCTACAAGTGAATGTTGATATTTATATTTAGTGTAAATATGCCAGAAGCTGTGTCGTTCCATTAGAGAGAATACCATCAAAGCAACGGTAGGACCAACTAAAGTGTTGCAAGTTTGTCACCAAAGTTTTATGAAAAGAAATTGTTTAAATTCTTCTTTGTATAAGGAATTTAAGAAATTGTTTTTATATTTAAAATTTTAAAAGTGTTTATACATATTATATATTAAAAATAATTCTGTAGATATTAAATTATTTTATTTGTTTTATATATGAATTTTTTAAAAATAATAATAATCTGGAATTGTGCTGTATGTTTTCTTTTGATGTCCATATAGTTAAATAACTTTGAGATGTTTCACAGGAAGTGTTCCATAAAGAGAACATAATAAATAACAAGAAAGGGAAGTCTTGCCAGTGCTGCTGCCCTAACTAACTTTTAAATAGGTAGACTGCTCTGCATTCTTTCTAATTTACCTGTGGGTGTTATAGGACATCCTATTGATTAAGTTATTAAATTTATACCCCACTCTTTGTCCCAAAGAGGCAATTGTTCATCCCAGTCTTTTCAGTGCATTTCCCTGTCACTTTTAAAAGTGGATTTGTTGTGTGATTTAATCCACTTTACTTGCACAAACCTCAGTTTTCTTCTATCTGCTTGAATCTCTCCTGCAAAATATTGGCAGGCTGGAGGCACCCCTAGGATATGAATCATTCTTTAACATTGTCATTGCAGTATTATTGTTCATTCTAGCATATCTAGGATAGTCAATGTGGCGTCATCCACCTAACAACACAATACAGGGTAACCAATGTGGTGCTGTGCAGGCACAGTTGGGCTACAGCACCCGTTGTTCTTCACCATTGACCATGCTGGCTGGAGCTGATAAGAGCTGGAGTCCAACAACATCTGTACAGCATCACATAGGGTGGGCATCTGTCATGGATGCTTCAGTTGAGATTCCTGCATTGCAGGAGTTTGGACTAGATGATCATTGAGGTCCTTTCCAGCTCTGCAATTCTATGATTCTGTGCTGCGGTCTAAACCACTGAGCCTCTTGAGCTTGCCAATCAGAAGGTCGGCAGTTCAAATCCCCGCGACAGGGTGAGCTCCCGTTGCTCTGTCCCAGCTCCTGCCAACCTAGCAGTTCAAAAGT
The DNA here is from genome assembly GCF_965113315.1 of Podarcis vaucheri. Taxonomy (NCBI): domain Eukaryota; kingdom Metazoa; phylum Chordata; class Lepidosauria; order Squamata; family Lacertidae; genus Podarcis; species Podarcis vaucheri. Next base: position 25,420,787 of record NC_138761.1, read on the forward strand.
ATGCCAAAAAAAAGTGCAAGTAGATAAATAGCAGGAAGGTAAACGGTGTTTCTATGTGCTCGGGTTTCTGTCACGGTGTCCCGTAGTGCCAGAAGCAGTTTAGCCATGCTGGCCACATGACCCGGAAAGCTGTCTGTGGACAAACGCCAGCTCCCTTGGCCTGAAAATGAGATGAGCACCACAACCCCATAGTCGCCTTTGACTGGACTTAACCGCCATGGGGTCCTTTACCTAGTATGTTTTAGGTACTTAGCGTTATTGGATTGTTATGGAAATTGTTTATTATGAGATTCTGTTCGTATTATTCATCTTTATAATGATCTTGGTTTTTATGGAATAAAAACCCTTTGAATGTATATAAATAAACATGACTTAACTTGATTCAGGGAAGATTTGTGTGTGCCTGTGAGTGTGAGTGTGTGTGCATGTGTGTGTGTGTGTGCATGCGTGTCTTAGTGAACATTGGCTTGAAGAAAAGTTCTGATGAACTCTAAAACATGTTCACTACTTCGTGACTCTAAAGTTACTCCTACTAAAGTTAGGACATTGCTACTGGTTTTACAGGCATATTTAAATGATGGCCAACATCCACTGGCATATCTCTGAATTCTTGGACATTCATAAACACCACCCCATAGTGGTTGACATCCACGCATGAGTGCAAATTCATAATTGGCTAATTTTGGGGACAAAAATACCCCAGCTGTGAAAAAAATAAAATTAAGAAAAGCCACTCATTGGGTGGAGGTTTCTCCCATTCTTTTAATGCTCTCTGTCTTCAGACAGTTGAAAAAGTTAACATTTGTGGAAAGTACTGGGCTGAACCAGTCTTCAACCTTGTGCTCACCAGGTCTTTGTGACTACAACTCCCATCATCCATTGCCATTGGCCATGCTGGATAGAATTGATGGGAGTTGTAGTCCACAACATCTGGAGGGCACAAAGTTGGGAAAAGGCTGATTTATTTTTAAAAAATAAGCAAAGAAGGCATCAAAGGGAAATCCTGGAATGAACAAAGAAGTAGCATACCATTGTGGCTGAACAGTGAACTTGAGACATAGGCAGCTCTGTTATCTCAAACCCTTAATCTAGTTCCATCAACATAGCTCCCATGGTAATGGGTGTTTAACCTTGTGAAGCTGTTAAGAAAGGGGGCAGGTGTGTGGGTGTGTGTTTGGAACTGCACTTCAGCCCCCTCATAAACAGGAGGCAGAATCTTTTGGTTGTTAAGCTCCGAACATCAAAAGGAAACTTGGTGAATGTCTAGGTACGAGGCTTTCAGGCACCAGGAATCAAACAAATTACCTGGTATATTTGCCTCACTGGCCACTTATCAGAGGCACTAGATTAAAACTAATCATTGAATCACGAATCAACAATCAACAATGGGGTCTGCGGTGTGGCTGAAACAGCTGCTGAAATTATTTTACAACCTTCCTACTTACCCTGTTTATGTACCGGGCAAAATCAGTTGCTGATAATGGAAGGATTCTGGCAGTCCCTGTGTTTGTGAAGCAATTTGTCACTCAATTGTTTCTAGTTAGGAATTAAGCCTGGAACACATAATGACAGGTTTATGATCAGAAAGCAGTAGTTTATGATTTGCAAATATCCTACGGTGGGCAGCCTATAGCCTTGAATGGCTGGGTATGTTTAAAAGCAGAAAACACCTAATTAGGTTTTACAGTCTCCAGGGAGAATGAATTACAGAAAGATCAATAAGAAACAACCATTAAGCCCCGTCATAAAAAAGGCATAAAACTGAATCCGTTTGGGGTTAGCAAAGAATGGAGGAATGGACCCTCAGACCCAGATGTCAACTGATGTCAGGTGCTATGTTGAGCCTACAGCACTTTACACCAGAGCATAATTCTACTCCCAAGTCCCCATCCACACTAGTCCTTTTCTTCATTATTGGCACCGTTCGCTGTGAGATTCCAGATGATGTTCACCTGGGCTATTGCATCCTCTGTGTTTTCCCCAGTGCCCTACTGTGCTTCTTCAAGTGCTGATTTATAACATTTTTTTTCTTCCACTGCAATTGCCATACGGTCCTTGCCCTGATGGGTCAGGGCAAAGTCCTACCTGGTGCAATATCCTATTCTCATAGTGGCCAACCAGACTCCGTAAGCAGGACTCTCCCCTCTTGCAGTTCCCAGGAAATCAGCATCCAGAAACTTACTGTCACATAGCCATTGTGGCTAGTAGCCATCAATACTTTTATCCTCCTTCCCTGAGTTTGTTCAATCCTCTTTTAAAACCATCCAAGTTGACAGCCATTGCTACATCTTGTGGAAGTAATTTCTTTTTCTTTACTGTGCACTTTTCTTTTACTGTGTTTTACTATGTACTGTGTAAATAAGTATTTCCTTTTTAAAAATCAAATATCTTCTTTATCCAACATTAATCTAAAAAAAATAAAAATATAGAGGAAAAGAAGATAAGGAAAGGAGGAGGGGGAAAGAGGAGAGAGGGGGAAACGAGAGAAAATGATAAAAAGAGAGAGAGAGAAGAAAAGAGGGAATAGAAAAGATAAAATACAGAAATTAAAGAACTTCCAATTCTTCATCCGACCACTGTATATAAGCAATAGTCACTTCATCCACTCCAATATAACACCCCCAAAAAACCATTTTCTATAAACCAATATTATCTTCAACCCCCAAATCCATATGTCACTGTTTCAGTTTCTTTTTCATGCAAAAAGTCTATGAGAAAAGAAGTATTTCCTCTTGTCTATCCTGAATCTCCAAACATTCAGCTTCATTGGATAGTCCTAGCTTCTCATAGAATCATAGTTGGAATAGACCACAAGGGCCATCGAGTCCAACCCCCTGCCAAGCAGGAAACACTAGAGTTAACAAGAGGGAGAAAAACTAAGCCTTTTCTCAACGCTATTGATTCTTTTCTTTTCTTTTTAATGTATTTTTGTTAAAGATTTTCTTGATTTACAAAAGTATGTGCAATGTCTCTCTATCTCTTATCCCCCTCCTCATGTAAAATTTTTTACAAATCACTTTCATTTGTCGAGACATTAGGAAGAAAAGGGGGAAAGAGGTGAAGGGGGGAGATGAGTGCAGTTGGGGTCGGGTGGTGATGTTTCTATTTTACTTAATATATGTGGGGTTTGATGTCAGCGTTGCTTGTGCAGGTTCTCTGCTGTTCACTTGTGTTCCTTTGGTGGTGAGAGAGGTTGGGGTTGGCCTAGGATGTGGTTGTTCATTTATGGTGGGCTGTGGTGGTCTTTGTTTTCATGTGTGATTGGGGTGGGTGGGTGTTTTGGATCAGGTTAGCCATATTCGTATGCTGTTGGTGGATTTTTGTCAGAGTCTTGTTGGGCTGTGTATGTGATAAAGGGGAGCCATAGCGGGCTCCACTCTACGGATAACCTTATTCTTCCTGAATTCATACAAAGCCCTTTTTACAGTTAGGTGTCAACTGTAACACCATTGCGTGGCAAGTCCCCTCCCCCATGTGAAATGAAGACACTGGACACAATCCATTGTTTCACCTGGTGCAAAGGAATGTCTGCAATACATCTGGGAATGGATTGTAATCCCATTTTTGCAGCTGCAATGAAACTCACTGACCCACTGCTGCTGCCTGCTTTCTGCAGGGAATTGGTTCAGAAAAGTCTGGTAAAAAAATACCAAGTGTGTCAGCTTCACCAGGCTTCACCTTCCCAGAGTAAATGCTCGTCAGTTTCATGAGTGCTTTAAAAATAATTACAGTGAACTTTTTCCACCTCTGCACATTTAAGACCTGAGGAAGGCAGGTGAAATATATCTGAGTGTCTGAGCATCAATCTGCACACATGCCCTATTGCGAAACATTAAAGTTCTCCCCACTCCTCTTTTCCTCTTGATTTTCACTGTACAAACACCAGCCCCTTGTGCTTTTTGCCTTTCATTCAACAACAGCAGCAGTGGCAGCAAACAGTTGCTGGCACCTTGGATATAAAGCCAGCTATGGAGACAGAGTGATGGAGGCAGCCAATCCCCACCAGATTAGTGCCTATCAAAGCAGACAGGCTTGAGTAGATGAAGCTACCCAATTGGGTAGATACATTACTTCTCTTTGGTTAATGCAAAGAGAGGGTTTCTGTCATGGTGGCTCCTGTGTGGTGTAATGGTTAAGAGTGGTAGACTCGTAATCTGGTGAACTGGGTTCGCGTCTCTGCTCCTCCACTTGCAGCTGCTGGGTGACCTGGGGCCAGTCACACTTCTCACAGAGTGTTTGTTGTGGGGGAGGAAGGGTAAGGAGAATGTTAGCCGCTTTGAGACTCCTTCAGGTAGTGATAAAGTGGGATATCAAATCCAAACTCCTCTTCTTCTTCTTCTTCTTCTTCTTCTTCTTCTTCGTCTTCGTCTTCGTCTTCGTCTTCGTCTTCGTCTTCTTCTGTAGGTCTCCTGATTTCCCCCCCTCCTGTTCCTTGCTGTTCCTGTGAATGCACAATTGCCTGTAGCTACTAATACTTCAGGCTTGCAGAAAGTCCTAGGTTCCATTTTCAACATCTCCAGGTAGGACTAGGAGGGGCCTCTACCTGGATCTAGCTCAGAATTTTCTATATACTAAGTGACCATCCATCTCCAGGGTTGGAGACAAGGTGCATTCCCAGCTGTAGCTGGAGATGCCAGGGAATGAACCTGGGACCTTCTGCGGGCAAAGCACTGAGCTATGGACCTTCCCATACTTTTAGAAGCTATTAATGTAGAATTAGTGCAGGGTCTATGGGTACACACTTTGTTGGGTTTTTTAAAAATGATATTTATTAAATTTTACAGACCATATAAAATTACAAAATTAAAAATAGGAAATAGAAAAAAGGAACAATAATAAAAGAAAAAAATACAAAAATACAAAGACAAAATACATAAAAAGTAAAAAAAAGAGAAAAGTTAGAAAAAGTCCATGTTTTCATATCTTATATTTCATTTACTTGTTTCCTGACCTCCTCACACTCCCCTTTTCTGTATTCCAGTTCACATGATTAATTCAGCAAATCCTTACCCTCTATCATTAATCTTCACTTAATATCTTAACTTATTATAACTATATATTTCCAATCATTGTCAATCCATATTTACATATTCTTGTTAATCTTTTTACCAATACCGCTTATTTTCAATCCAACATCCCTTTAACATTCATTAATTTTACAGTATTTCTGCAAGTAGTCTTTAAATTTCTTCCAGTCTTCTTCCACCACCTCTTCTCCCTGATCTCGGATTATGGGTACACACTTTGGAGTGCCTTGTGAGCGTATTAAAAATATTAGATGGTGTCTACTGCTTGTAAAAGTTACATTGGCTCCTGCTGGGACAAAACGTGAAAAGGTTCTGTGATTGCTGTTACAGGTCATGGGTTTTGCATTTTATTGACAAGTAACTGAAATGGGGAAGAATGAGCTTGGATTCGCATTGCTAGTTCTCAATGTTTTGTTTTTTTGCCCACTGAAGAGCAGTTGGGGCTGAACAAGATGTCAGTGGGATGGTGGCTGGAGAGGTGAGAGGCGACCTGGGTTAGGTTCTTGCCTATAATCTATCAACAAGCTTTGACCAGACAACCTGCACAGATTTTAGTTCTGCATGGGGGAGCCAATGACTAGGTACTTGTTAAAAGAAAAAACTGCTCCTTTTTCCCTTATGGGGTATCCAAGAACCTGTATAGAGTCCTTATGTAGGTTCTCTATTGGTAAGGGAAAATAACAGAGGCCAAGCAGAGACTATTGAGAAGCAAAGCAGCTAGTAAGCATGATCTTTATTAAACTGTTGCAACAGGGTCCCCCGCTCACCCCATATAGGTAGGGAGGAGAGGAACCCAGAGGTGGGGAATCTTTCTGGGTGTTGTTGGACTCCATTGCCCATCAGTCACAGCCAGCAGGGCCAGTGGTCAGAGTTCAAGGGAGTCCAAAGATACCCCGAGAGCATCACCTGGCTATTTCTGCCAAGGATGAAAACAGCTATAAAATTCTTTGACAAATACCTAATATTCCTGTGCTTGGTGATGTGAATTATTTGAATCTTTGGATCTCCCCTGAAGTGCCTTCCACAGCATCTCTCCTATAAACATTAAAGGGCTCCACTTATGCTCTCCTTATCAGCACTTGGTGAAGATAGGAAAGGAATTACTTTTAAGATACAGAGGGCTGTTTATAATAATTAACACAGACTTTCTGGCTAGGACTAAGTGCAGCCAAGTAGGTGTGGGAAGCCCTGTCTTCCGATGGGAGATCAAAGCAGCGTTCTCCCAAGCAAAAGTCCTGAGATACTGCAACGGCTAAGCTTTGAAGACAAGTGTCTCGGACGTTGCGGCGGGAGGAATTTGACGCATGGCAGTCCACCCGGGCTCACTCACCTGCACGTTCTCCTTCCAGAGAAAAACACAACGGTGAGCTGCTATTTCCTTCCAGCCCATCCAGCTTGTTAAAAAATCTAGGGTCTATAAATTGAATGGTGTAGTTTTGCCCCCAATAATATGGTGTGTACGGTTTCTTTTGTTATCATTTATTTATTGCAACTTATATGAATTGCAACTTATTACCAAACTTAAAACCATGGAGAGACCTGAATAGAGACATTGGATTCTTATCTCATTTTACATGATAAAGCTATTTTTAGCCATCTCACCCCTTGCTTTTTCCTGTAAGACCAATTGCAGTCATTAATAGTCGTCAACATGTTTACCACTCCTATCAGCCAATCACTCATTCCCACCACCCTTCTGAATAATACCCCACCCCACCCTCTCACTATATATAAGGGTCTGGTGACTTCTGTTTCAGTGTATCTGAAGAAGTGTGCATGCACACGAAAGCTCATACCAATAACAAACTTAGTTGATCTCTAAGATGCTACTGGAAGGAATTTTTAATGTATTTTTATGTATTTTAATGTGTAGCTTAAATGCTGATTTTGATTATATTTTGAATTTTTTAAAACTTGCTTTTTAAAACTGGCTTTTACTGATTATATTTTAGGGGGGGTTGTAAATTGCTTGGAGGTTTTATTTACAGCTAAGCAGTACACAAATTTTATTAAATAAATAAAATAATGGTGAGCCCCACACCTGAGAATCTGGTGGAGAATTTGTCCTCCCCCCTGGTGAAATTTGAGGCAGAGGGTGCTCCATTTTCTCTGCTAAGGCAGAGAGTTAAGAGGGTCCATTTGCTTACACCTCCAATTCTGAACTGCCTGAAGTCATAGTCTCTCAACCTGACCTACCACACAGGGCTGTTTTAAGGATAAAATGAGGACAAGGAGCCACCTTGGGGGAAAGCCAGGATAAAAATATTAAACTCACTAACAAACAAAATACATTCTCATAAAGCATTCCTCAAAATATTTCTTCACAATCTAAAAAGGTACAGAAAGATTCACAGGAAGGCAAACTTTCTGTGCAAAGATGAGCGGATCATTCATCATTTTGTAGAAGGTCTTCGCTGAATTGAATCCACTGGCTTGACAGGAAGGTGGTTAAGTAAAATGAGGCACAGAGTGCTGAGGATACAATTCACTTTTCCTTGCAGGCTAATGAGTTTAACAGAAAAGGAAATCATGATTGCTGTCTTCCTTACCACAGGAGATATGTCAATCAGGATAGTTTTTGGCACCCCAGTCAAATGAGTAGAGTATTAGATTTTCCTACCCCCTCCCCCCCGCCTTAACGAAGAATGATAAATTCTGATTGGTGGGGGGTGGAATGGAATCAGCTGACAAGCTGGATGAAAAAGCGTTGCTTCCAAGGAAACAGCTGCCCTGCTGATTTCATAAAATCAGAGACATCTTACTTGAATGATGTGCTGAAAAATGAAGGTCCTCAATTGCTGGATTTACATGGGAGTAGGGATACTTGTGGAATTTTATTTCTGTAAATTTTGATGGAACCAATATACATGTCAGAATACAATTTCCCTTCCGATCTTACATTTCTCTTACCAAAAGGCGACAACACTCTGATTTATACATAGGGCACTTCAGTGGTTCACAGATTGATGCAAATGGAGTCAATCCTAGCAGTGAAGCTTAGAAATCCCTGGTTGCAAGAAATGCAAATGTGTGTTTTAGGACAAAGTGGTTTAGAAATGCATACAGGGAGGAAAAAATGAATAAGTTTTTTTGCACATCCATTTAAAAAAAAATACACAGTGAGAGAGAGAGAGAATAATGCAGAAATGGGAAAGAATACTTATGAATGAACCACACTGAAATTGACACGGACCTGAGTTGCCCGTCCCGGCATGTGATTAGACTTAGCTAGGCTTAGATTGCACATCTTATGCAGAACATCAGTAAGCACATTGCAATGTTGGGATTTTCATAGTATCTTGAATGAAATCCATAGTTCTGCAACGCTGCCAAAATCAAAAATTGTGTTCCTGCCAGTGTGCAGCTGTGTAAGCCATTTCCCCACGATTACCTCCCATATTGTTTTATAAGCAAGAGCTTCTGTTTATAGAGAACGACAGACATCTGCACAGGAAAGGAAGATGCTATTTTTCACATATAAATAATATGAGTTGATTCATCCAGAATTAGTTTGTTTTCTCAGAGGTATTTGTGCAATTTTTCATAAAACACAAAAAAGGCATCCAATATGAAGGGTGTTTCCTCCCAAAGAAGCAAGACATACTTACCGTGAGCATTCCTTAATTTGAGCATTCGGTGGGTGGGCTCAAATGCAGCTGGACAGTGGAAGATTCTAGCCCTCTTTGGATGATAGTTGTGCATGCAGTGGACATACGACATGCAGCTCTACTTTTCCATAACATCAGACTCAGGAGAGGCTGGGAAAGCTCTGGATCCATGCCTGGGTGCAGTGGTAGACTGGATGAGGACCAATAAACTGTGTGTAATGATGATGTTAGATTGTTTTTGTACGCAACAACTGCAGCTAGAATTTTGTTAGCCAAAAATTGGAAATTTACAAGAAGTACCAACAGTGGAGGAATGGCAGATGAAGATGATTGACTTTTGGGAGCTAGCCGATCTGACCGGAAGAGTCCGCGACCAGAAGGAAGAGGAATACCAGAGGAATGGAAGAAATTTTAAAACTGTTTAGCTAAATATGTTAAGATAACTTAAATAGAATTACTTGCAAGTATCAGATTGGCCTAGGATTTAAATATGTGATGTTATAGAACAATATGAGGGACAGTGGACCAGCCCCCTGCTGAAAAAGTTTGCTGACCTCTGGTCTAACCCCTACTCACCATGACACTACAGGTGTTAATATAGCTTTCTGCAGACACTTGACTGCAACGTTGTGGATTTCTGGTGTCTGATTCACCAAGGCACCATGACAGGTTCCCACTTTGTCTCGGGGTACCTTTTACGGACCCTGTTTCTCTCCAGAGTAACCAAGAAACCTTTCAAAGAACCCAGCTTTGTCTTGAGATTGAAGCTTTGTCCGAAGCCATGGCATGCCCCTAATATCTAATCATCCTAAGCGGTGGATCTGCACATCATGGTTTGAATGAGAAATATTTTTTTAAGCTTGCAATGCAGCAAAACACCCATAAGTTTTCTTGGCATATCAGAGCATATTTCACCCATCCATGGTCTTTCATGGTGACATGTTGTAAATCAACAGCTTTCTGAAGTCCAGGGTCTTCAACATATACAGTGGAGTAATGGCCAAGTTAATCCCCAAAAGAATAACAGTGAAATGCTGTAAAACTATTGGAACCACACAGATAATCAAAACATTTTTAAAGCTGACTTTTAATAGACCAAAACGTTTTATAGGGAAAAGGGACTAGACCAGGCACCTACTAACAACTGTTTATTCTGAAGTATTCTTTATAGAAAGCAAACATCCTGGACATTTACTTCTAAAAATCTGAGATAATGGGTTCATCCAAACAATCCACCAAAAAGTGCCCCTTAAAAGATGGACTAACTTGGTATAAGACTGCTTCCTATAGAAAAATGGCCTATTGGAATTTTCCCGTCCTAGGGGCAAAAGAGATCCATTCTAAAATAGTGACCTATGGATTGTCTCCATCAGAATTATTGGAATTGGACCTAGCCACAGCAAAAAAAAAACCTCACTCAAAAACTTGAGGAGATTGACCTACAACAAAACACCATTTCGGGTAGTGGCACTTGCTCACCATTAAATCTTGGCATAGTGCCCTCACAGCACATACCATCTTATTTGACCTCTTTGTCTGTAGCGGCCCACAGATATGCCTTTATTAAGGCAAGATTTAATGCCTTTCCTTCCAATGTCTTGAATAATAGATTTTCCAATGGTCGGATCTCAGCGGTGTGTGTATGCGATAATAGATCTATAGAATCTTTACAACATATGCTATTCTGTTGTTCACTACATTCAGTTTCTCGGATCAGATTTTTGTCCCCTTTATTATTAGAAATCTTAGGTGACTCCTTGGAAACACAGCTAATTCATTTATTGCAAGATTCTGATCCGAGTAGGTCCCTTTCTGTTGCCAGATTTCTGATAACAGTATTAGCCTATAAAACGAAAAATGGATTACTCTATGATTATTGATTTTGCCTAAATAATATTGATTTATACTGATAATTTGATAATTTAAGCGCTATACTGTTCTTATTTTAATGGAATTTAGAAACTTACGGTCTGAGATGTACTTGATTTAAACGTAATTTAATTTATTAATTTTATCTTGTTATACCTGTGTTGCTGTATGATGTATTGAATATGGGCCTATGGCCGTAATAAACTATCTATCTATGGCCTATTGGAAGGGGAGAACCTGCTCTGCTGCAGAAGATCCCAGGATTGATCCCTGGCTTCTCCAGATAGGACTTGGAGGGACCCCTACCTGAAACCCCGGAGAGCCCTGCTAGACAATATTGAGCTAGGTGAACCAACATCTAGACTCTGCATAAGGCACTTTCTGAGCTCCAAAATGAGGAGCGTAGCCAAGAAGGAACTCCTGTCCCTGACTTCCTATTGTTGTTCTCTATGGTTGCAAGCCAACACACCTTTACTTGGAATTTAGCCCCACTGAAATCAGTAGGATTGACAGCTTCAAGATGGGTCATAGTGGAAAGCTAAAGAAATTGTGAACATTTGCTTTGTGTGCCCCCTCTGTTGCTCACATCCATATATTTTTATAAGCTTGATATCTAATGCAGATTTGGGCAAAAACAGATGGGAGGGACCAGAATGACTCCATAATTATTATTTTTTAAATCAACCCTGGGAGAACATAAGAAGAGGCTGTTAGATCAGGTCAAAGGCCCATATAGTCCAGCATCCTATTGTCTCAGTGGCCAGCCAGATGCCTGTAGCAAACCCACAAGCAAGACCCAAGCATAGAGCACTGCCTACCATAGTTTGCAGCAAATGTTATTCAGGAACATTCCTGCCTCCAACTGTGGAGGCAGGGCAGCGCCTATCAGTCAGGCCTCTCCATATTACCATGTCGTTAGGAGGCAAATTACAAGTAAATGGCCCAGAATGGCAAGGAAATAGCCAGAGAACAGAATTAGCTTGTCAGGTGGAGGCTGGCGATGCTACACTAGCTTCACTATTGGCTCCCAACTGGGGGAGAAGAAGAGATGAGGTGGTGGTGGTGAGGTCAGTGTGGTGCAAACACACTAGCAGAGCCAATCTCATGGTTCTGCTGGTACATTTGCACTGCGCTGACCACCATGTCACCTCCCCAGTCTCCCTTCCAGTAAGCAATAGCAACCCACCTGCCAGGGAACTAGCATAGGCTTTTCTGCTAGCTAGTCTGGATGTGTGTGTAAAAAGAAACAAAAGAATCTTCAAGTTGGAAGGTCTCTCAAGAGGAAACCCACTACCACAGCATACCTGAGAGGTGGGCCATCCACCTTCTGCATGCAAAGCAGACGATCTACTGCTGAGCTATGCCTCTCAATTTAAAGTTCACCTTGCCTGTTTGTAAATGGAGTCAAATATTACAGACCTACAGGACAACCCTAAAACTGCAGTCATCTTTCCCCCCCAAAGAGAACCCAACCAGGGTAACTGCTGCCCTTCACCACTTGGAGAAGTGGGATGAACATAACAACATGATGTACTTAATTGTCTTTGCTAGCCTACTTGCTTCTTGCAATCAAAGTCCGGTCAAAGATTGAAAAGTGCACCTCCGGGTCACCAAAAACACAATAATTTCTATTCAATACTTGGGGGGGGAAACCATTTTCCTGTTAATTGCAAAACCTAAACCTGCTTAAATCCCTCTTTTATGAGAGCCAAGTTCTGTGCAGTTAACGCTTTGGTCGAAAAGAGTTGTTCTTTATTCACCTCCGAATGCCAGCAAAGTGCAAAAGCATTCCTTGCCAAAGGTGCTTAAGTGTTATTGTGCTTCACTAAAGTGCAGAATCTGAGAAAAGGTGATCTCATAGATGAAGCTGTTAATCACTGTTAATAGGTCATTTAAAGTGATGCTGAATATTTCGACTGTTTCTTCCCTTTCCAGAAATGCTGGCATTATCACCTGCATCATATGAGAATGGCCTTGATGGATCAAGCCAAATGTTTTGTATATCATATTGCTACTGAGATATTGGGCAGTGGCATACTGAACAGGGAGGGCAGAGGTGATTATTCCATACCTATTGTACAGGAAGTCATAGCAGGACAGTGAAAATGGATTCTACCAGACCTAATGAAAATAGTCTAAAATTGACCAAGTAATCCACAGGATCATCTTTATTCTCTTACCTTAACCCCTCATCCATCCCATCAGCTTTAAAGGTAAGGTGAGAAGTAAAAGCATGCTTTGGGGGGGGGGGAACAACCCCAGCCTACCCAGAGGGTTTGCTGATCGTATTTCCCAGCTGTCAATAAGCTCATTTCCCTGAAGTGCCTCTGGTGTCAAAGTCAGGGAGGACCCAGAGGTTGCGGCGGAGATTATTTTAGTAAGTGGGGGGGGGGCGCATCTCAGCCAAGAGTGCTCACTTGATCATTACATGCACACACTTCCTTTCCTGATCCTTAAGCAATCAATTGTAGGCATATCTGAGCATTATAATCTGACTGTTCTGCTTCTGCATAAATACATAATTGGATTCTGGAAGCAAGTTCTGGATTCCCCTGATCTTGGCTACGCTTGCAGCTGATCTACTTGGGGGAATTAAATCTGGCCTGCGAGTGGCAAAAACATCTGCTGAAAATGTGAGCAAATGCATTATCCACACCCAACACCAGGCAGATGCACACTTGTTATCCAACTCTTTCTCAGGGTTACAAGGTACAATTCATGCTTGAGGGTGGGGGGGAAGGATGTTGTCTGAGACTGTCAAAAGAAATGCTTGCAGCAGTCAAAAAGACACATAAATTGGCAAACTATGGCATAGGCTACTAAATTTAGAGTTCCTTCCAGTAGCACCTTAAAGACCAAGTTAGTTCTTGGTATGAGCTTTCGTGTGCATGCTGTGCATGCACACGAAAGCTCATACCAAGAACTAACTTAGTTGGTCTTTAAGGTGCTACTGGAAGGAATTTTTTTATTTTGACTATGGCAGACCAACACGGCTACCTATCTGTAAATTTAGAGTGGCAGGGGTGGAGGCATTCAGGATCGTGAGGGCAAGTGTGTCCACGTTTTGGAGAGCAGCAAATTAATAGGAGCACTGAAGGGGGAAATCTTTTCTTGTTCTGGGAAGTTTGTGGTCACTGGCGGCCAGAGGGTCTGCGTTGTGAGCCAAGCAAGCTAAGTGGGTGGTTTGGAATTAAAAAGGAGGAACTAGCTTCAAATAAATGCTGGTTGAATGAGTTCTGCAAGCACAAGGGGACTCCCCTGCTCTCCTCCCTACAAGTTACTCTTGCACCCTCCCCAGATCTGCTCAGGAGGGTTGGGAGAACCCCTGAATTGTGCATGGGGGCAGGAGAAAGGAGATCATTCTGTCTAGCCTGCAGACATTATTGTGCTGATGGAATGATTGCCTTGGTGTGAAGTTGAATTTTACCCTGTGTGCCTCATGTGACTTCAGAACATCTCATAAGGCAACAAGCTTGGTGGGATATCTTATTGCCCCAGGGAATGGTCTGAAGGCACATGAGGCCACCACCTTGCTGCAGCTAAGCAACTCTGCGTCTGGTCAGTGCCTGGATGGGCACCACCAGAGAACCACATGTACTCCACCTTGGCTCCCATGACAGAAGGAAAGGTGGGATAGAAATGTAAGTAAATTGAGAACATTGTGGGTCTGTAGACCACAAACCACCCTCCAGCAAAGTGGTCTCTCACTCTGGAGGGCTTCAGCCACAACAAACGCAATAGCTTTCAAGGCGTTTGGGATTCTTTGTTCTTTTGTTTTCGAACCGCCCACTGAGGAAAACCACAGAATCCATCGGCGAGAATGAAATTCACATACCCTTAAGTTCTGGCTGTCCCCTCTTGTCTCTGCCTTTCTCCTTCTTTCACATTTTAGACATTGCCCCTTCTTTTTGTTTGCTTCTTCTTAGGTATTCCTCCCGGTGTTTATGAGATTTATAAAAATTCAGCAAGATAAACTAGGGGAAAGACTTTGAAATGTTTCAAGGGCTCTCTTTGTGAAAAGTAGGGCTTCTGCTTCTATTCAAAGAGGCAAAACGTACGACTTTGATGTCTTTCATACGCCTGTCTTAAAGAGAGTGAGAGAGAAAGAGACCCTCCGTAGGGTGAAGCTGGCTTGACTCCCTCCCTGCTGCAGAAAGGTTCAGGATTAAAGGTCTAATCTAGAAGATATATTGCACACCAAACAGCCGAGCCATTTAGGAGAGCATTAAATGGCACTTAAACTAAACAATTGTCCTTGGGAGCTGTAGTTTATAGCAGACTGCTCTCTAATATCCATGCTGGGCTTTGAAAACAAGATGTCATTGTTTTATGAAAACACACACACATTTAATCTTCCCCTCATGAGACCACTCATGAAACTTCTGGCTGCTTGTGCTGGCGAACACCGTGAAGGAAACAAATGGGTTTAGTGACTGAACAACTACTGTTATACATACTGTTATATTTGATTTCCAAGATCATTTGCATGTGCTGCTCAGAACATTTTCTGGTACAAATAAGCAAACCACATTTCCCCGTCATGGATAAATGTCCCATTTGAGAGTGTTTGGAACAATGTTCCCACTCTTTTTATAGATGAAAAATATGAAAACCATTTGAAGCAATGTGAGAATGTCAAATGTACATTCATTTGGGTTCTGCCACTTTACCTACATCCACATTTATGGAACCATTAAGATGCAGGGGCCAAAAATAAGGACCACCCAGATTAGGGTTACACTTTTAATATTATTAGTCAATGTAATAAAGAGACCAGTAACAAAATCCCTTCTGCTTTCCAAATGAAATGTATAGGTGTTCATGCAAGGCCAGGCAGTAAATATGAAGTCCTAGAAAGGTGAATGATATTTAACTTGCTTACACTTCCACCCCATTGTTCATCATTATCCTTATTATTAGTTGGCCTTATCAGCTAGGGAACAATAACCTGCAGCCATAGAATGGAGCATTGCCAAAAAGAGTCCCCTAAAGTCTACAGCTCAGTGAGGAGGCTTGACAGAACTGAGAGCAGCAGAACATCTACTGTGGGATAGATGTCCACAGACTCTCATTTCTCATAGACTTCTCAGCCACCATTATCAACTTTATCAGCTGGGGCCCAGAACTGAGTTCCCACTTGCCCCTCCAGTCTATTGAACTCACATGCTGCTCGCAGGCTTCCCATGGGCATCTGGTTGGCCATTGTGAGAACAAGATATTAGACTGGGTGGACCAATCCACCAGGCCTCTTCTTATGTTCTTATGTCCTGGTTTGGGGATATTTCAAAAATTGCCTCCTCCTGTTTGACTCTGTGTACAAAGAATCCCATGTGCTCATCCATTAAACTCAAGGAGAATTTGGAGAATCTGGAATTACCTCCTTCTATGTCAAGACAACAATGGGTTTTTTTTAAAAAAAATCCTTTGTTTATTCTCTTGCATTTTTTATCCATTTTTTATGGAAACCAAAGGGGCATACCTGGTGGTTCCTTGATGGTCACTGGTCCAGGCACTGATGAGACCTGCTTAGTTTTAGCAAGGTGGTGGCATCATTTGCCTTCAGAACATGCTCTGGAACCAGATCCATATAAAACCATGGCACTGAAACACCAGGAGCAAATCCATCAAAGGCCCTAGCTTTAAAAAGTCCACCAAAATAATACCTTTTTCCAAAGCCCACTTAAAAGAAAGGTTCCAGCCAAAATTCTCTGGAGAGGATGTCATGATGGAAAAGGACCTTTTGATACAAGCTGTGCATCCAAGCCATGGGGGACCATTAGCTATGACTCTGCTGAAGACCTCTGTGAGCAGGCACCAAGATCAGGTGGTCCTTGAGGTATCCTAGACCCAAGTTGTTAAGGGCCTCCAAACTAAGTCCAAGGGTAGCCCAATAAAAACTGCCTTGCAATAATTGAGGTTGACAAAGTGTTGATCATTAAGGTGCCATAAAACTCTGTTGTTTTTGCTAACATGCATGTGCATGTGAGACACTGCCATCATTTGAAGGGCTTTCACTAGCTCATCTGAAATAAGTTGTGTCGGATCCTGATCCCAGTGGGCAAAAGGCTTCACTATAGTTGACACCAATTAGTTACCTTTTGGGCTGAATCAGCAGGGAGAATAAGCAGTTGTCTGAACCTTGGCTATAGTTCCAACTTCTCAGCAGGTCAAAACTGAGGCACATGCTTTCAGCTCTCCGGGGACCTTGGTAAATGGAAGCTTCTGCCTCTGAAGAACAACGCAAATGTGCATGGGAAATGTCCATGCTGAGTTTTCAAGTTCCCTCATCAGTCTCTTCACTCACTGGGTCATTCATGCTTAGCATCATGTTTATCATGTGATTAACCACTGGGGTGTCTGCAAAGCTGCTTGAAATTCTGTTTAACTACTTTTTAATTAAAAACAGTAGCTTACCCACTATGGAGTTTTCTGTTTGTGAAACCTTCTTCTGTGAAAGAACTAGGACTCAACTCTCCTTTTTTATTTCTTTTCTTGGTCCTTTCTTTTCCCTTCTCCTTTTGAGCTAGCAATACTTTTCTCTCCTTGGCTACTTCAATTTTATTGTCATCCAGGAAAGTTCAGTAAGTGCTATTTTCTACTTTCATATTGGAACACTGGACCATAAAGTTTCACTACCCAGTAAACATACTTTAATAGAATGGTGAGGAATGTGTGGTCTAGGCTCCAGATGTCACTCAACTCTAACTCCCATCATCCCTGACCTTCAACCATGCTGGCTAGGGATGATGGGAGTCCAGCAAGACTTTAATAGTCACAGGTTCCCCATCCCTACTTTTGTACTTAATATTGTAGTACTGTGCTTTTTCAGGCACATGCAGACATATCAGCAGCAGAACTGGGTAACCTCTGGACCAACAAATGCTGTTGGTCTCCAGCTCCCATCAGCTCCAACCAGCATGGCCAATGGTCAGGGATAATGAGAGCTGTAGTCCAACAATTCCTGGAGGGACACAGGATCTTCACCCTTGCTCTACAAGAACTACTGTGGACCTTGTATCCAATGTAGTGCTAAGTCACTTAGCAGTATGCTCACTCTGCTTGTGATATGTTTTGCACCAGCAGAATGTTGTTGCACAAGAGATAGCATAAGGAGGTTGCTGGTAACTTTCTTGCAGAATAGATTGTGCAACATGTTTCGCAATGAACGTCTTCTGCTATTGCAACTGCTGGGTTGGCTTCCTCTGATGTGCAACATTAAAATGTTTAATTTATAGCTCATTTTCCCAAGGCAATTCATAATTTTTAAAAAAATAACCTCTAATGAGTTTTTATAAGTTTTCCATATGTAAGACTATCACTGTGGACTGTCTTGAAGCAATATCTGACCAGGGTCTTTGACTTGACAAATGATTGCCATACAATTCCAGTGATGTGTTCCCATGGGAGCTAATTGTTCCACCATCTTCCTTAAGCCTTCTGAATGGGTAGGAAATATCTGAAAAGGAGCTTCCCTTTCTGCCCCCCCCCCAACATATAGTTAAGGGTGATGTAATCTAAGTGTCTTGTGTCTGAAGCATAGCTATCGAAACAACAGTTTTAGTCAGAGACAGCAATTTTGGAATGAGACAGACTAGAAGACCTTTCCATTTCAATTTTGTTGTGCCTGTTCTGAAAGAAATCTCCAAAGTACTCTGTATGAATTATTAGATTCTATATCCCACCCCCTCCAAGAGACTCTGCTTACATATGATTCCAATGTACCTTAATAGGTGGGATCCTAAAGTCAAACACATAGAATGCTGCATTAATATATTTGTTCCATTTAAAAAGCAACAGCAGCAACCCTCTCAATTGTATGTTAGTATATTTTTTAGCTTTCCACAAGACACTCTAAGTTAGACTCATCTCCTTTCTACATCTCTTAATGGAACATCCCCACTCCTGGTACTAGTATTTGTCATTGATTTGATAATGGCTGCTTGTCTCCCAAGACTTTGATGTTGTACATAAGAGCCATGGATCAATTGCATCCATTTTCCCCATTACTATATTTGGACACTCTCTGTTGAGTTGATTCAAGGCAGAACTGCACACTGTATAGACATATTTAACCTTCGGGAGCTGAACATTTTGTGATCTGGGAGAATTAATAGATGTTTATTCTAGCAGCATAAATGGAAGGGAAGGGTCTGTTTTTTTCTGCAGCAGAAGAAATGAAGAGGGGCTTCGATGGGTTATGTTATTACCGGGGGAGGGGGGGAAGGTTCAGAAGTGGAATATGCCAGTGAGGGAAAGCAGTTGCTCATGGAAAGTGCTGTTTGTTGGGAGATTTTCAAGTGGCCAAATGCATTAGGACTTGTTGTGTGTTCCCACATTTTAAAAAAGCAAATGCTTCTTGGCTGCTGTGTTTGAATAATTTGGGACAGCTCAAAATATACCACAACATGTGTCTTTGGAAAGAGAAATTCAGAACTTTCCAAAGTAAAATATTTATTTTACAACCACTGCTACAGGAGGGAGCTTTTGCCTCCCTTGTTTGTTTGAATAAACATGCACTATTGTCTGAGGAGCATGTAGAGGGGACCACTTTGCTTGCCAGCTTTCTCCTAGAGAACAGCAGCAAGAGTTCACCAGATGGCGTCTTTTTAAACAGTGCAGCCTCTTAGGGGTGTTTCAGACATTACACAGAAGCAAACCTGGGTTTGCCACAGAATATGCACTCACCAGGGAGTCGTCCCCCCCCCTTCATTCAATTCTCTAAAAAAAACTACACCCCACTCCCATCCCAGAAACTGAACTCAACACACCTCCAATTAAAAAAATAATCTGAAAATACATAAAGCAACATTCTAGGGATTTATGAAGCCATATCCATCATCAGTTGGCTGCTTATATGCTGAACCATAGCAGCTAGACAGAGCACAGGAGGTGGCTCAGAGCTAGATTGTGCTCTTCCTTCCTTCCTTCCTTCCTTCCTTCCTTCCTTCCTTCCTCTATTGCCCCTTGAACCCATGATTCGGAACTGCTTGTTACAGGATGGTGACCTTTGTGTAGAGTAGATGTGAAATGGTCACCTCCATCATAGGAAGGGCTGGGCACATGCAGAGCCAGCCCAAACCTGTTTGCTGCCAGGTGGTTTTCCATCTCCCCATTCCATGTACAGGAGCTGACTGACCTGGCAGTTGAATTGTATGTCCACACTGGCCATGGGAGAGAATCCTCTGCTGAACCCGAGGGCAGTTAACAGGATTTGCGACAGGGTGGGTGGCATTCACAGTTCTGATCTCCATCCAAGGGAAATGGCCAGTGGCTTGGGAGGAATGGCCAGAGAATCATGTTGCCCCTGCTGCCAACTCCCCTACCGCCTACCTCCTGAGATTATTGCCTCACTTTGCCTAATGGTAGCTCCTGCCCTGACCATAACTGGGAATCTACTGCACTCTGAAGAGCTGAAATAAATTCAGAGAGTTCCTCCAACCTCAAGACTGGATGCCAATGTTATTAGACCATCCTAGCCATTACAGCTTCCTTTTGAATTTTCTGAACTTTGAGAAATACAAGCTGAAGGAAGTCCGGATGTGGGAGCAGAATGGAAAACACTAACACACTAAGTGTGGTGCTTTCTGGGCTTCCTTTTGCAGTCCTATTTTTCTTGATGAACAGCTGTAAACATTAGTATAAAACAGAACACATTTTCCTCTAACAGCAACAACAAAAAAGCTGGAAGCCACAAGAGTAAGTGCCATAAGGAAGCAGAATTTCCCAAAGGGTTCTAAATCTGATTTTACAATCCTCCCCACCAAAAGAGTCCCTTGGAATTAGTTGGCTTCAAAAACAGGAAATTTGACAAAATAATATAGTGTTATTGTTTTTTTGAAACCAGCTGGTTTCAAAGTTGGGTATGAAAAATGCTACATTAAACTATGGACTACCGTCGGCCAGGAAAACTCCTTAGTTAATTCCTTGAATTTGACTGATAGCTATGACCCAGTTCAGATGTAATGGTGAACCATACTGTGTGCTATAAGGATGAGCAGGCAGCAGGGTTTTTTTTTCCAGCCAGAACTCACTGGAACTCCTCTCAGGTGGGCACCATTGCCATTCTAAGAGAATAAGGGGTAATAGCACTGGCAAGCAGCAACCTCTGTCTTCTAGGGGGTTGGACTTGATGGCCCTTGTGGTCTCTTCCAACTCTATGATTCTATGAGTCTTATTTCTCCTTTCCTGCTCTGTCTCGTGAGAAGGGAGAAACTTAAAAGTCAATGTATGGTTATTAAAATCAGTTAAAACATCTGGCAGTCAAGAGAATGCATCAGCATTTCAGGTGTCAAAAGCTAAGCTAAAAAGGTGTGTCTTCTGTGGAAAGGGGATTACATAACTTAGGGGCTGACACAAAGAAAGCCTTTCCCAGTACATTTCTGAGCACAGTTCAAAGTGTTGGTGCTGACCTTTAAAGCCCTAAATGGCCTCGGCCCAGTATATCTGAAGGAGCATCTCCACCCCCATTGTTCTGCCCGCACACTGAGGTCCGGCGCTGAGGGCCTTCTGGCAGTTCCCTCACTGCAAGAAGCAAAGGTACAGGGAACCAGGCAGAGGGCCTTCTTGGTAGTGGCACCCACCCTGTGGAATGCCCTCCCACCAGATGTCAAAGAGATAAACAACTACCTGACATTTAGAAGACATATGAAGGCAGCCCTGTTCAGGGAAGTGTTTAATGTGTGACATTTTAATGTATTTTAATCTTCGTTGGAAGCCACCCAGAGTGGCTGGGGAAGCCCAGCCAGATGTGCCGGGTACAAATAATAAATTATTATTATCACTGCTGGGTGACCTTGGGCCAGTCACACTTCTCTGAAGTCTCTCAGCCTTACTCACCTCACAGAGTGTTTGTTGTGGGGGAGGAAGGGAAAGGAGAATGCTAGCCACTTTGAGACTCCTTAGGGTAGTGATAAAGCGGGATATCAAATCCAAACTCTTCTTCTTCTTCTTCTTCTTCTTCTTCTTCTTCTTCTATTATTATTATTATTATTATTATTATTATTATTATTATTATTATTATTATTATTTTCTCAGCCTGTCCCTCTGCTGACTTCTCAGGATGGTAGAAGAGGGGCCCCTCTCTTGATGTTACAACCTGAACGAGTCTGTAGGGAAGGAGGCAGCTTTTCAGATATTTGTGGCTAATTCAGATGCCTTGAGTTGGGCCCAGAAAGGAAACTGGCAACTGGTTATATGAGTTCTAAATATAACAGTGATCAGCAGACAGTGATCAGGCTGCTGTAGTTTGGACCATTTGAGGGTAGCCCCACAGAGAGCATGTTGCAATAATCCAATCTGAAAGTTGCCAGAACATGGAGTACCAATGGCCAAGTCAGCTCTGACCAAAAGGAATTGTAATTGGCAAAGCACCCTGAGCTGGAAATAGGCATTCCTATCCACCCAGGTCACATGACAATGTTGTAACAATGTTGGATTCCGGGTGGATTTGCTCCTTCCATGAAAGTCCAGAACAAGCTATTTCTGCACCTCTTGAACCCAAGAACTTAACCTTTTTGTCTTACCAGAACTCAGCTTCAGCCCTGATAAGTATGTATGTGTTTATCTGTTCGTCATCTTCATTTGTGATAAATACATACCTGATTAGGGAGTGTATGTGTACCTAATATGCATATAATATTATGCATACAATAATGCATCTAATAACATGCATAATATGCAGGAATTGTCATTATTTTTAGGCAGAACTGATTTAAAAAATAACCTCCACAAAATAGATGAGTGAGATAGGAATAAGATTCTTTTCTTTTGTGTTGATAAGCTTGACCTTGAGATTTTTAGACAACTCTATCCCTGTCCATGGTTCTGTTTCCTTTCCTTGCCTCTAGCCTCACTCTGCTCCTCTTTATCCTCCATCGTGAGAGGGCGTTGATTGGGCTGGGAGGCCAGCACACAGATCCCAGTGGCGCTTGATAATTAACTGAGCAGGGCCACATTCACACTATACATTTAAAACACTATGATGCCATTTTTACTAGTCATGGCTTCTCCCAAAGAATCCCTGGTGCTGCAGTTTATTAAGCGTGCTGAGCAGTGTTAGGAGACCCCTATTCTCCTCCCAGAGCTACAACTTCCCAGAGTGGTTTATGTCAGGAGCTTGTCCTACACTTGAGTAGGACCCTGGCAGAGACACATGCCTGACTGGCATGTTCTCTCCCTCCTGGTCGATCATTCAGGAGCTTCAAAAGCTTTCTTCTGCCTGAACATCACAGCAACCAATGCAAACAAACATCGGCACACTTAGGGATCCGCAGAGTTTGCGCAGCAACAGACCTCAGCAACTCAGCATTTTGGCTAATCTACTTTATTTACATATAAACTCACACACAACATGGCTCCCTCTCTCTCTAGCATCAGACAGCAAAGAAAAAAACAAAACAAAGGACAGTAGTCCCACTTCACGGAACACAGGAATACAAACATCCTGTCTCTGTCACTTCCCACTCTGTGGAGTCAAAACATATACCGTCATGTGAAAGACAACAACCCCATGACTGCAATCACGGAGCAGGAATTCTAACAGTTTAACCATCAATCCCTCTTCACAGTGAACTCTGGGAATTGCAGCTCTAAGAAGGGAATAGGGGTCCCCTAGCAACTCTCAGCACCCTTAACAAACTAGAGCTCCCAGAATTCTTTGGGGGAAGCAACTGTTTAAAGTGGTGTCCTAAATAAATGGTGTGAATGTGACCTTTATGTCTTTTGAACAAGGCTCTGCTTGGTATTTATTGGGTTTCTAGTAAAAAGCAAAGCAGATCCAACAACCGGAAGCCTGCTTACCCTTGCAGTATGATACATCTGCACTTTTGCAGATTATCCAAACTGAACTGAGTGGGGGGTTGGGTTGGGGGTGGATTATGAGACTCAGTCACATTGGTCTAAGAGAAAATGATATGAAAATGATATATCGATGGTATCTAACCCCGAATAAATTGGCAAAAATGTATAAATCAAATGCGTTGGAAATGTTAAGAGAAAGAAGGTTCTTTTTATCATATGTGGTAGTCTTGTAGTAGGGTTAAAGCTTACTGGGAAATGATATATAATGAATTGAAAAGGAGGTTTAAAATAATGTTTGTAAAAACAACAGCAACAACCCAGAAGCTTTTCTTTTGGGAATTATAGGGACAGAACTACCAGAACTGTATAGAAACATATTCATGTACCCTTTGTTGTTGTTTAGTCATTTAGTTGTTTCCGACTCTTCGTTACCCCATGGACCAGAGCACGCCAGGCACTCCTGTCTTCCACTGCCTTCCGCAGTTTGGTCAAACTTATGTTCGTAGCTTCGAGAACACTGTCCAACCATCTCGTCCTCTGCCGTCCCCTTCTCGTTGTGCCCTCAATCTTTCCCAACATCAGGGTCTTTTCCAGGGAGTCTTCTCTTCTCATGAAGTGGCCAAAGTATTTGGAGCCTCAGCTTCAGGATCTGTCCTTCCAGTGAGCACTCAGGGCTGATTTCCTTAAGAATGGATAGGTTTGATCTTCTTGCAGTCCATGAGACTCTCAAGAGTCTCCTCCAGCACCATAATTCAAAAGCATCAATTCTTCGGCGATCAGTCTTCTTTATGGTCCAGCTCTCACTTCCATACATCACTACTGGGAAAACCTTCATGTACGCTACTACATGAATAATGGAAAGAAACAGAAGTTCCAGCAAAGAAAGAATGGATACAAAAACTTATGGAGTATGCAGAAAAATAAGAAATCAGGATAACAAACCTTTTTTTAAAAAAAAAAAAAGGAAATGGTTTATTGAATATTTACAGATAAATTGTAAACGGATAAGAACATTGGCAGGATTATTGTAATAACCTGCAGTTTCATAAGAGTATATATTTAAAGTAGATGAATAAATGAACTAATTAAGTTGGATATGCAGAAGATATTAAAAATAAATTTAAGGAACCGCAGAAAGAGGGGGAAGGAAGTCAAGTTTTGAAATGTTAAAATGATTGTAAAATCAGTGAAATGTATAAACCTGAAAAGTATAAAAAAATTTTTTTAAAGTGAACAATTAAAAAGAGTGTGTGTGTGTCAATCAATCACATAAAGAATCCAGCCATGCTTTGCCCTGACACTATCCTTTAATAACTTCCTCTGTAGTTTGAGTCAGCCTCAGCAGCATATGAATAACTAACTGAAGCCTTCTTTCCAACAATTCCAATATGCATATAGATGCTCAGAGCAGCAGACCGAGATTTTTGAACCTGCCTAATGGTCTGTAGCTTTGGTACATTGAAAGAAAGAAAGAAAGAAAGAAAGAAAGTTCATCAGACTTTAGCTTGTCAGGTCTAATGATTCAGAGACACCGATTCACTTCGGATTTGACTGCTGCCCTCCCACTGGGCCAGTGTTGATGAATATCAATAGAAAATTGCTAGGAGCTGGGAAGAAAATAGATGGCCTTTGGGGTTTTTATAAGGTACAGGTCTTTGTCATGCCTCAACTAAATCCTAATTACTCTGATTAACAATACAAGCTTGTCAGGGCCAAGGCAAATTGCAAGGCTTTGCTTCTCCTGAGTTCTTCCAGTTCTGGAAAAATGCTTGCAAATACGAATGCATTAGTCAAGGCTGCATATAGAAATGGAATTAGGAGAAATTGTGATTTTTCAGGAGGATTTTTAATAAAAGCTTTGGAAATTGCTTTGGAAATGTGGAGAACTTAATTTAAGGTTGGAGAAATGAGAAACCAAGAGAACCAGAACTGACAGATTCTTCATCATGATCATCAACATTTTATTTGTATGCCGCCTTTCCATAGTGAAAACAATGCTCAAGGTGGCTTGCAACATGACAAGATTTACATAATTACCAACATAACAAAAGTCATAAACAATAAATAAAACACATTAAAAAGTACACAACCAAATAGAAAACTATTTCTACATAAATCATAAAATCTAAAAGGAATCTTGAAGGGAAGGTGGGACTTAACTTTAACAAATATGTTTAATAATAAGAATAAAACTATTGGGAGCTGGAAAAAGCATTTTTCAATAAGGCATGGTGCAGGGAAGTTTCCTCCTCAACTGGGTAATTTTCTTTCTTTTTGACTTCTCATTGGGTGAAGGCAAGCCTTTAGGCTCAACTTAATGTACCTCTTTGGATCCCAGCCACAGCAATTGTATGTATATATAAAACACATCTGCAAAGTTCAAATCTGCTGAAAAAGCACAATCTGATGCCTCAACTGGTCATGTCCAAAGAGAGATGTTTCTGGCCAAGCAGAACCACAGAGAACAGTACTTCTACTTTCAGCAAAGGTTGCCTACAAAGCCCACTGAAATATGGCTTGAGAGCTGAGCTACGCTCTAAATTCTAGTTATCGGTCATTAGTCACCTCACACAGCATATAAAAAAAGGAGCAAGCCATTAGAGAACTTAGCCCAGCTGCCTTCACCTTCTCCTGCCATCCCATAATTCAATGCTGCAGGAAATACTAAATACAATTTATGGTGTGAGTTCTTGTTGAGAATATTATTCAACTCACATTCCACATCTATTTTCCCCCCTTTTCTCCCAAACAATCCATTAGAAAAAAATAACTCCTTGAAGTGGCCATCGATCAAGCCAGAGTCAGCAATTTATTGGCATCCAGATAAGCACTTTTTCAGGATGTTAAAAAAAAAAGAAGTGTTTCACAAATAATCTTTGGAAAGCTTGTCAGTAGGATTTTTGTCTGTATGGGGATATTGCAACAGAAACCTGGGATTTCTGCAAAGTAATGGTTTGTGCAGAAGCTTGAAATATTTCCCTCGCCTCTTCCCCACTGGCAACAAAAGGACTGTTCTGGGACCCATACCATACCCATGTCAATAAAATAAAATATGAATCCCTTCTTTATCTTTTTTTTAACTCTATGAATTCAGAAAGTTTGAAAATGCCTATTTTGCCAATTCACCATCATACTGGATTAACCTACCACACAGTAGAGATGTGGCTACGCAATCTGAAAAAAGAATATCCCTCTATCAAGAAGCCTCCTCAGTCACAAAATTCCTTCTTAGAGTGATTTGATGTTCATATTCTCTGCCCAAAGTACTGAGTTTGCTGGCCAACCAGGGTATTCCTAGCCAGCAAATGCAAAACAGGACTGCTTTACTCATGTCCTGCCTCTTCCCATATGAACTTATCTGGACCCCACGATCATCATCTGAAGTCCTTTTCGATGAGAGGGTACCAACACAAGAATGGGCCTTCTCAGTGGTGGCTCCCTGATTGAGGAACACTCTCCCCAGAGTGGCTTGCCTGGTAGCATCATTACTTCTCTTTGGGCATCAGGCAAAAACCTTTCTTTTTGGTCAGGCTTCTTAATGGGTGAGATGCTTTAGTCCTGCCTTTTAAAAATATGAATGAGCTTTAGATCTCCCCCTGCTTTGTTTTTATGTTGCTTTTAATGTGTGTGTTACTTATTTCTTAAGTCATTTTGATTAATTTTTGTATATTAAAAAGTGGCTAGTAAGTTCAATAAATAATAATAATATCCCCAGATGGCAGTCAGTCGTGACTGCACCACACCCAACCTATTTCTGACCTAATCGCTTCAAACTTTCTTAATGCTCTATTTATTAAAATACCTCTTTGGAACTAACCAGGGTTTGAAGCCAATGAAAACATTGGCTTCAACGGGAATATTCAGCATGCTAATTCATAAAAATGAAGGTAACAATACATGAAAAGCCTGTCACTTGATTTACACAACTACTTCAAGGTAATTACATTTAATATTATTGCATAAAATAATTATGTAAAGAGCAGGCTTCTAGTTAACCATAGAGACATTGCCAAATCGTTACTGATCTGATGGAACTTTGCCTGTTTTTCAAGGCTTGACACAGTGGGTGGGCTAATTTTGAGGCGACTGGGTTAGAATTTAATACATTTTACTCATATTATGCAATGGTTAGTTTTAAAAACCAAGAACAAGTGTGTGAGGTAGCCACATTCCTCATTGTCCGTCCTGATAGAGATAAAAAGGTTAAAGCAAGAAATTAGCAGAGCTACTGGCTGCAGTCCAGTGCATTTGCACAATTTAGATTATACAATCATGGGTGGACTGTGCAGTTATTATGGAAGTGTTGAAAAAATGAATCTGCAGGAAGAGACAGGATTTCACCAAATAAGATCTGCTCAGAGTGTAAGCACAATCCCACACACTCCTTTAGATGTGTTTACTGTAACACCATAATATTTTCACATTCTAAAAGCGACTACACATTTGTGGTTGCTTCCGCAATTTCTTTTCTCTGGAATTGTAGGTTTTCGGTGATCTATTGTTTTTGGGGTAGTCAGATCACCTTCGTGGAACATCAAGAGCTGCCTTATACTGCATCAAACCATTAGTCCATCTAATTCAGCATTGTTTACACTGGGCATCATCTGTGACAGGGTAACTGATGGCCTCTCCTTGCTCCGGCACATGGGTAGGCAAACTAAGGCCCGGGGGCCAGATAAAGCCCAATTGCCTTCTAAATCCGGCCCCCAGAAAGTCTAGGAATCAGTGTGTTTTACATCAGTAGAATGTGTCCTTTTATTTAAAATGCATCTCTGGGTTATTTGTTCATTCCCCCCCAAAAAAAAAATATATATATATATAGTCCAGCCCCCCACAAGGTCTGATGGACAGTGGACCAGCCCCCTGCTGAATAAGTTTGCTGACCCCTGGTGTATTAGTATCCAAAGCTGAGGCTGGATACTACTTCCCTTTTCTTTTATATGGTTCCTACTTCACAATAACCATTTTAGTAGCAACACTTCTTTGCAAGATTGTGTGTGCCTTTCTCATTAAAAGCTAAAGGCTGAATCTGAACATAGCAAGCGGCTTTATACTGAGTCAGACCAAGTCCATCTAGCTCAGTATTGTCTACACTGACTGGCAACAGCTCCCTAGGGATTCAGACACGGGGTCTCTCCCAGCCCACCTGGAGATGCTGGGGATGGGATCTGGCATGCAAAGCAAATGCTCTTCCATTTGCTACACCTCTTCCTATGGTGTATCCAACATCATCATTTTCAGCCCCCTGGGTGTCACTGTTTTCTAAGCTGCTCACTTGCTTTGATTTGTTTTTCCCCAAAAACTGATTTGTGGTGATTTGGGTGTGTGTGATAAATTGCTGTTATTCTTACTATTGTCATTTGCATGCTGGGAACATCAGCCTGTCCAGTGTGAATAAAGTGCTATTGAGAGTTTTAGGAATTCCTTCACCTTTAGTTAAACACTTCCTGTTTGTAGATTTTACCTGATGAGCAGTGGATCAGTGATTATTAGTTCCTTCATTGCTTCCTCAGTAGCTTCTCTTCACCAAACCAATGTCAGTTTCTGTGCCTACGTGGGGGGGGGGGGGGAGAGAGAGAGAGAGAGAGAGAGAGAGAGAGAGAGAGAGAGAGAGAGAGAGAGAGAGACTTGAATTAATGGTTGCTTTAGTGGCAGTGATTTTTCATTTCTTAAGCAGCAAAACAGCACAATTCTGCTAATATTTTTTTTTAAAAAAATAAGAATCTGGGCAATCAGGGCAATTAAAAGGCTGTTTGTCACTGATTCCCCAGCTGCTCTCATCAGGAAGCAATAAAACATGATGTACCTACAAAGAGGAAACTTTTTATTAACGTTCCTGGGAACATTTGCTGAGTGAGGCTTATGTATGAACATCATGGAAGGATCTTGATCACAGCAAAGGGCGCTGCTGTGTAACAGAGCACAGTATTAATTCCTTGTGCGGAAGCTTTTAACTCTGCTTCCAGCTACCGTATTTTTCACTCTATAAGACGCACCAGACCACAAGACGCACCTAGTTTTTGGAGGAGGAAAACAAGAAAAAAAAATATTCTGAATCCCAGAAGCCAGAACAGCAAGAGGGATCGCTGCACAGCGAAAGCAGCGATCCCTCTTGCTGTTCTGGCTTCTGGGATAGCTGCGCAGCCTGCATTTGCTCCATAAGATGCACACACATTTCCCCTTACTTTTTAGGAGGAAAAAGGTGAGTCTTATAGAGCAAAAAATAGGGTGAATTGTGGGGAAATGATGCCACAGCAATGCTATAAGATTCCAGTGTGCATACTTACCTGGCAGAGGAGACACCTTGATCATGAAGATTCCAGTGTGCAAGTGGAAGGAACCTGTGAATGGTCAGCTGTTTTCTCTCTGTAAAGATGACTGCTGTTTGGATGGAGATTTTTGGTCAGCTTGAACATCACCAGTTTGGGGTGCATCTGGGTTTTTTAATAGAATCAGTTAACTAAGTCAGTGATAGGCAAGAAAGCTGAATGCTGGAAGTCTTCGCACAGTGCATAGTTAAAACTATGGTATTTGCAGTTATGGACACTAGCTTGGATGACTTTAAAAGAGAATTAGACAAATTCATGGAGGAGAAGGTTATGGCTCTGCCTCTATGGTGGGAGGCAATAATGCTTCTCAATATCAGTTGCTGGAAACCACAGGAGGGAAGAGTTTTCCTATGCTCTTGGTTTCCCACAGGCATCAGGTTGGCTACTGTGAAAACAGGATGCCGGACTAGGTGAGCTGTTGGTCTGATCCAGCAGATGCTTCTTACATTCTTAAGCTCAAGTGGTGAATCTTCTGATCTTGTTGGACTCCAACTTCCATCAGCCTTGGCTGCAGTGCTTTCCCCCCTGGTGGTACTCAATGGGACGCAGTACCAGCACCTTTTCCTTCCCCTCTAAGTCTTATGATAAGGTAAATGGAGGGTGGGGAGAGCAAGCGAGGAAATGTGACTGGAAGGGAGATTGTGAAAAGCAGGAGGCTGAGGTGGCGGCAAGGAAAAAGAGGTCCTTCTTCAGGGCTGTAGCTGCCACAGGTTGCACCATTCCACCTTGGTTGCTCTGCAATGTGTGCTCTCCCCCTGGGCCCGCTGCTGACAGGGTCCTCAAATCCTTCTGTCTCTTTCCCAAAGCCGGACAAGTGCTTACCGGACTTTGAGAAGGAGGTAGGAGAGCTCCAGGACCCTGCCAGAGCTTCACACCTCCTTTCCAAAGCGCTGCTTAAGCCAGCACCACAAGGGCTGGGGGGCAAGCATCAAATGGCCTCACACAGGGTAGCATATTAACAAGCTCTGCCGCTACATTTGGCCCCTCAGCTTGAGGTCCCCCATCTGTGGTTTAGGCAGAGATCAACTAGCAGTATGAGACAACTTCATACAGTCCATCTTATTTCCACAACAGTCCTGTGAGGCAGATTTCATTTATTTATTTAGTACATTTTCATTCTGCCTTTCTTCCATCCTGGAGCCTTTATATTCAAAGATAAGACTGTCCTCCGCTGAAAAGAGTTATCATTTGTCTGCCTTCTGAAGATTCATCCATTCTTAAGAGAGAAATATATGAAAATTGCAGGGATGGATCCTTCAGCTGAGCATTATTAGAAACTTGGAAAAGCACAAATCACAGTACATAATGGGAGACAGAAATATTACTGCATCATTCAATGCAATACTGCTTTTTCCCCTGGAAATGATAAATTATTTTTAGATGGAAGTGTTTGTCCGATCATGCACACATTCCTTGAGGATTTGATGTTTTATTTCCCATATTTTGATCTCGTGATGAATCAAAAAGTGATTTCCGCCCCTTAAGGGGAGGAAAGCAGGTCTTTTCAGGTCACAACTTCTTAGTAACAAAGAGTTGTTAAAGTATGCCAATTTTATAATATAGAATTTATGGCCGAAGGGGTCAAAGGGGAGTTCCGAAAGGAATTCAGCAGACCTGCATAGTAAATCAACAGCTGTGTCTTTGATAAATACCTCCTGGGCCCACTAACAGCATCTCACTAGTGCTGAAAGTTAAAACAGTGGACTCCATATTGTACTGCAGTTTAATGAAAGACACTAGGAGACTTGGCTTACCTTAGCACCACCTACTTTGGATGTGATACGTAG
This sequence comes from Podarcis vaucheri, assembly GCF_965113315.1. NCBI lineage: Eukaryota > Metazoa > Chordata > Lepidosauria > Squamata > Lacertidae > Podarcis > Podarcis vaucheri. The sequence continues at coordinate 25,452,205 of NC_138761.1, forward strand.
CACTCTGTTGAATTCCAGTGGCTACTTGTGAACTGTGCTGCAACCAAAAACATATATAAGCATACCCATTACATATAAGTTAAGCAGGTTCAAAACAAATGTTTGCTCTGCATTCCAATGGACGCTTACCTGGAAGTACACCAAGCTGATCACAGTGGAACTTACTTCTGAGTAAGCACACATAAGTATGCTCTTAAATTCCCATACCTTAGATCACAGATGGGAAGCCTGATACCCTCCAGATGTTGTTGGAGGACAACTCTCCTTGACTCTTTCCATTGGCCATGCTGGCTAGGATTGATGGGAGCTGGAGCTCATCAACATCTTGAGCACCACAGGTTTTCCAGCCCTTCCTTAGAGCCAATTCATACAACCATCATTTGAAATATGTGAAACTTCCTTAAATTGGCTGCAATGCAACGCAACTAGGGGTGTGCAGCACTCATGCAATTTAGTTGGGACTCTTGACTTGGTGCCTCAGAAAACAGTCCACCTCAGCCCTAAAGCTTCAGCGGCTGCCTGATTTGACTAGAACAGGGGTAGTCAACCTTTTTATACCTACCACCCACTAATGCATCTTTCTTGATGGTAAAATTTTCTTACCACCCACTAGTGCTCGATGGAAGTAGTGGAACCCCCTACTGCCAACCTAGAACCCTGAAACACCCACTAGTGGGCAGTAGAGACCAGGCTGACAACCACTGGACTAGAAGTTTGATGCTGAAACCTATTTGAAAAAGAATTAAGCATTGTCATCCCTTGCATATTATGGGAACATTTTAAAATGGCTATAGTTTCTTTTTTTCTGACAAAAGTGGATGGAATTTGCAGGCATAGTAGTCCCTCTAGACTAGAGTAAATAAAGTCTGCCAAATTACAGACAAACAGTTCCAGGTTTTGTTTTTGTCCTTTTAAAAAAAGAATATTGAACCGAGCACTTTTAAACCTGGGGTTTAAAATTGTTTTTAGGGTGTTTTTGGTACAGTTTGGTGAAGTTTGCAAATGGGATAGACCTTCCAGAAAGGATGAATACAACATTCAGCTCCATTGCATGTCTTTGAGTTTGAGTACATAATTGTATGCACTTCTATCATGTCACTTCCTACATGCTTATGTTATGTATTTTGGTGTTTTTATCTTGTGATAAAACATGGCAACCCATGCTGTTTCACCACCTGAAGCAAAACAAGATTGCTGCATCCTACCTGCCGCACTACAGTTTCGTCACCACTGCGCCCCCGCTTCTCCCTGAACTCTGCAAGAGCCAACGCACTCCCCCCCCCCTAAGTGTTGCGAATCGATGGCAATGTCCTCAAGTGGGAAACAGTAGATGGAAGAAATCAACACCCAACAAAAGAAGTGCATCTAGTGTCATGTCAGTGATTAATTTGAAGGCCAAAAGCAGGCTCAAGTAATTAAATGAATTATCTGCTGAGAATGATTTGCTGAAATCTAGAGCTTAAGCTAATTTCCCAGTGAAGTGTTTCCATAATGCTGTGAGGCTCGCTCTCTACATTCCACTGAGCTCTTTTTGAAGATTTTATATGCAATATACACCCTATTCATACTTACAGCAGCTGGTTAACATATGAGGATTTACTACATATTTTATGTCTGCCATTTTTCCATTAATAAATGCATTGTGGGTGAAGGTTTAAGGATGCCAGTTTGAAGATATTTAAATAGCTCCAAATGTTCTAAATTGATGCTGAGTCTGTTAATAAGGAATAATGAAGGGTAGTGGGAAATATTTTGTCCTTGTGCATTAGCTCTGCTATGTAAAACATTGTAAAAGTGGAGTGGGGGAAAGGGCTGGGATAATATTTAACAACGGGGAATTGAATATCTGCAGATCTCTGACTGATAAGCAACATTTGAGCCAAGGAAATATTTGAGAATATTCCAAGAAGAAAATATTAATCTTGGGGTTGTTGGTTTTTCTTTGTTCTCCCCCCACCCCACCCCAACATTTACAAGACATTTTTTTCATCCTGCTATATATTTATGTGGGCCTGATCCAGTTAGACCCTTATGTGCTCCACTGAGCATGTGCAGCTGTCACAGCACAGCTGTCTGCTTGTGGGAGGGTTACCATGGCAGGAGGCAGAACCACTAGCAGGAAATACCTGTGCACAGACCAGCCTATGCAAGTTCAGGAGGGGAAGGTGTGAAGGGCAACAGTGTTGTGCCATATACATCTGAGAATCAAACAGTATACAAGGGCCCCATTCACACCATACATCTGTGTATAGTAACAGCTAATCAGGCGCTTAACAATCTTCCTGTTTTGCAGTCTCAGGCAGGCAGCAAAACTGGAAGTTCTTGTTAAGTATGTTAATTCACTGAAATTGTAAATGCTTGTATGCATTACTATGTGTTTAAATTTGATTGGTTGGTAACTTGATTCTAGAGGGTTCTCTAGTAGTTCTTGTGTGATTGGCTAACATTGGTCAAATAATAATAATAATAATAATAATAATAATAATAATAATATATTATTTATACCCCGCCCATCTGGCTGAGTTTCCCCAGCTACTCGGGGCAGCTCCCAATCGAGTGTTAAAAACAATACAGTATTAAATATTAAAAACTTCCCTAAACAGGGCTGCCTTCAGATGTCTTTTAAAAATAAGATAGCTGCTTATTTCCTTGGTATGAGCTTTCGTGTGCATGCACACTTCTTCAGATACACACGAAAGCTCATACCAAGAACTAACTTAGTTGGTCTTTAAGGTGCTACTGGAAGGATTTTTTTTATTTTGACTATGGCAGACCAACACAGCTACCTACCTGCAACTGCTTATTTCCTTGACATCTGGTGGGAGGGCATTCCACAGGGAGGGCGCCACTACCGAGAAGCCCCTCTGTCTGGTTCCCTGTAACCTCACTTCTCGCAGGGAGGGAACCGCCAGAAGGCCCTCGGCGCTGGATCTCAGTGTATCCCGTGAAAGAGAGACCCCAATTTTATGTGAAGCAAGATGACTGTGTTTTTGACTCCACTGTGAACACTGCTAAGTTAAATAGAGCGTTGGAATGCATCTTCTCAGCTTGAAAGAAAGAGAACAAAGCTGCTGGAGAAGGTAAAAGTGGGAATCTCTCATAGGAACTGCAAGGCATGGTCTAACTGAGATACAGAAGGCTGAGGGGTGAGCTCTGAGAGAGGATAAGACAGTTGTTTGGAAGTTAGAAAAAGAGACTGTAAGTCCATGCTAGATGGGCCTTTTGCCTGATCCAGAAGGGCTTGTCTTATGTTGCTGTGCTTTTGAAACTGGTGTTTGCTAAAGCTAGCTGCCATCAGCTAAAATAATGGGTATTGTATGATTAGTTTAGGTAGTGAAAGGGACTCCTTTGGAAGGTTGTGGCATCTCCTGCATTGGAGGTTTTAAAGCAGAGGTTAGGCAGCCACCTGTCATGAATGCTTTAACTGAGATTCCTGCATTGCAGGGGGTTGGACTAGATGACCCTGGGGTACCTCACCATTCTATGATTGATTCTGTGATTCTCAGATCTACCTTTCCAAGTGGAACAAAAAGGTGAAATGTGTGTTGCTTAGCTTGAATCATTGCTGGTATCAATGTAGGTGAGAAATGTTACATTGTAATTATTATTATTATTATTATTATTATTATTATTATTATTAATACCCCGCCCTCCCCAGCCAAGGCCGGGCTCAGGGCGGCTAACAAGCAATAATAAAAACAAGTTGAATGAATACAACTTAAAAACAAGATTAAAATACAACATTAAAATATTGAAACAGTAAAATATTAAAATATTGTTGTGCCCATTTAGACATTGTTACTCTACAGCTTCTCCAAGCAAACACACAAATGAGTCTCCCCACATTATTTACATGTTGGGCAATGTTAGAAGGAATCAGAGGTTGCCCCAACACTGACCTTGGAAGAGCCCTACATGTGTTCTGCCAAATATAACTGAATAAATTGGGCCTTTTGCATGCAATGTCACATTGCCTGGGAAAGGTGGTGATACTCAATGGAGCATAAATCTTTGCTCCCTAATCTGTTGGCTGTGCTTCAGAATCTGTGCAATGACTTTTGACTGGCACTGTAGTGTTGCTGAGAGCTAAAGAAATGACCTACTGCATGACCTGTTAGCTCTCTGAGGTCATTTCCCCCCCTACCTCTACAACAAAATGAAAAAATGAGAGGGAGAAAAGATAAAGAGACAGGGAGGCTGACTGCTTACAAAGTGTTCTGGCACAAAAGACAAATTAGGTTAGTTGAGGGTGCAGCTCAGACCTCGCAAAGTATCAGAAATGAAGATAAGCGAGAGACTGAAATGGGTTTTTAATAGAAACCTAGATACAGGTTCCCAACTCCTCTTAAAATAGAGTTCCTGGCAGACCTCTGCAGATGTTTCTTTGAGGCCTCACTTCCATTGCTAAAAAGCCTCTGGCTGTTGGAGGGACACTGAGAGCTCCATGAGAGCGGCTGCACTCAGGCCCCATGTCTTTCTCCCAGGTTGCCATTGTATTTCCCACCCACCTGCCTGGTTTCTGTGTGGGTCTGCCCAAAGGTGATCAGGCCGTGGACCCTACTATGGAAAACTTGGTTGCTGTCTTCAGGGCCAGTGACGAATTTTCTCTGCAGACAAATTGGCCAGTCTGCAGGTTTTCGCCTACCTCATAGCAAAAGTCACAACTTTGAGTGAATAATGCATCGAGGTACATAATTGGACATTGAGTACCCCAACAAAGGGATCATAGAATCATAGAACTGTAGAGATGGAAGGAACCACGAGGGTCATCTACTCCACCCCCCTGCAATGGAGGAATCTTTCATCCAACCTGGGGCTCAAACCCATCACCCTGCAATTAAGAGGCTCATGCTCTACCGACTGAGCTATTTCCCAGCAAGGGTTCGCTTTATCTGGAAGTCCTCAAAGGACGATGGGTCATAGCAACCTTCCAAGTGGCAGCCCTGTTGGACCCATCCCACTTGATATTATATGTCAAGGGGCGACTTAGGGTCAACCCACCTTACTGATCAACCAGCCGGCAGGCTGCTTGATACCAGATGCATACCCAATGCCATCGCCCAAACCAGCTTGCATCTGTAATCAATAAAGTTGTGACCAGTTTCAACCCAATTCTGATGTCTTGTGTCTCATTCATACCTTGGGCTGGCCACATGGCGAGCTGTGCACTTTCCACGCCTGGACACACAATGAATGCCCCTGTTTCTCGTGGTGTTTCAAAACTAAAGTCTTTGCATGCTATTGCATGGTGATTCAGGATGTGAGACTGATGTGAATTAAAGCCTCTTATTTCCCATTGTTTTAGGGATGTGACCAAAAGTACTTGACATCTGGTCTTTTTTATGAGCATCTGGTGTTTTGTCTAGACAGATATTGAAATTATGATTCCTTTGCTTGTACACAGAATTTCAAAAAAGGCTACCTTAATCAAGTTGCAATTGCTTGTTTCCCCTTGTAGAGCAAGCAAAGCCCATGTGCAAGGTCAAGAAATGCAAGTAGTGGTTGTTTTAAGTCCCTTTTATAAGAATGTTTATTTTATTTTTTTAAACAAAATGAATATTGGGATGGGGGAAGATTAACAAAGAAACCCCACACAATTATGTGGCCCAGAGAGTCTGAAAGAAAACTATCCCAATATTTTATACAGTGCTATGCACTGATATGATCTGTATTGGAATGCACCCTGCTCTCCAAACATGGCTTTTGAAGATGCTTTGAGTGGTGCTTAATTTACTGGGTTAAGACACAATTTTGGGTGCCTCCACAATTGGAAATGCAGAAAGTGCCTTCCATAATGGAAAGAGCCATCTTGGTTGTGGCCCCTCAACTGTGAACTGTGGAATGTCTCCCAAGAGAGGCTTACTTGACATTACAGAGAGGCAAATCTGTCAATTTAATTATCTTTAGTTTCTCCATTCTCCACATTTCCCCCATCAGTTTGCAATCTGCTTTCTTTGTAAGTCCTTGGGAGAATTCAACAGTATTTTAGTGCAAATTTCTTCTAACAGACCCATTTGAGTACAATGGTACCTCGCGTTAAGTACTTAATTCGTTCCGGAGGTCCGTTCTTAACCTGAAGCAGCACTTTAGCTAATGGGACCTCCTGCTACCACTGTGCCGCCAAAGCACCATTTCTGTTCTCATCCTGAAGCAAAGTTCTTAACCCGAGGTACTATTTCTGGGTTAGCAGAGTCTGTAACCTGAAGCGTATGTAACCCGAGGTACCACTGTATGCAATTTTGCCTAATGTGGATGTCAGGGCCTCAGGAACAGAGGCCCAGGGGAGAGAGGAAATGGAGAGCGAAGGGGAAGAATCGGAGGGCAGCGTAGGGGGGTATAGCAGTGACCCGAGAGATTCCATGAGCCTCTCCAGTGAATCAGAAGATTCCCAGAAGGAGGCGCCGATGGTCAGGGCAAGGGGGGCCAGCGGGGACTCCCAAAGCAGCAGCTGGAGATCAGGACCAGCTTCCCCACCAGAGCGTAGTGGGGGGGAAGAGTCCCAGGTGTCAGGGCCAGCGTCTCCTCCAGCAGGGAGAGAAGATGAGTCGAGACTGACCACGCCTCTATCGGAGAGTGGGGGAACGGAGGGGAGGTCAAGTCCAGCTAGCCTCCCCGAAGGGGGAAGCAGTGACAGGAGCAGTGTAACGGTCAGGAGGAAGGTTGCCGGCTGGGCGCGCGCGCCAAGTTCGAATGTACAGGCACGTGGGACAGCAGAAAGCCTGGATTGGGAACCAGGTCCTAAAGCCAGCCAGAGGCAGGGGAAAGACTCAGGGGACTCAGCATCAGAAGAGTCTAGGAAGGGCGAGACCCCAGCTGACAGGCGGACCCAGAGGAGGAAAGAGCGGAGGAAGAGGTGGAGCAAGGCTAGGGTCTTAAACTGGTGTCTGGGGGGAGGAGACTCAGACGGAGCTTCAGCGGTCTAGAGTTTCAGACGTAGAGCTGCACGCTGCGGCTGTAAAAACGAAAATGAACTTCAATAAAGACTTTTGTATATAACAACGAACTGGCATTTGTCCTTTGTGAGCTGGGACCTTGGGCAGCTCTGACAGTACACATCTCTTGAAAGCAGTTTTGCCTTATGTAATGCATTGGTTATTTTCACTAGCATACTTATTTGCTTATTTGTAAAAGTGTTTAAATACTGCCCTCCCCCCCCAAAAAAAAAATCAGTGCAGTTTATGGCAACATTTTTTATATGTTTTTTAAGAGTATATATATAAACATGCATTTATCTACACACTTTAGCATTTATCAGTGGCGTAGCGTGGGGGGTGCCAGGGGTGCCGGCGGCACCGGGCGCAACATTTGGGGGGGCGCGTTTGGCCGGCCCTCCTTGAGGAAGCAGGAACCCCACTGTCCTCGGACCTCCTCCGAAGGCTGGCGGTGGGGCGGAGAGACCTTCTCCCCGCGCCAGCCTTCGGATGGCTGTCCTGAAGACTTGTGGTGGGAGCATGGGGGTGCAGGGGGTAGCGTGTGGGGTGCACCTGGCACAACATCTGGGGGGGCGCGGAAGAGATTCGAGTGCTAAAATCCACGGGTTAGGGGGCGCAAATTACTTGCCTTGCCCCGGGTGCTGAGAACCCACGCTACGCCACTGGCATTTATCCACACACATATGCATCTTATACACATTGCTTGGCTAGACAACTTGGTCAGAGAATCGTGACCTTTTGAAATGCACATTTCTTTGAATTTCTCAGTGCAGCTCTGCAACCAAGTAATGTGTACAAAAATGTATACAGCTAGGGTAAAATGTGCATTAAAATGCACGTATAAGTGAAAATAACCTACAAAATGCATCATAATGAGGGGGAATGGTTTTGTGAAAATGGTTATATTAAGCAAAATTGCATGCAAACAAACAATTCACTTGATTAAGCTGACAATTTTTTTATGAGGGCTTAAAAAGAATAATCACAAACTAATGTGGAGGACTGAGCTCAAGATTGGGGGGGGGGGAGAGAAACGTGGAGGAACCAGAACAGAGAGAGTCATGCATCCCAAGGCTTGTGGCATTGGCCAGTCTTGGTTACTATTATGCCATTTGTCTTGGAGAGTGGCGATTTCATTACCTCAGGCAGCAAAATTATTCAGCTGGCACTGGCTCTGCCTCTCTTCCCACCAGCCACCTCCTTTCAGTAGCCAGTGGGAGTGAGGACTTGGAAGAGAGCCCCCGATTATGAACATAACACTCCTAAAGACCAGCGTTCAGGATGACAAACTGATCAAAGTCACTGGCAACCACATGTAAGGAAACAAAGGATACCTTGGCTTCACACACCCCAGGTGTTATGTACTGAGTTGAATAGGATTCAAAAAGCAGCAGTCTGATTGGCCCTAGAACAATAGGGTCCAGAATGCAGCAGTCTGATTGGTCCTAGAACAAGGCAGCAGTATGATTGGTCTGCAGGAGCCACCCAATCCAGCTCCAGGTGGAAGTGAATCCACAACCTGATTGGCCTACAGGAGAATCCCAGAATTAGCCAATCACGTGTGACCCATTGTGTAAATAATGTATATAAAGCAGATATTTTGGGGGAACTTTCATTCCTCACTACAGTGGTACCTCGCAAGACGAATGCCTCGGAAGATGAAAAACTCGCAAGACGAAAGAGTTTTCCGTTTTTTGAGTCGTTCCGCAAGACGAATTTCCCTATGGGCTTGCTTCGCAAGACGAAACGTCTTGCAAGTTCTTGCGAGTTTGTTTCCTTTTTCTTAAAGCTGCTAAGCCGTTAATAGCCACTAAGCTGCTAAGCCGCTAAGCCGCTAATAGCCCCTAAGCCGCTAATAGCCGTGCTTCGCAAGACGAAAAAAACCGCAAGACGAAGAGACTCGCGGAACGGATTAATTTCATCTTGCCAGGCACCACTGTACTATGAGCTGAATAAAGCATGAAATCCACACTCGAGTATATTTCACCATCTTTTATTTCCCTAGAGGCTACTGGAAATTCTTGGGAAGAGGGCACAGATTGGCTGCGGGACCTTGCTGAGAACTATACCATCAACATGGTGGGATCAAAACTAGGTCAAGCAAGATTGAGAGGGTGGGATCTTCTTCAGAGATCATTAGAGGCAGAAATCCATTTTCAACCCTGACACAGGAAGCAAGTCAAAAGAAGATATTTGGCCCCTGTTTTCATGGGGGAGGCATACACCAAAGGCAACCCAAATATAAAACAAGGAGGGAGGATGAACAGCTGCCTGGAATATTTTTGTATCCAACCGTGGTTTGATTAAGTAGCCATTTGTAACACTTGACCAAAACCCCACTGGTTTAAGTACTGCATTGCTCTCCTGCATTTATTTTTCTTAGCCGGCTCCCAAATTATCACAATCCATCTTCTCACAGTTTGGCTAGCCTTTGGCCGGAAAGCTTCTTGCGCCTGACAAATTATTCATATCCTTTACATAAGGAAAGTCTAGGATGCGGGCCTATATATATAAAGATTAGATTAGCACTACTTCTGAGAATATAAGGATAATGCCATACCATATGTATGAACTCACTCCATTCCGGCATTTACAGTGCAAGGAAACCTAGGCATGTCTACTCAGAAGTAAGTCCAGTTTAGTCCAGTGGCACTTATTCCCACAGCTTCAGTTTCTGCTTCAGAGTTCAATTTTGAGGGCAAGTTCAGATATCCCACAGAAGCAAGGGAGAGAGCTTGTACTTTGTCTTTCAGCACTGGAGTTGTGCCTATTTTTCCCTCTACAGTAGGGAGGAGGACTAGGCATGATGGGGTTGGAGCCCAGTAACATCTGGAGGGCCACAGATTCCTTGTCCCTTATCTACAGGGCAGATACACACACGTCCACTTCAGATGTCATGAAGGGAGAGGAAAAGTTAAACAAGAAATATGCATTGCTCACACTTTTTTAAAAAAATGATATTTATTAAAAGTTTAACAATTACCCAAAAAGCGAAAAAAGAGACAATAAAGAGTTACAATACATCAAAAAAATAAAAAACAGAATAAAAAAAAGGAATTCAACAATACAAGTCAATAAAAAGAAAAAAGGGGGGGACACACAATACATCAAAAACAAAAACAAAAGCAGACAAAAAATTTAAAAACCAAATCCAATATTCCCAAATCTTTATCTTTCATTAACTTGTTTCATCGACCTCCTCACGCCTCTCTTTTTTTATTCTAGTTATTAATTATCTCAGCAAATACTTTCCATCTTTCACTATATTCTGTCATTAAATTACCTTAATTTATTTTAACCTTATCTTACCATAAAAAGCCCTAAAGCTTAAAACTTAAAACTTATTTATACATAATTCCTTAAAGCATTTCTACTAAAGCCAAATAGTTTCATTCCAACATTTTTTCTAACACTCATTAATTTTACAAAAATTCTCTAAATGAATTTTTAAACTTTCTTCTAATCTTCATCCATTGTCTCTTCTTCCTGGTCTTGGGTTTTGTCAGTCCTTTCTATCCCTTCCATCTAGTCCATCAACCTGGTGACCTTCTATCCGAGGCTCTTAAGTCTTTTCCATGTCCCTTCTGCAGGTCTTCTTCATATTTATACCTGCACTTTGCTTTGTCTTCTGCTGATCTTATTCTTAATTTCCTTCCTTTCTCACTGAGGGGTAGATCTCAGGGAGACTCCAACTTGACAGTATCTTTATCCCTTCTCGACAGGTCAGCCCATTCTCCATAGTCAGCACTGAAATCCAAAAGATATTTGAAGGCATATTTCAAAGTCCCTCCAAGGTTAAGGGCCCCCACAACTCCAAACTCCCCCTGGCCCAAAACCAGATCCCAAAAGTCAAAACATCCCTGCATAGGCGGATCTATCCAGCTTCCCATCTCCAAACCAAACAGTACTCCATCTCTCCAGATCTGACTTTCTCCAGGTTCAGTCATCAGAGACAACAACTTATGTTCCTGCAAGGCCGCGACTCTCTCCATTTCTGTTACTTGAGGTTCAGCCACAACCTCCTCCTTTGTCTCCTACACAACTTGCCCTGTCAAAGCAAATTCCTGGATTGGTTCCTGCGTGGTTTCTATATAGGTATTCACTGTTTGTCCAAAATTGCTAACTGCAACAGTCATCAAATCCATCTTCTCATGTAGCTGTTCCAGTAAAGCACTTGTCTTGCAAAAAGCAAGCACTAAAACTTCTTCTGGGCACATTCTTATTCAAGGTCAAATGTCTGGTTCTCACGATCTTTAATCTCCACAGCTGTAGAATTCCCCAGATCGACTCCAGCACCAGTTTCACAAGCTCCCTCTAGAGGAAACAATTTCTGTTTGTATCCGTCTTTTAAAAGCAGATCCAGCAAAAAAATTCCTTTTGTTTTTCAGATATTTTGTTCCTTTTAAGTGCAAAAGGAAACATTGGAATCAATATGTTTCTCTTTTTTAACTATTTGTCAAAAAAAGTTTTCTTCACAGTCAATGAACTTCCCGAAAGCGTCTGTCTCTGACACCCCGTTCCCAGGTTCAAGACGGTGGAAATTTATCTTTCTTTACTCTCTCTCCTGCAGGTTTAAACAGTCTAAGATTTCCCCCCTCTTCTCCTGCTTCCAAGGGGGGTTTGGTAGTTTTAACTGATGGAAATTTAGTCCTTTACAAGCGACTTTCCAGACTTTAGCTTGCAATGTCTTTGCTTCAATCTATTTACAAAAGCGGAAGACGGACTTCCTGTTTAGACCTTCCCGCTTCGGTGCTAAATTAAGGTGTTTCATAATCCAATTTTCCGCTCTACTCACGGGTAGTTGTTTAAAGTCCAATTGTCCACAGGAAAAAGTCAGCGTTCTCCGGCAACAGCAATGTGGCTTCACTTCGTGAAAAGAGCAGTCGATTCGAAGCACCGCGCCACTCACCCCACATCGCTCCGGATCCCCGAAACTGGGTTTCCCCACGAGTAGGGGAGGCGCTAAAGGTGCCGGCCGCATCCCACGTCCCCAGGCTTCTCCCGCCTGTGGTTTTTAGTGGGTCTCCGCCTTGCCGTGGCGGTCCAGACCCTAGTTTCACGAAGCGGATTCCTCCCGGTCAGAGGAAATCCACCATTGCCGGAGGCGCTAACCCAGAAGTCCTTTATCTCCCCTTTTCTGCTTCCATGCAATATCCAAAGCCACCTTGAGTAGTCCACTAGGAACTCAAACACTTTCCTCTTCATCTTCTACCCTCCATCTCAGATCTCCCCACCTCTATGTATGGATAGACCTGTTGCAGTCAACTCTTCTGCAACTGCCAATAGATAGCATCAACCCCAATACAGAACTTTGCCCTGATGCTAAACATATTCATTTGGGAATAAGTACCGTGCGCTGCTCTGGTTCGCCAGAAGCGGCTTAGTCATGCTTGCCACATGACCCGGAAGCTGTACGCCGGCTCCCTCGGCCAATAAAGCGAGATGAGCGCCGCAACCCCAGAGTTGGTCATGACTGGACCTAATGGTCAGGGGTCCCTTTACCTTTACCTTTTACCATTGCCTTGTAGAAAAGGAGAATATATTTGTACATTGAAAGTAACAAAAGCAGACCTGTAACAATGTACAGCCCTCATCTGCCACTCCCTGGCTATAATTGGATCCTAACTAGGCTTCCTCCAATGGAAAGATTCCTTTAATACACTCAGGGGATACAGTGGTACCTCGGGTTACAGACGCTTCAGGTTACAGATGCTTCAGGTTACAGACTCCACTAACCCAGAAATAGTACCTCGGGTTAAGAACTTTGCCTCAGGAGGAAAACAGAAATCGTGCGGCAGCAGCAGGAGGCCCCATTAGCTAAAGTGGTACCTCGGGTTAAGAACAGTTTCAGGTTAAGAACGGACCTCCAGAACGAATTAACTTCTTAACCCAAGGTACCACTGTACTCTCATAGTGGTCATGAAGGAATCAACTTTTGCAGGTTGGTTCTTCCCCCCACAACACCTCAAGGCCCCCCCAAAAATCTGCTCTGGGGGGTTGGTAGACAACCTGGGGCAGCATGAGAGATAGCACAGAGGGAAGGGGGAAATCAGCATAAATTGCCTCCTTACTTCTGCCAAATGGATCCTCCACAGAATCTTAGTCCTGCCCATGAATAGAAGGAGCCCTTTTGTTCACAGACAACTATTTGGATCCAAGCTAACACAACTGTCTGTTCAGATCATCTTCACACAAAATATCTGAAGGTGGGATCTTCGCATCCTCCAAATTCAACAGTGTGCTTTGGCAAGTGGTGGTGGTGGTGGGGTTTTTGCCTACAGCTCTGTAGTTCATGCATCACTTCAAGAAGGTAATATTTCAAGGCCTTCCTTGTGGCAAACAAGGCTCCTTTCTTACACAAGCCACCGGGTCCATCCTCAGACTTTCTTTTCAAGGTCTTTTCCTTGGACCCCTTTCTCAGAGAATCAATACAGCCAGCCCAGGCCATGCTCCTTAAAGTAACACTATCGCAAAGTATGGGCTATTTTATTTAATAAGATGTTATTAATTTTAGAAGCAACGCCAGAGTCAATCTCCCTGCCAAGCAGACAGGCTTGTTTTTATACCACAGTAATGAATAGCACCTTCAGCCTTGACTGTTAGAGACTCTAATAATGTTGAGTTGGCATCACTCTCGTGTTTTAAGGTCTTTTATTTCCACACCTGAAAAGGACCGATAGATTTTATCAAGGCATAGTGTGCATTCCAGCAGAATGGACAATTTCTTTATTGTGAGAAGGGAATATATATATATATATATATTCTCTCCACACACTTCCTACATATGAACCAAAAACAATATCTAAATACAGCTGTATTGTGTTGCTTCCACAATTATTTAAACACAGGAGCCTAGCCAAGGAATATACAAATGATTCATAAAAATATGACCATATGTGCACCACATGGTTCATTTCAAACATGGAGGGGCACCATTTCCCCACCCCTTATGATCAATCCAGCTCTTTAACAGTCCAGTTCAAAGAAATGCTTGAGATGGCTACACCATGGTTGTAAGGAGTGCAGATAGCACAACTGATCAAAATGATATTATTATTATTATTATTATTATTATTATTATTATTATTATTCAGATACCGTACGTCGTTCCCTGAATGTGGGCCATTTCCATTAGCTTGTTTTAACGTGGCATGATAAAGACTCCAGATATACAATATTTCCTCACAAATACAAGGGAGCAAATACATCCAGCGAATACTTTCCTAAAAGGGTTAATCCCTCCGATCTGTGTGTATTCCCATCATTCTTCAGAACGGGGTACCCAAAATGATCAAGGGGGTGGAGTAACTTCCCTGTGAGGAAAGGCTGAAGCTTTTGGAAGTTTTCAGTTTAGAGAACAGATGTGCAAGAGGTGACAAGGTAGATGTTTGTAGAACTGTGTATGGCATGGAGAAAGCAGGTAGAGAACTGGTGGACATCCAATGAAGCCAAATGTTCCCACAGGCCCCCAACTTAGATGGCTTTAAAAGCGGATTAGATAAATTCATGGAGGAGAGGACAAAACTGGTCTGAACAAAGACATTGGATTCTTATCTCATTATACATGACTAAGCCATTTTTCACCTTCTCACCCCTTGCCTTTTCCTGTAAGACCTATTGCAGTCGTTAAGAGTCGTCAACAGGCTCATCTCAGCTATCTGCCAATCTCCCATTCCCACCACCCTTCTGAGTAATACCCCTCCCCACCTTCTCACTATATAGAAGGATCTGGCAACTTCTGTTTCAGTGTATCTGAAGAAGTGTGCATGCACACGAAAGCTCATACCAAGAACTAACTTAGTTGGTCTTTAAGGTGCTACTGGAAGGAATTTTTTTATTTTGACTATGGCAGACCAACACGGCTACCTATCTGTAAATGGAGGAGAGGGCTATTGATGGCTACTAGGCATAATGACTATCCTCTGCCTCCACGGCTGGAGGCAGCAATCTTTCTGAAAACCAGGTTCTGGAAACCACAGGAGGGGAGAGTCTTATTTTGCTTTCCCACAGACATCAACTTGATCCAGCAGACTTGTCTTATGTTCTTAGGTTATTCAAGTGTGGGGTTTTGTAGTGTGTATATGCACCGTCTGAGATGCTCTGCTTTCTTTTTGCAGCAAGGTTCTAGCCCTTATGACTGCCAAATACAGTTTTGAGAAAGTCATGGGGAAGTTTGATGAACTGTTCCAGGTACCACTAAGAAATAAGTTGGGGGGGGCTACAAAGGAGAGTTATTTTTCACCCTGGTTATGGAATACTCTCTCCAGAGATGTTTGCCTGGCACCTATGTTATAGCCTTTTCAGTGCCAAGTGGGATTTAAAAAATAATAATTCACAAAGCAGACCTATAGGGGCAGGAGAACTCAAGGTGGAGGAGCCACCAGATACAAGGCCCTTTGGGACCGACATGGCAAAAAAAATCAGCTGCAGCTTTTTCCCTGTTCAACTTGGTGAGATCTCTAAACTAAAGTCTAATCACTGTAGATGTTTCAATGGTCAAGGGATGGAACACCACAGTGCTGTAACCTTATTTGCATCCCTCATGGCTCCCTGAAGCAAAATAAATTATGCAAAATAAGCATGCCATTTTGTCTGAACAGCTGAGGGCTGGATATAGCGCGGTGATTATTCGTCTGAGCTAAAAGCAGGTCAGGAAGTCCTTGTCTGAATGTTGCATCTGCTATGAATTGACTGGGTGGCCATAGAAAAGCCACACCCCACTGGTGCTTCCATTCTTACCTGCCCTTTGAGGATAATAATACTAGTCTACCTTGCAGGATTGCTGAAAAGATTGTCACAAAAAATGTAAGTGTAGTATTTTGAATATTTGAAAGTGTTACATAAATGGCACATGTTATTGTTATAATAGTGATTTACGTCAGTTGCAGTCTGGCCATACCAGAGAAGAGGATAAAAGGTAAAGGTAAAGGGACCCCTGACCATTAGGTCCAGTCGCGAACTACTCTGGGGTTGCGGTGCTCATCTTGCTTCTGGGTCATGTGGCCAGCATGACTAAGCTACTTCTGGCAAACCAGAGAAGCACGGAAATGCTGTTTACCTTCCCGCTGGAGCGGTACCTATTTATCTACTTGCACTTTGATGTGCTTTCAAACTGGTAGGTTGGCAGGAGTAGGGACCGAACAACGGGAGCTCACCCCGTCACAGGGATTCAAACCGCTGACCTTATAGTTTATTGTGATATCCAAATACAACCATATACTCAATCCCTCCTTAAAGCTATCTTAGCATCAAACAGACTAGAAAGCAAAATTAGTAATGGAGATGAGAAAAATGCAGCCAGTTACTACAGGATCATTTTCTTTCTTTCTTTCTTTCTTTCTTTCTTTCTTTCTTTCTTTCTTTCTTTCTTTCTTTCTTTCTTTCTCTTTTTCCTAAGCAAGATTAAAATCTGGCTCGGCCATTTTATGTTTCCTCTCCTTGATGTGCAGGTCCAAATAAAACTCTAGCTGACCTTTGATCAATAGCAGTGGTGGGAACAAGAACTAGGCTTTGCCTTTTGTGCAAAAGAAAGATGGGATTTATAGAACTGAAGTTTTACGCAAAAAAATAAAAAAGGTGAACTTTTATCAGGCATTTCCAAGCATAACTCGTTAGGAAGAAAGTCATAGAGTCTTATAAACTTTAAAATAGTACCAGACAGGGAACCTGGAATCTGATATTACATTTCCCTCTATAATTTCATTGCAGGCTTATTAAAACACAAGAGCCTAGAGAGCAACACCAGCGGCAGTGGGCTAGGGAGGAATTCAGACTATTGAGAAGTCCTTAAGAGTACTGTGGGACAACTTGGATGGGGCAACAGAGCACTTCTCATGAGGTGCAACTGAGAGTAAAAAACCCAGGAAGGCACACTCTCTTATCACACTTATTTGTTTATTTGTAATGTCACCATAAGCAGCCTCACAGGATGGGTCGCAACCAGGAATGTGATGGCAAATTCAGAAGTGCAGGGTCCCTTCAGCATCCATGCCCCTGCAGAGTCAAAGTTATACAACCTTCAGAGATTATACAATAATAAGAATTAAGGATGCATTGCAAATGATCAATGCAGATCTCCATATGTGTCTTTCAGCTAGATGTGCTACTTTCTGTGCACATACATGGGCAAATGATTTGCACTACTCCGATATCTTATTTATTTATTGCATTTCTATCTCACTTTTTTTCTCCACGAAGCTCAAGATTGCTTACACGGTTCTCCCCCTCTCCATCAAATCCCCACAACAACCTTGAGAGTAAGTTAGGCTGAGAGGCAGTGACTGGTCCAAGGTCACCCAGTTGAGTTTCACAGCTGAGCAGGGGTTTGAACCCTGATCTTCCACATCCTAGGGTTGCCATATTTCAAAAAGTAAAAACCAGGACATGCTAAAAGTTATTGAGCTTTTGACAAAAATGCCAAAAAAACCCCACCATGATCGATTGACTTGATCCTAATATCCAGGACAAAGCGCCACCTTTCAGAAATTCCCCCTGGACTTCAATTCCACCTTTGAAATCCCAGTAATTTCTGGGGAAATCCAGACATAGGGCAGCCCTACATATCCTTGGCCAATACTCTAAATCACCACTGTATCCTTAGTAAGTCCCTCAAATTCTGAATCTCATTTCCTTCAAAAGCCAGTTCTGTAGATGGTCCTTAAAAATCATTTGGAAGAAATCCTGCTTAATAGGATCTTGAAGGGCTTGAGTATTTATTTTGCACCTTGGTTTCCTTCCTTGAAGGAAGGGAAATGGTCAATTTGAAGAATTTTCTCTGAATATTCTCAACCATTTATGCCCCCCCCCATGTTGCAAATGATAGATCTACACCATTTTAACTTCTTTTTTATGGTGGAGGGCATTGGGAGTCTGTTCTCTTCCTAGAAAAACAGCTAGTTATGGCAATGAGTTCTAAATCAAAACTTTATACACCTTGAACTTTCTCTCTAGTGTATCTGAACTGGAAACATATGCCAGAGCAAACCTGCCTTGCATCATTAGACAGGAAATGGCGCATACTGAAAAGCAGACAATGTGCAGTGGACATGCCACATACGTCGCCCTTATCGTGCAAAGTACATATTCACTTTGGCCGAGCTGTCAGATATTCTGAAGCCATGGAAAAGGCACAGGAGATAAGACTTACATTTCATTGTTCACCCTGCAGAGTCCAAATGCTGCCTCCTCAGAGGTATGGCTTGTTATCAGGACCATTTGTGTTGAAATCAGTTGGCTTCCAGTAAGGGTTGCTGGTGCTGCTACCTGTGGAGACTTCCTAACACTTAACAGTGAAAAATACGACATCCAAAGTAATGCTGATTCACTGATCTAGTTTCAGCTGGGTGCTAGATTTGTTCAGCTGGATACTAGACAGTGAAATCAGCAACAGGAATTAAAACAATGCCATAAATTATGAAAATAAAAAAATTCCTTCCAGTAGCACCTTAAAGACCAACTAAGTTAGTTCTTGGTATGAGCTTTCGTGTGCATGCACACTTCTTCAGATACCACTAACAATGGATTAACATGTCACAGCAGAGAAGACCCACTGAAATAAGTGGACATGACTAACTGAAACCCACAGATTTCAATGGGTCTACTTTGAGTACGACTTTATTTGGATATAACCCAATGTACATCATATCCATGTAGTGCTTAGAGCTTGCAACTATTCTTGATTAACTATTTTATGACCATTCTGTGATAGACATAGATCCAGGCACTTGTGATACAGTGCACTGCTGTGATTTGTGGTAAGACTTCCCAGCACAATTGGAGCAACCCCTGCAATTGATACAGACGCTCCACCAATTTATGCCTTTTGTTATTTGACAAGATTTATATGCCACTTGACAGAAGGGGGAGGGAAACAATAAAATACAAAATAAAACATTAAAATTCTCAATAAAAAACCAGTTAAAAACAGATATTTAAAAGCATTAAAAATGATGAACATCAACACTAGCTAAGAAATAACCTTTGAGGGTCTGGATGGATTTGCCTAAATGAAAAATGTTTTAGGCAGACACTGACAAAAAAATAGCAGAAGTGCCTGCTGTAATGATCTCTAGCAGACAAGCAAGCGCCAATAATAAATAATTGACTCTCCAGCAGTTTTATGTAGGTCTATTTACAAAAAGGCACATCTAGAGCCCGATTTCTCACCTGCTCACATTTGCGTTTGTTGGTCAGTCTGAAGTTTCACTCCTCCCATAACTGAAAGGACGCCAGACTCCCGCCTTTCCCCTCTTGCCTTTCCGTTGCCTTCTAATTTTATCCAAACGCCTGGATCAGGGACTGAGAGGCTGACCTCCCCCCTCCTCCTCACTCTCACTCAACCTAGACTCAGACCACTGCTTATCTGCTGATTGCCTAGCAATGCTTTGACTGTCTTCCAACTCTTCCTCTCCTTGAGAGCTAAGAGAGTCTGCTCCAAAAAGGGGGAGGTCAAACTGCCCTTTCTCAATTCTGACAGGCAGTTCTCATCTGCAGAGTCGGTCCCTAGCTCAATCTCTGAGTCTAACTCATCCCCTGAGCTCGGGGGGGGCACATTCCTGACACCTGCCTCCAGTTCCACAGATGGAGTGGACATATACCTGGGGTCAGGCAGGTAAAACTGGTCCAGGGCTGTTGAGGGCTTTTTGTACCAACTGAAACAACCTGAACTTGGCCCAGTAGCAAAAGTGGGCAACCAGTGCAGATCTCTGATCAGAAATGTGAGGCCTTTCAACAAATGTACGACAGCATTTTGCTTTAACAGAAGCCCTGCATAGAGTGCATTGCAGTCATCTAATCTTGAAGTCACTAACGCTTGAACTACTGCTGCCACTGTACTCCCAGCCACTGAGGTGACTTGAGTTTCCAGTGACAAAGGTGGATTCAGGAGCACCCTCAAATTATTAGGGGAAAGTGTGCACAAGCGCAAATCTATTATTGAAAATAAAGTATAGGGTATAAAAATTAAGTCAAAACTTCATACAAAAATGCATATATTAGAAGAAATTTGCACCAAAATGCTGAAGAATTGTCATGATTTTTTTTTCTTTTTAATGGAAATTGCTGCAGAAATATGGAGTTTAAGACTGCAGCGGAATGGGAAACTGAGAAGACCAAAACTGTGTCCCTCCCTATTGGGGAAATATGATAAGGCATATTCTGCTTTTTATTTTCTGCCCAGAAATAATTGTTCATATCAACTTTGTTTTGGAAATAGGCTTGATGTTTGTGTGTTTCCATGCACTTTTAATTTATATTTCTGCGATGTGATGTAAGCACAAACAGATGCATAAATAAAATAGGTCCTTTGAGCCCTTGTGGTTGCAAAGAGACTTGTCCCAACATCCGCTACTAAGTGAATTGAAAAGATCACTGTTCATTCAGTGGCTTATAATTCTCATTCTCATTTAGATACCTTTTAAGACATATGGATTGCTTATATTAATATATAAGTCAAAACTGATAGACTCTTTTATCACTAATGTGAGCCAATGCTGTTTCTTTCTTTTTCTATTTGTTATGTTTGCAAAATAAAAAATATACCAAAAAAATGATCTGAATTTATAAATAAGCGTACAGCAAAATTGGCTCATACTTATTTGGGGCAGAACCCCCCTTTTTAAGGAGAGGAAACTAAGGTGGTTTGCCTGTGCAATGCATGTTTATTATTGAAACCCAGATGCACATCAATTGCAAGGTTTCAGCAACTGGGTAACATCAACCGCTCAGGTGTTCCATGTCGGCATGTCAGAATCGCGGACCCTGCAAAATGACCCGTGAAATGCATGCAATCCTTCCAAAGGTTAAAATGGGACTGTCCTCCATCTCCATTCTGGATGTGTCATGGTGGCTGCACTCAAGCTTGCATCTCAAAGCAACCGGCGCCCTTTGATGCAGCTACAGGGCACAGCAGCCTTGCTTCAGCTTCACTTCGGTGCTGTGATTGTCCCTGAAAGATCATCCGTCTTCATGAGCCCTTCCCGACACATTTGCAAATAAGGTCAAACAATTCGTCCAGAGGTGAACTTGTGACTATAAGCACGCTGTAAATATTTGAGTAGGAGTTTTATGATGTTTGAGAACCACACACACACACAAACCCCTTTCCTTCCAAATCAGGACTGCAGGATTGAAAAACAAATTAGAAACTTACACATTAGTTTAGCCTTTGGTGGGCATTCATCATCATTACAAAATGGGTCTGTTTATTTTGACAGAGCCTGTAAGGAAAGTTAGACATGCACAAAACTCTGGTGTGCAGTTTGTTATGTCAGCTCGCTATTTGAAATAGTCCTCCTGATCTAGCTGTCAGCTACATGGTCCATGAAACTTATCCAATTGAATTATATTCAGCCTAGACCCGCTGAAATTAAGTTAGTAGTCTACTCATTTCAACAGCTCTACTCCGAGTAGGTCTTAATGTGTTGGATACACCCCGTGCTGATTTTGGCAATAATTTTATCTGTTAATTGAATAAAATTCAGTGCATTGAGAGTTTCACAACACGTAAGTGTGTGCAAAGTGGCAGTCAATGTCAGAGCAGCAGATCATAAGATGATGGTTGTTGGTCCATCATTGGACTGTGAATGGTTTTCTGGTGGGCCTTGAAGCTAGGACGAACCCAGGATGGAAATGTTGGAAGTCTTTTCCAGAACAATAAGAAAACACTTGACTAAAATTAAATTGTTAGGAATGTCTTGATAGACAGGCTTGGTAACAAGAATGCTCACAATCCCAGGGAATACTTTCCCAGTCTTTTTATCCTGTACTCTCAGTAGAATTATACAGGAGTCTAGAAGGAATACAGGCTCCCATCTGCACTATACATTTAAAGAGCTACAATAGCACTTTGAACAGTCACGGCTTCCCCCCAAAATCCCGGGGGCTGTAAATTGTTAAGGGTGCTGAGAGTTGTTAGGAGAGATCTACAATTCTCGAGAGTGGTTTAGCTCTCAATCCCTCTTCCCAGGGAATTCTGGGAATTGCAGCTATTAATTTTTCACCACATACACATTTATGGAGATTTAATTAATTAATTAATTAATTTTCAAGTAATTGACTTAACGGTAAACCCAAAAGTCAAACCCCACTTTCAAACAACTCTGGGAACAATTCAGCCAAAACCATTTGCCTTTTGCTGTTTATTTCAGTGGGAAAATAATCAGCTAACCTGTAGACGCATTTTATCTGCCGATGTTATTCCTTTTTATTTTTCTTCTTCTCATTCTTCTTCTTGAAACAAATGGGGAGGCAATGCTTGCAAAGTTTAAGAATAGTAAGGGAACCCCACATAAAATAAAAGTGATTATGCTAAGATCAAACCCTTTAGAGCAATTAGTAGACCTCCAAAGACTTCCTTAACTTTCTACTATTTCCCCCCACCTTCCTTCCACTTCATAAACTGTGCAGCATTTTTTCTTTTCTTTTAGAAGTTTCATGATCATAAATTTAAAGCTGTGGGATCTCCCATTTTCATTCTTCTGTGGCGGCACTCTTGGAACCATGTATCATGAGACTGTCATACCTCTGGTGATGTATGACCTGTGAGTATGGCACTAGCCAGGAAGAACAGGTCAAAAAGAGTTTTAATTTAATGTTTTGCAGCTATAGATGGGATAGATATATAGATACATAGATATGCAGATCATGATTCATGAATGGAAGAGAGGGAATATTAAGGGGAACAAAACGTCAGGCGCTGTTGACAGAGTTGTTTCAACTGACACACAGTAAGTTTTGGTGTGATGCCAACCCGGAAATAGCAAGTCCAGATGGCAGTAATGAAATCTGGCCCAGAAACGACTGCTAGTTTGTTCTTCCTCTAATGTTCTCCGCCGGCTTTCTGTCATCCTACATCTCTGATTCTGGAGGTATCAGTCAAAGATACTGACCTCATTGTGACCTCACTTGCTGGCCTCCACAATATTCTGCTTGCTGCTGCTGCTGCCCTTCAACTTGCAAAAGGGGGAATGGGGGGCAGGCTTCACTCAGGTCCGCCCACCACCCATTTAGCCGACCCTGCATGCCACAGTCCAGTCAGCCAGGAGCGTCACCCACGTTGCCTTATGCCTAACCATTTCTGTTATGTACTGAGTTGAATAGGATCCAAAATGCAGCAATCCTAGAACAATAGGATTCAGCATGCAGCGGTCTGATTGGTCCTAGAACAATAGGATTCAGCATGCAGCAGTCTGATTGGTCCTAGAACAATCATTCCACCTTAAAAGGGTCAGGCATGATTGTTGTGTATCACATGCCTGTTTACTTCCAGCACAGTCTGCTGGGAACTTCCGTTGTATGTTGCTTTTGTGTTACTGCTGTTTTGCTGGAGACGAAGGGAAGCAGACATGTTTTCCTCTGTTTCTGAACTGTGCTGAATAAAATGCTGTACATTATGCTTACACATTTCTCTGTCCGCCTCTTCTGCTGTGAGAAGATTTGCACACTCTGCTGATAGAGCGTGCACGGGTCTATAAACGTATCTGAGACTCGTGTCACTGATTGATGCTATTCCAAGGGAGACTGGCTGCCAGCCGGTGGCTGGAACCAACTGGGGGCCTGCCTGATGCCCCCGTCTTCCTGGAAGTATCCCAACACCTGCATCGGAAATCAACCAAGTTGTAGCCAATTTGAGTCCCATACAGTTGTCGTGTCCAATTATTTCACACACCTCTTATAGATTAGGCGCGCCGGTGAGGGGCTTTGTGGCTGGGCACACAGATGCTGCTTGCCACCGCCACCACCCTTCATCTTGCAAAAAGGGGGGATAACAATACTGACCTACCTTACAGGGTTGTTGTAAGCATTGCAGCAAGGTGATCTGCATGAAGTCATTTGGGCACTTGCAAGTGCTTTTGGAAGGTTAAGTGTAATTAAATGTTATGCCTTGTGTCATAGCAACTTCACCTCTCCTAAAAACTATTGTCCATCTCTATTTCATTTATCACCTTCTACACACATCTTAATGTATCTTACAAAAAATATAATAAAAAGCAGTGTGTGTGTCTGTGTGTGTGTCTGTGTGTGTATGCATACACACATACACACACACACACACACACACAACACAGTAAAGAGCAAACGCAGGAAATAATGGCAGATCAATTCAAAAACAATACCAAGTAGTGACCTCGAGCCCATAGATGCTGTCAGATCCAGCAAGCTTCCAGGCCACAGAAGTAATTTAAGGTACGATTTATTTTTTATTACCTGGCTGGGATCTTCTGCATAGTTAAACTATGCCACTCGTTCCCATAGATGGCAGTTATAGCCCACCAATGTGGAAGGCTTTAAAGGGGGATTAGACAGATTCATGGAGGAGAAGGCTACCAATGGCCACTAGTCATGATGGCTATGCCTCCATGGCCAAAGGCAGCACACTTACTGGAAATGCAGAAGGGGGGGTGCTCCTGTCCTTGAGTCCTGCTCACAGGCCTTCTCCTGCAGCTGCTTGCAAGGCTTCCAAAGGCAAGGGGTGGGGTAGCTGGGAACATCCCTACCATGATGCTGTGCAACAACAATTCAATGCATATTCTGCACTTTCCGTCCTAAATTGATTGACTGGTTTCTGTTCAGCTAGTGCATGGGTAGCCAAAGCTGTGCCCAGGGGTCCCTCAGTATCCATAGTCACCTGCAAGGTCCCTTGCCTTGCTTCTGAAAATAGGCTTGAAAGAGGCATTCTATTGCCGCCAAGAGACTAGGTTAGTGTGTGTGTGTGTGTGTGTGTGTGTGTGTGTGTGCCCACCCCTACAAGATTATTTCCATTTTGAAATCTGCCTACGGGCCCAAAAGGTTGGTGACTAGGGCTGCCATATGTCCTGATGTCCCTGGACATTACTGAAATCTCAAAGGCGGAATTGATGTCTAGACGAAATTTCCAAAAGACTTTGTCCTGGATCTTAGGCAAGTCAATCGAAAAATCATGGTGGTTTTTTTGGCATTTTTTTTGGGGGGATAACTCAACAACCCTGGGGTTTGTCAAAGAAAACCCCAACAATTTTGAGGCTCAATAATTTCAGCGGTTTCCTAAAAAAAAAAAAAAGTTCAACAACTTTCAGGGTGTCCTGGTTTTTACACTATTTTACCTTAACCCCAAACTCTAAAGCATCTCATTTCGAAGGATTATTTGGAGACTGAGAAATCAGTCAGTTGCACAAAGTCTTTCCCCATGAATGCTGGTGAAAACTCTTGCCTCCTCCTCCTCACCCCTACACACTGGTCCATCATGCGTCACATCTTCCACTGCATAATTTTTTCTGGTTTCATATTTTCCAGATCAAATGCAATTGCTCTTCTTGATTCAGGCAGCTCTCTTCCCTTTGAAGTTTTGCACATTTGGCAAAGGTCAGGGCTCTCTCCCCTCTCCTTCCTCCTTTGGCTTCTGTATTCAGTCAAGGAACTCGGGGGTTTGTCCATGCCTGGCACAATGAATCAAGCTTCCCTCTCCCCGTCTCCCTGCTTGCAATTGCTGCTTTTCATGCTGCTCCTTGGTCTTTCATTCATTCATCTTCTCTGACACACCAAAGAAATTGGGCGGCAAGAGAGATTATTTGTATTTGAAGCTAAATTGATTGCACATTATGTTTGGGCACAATCTGGCAATCTGAAGCAACACTGATACATCACAAACATTTCCAGCTCCGCTGCATGTATTCATCAGGGTGAAAATCAACTTGTCTCCACATCCTACTGCTTGTCAGCAAGGACCCCATTACAGTCTTTACAATGGTTTTGCCTTCTAGAATACAGGGTCTAAATTTCATCCCTTGGTTTCTGGAAGGAACTTGATGTCCTCCATATGTTATTGAACTACAGTTCCCTACCTGCATGGCCAGTAATCAGGGATGATGGGAGTTTCAGTCCAACAATATCTGTAGTGTCAATGGTTTCCCATCCTATAGAATCATAGTTTTGATGACTCAGGAATGTAGGAAGCTGTCCTATACTGAGTCAGACTATTGGTTCCTCTAGCTCAGTACTGTCTACACTAGGATTTCCCAAACGTGGGTCTCCAGCTGTTTGTGGACTACAATTCCCATTAGCCCTATCTAGCAGGACCAGTAGTCAGGGATGGTGAGAACTGTAGTCCAAAAACAGCTGGAGACCCAAGTTTGAGAAGCCCTGGTCTACACTGGTCAGCAGCGGCCCTCCAAGGTTTCAGGCAGAGTTCCCTACCTGGAGATGCTGGGGGTTGAACATGGGACCTTCTGCATGCAAAGCAGATGCTCTACCCCTGAGCTGTGGTTCTTGCCCTAAACCAGGGGTGGGGGAACACATGGTATTCCAGATGTTGCTGGAGTCATTGGCTATGCTGGCTGGGGCTGGTAGTGTGGGATGTGATCTATGAGAGGCAGTCAAATACAACATTCCTTGTTTTCCTAGAGTGGACATGCAATGGGATGTTCTAAACTTCCTGTTCCTCCTGGCTGAAGCATCCTTCCTTTTGCATGTGATAGAAGGTGGGCATGACCTAACCTGTCCAGGTAACAAAAGGGCGAGTCATGCAGCACACCTCTCTTTTTCACTTCCTTCATCATTTGACCAGCTTTTAGCTAGGACTGCTCTGCTAGCTCTCAGCTAGCAGAAGCACTGGGATTATCCCCCCATATGGGGTAGATCCATATGTACATATTTGTAAGTAAGTCTGCCTTCAGGGATCCAACTGTGAACTGATGTAAGTAAACTTCTTTTATTGCCTTTGAATGAGATTGTGGCGTCTTTATTCTTTTAAGAGGGATTTAAGGGAACTTACCAGGAATGTACAATTCAATCTGAAGACAGATTGAACTGTAGAATTGTGAGAGGCGAGGGGACTTCCGGGTTGGCGCGATCTGGAAATGGCGGATTCCCTCCGAGCTCCGGAGGGAATCGGCTCAGCTGAGGACGGGTCTTTGCCGCGCCGGCGACGCGGGGACCCTTAAAAACTGCAGGCGCGGAAGCCTGCGGACTGAAGACTCGGCGGGTGCCTTAAGCGCCCCCCCGATTCACGAAGAGCCTTTTTAAAGGCTACGGAGAGGATACGGGGGGTGGCGTGGCACTGAGAGTCGATCGCTACCTCGGTTGAGCAAAGCCGCGAGCCATGACTGGAGAGCGCTGACTTCCTTCCTTGAAATTTGGACTGAAAAGAACAACCCGTGAGTAAGACGGAATTTGGTTTTAAGAACATTATCCTGTGAATTGGAGACGACCGGGGGTGTGCTAAAAGGAAGTCCGCACCCCCTCCTTTGCAGACGATCCAAAGCAACGATATAAGAACTAAGCTGGAGAGCCTACCCTTTGAGGGGTGAGTTAAAAAGATATTAACTTCCAAGATTTGGTAAAAAGAAATTTTGAGCTGGAGAGTGGAGTTTTGGAAGCTTTCTTTCTGCTGTAAACAACCCCCCCTCCCGGGCTCGGGAGCGTCCTGTTTTGGAGCTTGTGCAGGAGGTGCAGTGTTTGACAGCTGTCAAAGCTGCCAAACGGACAGTTTAGAGTGGAAGAATTCTTATTTAAGATCCCTCTGGACCAAAAAGTTACAATTGAACTAAAATTGTTGGAAACAAAGTAATAACAACAAGTTAGAGGATTGTTGAGGGGGAAAAAAGAATACCAAGTAACCAGATTCCCTCTAGGGGGAATTCTGTGAAATTACAATGGCTGTGGATGGAAAGTTACTAGTGGAAATCGAAAGGACGTTTTATTTGGTGGGAATCTTACAAGAACAGAGTCTGGCTATGAATAAACAACTTATGACCTTGACTTCTGGAACAAGCAGCTCTGTTGAATGTAATGAGGACCTGAATGAGAAAGTATCCACAGCTGCATCGGAAATGACATCTAAAGAAGTGGAAGAGTCTAAACAAGAAAAAGAGAAAGTAAAGTTGGAAAGTACCGACCAGAAATTGATATCTGTGGGAAACAGGCAAGGAGACCTCTGGAGTAAATTTACCACCAACCTGCGAAAGAAGCAAAAGATGAAAGTGGAGGTCCTGGGAATTTATGGAATACAGGAACTGAAAATAAAGAAATATAATTGGGGCCTTCACTGTGACTCTGACTTTGATTTTGAAGATGCAGGTTTTGTGGAAATTTTCCAGCAGCTGTTTCCAAATACCCTTATGGGAAGAGACTATGGGTTGATGGTGATAGAACTCTTTCGAGATTCGACGACCGACAAAGAGGATTATCAACAAGACCGGCGGAGAGGGACTGAAAGAGACTTGAAAGCCTCGGATGTGAGGAACCCAGGCTAAGAACTGTTATTTTGGACATGCACTTGGAAGGGACGAAAACCGGGGATGGGAGGGAGGGAAGAATGGTTTTTTAAAAAACACTCAAGACAATGGGGTTTAGTTAAATATGATCTTTATCTAAGATAAAATGGGAAATCGATGGAAGCGAACTTGGGTCCAACTTAGAAAAAATCTATTATTATTTTTTTATAAAAGGCGTAATATTAAGATGGTCAAAATGAGAAATACCAACGTGCTGACATAATTTTGGGAATTGGGATGCAAGAGAGGGGGTGGGGGGAAGTCAGGGAACAGGGTTAGGAAAATAAGATCTTCTGAAATTATATATGTTTTTGTCTTTTGTCTTTTTGTGTGTTTATGTGTTTATAAAAAAGGTGAAAAACCAATAAAAATCTTTTTTAAAAAAATAGAATTGTGAGAGGCTTACACAAGCCTGCAACCAGCTATCTGCTGTGCATGTAAAAGGGGAATGTAAACTCTGCTAAGTAAAGGAACTTGCTAGTGCAAGTTAGGAAGGATATTAATAAACAATATACCTCTCCTGCCACCCTGAACATTCCCACAGGTAGTAGTTGGAGTCCACTAACTTCTGAAAAACCACAGGTTCCCCATCCCTCTCCTATAGAGAAGCTGCAGGACTTAAGAAGCATAAGACATGCTCCCCAGAGTGGTTCCACTCATTCTTAGCAAGGTGGTCCCAAAAATAGTGAAGGACAATCGCATGTTATGTGATTACAGTCTTCTGTGTAAGTTGCTGCAAGGTACCAACTTCTTTCTCTTTCTGCTCTTTTTCGGCAGCTCTCCTTCAAAATTCACACTTCTCCACATTTAATGGTGCAGTTCTCCAACCCCAAAGTGGAGGAAAGTAGCAGAAATGTGCTTTAAATGTGCAGGATGGGTGTAACTAGAAGAGGGCAGGCAGGAGAGAGAAAATATGAAAGGATGACTAAGTGCTGTTCTCTTGTATCTTGGTACCTTGAAGCGGAAAATCCAAATTAATTCAGACAGAATCTACCAGGAAATTCTCCGGCACGCATGCTGGCGAAATGAATTCAAACTTCTGGCAACACAAAAGCAACACATCAATTTGTTGGCTCTTGATGAGCAACATGAAATCATTCGGCTGTGTTATATTGCTTCTAGTAATTCATTTCTACAGGTCAAGAGACAGTTTTATGGAAACATGATTGCAAGCGAAACATATCGCACATCTGTGTTCAGCCATGATTGAACAGAAGGGTGGGGAACCTTTTCAAGTTCCAAGGCCGACCCTCTAGGCTGGGTGAGTGCCAGGGGTGGGTGTGGTCAAAACAAAAGTCGGGGGATGGCAAATCCCATCTATAAAAGAATGGGAGCAGGCAATTTGGCATAGGATTCTACTGTATAATACATATATATATATATTCTCAAAACAATGAGAAGGAACTTTAGGCAAGTGCAAAGACTCATTAACATCTTGGTAAACATGTAGCGCTTGTCGGCACAATAAAGCAAAAAAATCCACAAATACTGGGCAAGTTGTCCAAGAGTAAAATCCCATGCTAAAGTTAGCTATAGAATCATTAAATCAATGTAGAAGAAGAAGAAAACACCATATGCAGTGCTTTTTTCAGGGGGTATTCAAGGGTTTTTAATATTTGATGTTTTATCATGTTTTTAATATTCTGTTGGGAGCCACCCAGAGTGGGTGGGGTATAAATTATTATTATTATTATTATTATTATTATTATTATTATTATTATTATTATTACCGGCACCTCTTTTTTTGTTAAAAAGTGTGGGACTTACTGTAACAGCTTCATGGTGAGTACCAGCACCTATATTTCTAGTGGAGGGGAGAAGCACTGGCCATATGAATAGCATTTCCTCTAGTACTGTCTAGAACAGGGGTAACCAGCCCTGTAGAAGCTGTTGGACTCCAGCTCCCATCATCCCTGACCATTGTCCATCCTTTCTGGGGCTGATGGGAGTTGTGGTCCAACAACATCTGGAGGGCATTGCACAACAGCTACCAAGCTTCTTCGTTCTTTTGCTCTTTATTCATTTATCAAGACTGCTTTCCTGTTAACAGCAAGTTGTTTTAAACTGGGCTTAACGTTGTGTTCTAATGCTGTAGCCCAACCTGGGACCTTGGGGTGAAGGTTGGGTAATTAATAGTAGCAGCAGTAATGGCTCACACATGCTGCAAATGGTCATGAATGTTAATTTATTTTCAAAAACTAAAAGAAAACAAGCATAGGTGGTGCAAAACTAGCTGAGATGAGCTGTCCATGTGCCAGGACACCCCACAATTTCAGGCACATACATGCACCATACACACATGCAACAGAAGCGTATGGGCATACACACACCAATACAAACACACACTTACAGACAACTCCATTATAGACCTGTAAGATTCCTTGGATCCTCTGGATAATTTTTTACACTAAGGTCTACAGGATATCACAGAAGGGTTGACCCAAAAAAGGCATCTTCCACCATACGATACGATACAATAATCTTTATTGTCATTGTCCCATACAGAACAACGAAATTGAAAAAATCTACATCAGACATTCAAAAACCAACAAGCCTGCTCTCCCAGCCTGGTTAGCCCCTTAAAAACTCTGATACCCCATAATTGAATACAATATACTCCCATAGAGACTACCTTACACTGCGTTTAAAACCAAAATTGCATTTGGATAAAAACTGTTTCTCAGGCAGCTAGTCCTAGTCTTTATAACCCTGTACCTTCTTCTAGAAGGCAGAAGCTGAAAGAGATCATTTCCGGGGTGCGCACTATCCTGCACCATCTCTGCAGCTTTCTTATGACACCTGGAAGCATAGATTTGATCCAAGGTGGGAAGAGTGCACCCAATTATTCTCTCCGCAGTCTTTACAACCCTGGATTGTACAGGATTGTAAACCATTGTCCCTGCATTGTGGGATCCACTTCACTCTGCCATATGTGAAGCATCAACCACCAGTTGGTTCATGTGACTTGAAAAGACATATCTTTTCACCCCAGGTTTCCCTGACCTGTAAGACTGACGCCTGTTATTAGATCGGAATTCCTGTTTTCTATCTGTTTGTAGAGCACGGCTTTACTGGTTTTCATGTTACATCTCTGTTTTTATGATCCTGTTTTATTGTTTCTGTGTTGCATTTCTATATACCACTTGGAGATGTTTGAATATTAAGTGGTTTAGAAACACTTTTAAACAAATAAATAAATAAAATGCATGCGCGCGCACACACACACACCATTCCAAGGACTGCTTCCACCCATAAATTTTAATAGCTACTTTTACAGTGCAGATTCATGATGGAACTTGTACGACGCAGAGAAATGAGTACTCATTACAACCATTCTATCCCTGGGAAATGAGCAACTGGGCAAAGTGTATCCTGTGGCCACTCTCATTTTCCAATTTTGACATTTCTGCAGGGGGCAGACAAGATTTAACTGGGAAAGCAAATGCAAACCGTTAACCGTCAGCCCTTCAGATAAAATCCCAAAGTTGGCAATTTGGGGGTTTGAAATTGTAGACTAAGAGCATGTTTCTCATTTCAGCAAGCTGGAATAAATGGCTATTTTTCAAAGAGGCAGTTTGGAGCGGGGGGAGAATATAACTGCACCTTTTGAACTTTCAGTAAATACAGCTAGACTTTGGAAAGCTGAGTGGATAAAGATTTTTTGCCCACAATGTTTCTGATAAGACTGTTTCTCGCTATGATCATTAAAAATAAAATAAAAAAATGATAGTGTGAAGTAAAGCCAAAAATATTTGTTACAAATTCAGTTGGTCTGCATGGGTTCCCATAAAAAAATTTCACTTCTAGGACCCTGATTTGCTAAATTACTGCAGACCTTGAACCTGCAAATTGGGTACGTCCAAAGACTGGCTACACATTTGACATCTTCTGCAAAGTTTGTTCATCACAAATGTCTGCATTCTCAAAAAAGTGAGCAGTGGCAAACTTGCAGAGGCAGGACAGGGAGTGCCAAAATAAGTTATGTCCAAAATACGATATCATTGGCACTTTCTGACCGTTGCTATTTTGGGGTGAGGTTTAGTCGCAAATCAACACATTCAAGCTGCACAGTGAATGTTGATTCGGAGCTCCCCTGCTCTGCCTAAAGCAGGTTTTGGTTTGGTTTTGCAGTAAGGAAAGTGACAGGGAATTGTACTGGAAAGTGTGAGATGATGTTTCTTTGGTGCAATGTCATTTAAACTACCCCCAAACAAATCAAATGTTCAATCAACAGGTCATCTGGAGGCAGCTACAACTTCACCCTTGTGTGCCCTATAATACATTTGTAGTCCCCTGGACCTCCAGTGCCAAACTCTCCCTGGCGTGAAATGCATAATTACATCTAACGTGTAAGGTTTTTAACATGCTAATTGCATCAGCATAAGATTGAGAAAATGAGAAGCTGAAAGGAACCACAGCAGATGGATTCACTTTTACAGTTCAGAGTAAAAGGTGTCTCCAGGATCGCTTTATGGGTGCTGGGAAAGAATGTGCCCTTTTGCGGACTCCCTGCCTTCATTGTTTAAGAAGCAGCTACCAGGTGGTGAGGTGAAGTTTCCTACCATCGATGGGCCCAAAAACAAATCCCTGGCACCTGCTGGAGAAATAATTGGAGGAGCCCTTTCTCTGCTGGCAGCCTGTTTTATGTGGGCATTCCTAAGTGCTTTAAAATCCTAGTCAGATGTGGGAGTGTTACCTTCAAAGCGTCCTGATAAATTCCAACTTGGGTTAATTCCATTTGTATCTATGTAATTATTTCTCTCTAATCTTCATTTAGGAAGGTTGGGCGGTTTATACACCAAAGGATTGGCTTAAAAACAATAATCAGTCAATGCCAAAGAAAAACAAATTGCGTGCTCACAGTATGCAAGCTATGGTCTTGGAATACATATTGACTTCGGCCGTCGGAACCAGAATAAACCGTGCTTCTAAGAGCAGAATGGAATGAGAGGCCTCCTGGATCAGACCTTTGATTGCTTTAGTTTCCTCTGGGGTGGTATCCCTGGGGAGAGGCCACATTTGGCCCCTGAGCCTGAGGTTTCCCACCCCTGCTTTACAGCAAAGATGAGGGAGGACACAACACTTCCTGTCAAGAATGTATTGTCTCACAGAGCATGATTCTCCCAGTGAGAATAAAAGTAGGGCACATACTGCTGTATCTAAAGAGTGTATTAACAGCCCACAGGGCAAGCACACTCTGCAGCATTAATCCCTACAGGCATGCCTAATGCTGTTCTTATTTTTTCACTTGAATTCAACCTAAAGTGCCCCAGGAGGTTGGGGAATGTTAGCTGATTCCACTGGTACATTTATTACCTGCAACTTTCAGAAGATTGCAGTGGGGCTGAGCATAACTGCTGAGGACAATTTTTTCCCTTTCCATAACCATTTTGCAAAAAGGAAAAGCAAAAAGTAGGGGAAGCCGATGTTTTCCTGCAAAGGAAAGGGAGATACATTAGCTGGCCAAGAATCCTGGCCAATCCAACAGCCATCTCCCTTCTTCCCTAGGCTAATTGGGTGGCTTTTCTGATCGTGGAATTAGCCCTCTTTTTGGAGGCAGGGTTGGGGTGGAGCTCCAATACGTGGCAAGACTATCACTTACTTTACAGACTGCAGCAGATTTTAAATATGGATTGGTCTTATTCAACATCTTTATCAACGACTTGGATGATGGACTCAAGGGCATCCTGATCAAATTTGCAGATGACACCAAACTGGGAGGGGTGGCTAACACCCCAGAGGACAGGATCACACTTCAAAACGACCTTGACAGATTAGAGAACTGGGCCAAAACAAACAAGATGAATTTTAACAGGGAGAAATGTAAAGTATTGCACTTGGACAAAAAAAATGAGAGGCACAAATACAAGATGGGTGACACCTGGCTTTGAGAGCAGTACATGTGAAAAGGATCTAGGAGTCTTGGTTGACCACAAACTTGACATGAGCCAACAGTGTGACGTGGCAGCTAAAAAAGCCAATGCAATTCTGGGCTGCATCAATAGGAGTATAGCATCTAGATCAAGGGAAGTAATAGTGCCACTGTATTCTGCTCTGGTCAGACCACACCTGGAGTACTGTGTCCAGTTCTGGGCACCACAATTCAAGAAGGACACTGACAAACTGGAATGTGTCCAGAGGAGGGCAACCAAAATGGTCAAAGGCCTGGAAACGATGCCTTATGAGGAACGGCTAAGGCAGTGTTCCCCAACCTTGGGCCTCCAGCTGTTTTTGGACTACAATTCCCATCATCCTTGACCACTGGTCTTGCTAGCAAGGGATGATGGGAGTTGTAGTCCAAAAACAGCTGGAGGCCCAAGGTTGGGGAACACTGGGCTAAGGGAGCTGGGCATGTTTAGCCTGGAGAAGAGGAGGTTAAGGGGTGATATGATAGCCATGTTCAAATATATAAAAGGATGTCACATAGAGGAGGAAGAAAGGTTGTTTTCTGCTGCTCCAGAGAAGCGGACACGGAGCAATGGATCCAAACTACAAGAAAGAAGATTCCACCTAAACATTAGGAAGAACTTCCTGACAGTAAGAGCTGTTCGACAGTGGAATTTGCTGCCAAGGAGTGTGGTGGAGTCTCCTACTTTGGAGGTCTTTAAGCAGAGGCTTGACAACCATATGTCAGGAGTGCTCTGATGGTGTTTCCTGCTTGGCAGGGGGTTGGACTCGATGGCCCTTGTGGTCTCTTCCAACTCTATGATTCTATGATTCTATGATTCTATGTTTATTCCTTCTTTCCCCCTTCCATTGCAATGTGTTGGTTTTGGTTGCTTCTCATCCCTTCCACGACTATGTCTTTTGGGGTAATCAATGGAGGGCAGGAGTGCCAGCTTGGCCCCCTGACCATGGGTGCCTGGGGCTGTGGATGTCATGCAGCGTGCATGGCCCTGGCACTGAAATTTGTGGGTGCCCATCCCATTCATGGGGAATTTTGTGTATGCTCAGGCGCCCAGGAACCCAGGAAGTTGGCAACTATGATGGATGGTGTTTCATTGCTTATGCGTTTTAAGGAATGCCCATTCCTTAATGAGTCATCAATAGTGACTCATCGTTCCCTCTCCCCCATGGGCCAGATGCAGCCTACGAAGACCGTTTTACCAGCCCACGAGCCATCCCCAAACTGAGCTGCCCACTTGGCAAGTCCCCCACGCGCTGTGCTAAACCAGTGCAGTGCGGCATGGGGACTCGCCGAGCGGTGCCAGAAATCTCATCTGCGCATGCGCAGATACTGGTAATCACTTCTGTGCATGCCCAGATGCTGAAAATTGCTTCTGCGCAGACATGATTTTCGGCATCTGGGCATGCGCAGACACGATTTCCGGCATCGTGCTGCGCCAGTCCAGCCCATGGATGATCTCCACAGGAGTGATCCGGCCCATGGCCGGTATGCCTTGCCAACCCCTGAGTTTTGTTGTATGTACAACACCTCTAGAAACAAACAAACAAATAAAACCACTGAGTATTAGAAATTAAGAAGAGACCTGCTGGAAGAAGCCAAAGGCCCATCTCATCCATCATCTTGTTGTCACAGTGGCCAACTAGAATCTCGTGTGAAGCCCATTAGTGGAACCTGTGCGCAACAGCACTCTCCCCACTTGCAATTCTCAGCAACTGGTTTTCAGAACTACTGCTATCAAAGGTCAAGGTAAAGGACCCCTGGATGGTTAAGTCCAATCAAAGGCGACTATGGGGTTGCGGCACTCATCTCCGCTTTCAGGCTGAGGGAGCTGGCGTTTTTCTGCAGACAGCTTTCCGGGTCATGTGGCCTGCATGACTAAACCGCTTCTGGTGCACCTTAGTGGTATCAGCAGTATAGACACTGAGTAATTCTATTCAGTCCAACATAGGGGCTCCCCATGATCTAGAGCCTGGAGTTGGGGTGAGGAAGACACCCATGAGAACAGAATGGAAGCCAGCTTGGCAAGGCGCCATTTTGGGGAGGTGACGGGGAATGTCAGGAACAGTCTTATGCAAGGTCACACTATTCGCCATCTAGCACGCTGTGACTGGTAGGGGCTTCCAGGTTCTCAAATGTGAGCAACTGTGACCCTCAGCTTGCAAAGGTTGTTTTACCTGTTGAAAGTGCAACATCAGGGATCATTCAGTTGGTAACTTAAGGGTTAACACTGTCAGGGTTAAAGCCAACTTGAAAAGAGGGAGATGATTGAAGGTATCATGACATGATCTTCACTGAGGTAACACGCACTCTGGCTGCATAGTTCGGAGGAGTTTTCCTCCTGTATCCTTTTGGTTGAATGTCTTCCTGCTGTGTACAAGGCCCAAACTAAAAAAAGATAAAAACTCTGTTCCTTTCTCCTCAAATTATACACTCCCTTTGTTCAGTCTGCTCAGCAAAGTGTTATCTGAATTATTTTCCCCTGGATTCCATTCACGCTATTTAAGTTTCTTTGCTAACACTAGCACTGTGGTGAAGGCCCAACCAGCCAATGTCTCATCCTACACCTTTCCCCAACCTCTGCTCATTTATCATTTGATACAGAATATTTACACGATGAATACAAGCAGGTTCAAAGAATGTACAGAAACACAGGATGTTATGGGCATGTGGGTGACAGAACATGCTTTCTGTACAGTGACTAATGCTGCGGTTGGTTCAGTCCTTAAGTATATCTAAACAATCAGTCACCCACAGTTTATCTGTTATCATACACACACAGCGCCTGTCAGTTGGGTTCACTAGTGTTAAGGTACCTACTTTTCCTTCTGTGCCTCCACATTCAAGGCAGGAATACACCCTCCATTAGGTTGCTGTTGTGCATGGTATGTCAAAGGCCAAGTCTGAGAATCAAAAGCAGTTCTAATGAGATTTTCTCATAGCTCCCATATAGTTGAGCTTCCTCCTTTTTAAAAAAGCAATGGGAGTTGGAGCAAATTTAATCAGAGCAGCAGCACACAAGAGAAAAAGTTCAATCCATAGGTTGCCAATGGGTAGGCACATGAGTGCCTGTAGAGGTCTTCCTTATTGCAGATATTAATATTATGCAGCTTTAAACAATAGGATGCATAAAAACTGACTCCTCTTGGAATAAACATTGTCCAGACCCATAAAGATAATTCAATTTTTTACTCACAGAACTTTTTCAAAACAGAACATAAAGCAATCACTTAGTTTCAAAAGACATATGCTTGTCCAAGCATAGGCTTAATATCTTCCTATAAATATTATGAAACTCTAAACCTAAAATCAAAGATCTTTCTATCCCTGCAGCCTCCATTAGCCTGTAGCTGTTTTTTCTCTCAGAGAGACTCATTTGTGCATCTTTCTTCCACTGTGGCTGAAAACCAAAACAAAACAACAACAACAAAAAACCAACGACAACTCCCTTCAAAATGGTGATTTGCAACTCAACACTTTACTCATTTGAACTAATGTTAAACACCACATGAAAGAGCAGGGAACATCAACAGTTAATTATAAACCAATCTAAGCACTGAAATTAAGCTTGGAAGAAACTTGGTGGGGTGGGGTGGGCATTTTTGGGAGGGTCATAGATGTTGAGGCCACTACAAGTTTTGGTTCCCTCCCCCATTGCCTATAGCCTCATCCACTGTCAGATGCCAGCCCCAATTGACACTTCCCACGGGTTACTGGCCCTTCATATAGTAATTTTTTCTTGGCCCTGTCATAAAGGACTGAACTGACTCCGGAGCAAACCTTCAGCAGTTAACAAGCTGTTGGCTAAACCATGAACCTATGAATCTGTCTGAATTTAATCATTGCTCTATCTAGCTCAGGATAGGCAATGTGGTCCCTTCCAGATGTTGTTGGACTCCAACTCCCATAATCCCTGCCTATTGACCATGTGGGCTGGGGCTAATGGGAGTGGTGGTACAACAACATCTGGAGAACATATGACAGCTTCAGCTGATCTAGTCCGGCAGCGGCTCTCCAAAGTCTCAGGCAGGGATCTTTCTCAGGATCCTTAAATCCTTTGAAGTGGAAATGTCAGGATGCAAACCCAAGACCTCCTGCATGGACGCAGTCTATGCATTATTGAGAAGGGCCATAGCTCAATGGAAGAACATCTGTTTTGCATGCAAAAGGTCCCAGTTTCCATCCCCAGCATCTCCAGCTTGGGCTGGGAGAATCTCCTGCCTGAATCCCTAGAGAGCCACTGCCAGTCAGTCTAGACACTCCTGAGCTAGGTAGACCAAAGATCTGACTCAGTAGGAGGCAGCTTTCTAGATTCCTACAGGTTTTGCTTCTCTTGAAATATAACCAAAATGCATTGCTTTTAATAACCAGCCTACTTTCACCTTTAATAACCGGCCATAACGGAACATTGCCATGTTTCATTTTTAATAACCAGCTTAGTGTTTTTAAGACCCCCTTCCCCTAGTCGCCTGATTCACAAAGGAGACCTTGGGCATTTCAATTCATTTCTCAGATAATGTAATTGATGCTCCTGCCTATAAAATGAAGCACAGAGAGATGATGTCTGTGGAATCAATCATTTCCCCCCATTGACAAGTCTGGTTAAATTATCAGGTTGTATGTAATTTTATTTGAGTGTAGGAAAATGAGTGTTACAGCCAAGAGCTTGGTGGGGTTTTCTTTCCTGAGACAATGATTTATTCTTTTTGGCTCCAATAGCTACGGTGTCAGGCATATTTTATGTATCTCCAGCTTTGACACTTCAAACATTTGATTTCCCTTTGCAACTTCCAAGCTAAAACATGTTTCCCATTATGGGATATTCAAGCGACTGCCATACACACACTGACTCATGAAGCTGTTTTTTATTCTCACAAAATATATAACCCCATTTGAATAAAATACAGATGGCCTCCAATGTGTTAAACATAGCAAATTTGCCATTTTCTTTTCCACCGGTCTCTCTCCCTGCCTCCCCCTGTTCCCAGCCCAAGACTTTCTGCTTGACAGGAATATGAAATCTTATCACCCTAAGCTTGAATAGATCAGAGATATAATGACAGCACCATGTCTGAAATGTCATTAATATTTTGTCTGCAGTACAAACTATCATGTATAGGTAAAGAAATGGGTGGGGGGAGAATGTGAAGATTTTATTTAAGATGTTTTGGGATAGATTCAGATAACAGGGTTCTTTTTCCACTCTGCATCAACATAAATGGTTATTGCAAACGCCAACCTATGAGAAAGGCCACAGCTCCATAGAATAGCATGAACTTTGTGTGCAAAAGGGCCCAAGATTCATCCTGGCATCTCCATTTTAAAAAAGGAATTAGGTGTGTATGTGGTTGGGACTTGGGATGGGGGAGAATTCAGTTCACATTAAAATGCAAAGTTGTTCTGCTTTCCAGAACGACACACAAACTGAAACGCAGCTGTCTTTCAGAATTTGCACTTCTACGAATTTTGCAATGCAGTTGTCCAGTCAAGTCATGTCTACAGAAATGCATATACTGAGGTGGCATGCATAAAAATGCATATATTAGCAAAAATAACGTACAAAATTGCATTGTATTATTTTGCAGTTTCTTTGCAAAAATTTGCGCACGTGAGCAAAATTGCATACAAACATACACATGTTGTGAGAAATTTGCACTAAAATGCAGGTGGATTTTCTGGAGCACCTAAAAAAATAATAATTTGCAAACCGATGCGGAAATATGAACTCAAGTTGGGGAAATGAGCAGCTGAGAACAACAGAAATTGCCAGGGTCACCCATCTCTACCCAAGATGCAGTTAGAACAGACTTTACTGGGCTGATTCTAATGCTGCTGTTGGGATTCGAGTGGAACGAGGTTGTCTGACCAAGTCCTGTGTACAATGGACTGTATAGTCAAACATGCATTGGGCGAGCAAAATATTTTCAGTTTGTTCAGTCATGTAGTACAATAGATAATTTTAGACTCTGGACTTAATGGTCTAAAGTCAGCCTACTTCTTTACATGGTTTGTTGTTGTTGTTTAGTCGTTTAGCCGTGTCCAACTCTTCGTGACCCCATGGACTAGAGCACGCCAGGAACTCCTGTCTTCCACTGCCTCCCGCAGTTTGGTCAGACTCATGTTTGTAGCTTCGAGAACACTGTCCAACCATCTCTTTACATGGTAACATTCATTATTTCGCTTCCTTCGGAATGTGGCCAGTCAGCCCCCAACTTGCCAATTTTGCTGAGCGGAGTCCAGGACTTCTACTCCAAATCCTGCCTTGGCATCACCACTGTGTCCAGCTAACACTCTCTGAGGGATCCCGTCATTCCTATGAAATCACAAAATGGAAACCTTCAGTTTGATTTTACAGCTTTAGAAGGAATTTAAGGGTTCGTCCACACTTTCACTTAACCTATATTTTCATCATATTGCATACTGACTGATTTCCCGTGGGCCCAAAACCTTTTCTCTCTGTTCCACAGCTGTGCCTTGTGAAAATCCAATCATAGCAGTTGAACTGAAGCTTAGCTAAACAAAATCTTTCTTCAGATTTTCTGCATATCTAATAAATTCTGATTCTGTGGGTAAGTTTGGATTTTCGCAAGGCACAGCCACAGAGCAACAAGAAAAGCTATTGGTCCCCAGGGGAATTGACTAGTACACATTATGATCAAAATATGAGTCAAGCGAAGCTGTAGATGAGCTCAAAAACTGAATCTCTCCATTTGCCAGTTTGGGACAAAGATTATTAGGAGACTCCTTAGTGAAGTGTAATGGTTAGGCCCATTCTGCTATGTGGAAAGAATGATACTGGGGTTTCAAGGTTGCTGTAAGGATGCTGAGGCAACATACTGTATGCTCAGCTCATTGGATACGTAAGAAAATGCAGCATGGATGCTATTGTAGTGATGTCTTTAAGTCTTCAGCCGAAATACATTGTACAGCATATTAAACATCCAGTCAGAATGAAGAGCACAGCAAATGTGTGTGAGAGAGATAGAGAAAAAGATACCCAAGGCTTTCCCATGTATTATGTGTGGGATGGGTTTTAATAGGTAAGAGAGAATACATTAACTGCAATTTATCCCTCCAGGCGCCCACATGTGTGGGTTGAACGGAGTTTTAAAATCCCATCCTTGGCAGCAAAATTTAAAACATAGGAATGTAAAACCTTGTTTTGAGCAAGTCCAGCTATGAAGTGCCCTTCCTCTCCTTTTGTACCCCACTTAATAAAGATTCAAGCAACAACTTGGGAAGCAAGTTTAAAAATAAGATTTGCTTACTTTATAATCACACACTGGTTCACAGCAAAGGAAGCAGTAAAAACTATGCAGCCAAAATACTTATATTTACAGTATAACCAGCTTCACACATGTGCATAAAAGCTGGAGCAAGTGGAGGCATGTCTTCATCCAATACTGGTCAAAGGAAGAGAGAGAGGGACAGGAAGTACTCTGTGGTCCTTCCTACTCAGCCATAAAGCTCACAGGGTGATCTTGGGCCAGGCACTGCCTCTCAGTCAAACCTCCTTCACAGGACTGTTGTGGGAATTAAACAAGGCAGGGGAGAACCAATTATGCCACCTTATTTATTTATTTCTATTTAGAAAAAAAAGCATTTATATACTGATGTGTATTAGAGATACATCACAGCAGTTTACAACAATATAAAGCCATACAGTAAAATCATAACTAGTTAAAAACAACTTAAAAGCAAAAGATTTAGAAACAAGCATCAGCAGACCATTGTGTAGTACCTTGAGCTCCTTGGAGTGAAAGATGGGATAGAAATGCAACAAATAAACAAAAAATTAACATTGTTTTAAATTTACTTTTGTCTACCCATATGAAACACTCATTATTATTATTTTATTTTATTTTATTTTATTTTATTTTTAAAGGCTAAGCAAGGTGAGGAAAGGGCTTCTGCAGTTTGAGGACCTGTCTAACAAAAAAAAAAACAACCGGCTGGGAGCAGATGGAGGGTTTCTGGGTAGCCAAGTTAAAAATGATGTCTGAGCAAGGTGTTATTTGCATGCAGGGAGCATAAAGTATCCAGCGATTGGAGCCGAGAGGAGCAGCAGGATTCAGGAACCAAAAGGAGTGTAAACACAGACAGCCCTGGACTGCAAAAAGGAATGAAGGAAATTCTTAAGGAGCTGGGAACTGAAACAGCATGAGCTGTGCTGTATCCTGATTTGGCTTTGGGGAATTAAAAATTAATCCTTCCTTGAGTCTCTGAGTGGAATTTCTGGTACTGTTTCTGTCATGCAGCCACAACCAGTTTAGCACATGGAGCGAGCATCTACCATGTCTTTGTTCGGGCCTGACTGATATATTTCTTATTTTGACACTTTCTATTCCCTTTTTCCCTTTACACATCACCTGCAGGATTAGATCTGTTTGCCAGCTTGTGCCAGAAGCATGCTTTTCAAGCACTCATATCCTCCTCGGAGGTAGTGTGCGCACATGAATACAAAGATGCTAGTCTTCTGCTGTTATGGGCAAATCCTGTGTAGCTTCCAGCACGGCTAAAGCTGCCAATGGCGGTACATCGCTTCGCCTGACTCCCCGCGGCAAACCGTTCAATATCAGCAGAGGAAGGCTGCAAAAATCGTCACAGGGATGCTGTGGGCAGTGCCTCCCTGCTGAGCACACCATGTACTATGGCAAGCAAGATTTCACAACCACTTGGAAATAAGGAGGCGAGAAGGGGAGAAGATCAGTTCAAAAGAGCTAGTGTGACATGGTGGGTAGAGGGTCAGGCTAGGACCTTGCAGACCAGAACTCAAATCCCCACTCAGCCATTCACTCTCTCTCTCTCAGCCTCACCTACCAATAGGATCATTGTGAGGGTAAAATGAATGGGATGTCAGGGTTGGAGTCAGATCCAGTCCGTTGTCGGTGAAGTTAACTCTTTATTCAAGGAAACAGCATGCAACTCTGCAACACTTCCCCTATAGAGCAGTTGCCAGGACTGAAGGTCCTTCTACTCTCTCTAAGGCTCCTCCTCTCCTGGATGTTTCCCAAGCAGTCTCAAACTGCGCCTATGCACCTCTTGTCTTTGTTCTGCCTTCCTCGTTATCTTGGTGTTCTTGGAGACCAGGGGGGGAGGGAGCTTGTCGTAGCAGGAGAAGGAGACTCCTTGGATTCTGCAGCAGCCTCTTGACACACATACCCCTCCTCTACTTCAGCCTCAGAGTCTGAGCTGCTCTCTGTCACAGGCTCTCCCTGCTCACTAAACCCTGTTGCCCCTTCAGCATCCAGCCCAGTGTTATGTACTGCAGTTCTCACCCTGGGCCAGCAGGGGGATACTGTAGATAGTTATGCAAATAAGGGATTGAAAGTGACGTTCAGTGATTGGATAGTTTTAGAAAATGGTTACTGTTGCGTTCTAGTGGAGCTCTATATAAGCAGGCTGGCTGAACCCTTCAGTTCAGTTCTGTTCTGGCCTGTGAATAAACAAGAGCTGTTTGAAGAATCGCTGTGTCATCTGATAAGTTCACCCACAACTTAACACCCTCCTTCTAATCTTCTCCCTCAGACCTCTCCTCCACCACCACCACCAATCCTGTAGCTCTGAGCCTTCCTCCTCTGGGGTTTCTCTTGGGGGTTCCCCGGCTGGTGCCTCACCACTCCTCTGCTTCCAGCCAGTCCTTGATATAGGAGAAGAATCGTGTACTCCACCTTGAGCTCCTTGGTCCTGCTTGTGACATCCCCCTAGGG
Organism: Podarcis vaucheri; assembly: GCF_965113315.1. Lineage (NCBI taxonomy): Eukaryota > Metazoa > Chordata > Lepidosauria > Squamata > Lacertidae > Podarcis > Podarcis vaucheri. The sequence continues at coordinate 25,496,000 of NC_138761.1, forward strand.
ATGCTGTTGGCCAATGTTAGACCAGGAAGCTGGACTAGATGGGCCTGATCCCACAGAATTCTTCTTACATCCCTCAACTTCCATAGTGCTGAGCAAGACATATCCCTGGTCAGTTGTTCCATTACGTCACTTAGTTTATTAACTTCACTTTTTGAGAAGTAATACGCCTCTGAGCATCAGTTGCTGTGAAATGAGACCAAGGGAGGGCTAAGGCTAGAAGGAGAGGAAGAGGAAGAGGAGGAAGAAGAAGGAGAAGAAGAAGAAGCACATGGTTTTTGTATGCTGCCCATCTGACTGGGTTGCTATAATAATAATAATAATAATAATAATAATAATAATAATAATAATAATTTATACCCCGCCCATCTGGCTGAGTTTCCCCAGCCACTCTGGGCGGCTCTCAATAGGGTGTTAAAAACAATACAGCATTAAATATTAAAAACTTCCCTAAACAGCATGGCTTCCAACGTAATATACAAAACAACAATACCACAGAATATCACACATTAAAAGCGTCCTGATTCAGGGCTGCCTTCAGATGTCTATAGAAGGTCATATGATTATTTATCTCTTTGACATCTGACAGGAGGGTGTTCCAGGATCCGGCCCTCTTTCAGTGCATGTATGACCCCTGCCCCACCCCCTCAACAGAGTCTTGGGGCAGACCTATGAATGCGTAGATTTAGTTCACCACCGATTGGATAGTAGAGAAACAACCGCGAACAAGAAGCCCAAAGTCTGTGACATGCTGAATGCTCTTTGAACTTACAAGCTTATTTTCAAAAGATACTGGTTTTGAAAATAGACTTCTGTTAAACATTAACCTATAGCATGTGGTTTTGTGACCACAGAAAGAGAAGCAGGATGAATGGAGTGGCTCAGGAGTGGTGATTGCAGCTGAAACAGATACCAGAGGAGAACGTTGAAACTAATGAATGCAATCCATTTGGGCGCTGCAGTTTTGAATGGCGCTCCAGCCCTCTTCAGTCTTCTGTGTTAAATCAGCTGCATGAACAGAGAAAGGGGGGATGAGCACACTAGCTCCCTCCCCCTCGCAGGAGTGCCTCTGTTCGTCTCCTCAAGCTGGAAGGTGACTGTCTGCAGTCTGGAATATCAGGGTTGTACATGATGCAGGACCCTCCATGGGTGCCGCAGGGTCCCCACCTCAGCTGAATGCCCTCCAGCTCATGGAAGTGTAGGGTGCAGAGCTAGCATACTTATCCTTGCTCTTTGTATGTTGATTGAACACAGAAGATGAACTCATGAGTAGGGCTTCCCTAACTGAAGCACTACAGGCACTTTGGGGGACAAGGAGAACTGGAACTGCTACAGGTGCCGCATAATATCCATTCCACACCTGTAAGAAATCAATATTTTAATGTGGTGGCACCCACACTCTGGAATTCCCGGCCTATTGACATCAGGCATGTGCCTTCACCGTACCATTTTCGGTGCTTGCTAAAAAAAATTTAAGACAAGCCTATACAGACGTTAAAAAGTTGGCATATGTTTAATCTGATTTTTAGCTTATTTTTCCATCTTTTTGGGGATGTTTTAGATAGCTACTAATTTTTTACTTACAATTTCGTTGTTTTATTCTTTTTGTAATGTACTCCGAAGATTCGAGTGTTATACAGATTTTATGAAATAAACAAAAATAAACAAATTTCTCCAAATGTCCCCTTCCACAATCTTCTGAATATCCCAGTCTTCTAATAATGGAATTTGCAGTTAAACTCCTTCAAATCAGAGCACGGCTGACATTTCTGAAGAACGCTGCCTCTTAGAGACAAAACTTTACCTTCCCCTCCACTCCCCCTGTCCCATTCGATAAGTTGCCCGCCAGATTGCTCATTTCATAAGTTGACAGTTCCTTTTGCTCTCTGTAAATAATATCTCTGTGTTCCGATCTCAGGAATTTTCTCTCCCCTTTATCCCGAGGATCAATTGTTTAGAGCAGAGTTGGTGTCTTCTTTCATTTTCCTACCTTGAAGCTGCAGGAAGTTGTTTAAAAGAAGCCAAGGAAATGTATAAACCAGCTAGAACTTTAAACAGATGATTTTTTCTATATATGTAAAAAAACACTTTTAACCACAAATAAATCCTATACATGTAGTGCTCTGTAGTGAGAGTATGTGACGTTAACCTATGAGAGTGCTGGAGGTGAAATAGTTAAACAGGTTACCCAATCAGAACCCAGGGGGTGGAGTCAGAGGGACTATAAAAACAGCTCTGGGAGGGGCGAAGGGAGGAGTTCGTTGGGAGTTGGGTGGTTGGTTGGAGTGGGAGTGAATTGGGATAGAGTCTGTGGGTAGGTTGAGTTAGTGTAGTGAAATCACCTGAGTCAGGAACAGTTAGGAGCTAGGAAGACAAATATAAATCTGAGGGGTGGTTTAGTGAGTGAGAGCAGGTAGCGGATATTATGGGTCTGAGTAGGCACCCCATGATTGTAATTGACCGATACCGTTTATGAAACCACACGCTTGTTAAACTTCAATAAATAAACAGTAGTTTATGTTACAATTTAACCCTGACTGGACTCAGTATTGTACCAGGTAGGGCCTGGGTGGTGGCAGCGAGAAATAAAGTGGTGGCACAGGGATCAATAGACGGTGAAACATCTGGGGACCCTGTGTGATCGCCACAGAGGGCATCAACTGAACCGATCCTGAAACCAAACAGAAGGGCTTGCTGCATCAGGCCAACGGCCTAGCTAGTCCAGCATCTCTCAGAGTAGCCCACAAGCAGGAAGTGAGTGCAATTACACTCTCCCCTCATGTAGTTTCCAGTTACTGGCGTTCAGGCACTGATAGCCTTATCCTCCACGTGTCTAATCCTCTTTCAAAGTCATCGAAGTTGGCATCTATCGCCGCCTCTTGTGGGAGGGAGTTCCACAGTTTAACTACCCACGATGTGAATAATTATTTTCTGTTCTCTGCCCTGAACCATCCAGCACTCTGTTGAATAGGGTGTCCTTGAGTTCTAGTGGAGGAGGACAAAAATGACTCTCTATCCATTTATTTTAATTTAATTTGTTTTTCGCCTGTGGCAACTCAAAGCAACAGCTAAATGAACAACAACAACCCTCCGCATAAGTACATTAAAACCAAAGGTGGCAGGGAATCTTTCACCATTCCATGCATTAGTTTTATAGGCTTCTGTCGCATTCTCTATTACTTGCCTTTTCTATAAACTAAAAAGACCCAAAGGCTGCAAACTTTCTTCATAAGGGATTAGCTTCTGACAATCTGGGGCATCTACAGTACATCTCCTATGGGCATCAGAGATATTTTGATGTCCCTAGGAACCACAGTAGGCCAGAAACGACTTGAGTCCATCAAATATGTGTTTGCCACACCCACCTGATCTTCTCTATCCACAATTCTAAGGAAATGTTGATTTTTTTCCAAGCTAAAACATGTTTCCGTAGGTTTCTAAGCTTGTGCGCAATTGTTGACACCTGCTAGCTGACACCATGCATAACCCACCTTTCCTCCAAAGATCTCAAGGGACCATACACAGTCCCTTCCATCCCATTTAATGGTCCTCACAACAACTTTGTGTGGCAGGTTAGGCTTGAAAGACCGTGATTGGCTCAAAGTGAGCTTCATGGCTGAATGGGGATTTGAACCTGGAGCTCCCCAATCCTGGCCCAGCTCTCTAACCACTACACTGCACCACACCATACCAAATTTTGACTACCGTTTAATCCTGCCATCTCTTACATCATGCCACAGTGGGAAAGGGGTGTGATACAGTGTTGCAGAGAGCCTATGGGTTATGTCCAATGCCAGGCCTACTCAGAGTAGACCCATTGGAATCCATTGACATGACTAACTTAGGTTCAGATCAGAAGAATCTTTATTTCCGTCAGCCACTAGCCATAGCAATAAAACTTAAACTATACCAAAATAAATTTTGGAGATTTATGTCAATAATCAAGTAATAGATCTTATTCTAATAGCCCCTACTAAAAAATTTGCAGTTTTTACTGTCACCTGATTATCTTGATCTGCTAGAAGAAAGGACACAGTAGCAATGGTTGAGCGACCAGGCATGGACAATAACAGAGGGGTAAAAAAGACACCCTCCTCAAATCTTTATAAAGAGTGCAAGCCAGAAACACATGAGCCACTGACTCAATACCACCATCTCCACATGGACATAACCGTTTTTCCAGCGGAATCTTTTGAAATCGACCCTGAAGTACAGCCGAAGGCAGAAAATTCAATCTTGTGTAAGTGAAAGCGTGTCTGTATTTTGGAATTGTTAAATTTTGCAAATAGGGTGCCAGCGTGTCAAAATGACTAGGTGGAAAATAATCATACCACAAATAACCTTTGTGGTGAAAGCATTTGGTTGGCAATTTTAGTCCAAGCGCTAAGTGTGTAACTTAGGTTCATTAGTATACTTCACTGCAGAACTTCATTGGCTACAAGCCCCACTATACATTTCCAGAGTTCCCTGGGCAGAGGGATCAATTCTTAAACCTTTCTGTGAATTGTAGCTCTGTTAGGGGAATAGAAGTGTCCCATTAAAGACAGCAAAGACAATTTTATTGATTTCCTGCCTATATTCCATCATGGAACCCCAGGCAGCATGCATATGGTTCCAGCTGGCCACCCATCCAGGCACTGACCTGGCCCAAACCTGCTTAGCTTCAGCATGAGGCAGCCTAAGGTACCTTCAGACCAAATCTACAGCTCTGAAGCAAATCAGTTATAAGGATCAAAGATCCAAAAACAAAAGAGAGCAGGGGAGAGAGAGAGAGAGAGATTAAATCATAGCAGTGGCGAAAAAACAAGTCCATCCATTTCATTTCTTTTTATTACAAAAATAAACAATTTAAGAACCAAAGTACAAAAGATTCTGAATGTACAAACTAGAAAACAGTATGACATTTGTCACTTTTAAACATTTTCTCGCTTGCTTTCACTGAAAGCATATTTTTAGACACACTCTGCCTTTATATATATATAAAAAATTGCTATTTCTATTGCATTTATTAAGGCTGGGGTTCATTTGCTATCAAAGCTTATTTGTTCTTAAAGACAGGAAAGCAGCAGCACCTTCAGAATGCAAAAGATCCAGTAGCAGAAATGCATTTTTTGTCACAACTACTGAAAATTTGTGCTTTTTTTGAATAGCGGCTCTGCTGGTGTGTCAGGGATACCCTTCTCTGTGGCAGTCCCAATGTGACATACGGGAATCAGATGCAAAGTTTTTCTTCAGGTGTTCTTCTGAACACGTATATTTGCAGAACTTTGGTCAGCATGAGTTATCTACATGGCTTCCTAGAGGGCAAGGATAGGGATCCTGTGGACCTCCAGCTATGACTGGACTCCAACTCCCATCCACAGACTACCTTGGAAGCTGAACTCTCGCATCTGGAGGAGTACAGGTTTCCCATCCCTATGATAGAGTGATCCTATCGTATCTGTTGGAGAAACCAGCAATCCAGAACATCTTCCAGAGTCAGAGCTGGCCTGGGGAATTTTGCTGCCTATCACAGAGTACAAGGTGGCATTCTACATACAGAAGCAAACATGGCCGGTAGCTGAATCTTACTTCAACTGGGTGATGCAGTAGTGCCTTCGCTGCACCTGAGGTAGCAGGTCTGATGAGGAACAGGCCGTGTGGCGGCAAAGTGGAATGGCTGGGGAGGCTCAGGAGGCTGCAGATTCTGTGCCACCTGAGGCATCTGTCTCACTGGGCCAAACAGTAGAGCTGGTCCTGATCGAGTCCCCAAGAAAGCCCATTATTTCAGCCTGAGTATCCAAGCCTTTTAAATTCACCCAACACAAACTATCTGCATTAGCTCAATGTAACGAAATATCACACGAACCTAGATGATACTGCTCATTGGTTTTGAGATAAGCAAACAAAACTGTGACAAGCTTTCAAATTAAGACAGCTGCTGATCAGCTTACCCAAAAACCAGTTCCTGGGTTTTGCCTCTTTGTACTCCACTATCCTGTTCTGTTGGGATTAAGCCAAGAGTGTTGTGAAGATAAGGACAGGTTTGATTGTCAATGGCTCCCATTAAGTGATATGGGATAATGCAATCAGGATGGCAGGGGCAATATCTCCCTCCCTTTATACAGCAATAAGGGGTAGGGTTGGCTCCTAACCTCAGTGCTGTCTTACACCCTTCTACTTTATCCAAGAGCATGGCTCCCATTCACTTGTATGGGAAAAGTAAATAGCCACAGTTAGGACTGGGGCACCATTTGGTGCACTGATAGAGACAGGTGCAGTGTGTCTGTTTGATTAATTACAGGCACACGCATTGGGCCTCTTTAGCAAGCGGCTCTTTTTTCCTCCCTCCATCACAATGATGGGCATCTAGTTAGTTTATTTTAAACTGGAAAATAGCTATGTTTTTGACTCTGTAGATAATCTGACTGCAACATTTAGTCAACTAACCAATTAGATTTCCATCCCATCCTACATAAGAGGATTGTTTTCCCTAAAACAATGCCTGCTGCAACATGCACATGTATCATCTTTTTAAAAAGTTGTCCTCTTTTTGAACTATTGCATTTTCCCCCTCTTAGGCAAATAATGCAGATTTATAGCCATTTAAGCTGACTTAACGCAAGCTTTCTGTGTGGGGGGGGGGATGTGTGACAACTTTAACAGATGCTATAGCGTTCCATCACACAAGGACAACCATAATTTTTGGTCTTGCATATTTGGTTCAATGAACAGAAGTACTGATTGTCTCCCAGGAGGTTTCATCATCAGCTTTGGAACTCAATGAGGCTTTTAATAACAACGCTGCAGTGATTGTACTTGCCTGTATAAATATCTGAACTGGAGGTTGCAAACTCCCTGTGAAAATGAACAAGAATTTCCAACCAAAGCCTACGCAAACCCTATACATAGTGAGAAAAGCACACTAAAGGTGGCTGCTCCTTTTTAGCAACCTACAGATAGCCACACAGTGTATCACATTTTGGATTTCATTCTGCTTCTTCCAAGTCACATCTTAAAAATGTCATCCTATTGCACATTCGTCCTGGTCATGTTGGTCTCTTCTTTTTAAGATTTGATTTCACGCTCTGCAGATTAGAAGGAGTGATATAGTGCAATTCCCCCCCCATCCTCAGTTTCTATGCGTACAACAGCAGTCTCTACATTGGCGTGTTGACTGCAGTCATATTTTACTAGCTTGCAACTAGCGCTGCAATCCTATGCATGCCGACTGGAGAGTAAGCCTTGCTGAACTTCATAGGAGATACTTCTGAGTAAATTTGCACAGAATTGGACTTGTAAGTCAGGCTAGCTTTCAGTTGACCACTTTCACGTAGGTCGTCTTGTCATGATCAGATACAATGGAAGTGGATCCCATCTTGAAGTAGACCAGCTGACGACCTAGGCAGAAAACAAAGAAGAACGGTGATTTTTTTAAAAACAAACAACACTGCAGCTTTTTCAGATTAGGAAGTGATGGGAGTCAAGGAGGCTGCAGAGAACATGTTCATCGCCCATGGCCACTTTGCAACAGTAAGATGAGCTCAAAACTCTGCACCCACTGGAATTCTGAAGTGCCCTGAGAATGAGGCAGAAAAATGGAAGCACATTTTGCAGAGGGTGAAAACTTACAAAGAACTGGATGAGAGATTTCAGAACAGCACTCCAAATACAGTGGTACCTTGGGTTACATACGCTTCAGGTTACAGACTCCGCTAACCCAGAAATAGTGCTTCAGGTTAAGAACTTTTCTTCAGGATGAGAACAGAATTTCGTGCTCCGGCGGCGCGGCAGCAGCAGGAGGCCCCATTAGCTAAAGTGGTGCTTCAGGTTAAGAACAGTTTCAGGTTAAATACAGACCTCCGGAACAAATTAAGTACTTAACGTGAGGTACCACTGTAATACTAAATACCAAATGTTGAAATTTTAGGTGTCATGTTCAAATGGGTATAAATATCACACTATGCACGTTTCCAGCACTGTGTATAATTTAGGGTGCAATCTTGAAACCCTCTTACTTAGAGATAAGCACCATCGAGTTCAATGATAGTTACTTCCAAGTAACAATGCATAGAAGCTCCCTATAAACCTCAACAGTGCAAACCTGCATGTTTTTAATTGGGTTTAACTCCTCAAAAGTTCCTCTCCTAGGCAGGAAAGAGGCTTTTTTAATGTTAATATTAAATAAGTAAGACTACCAGAAATACGCATGACCTCTAAAGTATATCCCCACAAAGATCCCAGAGTTCATTTGAGGCTTCCCTTTGAGTAAAGTAGCATTTGTTCGCGTCTGCCAATGTCTAGATGGGAGGGCAGAATGCTCTGCTTGTCAAAGGAAGATCCTGCTCACATTTCATCCAGCTGGAAGCGGTCATCCAGCACACACACTAATCTCTATGGCACTCGTGACGACCGATAAAGGCAAGGTGCTGGAATGCATTTTGCAGGATTGCTTCTGCAGCTGCTCGGCTGTTTTCTACCTTCTGCCTAAACTTAATACAATTTCTACCCGCCTCTCAAGTGCTTCCATCAGCAACATAATGTTGTGCTCTGGACACTGCCAAGAGAGATTTTGTTATGCTCAACAGCTATATGGAACTCCTGGGAACCGAAATGTGATCAAAAGCCAGGAACATAGGTGGCCGTGCAAATGGGACCCCATGAACACAGTTAGAAACATTCCATAAACTTTTGGAATGCTGAAGAGTTCAGGGAAAATAAAAAAGTTGCTCAGTGAAACTGGCACCTTCTAGGTCAGGGGTCCCTGCGCTGTGCTGCGCTGATTTAGCGCAGCGCAGGGGGGACTCGCTGAGCAGGCAGATCTGTTCAGGGGCTTGGGTGCCAGTAAAACGGTCTTCGTGGGCCAGATCCAGCCCATGGGCCACACGTTGCCGACCCCTGTTCTAGGTGGATGAGACCCACCCCCTTGCTTTCACCATTTTTCTAGGGGAAATAAAAGAAGGAAAGGCACTCTCCATGCAGCAGTGTTAGAGGCTGCTGTGACATCAGCAGCAAACAGACCAATCACTTTCCTCTTATTTTGCATGCTTGAGCTCTGAAAAGAGAACAGGGCCCTGATGCCCCTTTGAAGCCAATCCCATTCCTTAGTGGCCATCTTGCTAGGAGGGGATGATAGTAACTCCAGTCCGCCAGCATTTGTTACCTGTCCACGTTGTCTGATTGGTGAGCACAAAAGCTTTGCACTGGGAATGACTCTCGCAAACCTCCATGGCCTCACTAACGTCAAACACGGATAGGAGACATTCCTTGTGATGGTAGGAGGGCCAGCAGCTGTAATTCTCATTGACGATAGTGGCTTCAGGCACCTTTCTGTAATCTGTAGGGGGAAAGAAATGCAAATATTCCACATGTGCTTTATTTAAGGAAAGTGGGTCCTCTCCAACACCGTCTTAGAAAATGTGACTGGCCCTCTTCTCGGTTTCTGAAATATATTGCTGGTGTGTGTGTGTGTTAATCACACACAAAATATCTGCCAAAGGGAATATTTTGCTATGCTTGTTTCGGGTGGAGAAGAAAAAAGAAAAAAGTTTGCCAAGAAACTCCATCTGCCCCTAAACTTCTGTCCCTCGTCTCCTTCCTGCGTACTGCAAGCCTTTCATTTCGTCGAGCTCTTTATAGAGAGAATGTTCTGCTGAGCAAACAACATCCACTTGAATGAACAGGCGACTCAGCCATCATTTGCTCTGAACAGGGGGCTGAATTGTCCGGGCAAGACCTGATCAGGCGCCTCGGCCCTCCTTCTGAGTCAGGAGAGCGTGGCTGTTTTTCTCTGCTTTTGTGAAGAAAAGACAGGTTTTTAATTAAGCAAACTTTTTTATTTCTTCCTAGGAGGAATACAAAAGGGCAGTTTGCTTGATGGGCCCCCAAGATAAAGGCATGGGGCGGGTTGGGGGGGAAGGAATGACATGGGGTTGTTCGGGGCTTGCCCAGCACTGCGGCATGGCCTGTGGATTAGCTGCCCCAATTGGCTGCCGTTCAGTCTCTCTCCTCTGAGTGCCTTTCTCTCTCTTGCTCCCTGTTCAGGGCTCTAGGCCGTTTCCCAGCTGCCTGCAGTCTCCAGTTTATGAATGCATCAGGCAAATCAAACTAATCATTTATAAACATTTCTACTTAGCCGATGGACTCACAAATCACCCTTCCGGTTTTTTTTTTTTTTTTTTTGAAAAACCACGCGCTTCTAATTGTACCCATTAAACAAACTGTAAGCTGAATTTCTAGTTTCACGGCCTCGTGTTTTGTTGGAGTCATTTCAGTTCAAGAAGAGGGGGTTGTTTTGTTTTTTTGCCCGCAGCTATGAAATTTCAGCCTGTTGATATTTTGGAACGGGCTTTGTTAAAGATGCTTCCAACTCAACAGTCACAGAGTTAACTTTTGGCTGTGATTATACACGGGCTTACCTGAGAGGAGGCCTCACATCCTGGGGACTGCACACAATCTAACAGACAACAGATTGGTTTATATGAAAATTGCTCCCCACGCCATTAAGCATGCATTCCACACACCATCTCCTTGGAAAGTATGTGAAATATTTAGTAAACACACGTTGGTTTCACACAGCCCTTGGCTTCTCCTCCTCTGACAACGAGGAAGCAAAATGCAAAAACCACATTCAGGAAGTAGACTCCTGCATTCTCGACAGAGCTTGGGTTCTGAAACAGAATTAAAATTCTGCACAGACGGATCTTACCGCCTGTATTAGGTTGCAACCCTATACCCATGTATCTGAGAGTGAGCCTCAATGAAAATCAGCAGGACTTACTTCTGAGCAGACCTACTGCAGGCTGTCCATATTAAGGACAGTCACAAACTTTGCATGCCACTTGTGGGAGAGAGACATGAAGCTATGCAGGACGCTAACAGACACCAGGTACTGCCCACTAAACTTATCATCTGAATCCTAAGGCATGGGAATTTGCTTTTGAAGCCCCCCACCCTGCGGGAAAAAATATGGTGGAGAAAGCCAAGAGTTTCATGCTGCCAGGAACCACTTTTAAAAGCAAAATCCAGACAAAAATGGGTACCACAGAGCTTCACCACAGAGGTTCTCAAAATAACTTGCCTTCTTAATTCTGGACCTAAACCCTGATATTTGACACCTTTCCTGGGTGCTAACCAGAAGGATAAAATCCCAAACCTTGGGATCAACTCCCAGGACCCACAAAACCCAACTAATCCTCTGTATTAGTTGCATTGCAGGGGGTTGGACTAAATGACCCTCAGGTCCCTTCTATGTATGCCGGAAAGACAACAAGAGACCCTTAAGGGGATTTAGGCAGAACAGCAAGAGCACTGAATCTGCAATTCAGAATGAGAACGATTGGTAACCTGAGTCTGGGGTTAAACTAGTGCACTGACATCTCACTGTTCCTTCCCCCAAGCCTCCTGGTCCTTTTTAAGCAGCTCTGGCTCAAAGCCTCAGGAGTGTAAGCTGAGCGCTGTTCTCCAGCTCATCTGACATGCAGCCCCACCTCACTTCTCACCCACTGAAGCTCCAGGTTGCAGCTCAAAGCCAAAAGGAGAAAGCTGTCATGCTAAAGCAACTCCTGTTGAACCCCAGGGAGATGCCTTCATAGAATCATAGCATTGTAAGGTCGGAAGGGGCCACAAGGACATAGCTGCCAACGTTTCCCTTTTTTTAAGGGAAATTCCATTATTCCAAATAGGATTCCTCGCAAGAAAAGGGAAAAGATGAAAGCTATGCACAAGAATCATCTGGTTCAACCTGCTGCATCTTCTGGTCTGGCATTCTGGTGCGAGTCAGGCAGGTCACACCAGAGTACTGGACCAAAAAAGGGTCAGAAGCCAGGATTGGCTTCTGTAATTCCTGCTTAAAATGGGGCAGTTGAATGGTATGGCATTGCTGTGGGTTGGACGAGATTACCCCTTGGGAGCTGGGACGCTGTGGGTTAAACCACAGAGCCTAGGACTTGCAGATCAGAAGGTTGGCAGTTCGAATCCCCGCGACGGGGTGAGCTCCCATTGCTCGGCCCCTGCTCCTGCCAACCTAGCAGTTCGAAAGCACATCAGAATGCAAGTAGATATATAGGTACCGCTCTGGCGGAAAGGTAAACGGTGTTTCCGTGCCCTGCTCTGGTTCACCAGAAGCGACTTAGTCATGCTGGCCACATGACCCAGAAGCTGTACGCCGGCTCCCTCGGCCAATAAAGCGAGATGAGCGCCACAACCCCAGAGTTGGCCACAACTGGACCTAATGGTCAGGGGTCCCTTTACCTTTACCCCTTGGGGGACGTTCTGACCCTACCATTCTCTGATTCTATACAGTATCTGACCAATTCGTTATTATCAAATAAGCAACGCCTGCATAGCTTGTTCTTTTTGCTGCCATTAATTCTGGCTTTTGCCCTACTGCTCTGCCTGCTCGGAAATGTCATTACCAGAGATAGACTAACGGTCACTCTTCTCCCCCCCCCCCAGCCCCTGTGAGTTCCGTGGTCTAAATAAAGCTCTTGTAATATTACCTAATGTGTTTTGTTCCTGCGAAAAGGTTCAGGCAAATAAAGTAAATCTTTCCACTCCTGGCAGCTTGCAGAGGTATGCGGCACAGACCCATCTGTCAAATTCCTAGAGCCCGGAAGCCACAGAGGTCTCCAAAGGTCTCCGGGCTCTGGACTAATATAAATACTATGTCATAACATATTTAGTAAATGGCAACGCAGGCTGCACACAAATGTGCAGAGAAGAGGGGGACGAGTTGGGTCCTGAGATGAGATGAGAAATAATTTCTGGTCTCGTTCTAATGAGAACCACCCAACTCATTCCCACTTCCCAAAAACTATACGTGGACTGAAAAATGCAACTACCCGTTGAAATTCACGCTTCTCCTGAATTTTGCATTGCAGCTCCCCAAACGAAAAACGAGTCCAGAAATGTGTGTATTAGGATTAATGTGCACGAAAATGCTATGATATTTTTTGCAGACTTCTTCTTTTTTTAATAGCAGCAATGCATGTGGAAAATTACAACTGGAAAAATGAGAAATGGGGGTGGGGGGTGAGGACTGAATCTGACAGATTCATCCATCCCTACTGAGATGAGGAAGTTGCTGAACAGGAGGGGAAAGGTAGAAAGCTGCCATCTGAGAAAGAGAAAGGTTTGAGAAGCACCACAGGAGGACAACTGGAAGGGGGCCCTCTATGAGGACACAGGGCCTCTGTTTGGAACAGTTTTTGGCAGATTCTCAAGACTGGCACGGAACTTGGAATAGCCACTGATTTTCAACAGTTGTTATTCTTCTTCTGTCTGCATGCTAGTTTAAAAGCGAGGCCTGTGGGGGGAATGAAATGTGGTGCTCCTCCTCCAGGAAGGAGACAGTGCCCCACACAGAGCGAGATGAGTATCAGCTGACCTTGTGAACACAGAGAACATCACCCGTAAACTGGAAGAGGCAAATGCTGTCAATGTCCAAAAACTATCCGCAGCAGGAGTGAGGAAGCCGAAATGTGGCCCTCAAGATCTTTCTATCTGGCCCTCAGGACTCTCATAGGCCATGGCCTTTCTCTGCAGGCTGCACCCCACACCAGTCCTGCTCTGCATGCTTTTTGGCTGCTTTGACCTGGCTGAAGGGTGCCGTAAACTTATGAAGTCTGTCTTTCAACTCTGATAACGCCCATTGCTTGCCTCGATGGAGGGTGGCTGGGATTAAGTTCATTGACAAATGTAAAAAGGTCCCATCCATTGTTCTGATACCTTTTGCCTCTGGCCAGGATGCAATATGGCCCCACGGCTGAAAGAGGTTCTCCAACCCTATAGTCACACAGGAAGTTGTCTCATACCAAACCAGACAATTGGTTCCAGGGGATGATCTGAAGCCCCATGAGGCCACCACTTTGCTGAAGCTAAACAGGGCTAGGTCTGGACTGATTCAGAACCATAGGTGAATCACCTTGGGTTCCAGGATGGAAGGAGAGCCCAGATAAATGAAATGAAATATGTAAAATAGATCAGTATTATCTATTTTATTATCTATTATCTATTTGCTCTGGAATATCCTGTCCCTCACTGAAGTGGGGGACCACAACAGCCTTAAGAATCTGTGAGGTACCTGCTCATTGTTGCTTCAGCAACTTTCTAAGTTGGGCCTGTATCATTCCCCACTAGAATGATGTGCCAAAGCCCACCCACTGAGTTCATGGCTGAACGAAGGTCTGAAGTCAGGTTAAAGTCCAGTACTCTGTCAAATGGACCACACCGGCTGACAATTGGCAGAACACCCGGTGGAGGGAAAGAACGCAACATTATTTGTCCTCTGTTTTGCTTTGCTTTGCCTTGCCAGAGAGGAACGGAAGAAGCGAGTGGAGAGCAGGCCAGCCAATGGAAGAAACACACACACACACACACCCAAAACGCACTATGCAGGCTGGAAGACAAGGCCCAGGGGATCCATAAACCCGTCAGCACGTGCTAGAAGCCTTGACGCACAGCACAGATGGATGCAAACTATTAGACAAAGAGAAAGAGATGCTGGCTGTAATGGCTTCTTAAGAATTAGGCCCATTTGAAACAAGAGCTTTATGACGAACTCATAAATATCACTAGAAACCTATGGCAAGTGTGCCTCTCAGGCCTTGGAGGACTATACTATAGTCGCATGGGTATTTAAAGTATACAGAAAAATTGAACGGGGATCCTTTGTGGGGGGATTGTACATGCAATTAAAGGAGATAAGTAGGTTCAGACTGGACCACCAAAGGACTAAATTGGGCCACTCTTCACTATCCACACTTCCTGCTCTGGCCTGGCTGTTGCCATAGCGACAGGTGCCATGGCACAGGGACTCTGGGCGGTGGAATATGTGGTCTTCCTGTCTGTGGTTTCATCTAAATCCAGCAATGTGAGTGGGCATTTGGGGAGGGGGTATGTATAAACTCTACTACAGGAGTTACAGACCTTCCAAGTGTCCCTATTTTCCCACGTACGGTCTGGGAATCAGCGTGTTTTTACATGAGTAGAATGTGTCCTTTTATTTAAAATGCATCTCTGGGTTATTTGTGGGGCATAGGAATTCGTTCTTTTTTTTTTCTTTTTCAAAATATAGTCCAGCACCCCACAAGGTCTGAGGGACAGTGGACGGTCCCCGGCTGAAAAAGTTTGCTGACCCCTGGTTTGCTCTCCTCCAAGGAGACCCACCTGGCTTCACCCTTGTCAGCATTCTGGCACCAGTAAAAAATTATTTTCTTTTCACAGGCCTTTGGGCAAGACCAATGATTTGGTATTGCATTGTTAAATCTGTTTTAAATATGTTTAGTGATTTCAACATTATATTTTTACTTGGTTCTAAATTGCTTCAGGACTTTATTAGTGGGAAGCAATACATAAATTTAATAAACCTACACCATATTTTCTTCTTCTACTACTACTATTATTTCACCCCCCCCCCCAAAAAAAAAAAAACTCCTGGTAATAAGATGCCATTTGGTGACACAGGCTTTATTTCTAATCAATGTACTCAGAACTAAATTTAGGAATTCCACCACAATCACCCCACTTAGAAAGGTTTGGTTCAAGCCAGGATTGTTTTGTCTCGCCAAACCTGGAAACCTGCTTACATGGTGTCCATGTAATTTGAAGGCTCCTTGTAGCAACTCACATCATAAAAAGGTCAAAGTTCTGCTCAATTTCCAGACTAATGGCGTTAAAAACCTATAAATAACCTGCCTAATACTATAACAGTGGCAATAAATTCACACATTCAGCTACACACACACACACAGAGAGAGAGAGAGAGTGTGTGTTTGGCATGGCATGGGTTAAAGCTACCACTATAATGTCACATTATAGAGATTACAATGTACTCATCATCCTAATCCCAAACTCTTATTTCTGCTTAAAACTATTATTGTAAAGTTCACAAGACAGTCAATGAAGTGAGGGTACTCTCGCAGTGCCAAAATCTGCCCTCCAATTTCTCGATAGTTTCCATTTTCTTAGCTAGCAGACCCTCCAAGTGTTCCTATTTTCCTGGGTCAGTCCTGGATTTGCAGAAGTCGTCCTGGGTTTTGACTGGATCCCGGAATGTCCCGCTTTTCCTTAGGGCATCCCTATTTTCATCAGAGAAATGTTGGAGGGTATGGAGTTATGGGACCCCCAAGACAAGGAGACAAGTAACTATACAACCTTTAGAAGACATCTAAAGGCAGCCCTGTAAAGGGAAGTTTTTTTCAATGTTTAACATTTTATTATGTTTTTCAATATGCTTGAAGCCACCCAGAGTGGCTGGGGCAACCCAGTCAGATGTATAAATAAATAAAAAATTATTGTTGTGTTGTTAAATAGGACTCCCTATTTCCATCGGAGAAATGTTGGTGGGTGTGAGCTAGTTCTCAGGACAAATTAAGAGTTTTGAACTTATTGGTGGGGGTGGGGATAGCAGCAGTGAGATACCTGAAGGTGCGTCTCCACCCCCATCATTCTGCCCGGACGCTGAGGTCCAGCACCGAGGGCCTTCTGGTGGTTCCCTCATTGCGAGAAGCAAAGCTACAGGGAACCAGGCAGAGGGCCTTCTCGGTAGTGGCACCTGCCCTGTGGAACTACCTGACATTTAGAAGACGTCTGAAGGCAGTCCTGTTCAGGGAAGTTTTTAATGTCTGACATTTTAATGTATTTTTAATCTTTGTTGGAAGCCGCCCAGAGTGGCTGGGGAAACCCAGCCAGATGAACAGGGTACAAATAAAAAATTGTTGTTGTTGTTGTTGCTGCTGCTGCTGCTGCTGCTGTTATATTTTTCTTCTTCCACCATTGGTTCCAGCCACATCCTCCACTGTCATGTGGCCTCCAACAGATTAGTCTCAAGAGACTGAGCCCCCCCCCCAGTAGAAAAAACAGTTCCCCCACACACACACACACACCTGGAGGCAGAGACACCTTTCTCATCATCTGCTTTTAACTGGTATTGCTGGGGGCTGGACTTAGTGCCTTTTGCAAGCCCTGCTCCACCCCATCACGGTGCAACAGTCTCTCTCCCTTCTTACTGGTAAACCAAAAGCCACTTTGGCTCTCTGCGCTCAGACAGGCATGCCAGCCTCTCCCCAAACTCGGGTTGCAAGCTCTGGGGCGGCAATTTAATATAAATTAGGGAAAACAGGTTGCGGTTTCGTCTTTTTAGCTTGCTCGAGTCACCCTCCACCTGAATTTAATCAGTCCTAATGGCCATTTATTTCAGCCGCAGCAGCCCAATTGGGTGTGTGTGTGTGTGTATGTGTGTGTGTGTGTGTGTGTGTGTGTGTTTTACTACCAACTGTAGCTACCAGTTGGAAAGCTGCCCAGTCTCCTTTTCTATTTATCACCTGCCAATATGCCCTGGTCCAGGGACACAGCTGCAGCAACGGGGAGCCTTGACAAAGAAATCGCTTTACTCTCCCTGCCGCCACCCATCTGTTGTAATGGCAAATTAAATACCAAAGGCAGGGTCCAAAGAGAGAAGTGGAAGTGATTAGAACTTATTTGCAAATTGGCACAGCATTATAGCTAGGGGAGCCGCTGAGGCGGTGCCAATATGGAGGGCAAGGATTTGCATAGAAGTTACATATGCTAACCGATAGGCCTAAATACAAATTCATAAATCATGTAACTAGAAATACAATGCATCTCAGCATAATGGAAAGGATTGTGACCAGGTGGCCTGCTCAGTTTGCTGGCAAGGCGTGGATGGGCAACTTCAAGGTCCTCCCAGCTCTCCTTTCTTACGATTTCCATCTTCAAGGTGGACTTGCACCAAACAGCCCTTCAAACAGTGGCTGCCTCAAAACAGAGGACTGCCCTCTTTCTGTGAACCAGGACACGCGGCCATCCTATTTACAGCTCCTAGCTTCCTCTGGAGCAGCAGTTCTCAACCTGTGGGTCCCCAGATGTTGTTGGACTACAACCCCCATCATCCCTAGCTAGCAAGGCCAGAGCTCAGGGATGGTGGGAGTTGTAGTCCAACAACATCTGGGGATCCACAGGTTGAGAACCGATGCTCTGGAGTCAAGAGTGAAAAGACTTTTAAAACAGCATCTGTAGCAGTGAGAGCGTTACAGAGGGAAGAGGTAATCGACGAAAACCTCTCTCCTCCTTTTGCTGTTACAGGATGCCACTATGAGAGTCATTTTCAACCAGTGTCCTGTGGCACCCTGGGGTGCCTTGAATGCTGGTCAGGGGTGCTGCGGGAAACACTGGCCTCTGTGCCTCTTTTCCCTTCCCTTTGTCCTCTGATGTCCTCTCATGCTTCTGCCTGCCAAAGGCTTGCGCAGCTATTTATTGCAGCAGCCCTGGTTATAAGGAAGGCATCTCTCTTGGGGGACCCAGCTCAGAGATCAGGGATGGCAACAGCAGCTGACCAGAGGACTCCCAAGGAGATAGAAGAGAAGAGGAGGCTGAGGGAACACTCCCTGAGGGAGGGTGTTCAAAAAAGGGTGAGGGGCTACCGGCTCTGCAGGCAAGGGGTGACATAACTGGGCTCCTGAAGTCCACAGGGGTGCTGCAGAGAGAATGCAGTTGATCAAGGGAGCCGTGGACTCAAAAAGGTTGAAAACCTCTGCTCTATGAGATCCAAAGAACATGAGCCTGCTGGATAGTCCCTGATCCTGTTCTCACAGTCACCACCCAGTTGGCTATGAGAATCCTGCAAGCATGATGAGGATACAACGTCAGTCACAAACAGAAAAGTTTCCCAAATGCTTGGAAGTATGTCTTCAGATACGGCCCATTAATATCAGGGAGATGAATTTTCCAAATGGAAGCAGTATTGGCATAGCCATTTTCTAAATAAATATACATAAAAGCTACTCAGGAGCCATTTTACTCCTGTTGATACTGTCAAGAGTAAATATGGGGATAAGCAAATTAAAGAACTGGAACCCTTGTTTCTAAAAATTGGAATATTTGTTTCTAGTTGTTGTGCCACCTATAAATGTATTCAAAGGCAGGTAGTTTATATTTTGATCCACTAGCCCTCCCTGTTTACAGTCTTTTTTGTTTTGTTTTGTTTTGTTTTGTTTTGTTTCAGGGTTTATTGAAACCTGCATTTAAAAAACACCTGTAGAAGTATTCTTGAATTCAGCATCATTTTAAATAGCCCAGCATCCAGATAACAAACTTCAATAATGGGGTGATTTACGATTAGGGAAAACACACATGACTATTAATGTCCCGTTCCCCTCCCCCCCCCCGCAACACACACACACACACACACACACACACATGCTTTGTTTCTTTTGTTTCTGTGTCACTAAAGTGCAGTCCAAAGTAGAATATAATTTACGGCACTATAAAAAGTTTTACAACCAAAGCACAGTGAAAGCTTAAGACCCAAGTCCTTCTGTAACATGACCAAGATTTATCTTGTTAACGTTTATTTATGGGAAAGCTCAGATTGACAAGAACTTTCATGAAGTTGCTTTTCCACTGACACTTTCCCTTACTAACTGGGCATGGGAAAAGGCTTTGGGAAACAGTTCAGGCTCAATCGCGAGGCT
The DNA here is from genome assembly GCF_965113315.1 of Podarcis vaucheri. Lineage (NCBI taxonomy): Eukaryota > Metazoa > Chordata > Lepidosauria > Squamata > Lacertidae > Podarcis > Podarcis vaucheri. The sequence continues at coordinate 25,515,469 of NC_138761.1, forward strand.
ATTCTAAACATTTTTACCTATACATTGATAAAGAACCTTCAGTCCAGCAGCAGCAGAGGGGATTCGAGCATTGAACAGGAAAGGCAGATTTGCTGCTGCCACTGAAATAGATGGGATAGCCTGCATGATACCAGGTAGGAGTTTGGACCAGGGATGAAATGTGCAGATAATTAAAAACTATTGTGATTTAAAGCCCAGCCTCTTCTGGCAGTTTAGAGAGAACTATTGTAATGGTTTCTAAACAAAATGGATCTCAGCCAATGCCAAAGCAGAGGTAGTTGGATGCTAACAAGTTGCTGTTACATGAGCTCCCGAGAAATAAAAACTAAGTCTGAATAGATGTTACTCCAGCTGAATGTCAGCATAGCTTTGCTCCATCTTAGCAGGCCAACGCACTGCTTTTCAACATTTACATGCGGCTGCTGGGAGAGATCATCAGGAGGTTTGGGCTGGGTGTTCATCAGTATGCGGATGATACCCAGCTCTACCTCTCTTTTAAATCAGAACCAGTGAAGGCGGTGAAGGTCCTGTGTGAGTGTCTGGAGGCGGTTGGAGGATGGATGGCGGCTAACAGATTGAGGTTGAATCCTGACAAGACAGAAGTACTGTTTTTGGGGGACAGGAGGCGGGCAGGTGTGGAGGATTCCCTGGTCCTGAATGGGGTAACTGTGCCCCTGAAGGACCAGGTGCGCAGCCTGGGAGTCATTTGGGACTCACAGCTGTCCATGGAGGCACAGGTCAAATCTGTGTCCAGGGCAGCTGTTTACCAGCTCCATCTGGTACGTAGGCTGAGACCCTATCTGCCTGCGGACTGTCTCGCCAGAGTGGTGCATGCTCTGGTTATCTCCCGCTTGGACTACTGCAATGCACTCTACGTGGGGCTACCTTTGAAGGTGACTCGGAAACTACAACTAATCCAGAATGCGGCAGCTAGACTGGTGACTGGGAGCGGCCGCCGAGACCATATAACACCGGTCTTGAAAGACCTGCATTGGCTCCCAGTACGTTTCCGAGCACAATTCAAAGTGTTGGTGCTGACCTTTAAAGCCCTAAACGGCCTCGGTCCAGTATACCTGAAGGAGCGTCTCCACCCCCATCATTCTGCCCGGACGCTGAGGTCCAGCACCGAGGGCCTTCTGGCGGTTCCCTCATTGCGAGAAGCAAAGCTACAGGGAACCAGGCAGAGGGCCTTCTCGGTAGTGGCGCCCGCCCTGTGGAACGCCCTTCCTGCAGATGTCAAAGCGATAAACAACTACCTGACATTCAGGAGACATCTTAAGGCAGCCCTGTTCAGGGAAGTTTTTAACGTGTGATATTTTATTGTATTTTTGGTTTTTATGGAAGCCGCCCAGAGTGGCTGGGGAGGCCCAGCCAGATGGGCGGGGTATAAATAATAAATTATTATTATTATTATTATTATTATTATTATTATTATTATTCTGTTAGGATGTTCTGCAGAATCTTGTACTATTCTAATGGTGCTGTTAAAACTGGATTCAGCAGACACCCCAGAATAATTCCCAGCATCCTGGCACTCTCCCAACAAAGGATGGATTGTGCAGCTGAAATGCAATTGAGCTGTGTTGACACTGTCACTCAGCAAAGTGCGTGATGGAAAACGACAAAATATGAAAAGTTAAAGGAGCACCTGTACCAACCTTTCCTGCCAGTTTCTTACTGAGATGTTGACCCTGGAGCTGTCCACACTGGCAAGGCTCATCTCCTCCCTAAGTAATTATGGAACCGAATGGAAACCCAGTCAAGAACTCTGGACTTTTGCTTTTAGCCTAAGGGGTGGTTTCAACCCAACAACCAGGATTGGAACTACTCCCACAACAGTCTCCTCACTGAAATTTCTACTTTGTTCATCCCTCTGGTCCTTACCCATACACAAAACCTACCCACAGGGTGGTTGGGAGATCATCTGACCACCTGGATGCTACTTGATAATACTTCTATAGTTCTGCTACCCATATGATAGCCAAGAGACCTCAAGCCAGGATAAAAAGACACAGACAGATTGATGCTCAATCACCTTTAGGAGTCTGACACCCCAAATTCAATGACACCAACCCCACCCCTGAGCTGTCAGTGAGCTACCAGAAGGTGTACTAGAAGAAGCAAATATCACCAGTGTCGAAGCAATGATTCTTCAACATCAACTTCGTTGGACCGGTCATGTTGTTTGGATGCCTGATTATTGTCTTCCAGAGCAACTACTCTATTCCAAACTTAAAAATGGAAAGCGTAATGCTGGTGGTCAACAAAAGAGGTTTAAAGACTCTCTCAAGGCAAATCTTAAAAAATGTGGTATAAACACAGACAGCTGGTAAACACTGGCCTGCGAGCGCTCCAACTGGAGAATAGCCGTCATGGACTTTGAAGACACTCAAACTCAGGACGAAAGGGAGAAACGAGCTAGGCGGATCAACTCCTACCCGGAAACCTATGTCCCCACTGTGAAAGGACGTGTGGATCCAGAATTGGTCTCCACAGTCATTTATGAACTCGCTGTTAAGACTGTGTTCATGGAAGACAATCTTACTCAGCTACAAGTGATCACCAAAGAAGAAGAAGACCAAAAGGTGGCACTGCTTTGAATTCTCACCCTCCATCAAGATCCATGTGGGACTGCAACAAAACAACCAGGCGCCTAGCCAGAATGGCAGCATGCAGCCATCCTGAGTCAAGACTAATTTGCTGGCCCCCAGGTAGTGATACTTTACCTGACCGGGGTGTCCGTGTAGAATTCTTGAGGTACACGCCACTCTTGTATAAATGCAAAACTCTTTCAAGCTGAGCAGCCGTTTCGTCTATTCCCCACTGAAGTTCTCCTATAACAAGGGAAACAGCTTAGAGACAGAAAGAAACCTGGTGTACAGCAACTGCTAGGGGAGCTTTAGACAGGCGAGGTGTAGCTTCATTGTGGAGGCTAATAGAGGGCAAAATGACAGAAGTCAGGAGCAATAGATGGGGTAGCAAGGGAGAACAGATGAAACTATTATTAATCACACTTCTGTCTTTCTCCAAGGAGCAGCAAATGGGGGGCCCTGGCAGACTCTTCCTATGTTCTTAACTTTAACATTCCCCCCACTGCATTCCAGTTGCTGGGGGATGATAGACCTATCTACAGTCATACCTCAGGTTACAGCCGCTTCAGGTTGCGTTTTTTTGGGTTATGCACCCACTGAAACCCAGAAGTACTGGAACGGGTTACTTCTGGGTTTCGGCGGTCGCGCATGCGCAGATGTGCCGCTGCAGGTTGCAAACGCTGCGGGTTGTGAATGTGCATCCCTCACGGGTCACATTCGCAACCCGAGCGTCCACTGTACAGTGGTACCTCTGGTTATGAACTTAATTCATTCTGGAGGTCCATTCTTAACCTGAAACCATTCTTAACCTGAGGTACCACTTTAGCTAATGGGGCCTCCTGCTGCCGCCGCACGATTTCTGTTCTCATTCTGAGGTAAAGTTCTTAGCCCGAGGTACTACTTCCGGGTTAGCGGAGTCTGTAACCCGAAGTGTTTGTAACCTGAGGTGTTTGTAACCCGAGGTACCACTGTATTGCCTTCAAATGCTGCATCCAGACTTCTTGAACACGGGAACAACCCTGGTGGATCAGGCCAGTGGCCAACCAGATGTCCATGGTCACAAAGCAGGATCTGAGTGCCGCAGTGCTCTCCCCATCCTGTCATTTCCAGCAACTGGTATTCAGAAGCATTAATGCCTCCAACCAAGGAGAGCACAGCCATCATGGTTCATAGCCACTCATGATAGCCTTATCCTCCACAAAGGCGTCTAATCCTCTATTAAAGTCTTCCAGGTTGGTGGCCATCACTGTGCTTCCTGTAGGAGCAAGATCCATTTTCTCTGTCCTGGATCTTCCAGCGATCAGCTTCATAGGATGCCCATGAGTTCTGGTGTTCTGACAGAGGAAGAGCGTCGGATTGGCCACAGTGGGATGCAGAATGCTGGAGAGAAGGGGAACTTTCAGTTTAATCCAATGGAGATCATGACACGTTTCTTACCTGTAGCATTGACAATCGCATCGAGCAACGGTCTCAGGGATGAAGGGGCACTGTGCGGCAGAAGATAAGTAAAGAAAAACCTACAAAGAAGGGAAAGTTGTTAGTTTTGCGAGTTTAGTAACCGCAGGACATCATAAATGAATAATAAAATTCCAGTAATTTACAAGTCTCTGAGCTATGCAGGAAATAGAACCATATTCTATAATTAAATATAGAGCTGCGGCTATATTCACACAGCTGCTGGGGGAAGCATAGACAGAGCTGCTTTGGACAAGGCCACCTTGTAACTAACTACCTGTAAATACTTTATTAATGTAGAGATTTGAAGTAAAAACACACACACATCATGAAGTTGATCTATTTGTAAAGCTGTCTACCTCTGCTTGGACAAGGCTTTTTATTTATTTAAGGACTGTAAATTCAAAACGTCTTTCGCGTGTCCAATCTCAAAAAGCAACCAGCCAGATTGACATCAAACTACTAATATTTTCCAGTGCTTCCCAGCAAAAGTATTGGACATATGACACAATTTATGTAAGGCGCAGAATTCAGTCGACAGAATTTGGTTTATAATTCCAATTCACATTGTTGAATTACAATGAGTTACAATGCCTCAGAATAGGGTTTTTTTTTTCTCTCTCTTTTTTTAAATGAGCCTATTTTCATTAGTGGCTCTGCATAATTTGCTACACAAAGGCTCTAAAGCCAGGTAATAACTCTATTGTCAAAATGTCACTAAGAAGCAATTAAACTTTTTTGAGTTGTCCAGAACTTTTCTGGAGGCTTGATGTTAATCAAACTTGTGGGTTGAATAGGAAAAGTTGAGCAAGATTTGTAAGCTGAAAGTCTGGAGCTTATAATAGTCTCAAGATGGGGTGCAGGTAATGTTAAGCAGAATCAACTAGACTTGAAAAGAAGAATGGATACAAAAACTTTTGGAATATACAGAAATGGCAAAACTTACCAGAAAACTAAAATTTTTAAACCACAATGGCATGATTTATCAAGGGATATGAAATTTGAATTTCTTCTGCCAATCCCATACTACCATTGCAGTCTATCAAGTCTCTTTTTCAGAGTGACTTTTAACAAGATGGACAGTATAAACAGACCCATGAGACGTAAATTATTAGGTCATGGGCAGACTGGTAACATAAATAGGACTTTCAATGGATGCTGCCCTGTCCTTACGCCTGTCCTAAAAAGTAATAAATAACATTTTCTCTGCATGCATAGATCCTGCTGTCAGTCATATAAAAAAGTCGCTCACACCTGGGGGAGAAAATAAAAACACTTGCTGCATGTGTGTTAAATGAAGTCATAGGAAAGAATTAATATAAGATTCGTTGGTTTGCAGATAGAATATGGAGCTGGGTTCAAGTTAAAAGTCCTTCTCAGCTCTGATGAGTGGTTTTGTATGAGCCACACTATAAAGAGTTGCTTTATTTTATAGGGTTCCCAGGCAGTCTCCCACCAAAGGGACTGACCAGACCTAGACATGCTTAGCTTCAGTAGAATGCTACATCGCATGCCTTCAAACCATGCCTTAAGAACATGAAGACACATGGGGAGTAAACATAGAATCCTGATCACCAAATGAACCATAGAGAGTCAAGACCAAACTACACTTTGCACTGCTCACACTTTAAAACAAAATGCTTTTAAAAAAAATATTTTCAAGAAAAATCAGCTGCTGGGCTCATGTCCAGAACATGGACCCAATTGCTCACTGCTGAAAATCACCCAGTTGCTACTCCCCGCCCCTGCAAAATGTACAGTTTGTGGCAAACTTCACCTTCAGAAGCAAAAAGCTTAAGGGGGGATTTTTTTCAGCAAGAATCTGTTGCTGTTCCCTACTTCGAGTTGGGAGTATGTTGCAGATCAGGGCCCTGCAGATGATTTTTCTTCAAAACAAACATCTTGAGCGTGTTTTTGGAGAAAGTGTGAGTAATGTAACACTTTAAATTTAGCATTTATTTGGCCTTCAGAGCCAGACTGTGTTTGCTGCGTGTCTTTAAAGACATCCCTTCCAAATGTGGCCCTTCTGGATAATCAAGAAGAAAATAACTCATGAGGAAGTTACACCCCCTATCCTAATTTCATGCAGCCCACCAGACACTGTGGGCCTCTCCAGGCCACTGTTTTTTCAGGGTCTCATTCTCTTTTGTGTTTTGTGTGAGCAGAGGCAGAGTTTCATGGGAAATAAGGGAGAGCTTGTCACTGTGCGTGTGACATCACGTGTGTCGGGAGGAGGCCAGAAGGCCCACCATTACTGCGACCGGGCCCTCAAGATTCGGGGGAGCTCAGTCTGCATACTTTGGACGGTTGAGCTGTCATCAGCCCCATAGAGTTGGTGCCTATGTGTGTAAGAAAGTAGGTGAGAAAGTGGGGAGACCGAAAAGGGAATATGACTGCTCCATAGTGAGTCAGATAGTGAGCCCAGGGTGCAACATTACCCTGGAGACGGATGAAGCTAAAACGGACAGGATGGTGGAAGGTGGCACAGAGGGTGAGAGATGAGATAGCACAGAAAAAGAGAGGATGCACTAGGCAGTCCTGCCCACTTTGGGATCTGGTGTTGCTCACTGTCAGCATGCAGGCCCTAAGGCAAGAGTGGGGAACCTTGGTCCTCCAGGTGTTGCTCAGCTACAGCTCCCATCAACCCTAACAGTCAATGGGCAGGGATGATGGGAGTTGTTATTCAGCAACACCTGGAGGGCCACATAGGGAATGTAGCTTATGGTAGGGTTCCCCACTCCTGAAATAAAACCATCTCTAATATTCAGAAGGGCTCTGGAGGTGGATCCCAACACTCCCAAGGAAATGTGAACTTCAACAGGGGAGAACCAAATGTTTCCCACTCCTGACAGCCCATAGCCATTCATTTCCAGCTGCTTCAATACCTGTAGGCATTGTAAAGATTCCTCTTCTCATTCATACTTTGGCATTTGCCATCAAGAGAACAAGGCAGGCTGAAGTTTCTTGCCGGGAACTCCATGAAACAGTCCCTGCTGCTCGTGCAGGAGGCCTCCTCGATGCTGGCGTCATCCAGATCCGTCACCTTGAGCTCTCCGTCCACAATCACAAACTGCCGGGGTCGGAAATCCAAGAGAGTCACGGAGCCAAGGGGAGAGTGGGCCAGATAATGCAGAAGCTGAACTAAGCTGAAGCAGATCTGAAACAACAAGAGCCACGTTGTCACGCCTGGCTTCCCTAACAAGGCCGTCCTAGAAGGATCTGTTTATTGTTGCAGAGCATGAAAAAGAAAGACAACAGCCCTTTCATCATTAGAAACAGATTGGGTGGTTACAAGAGCCAAGTGCACACACAAGAGGATCTCTCCATCATTTCCCCTGGTCTTCAGCACACAAGTTTGTCCCCTTAGATGTCCCAGGGGGAAATGTAGGCTTACCACATAGGTGCACACATTAATCTTTGGAAAGCCAGCACACCATTGCAAGACCCATTGCAAATCCCATCTCTGGCTTGGCTTACTGGAGGAGTGAAGAGCCAGTTGTGTTCCATATATCGTTGTACTACAGCTCCCATCATCCCTGACCACTGGCCATGCTAGCTGGGGCTGATGAGGGGCTGGGGACCCCAGTAGCATCTGTAGGGCTAGAGCAGGGTTTCCCAAACTTGAGTCACCAGCTGTATTTGGACTACAGTGCCCATCATCCCTGACCTGCTAGCTAAAGATGATGGGAGTTGTAGTCCTAAAGCTGCAGGAGACCCAAGTTTGGGAAACCCTGGGCTTGAGCTTTGGAGGCAACCAGAAGCAGCATCAGGACACAGCATCCTCAGGCAGCTAGTGGGGCTCCATGTGGCCCCCTTGCTGTGCTGACACTTGCCCTCAACCCTCTATATCAGGTGGCTAGGAGCTGCAATTAAAATTGCCCACATCACAGCATCACCCAAGGGAAGGTGAAGCCAAAGGAGTACCCTTCAGACATTTTCGACTACAATGCACCAGAGCCAGCACGGTCAATGGTCAGGAAACATGGGGACTGGAGTCCTCACCATCTGGAACGCACCACTACGGGAGCTCAAAGTTGCTTCATGCTGATCACAGTCCTGCCACTTGCCATTGTCACATAAGCCCACCACAGACCACCAGTATAGGAGAGGGCCCAGCAGAGTTAGTTCTGCCACTTCACCCAACCAGCTGCTTTTGAGATGGTTTTGAGACAGCAGATGTGATCCTCAGAGCTGGTCCTACTGTTGGTCAAAGTGAGACAACTGCCTCAGGCGGCCAATGCGAGGGGTAAGGGGGCAATTGGCAGCCTCTGGTCTATTCCCCCTAAGGCCACTTTCCCTCTGTTGGAAGACACAGCTCTGTATGCTTCATGGTCTGTCCCAGCCACCCCAAACTATCATGCAGTGATGTTATCCTACCACAGGGGGCAAAGTGAGATTCAGCTGCCAGCTGTCTTGCACTGGTCCTGGGGATCCTGCTCCACTCTGCACCCATATTCTGAAACCTCCACCAACGGTTAATGCCTCTTCAAATTGCAGCTTTGAAACTCTACTTACGCGAAACCTGTCCTCCCAGGAAATCTGTAAAAGCTGAATCATCTCCAAGGGTGAGCCCAGTTCTGTGATGGCAGTCAGGGTGTCTGCGATGTCATTGCTGTCTTGGTAACAATATCCGTGAAGCTGCAAATGTGGATGGGGGAAAGAAGGCATTAGTATATTATTTGAACGTAAGCATGCTTTTTAAAAAATATATATCATCAGTGCATTGAACTCCCCCTCTGATGTGTATTAGAGACTAAGAGGGACTCACCTGACAGCATGACTCTTTTGGTCTTTTGGTATACTTCAGTTTAGGCAGAAGGAAGGGGGGCTGTTTGCTTAAATCTGCTGCTACCCAAAAGCGCCCCCACAAGCAGAAAGCTAGTATCTCAAGGAGGATGGAGTGAAGGCTAGTTTAGAAATTTTAAGTACTTAGATGCTGGGAGGTTTTTTACAGGTGGAAGATAAGCACCATCAGCTTTCAGGCTGCATCTAGAGGGGAGACCTTTCCACATGTTAGGCAATACCCAGCACATTAGTTCAGGGCCTTCAGCCTCCAGATGTTTTGGGCTACAACTCCCAGTCAGCTGTGCTGTCTGGAACTGATGGGAGTTGTAGTCCCAAACATCTGGAAGGTAAAGTTTGGGGAAGGCTGGACTACATCAATGAATCCCCACCCCACCCCCAAATGCAGATTGACAGACAAGTGACAAAATTTATTGATTGATATATTTTTAGAAAACAAACTAAAGAAAATAAACACTGAAATAAAACCTGTGCTGTGTTCATGCACTGTTATAATACAGGAGGGAAAAAATCTTCAACAGCAAATAATTTATAAAGGATTCCTCTTAGATCAGTAGTGTTTAGCTTTTTTTTTTTTTTCTTTCCAAACAGCATGTCAAGAAACCCTGGGGTTTGTTCAGAAGTGTATTTGAAATTCCTCAATGAGAAAATCAGCATTTATTTTCTAAAAACGGTTATATCCTACCTTTTCAAAAGTTAGGTCCCTGGTACCGTTTGCCAACATAATATGTCTCCCTCAACACTCAGATAGCATTCTGGGACCACTGAACATGCTCAGGTCCCACTGAGCTGTTGTGGGGGTCCCCTAAACCTCAGGATTTTGCCAAGCCTGGCAATACCTCTCTCTTGCGCAGGGCATGGGGGATATTGATTCCAACATGGGACCCACGGGAGCAGCCATTTTTTAAAAAAAATACTGAAAGGGGATGTCTTGGGAGTGCACAAAAAAAGTGGGAGTCAGAATTGGCCCATGTATAAGCCACCCCTAATTTAGATATTTCAATGCAGTCTGGCCTATTTACACTTCTGAGCAATTACACAGTACAGTGCAGTGGTACCTCGGGTTACAGACGCTTCAGGTTACAGACTCCGCTAACCCAGAAATAGTGCTTCAGGTTAAGAACTTTGCTTCAGGGTGAGAACAGGAATTGAGCTCCGGCGGCACGGCAGCAGTGGGAGGCCCCATTAGCTAAAGTGGTGCTTCAGGTTAAGAACAGTTTCAGGTTAAGAACGGACCTCCGGAACGAATTAAGTACTTAACCCGAGGTACCACTGTACTGGAGGAGATTGCCAGTAGAACCAGGGAGAGGAGGGAAAGGAGAAGCTGCCACAATCTTTCCTTCTATCATAGCAAGAGAATTATACCATGCAATGCTATACAAAGGGGATTTTTTGTTTGTTTGTTTGTTTCTCACACACACACCCTTTTTCTTTTTTAAAAAATTGCCCTAGCTACTTTTACACTTTGGCCACACACATTTTGACACACAGCCCTTTGGGGGACTGATCAAGTTTCAAGGTGGTACCCAGTTTGAAAAAAAGGTTAGCTACCCCTGCTATAGATGTCTTGGTAAAGGTAAAGGGGACCCCTGACCATTAGGTCCAGTCGTGACCGACTCGGGGACTGCGGCGCTCATCTCGCTTTATTGGCCGAGGGAGCCGGCGTACAGCTTCCGGGTCATGTGGCCAGCATGACTAAGCCACTTCTGGCGAACCAGAGCAGCGCACGGAAATGCCGTTTACCTTCCCGCCAGAATGGTACCTATTTATCTACTTGCACTTTGACATGCTTGCAAACTGCTAGGATGGCAAGAGCAGGGACCGAGCAACGTGAGCTCACCCAGTCACGGGGATTCGAACCGCCAACCTTCTGATCAGCAAGTCCTAGGCTCTGTGGTTTAACCCACAGCGCCACCCATGTCTTACTGTCTTACTCAGAATCAAATGTTTCCAGTGGAACTTATTCCCAGGTAAGTCTGCACAGGACTTACTGCCGCTTTAAAATGTGTGAAAGAACGTTCACCAGCTTTGACTCTTGCGACCCTATGCCAGAGATCTGTCATTGTCTGGGGAAACCGAGCCTTTCAAAAAATGTATGGTTGTATGAAGTAATTACTCCTTGTCTGAAATAAGTGCCTTTGCACATCAAAACACTGCTTTTAGGAAAGGGAGCATAGGACAAATGGGAATGTTAAAAGCGGGGGTGGGGGGAGGAAACTGAAACCAGCAATAGACACTTTGGCATCAGATCTGTACTTGTGGCAGTTTTCTTACACCTTAATTTCTTGGACAGAGAACTGGGAAGGGAGTGTTAAGGCCAAGCAAGCGGTAAAGAAGCAAAAGTCAAACAGAAGCAGGAGGCAGCTGGCCTTTCAGGTGGGGAAAAAGAAGAACATCAGCAGTGGGAACTGTGTTGAGAAATTGCCTGGAGTCCACCAAGACAAATTAAAAGTGATGCCAGTTCTGGGATGGAGGCCTACATATAACAGCATGAAGACTGGCCCATTAATTCCAGTGATTCCTACCAGTAGCAGTTTTCAATGCCAAACGCTACTTGTTACAACAAGGTGATGGCAGCAAAATCCTTTGGAACTGTGCACCGTTTGCAGTGACCCCAGATTGCCAACCTTTGCTCTGGAGGGGGCTGCATTTTGTTGGGCGTAGTCTGCCAAGGGCCAAATTCCAGGGGGTGAAGCTTGCAAACCTGCATCTCGCTCGCTCTCCCCCTTATTAATTTAATTATTATTGCGTGTATATTCCCCCACCCTTTCCTTCAACGAGCTCAAGGTGGAAAACACAATTCTTTATCCCTCATTTTACCTGCACACAACAAGAAATAGACTGGAAAGAGAAGCTGCGGAATTGCAACTCATTACCAAACTTAAAACCATGGAGAGACCTGGTCTGAACAAAGACTTTGGATTCTTATCTCATTATACATGACTAAGCCATTTCTCACCTTCTCACCCCTTGCCTTTTCCTGTAAGACCTATCACAGTCGTCAACAGGCTCATCTCAGCTATCTGCCAATCTCCCATTCCCACCACCCTTCTGAGTAATACCCCTCCCCACCTTCTCACTATATAGAAGGGTCTGGCAACTTCTGTTTCAGTGTATCTGAAGAAGTGTGCATGCACACGAAAGCTCATACCAAGAAGTAACTTAGTTGGTCTTTAAGGTGCTACTGGAAGGAATTTTTTATTTTGCCTGTGAGGTAGGTTAGGCTGAGTGAGCTTCATGGCTGAGTGGGGGTTCAAACTCTGGCCTCTCAACCTCACTTTAACCACTATAGGTTTCATTTCCACCTCTTTCTGTTGCATCCGATTCAGGGCTTCTCCCACCCATCTAATTCTTCCTTGGGAACATCCAAGCAGTGTGTATCTGCCACATTTTACCGTTCCACCACTAGCCAGGCCTTTCCCGCTCCTTCAGATTTCTTTTGGAGGTGGGAGAGAGCAACAAATTACGGCGACGAAAACGAACCCTTTTTCAGACGCGCCCCCTGCCCAAACAGAAGCCAAAGGTCAGACAGGACACAAAACCCGACATGTTCGAAACACAAAATAAAAGACCCCTAGCAAGCTGCCGTCAATGGGTAGAGATAGACAAACAGAAAACCCTTTCTGGCTTAAGTGAGATTTCCAAGGCTGGATTTGTCGAAAAGAACACATGCCAAGAAAAGGCCTTAGCAAAAGTGTTGCTTTTCTATGCCCAGAGAGGAGGAGGAGGGAGGGACAAAATGTTCCAAAAAGAGAAACAGTTAAAAGCCAGCAAGGCTATGTAGCAAGGATGATGCAAGTGCAGAATAATTCACAGAAAGGCATTTTTCCTATAATCCAACCCGGCACTGCATGGAGGTGTTCTGCTCTAGTTACCGCCTCTGACCACTCTCCCTCGCTGCTCCAAATGCCTGGAATTCCCCTCGGAATTCTCTTCCAAACCAACCTTAAAGCCTGCTGCTACATCCACAAATGTTTTGACTTAACCCATCCGCTTTCTTCCCCCAAATGAAACAAACCCCGAGACTGGAACCTGGGAGACTCAGGGTTCGAATCCCCACTCTGCCGTGGAGCCCACTGGAAGAGCCAGTCCCTGCCTCTCAGCCTCACAGGGTTGCTGTGGGGATTAAATGAAGAGGGGGAGAGCCATCTATGCCACCTTCAGCTCCTTGCAGAAAAGGGAGGGACAAAAACACAACAAATACTCAGAGTAGACATGCCTTAAGCTAAGTTCACTAATTTCAATGGGTCTACTTAGAGAGATACCCCCACCCCAATAATTTGGTTACTTAGACTAGTTTTAAATGTTTCCCAGATTTTATCTGCATGTGTTTTCGTTACTACAGTGGTACCTCGGGTTACAGACGCTTCAGGTTACACACTCCGCTAACCCAGAAATAGTACCTCGGGTTAAGAACTTTGCTTCAGGATAAGAACAGAAATCGTGCTCCAGCGGCGCGGCAGCAGCAGGAGGCCGCATCAGCTAAAGTGGTACCTCAGGTTAAGAACAGTTTCAGGTTAAGAATGGACCTCCAGAACAAATTAAGTTCTTAACCCAAGGTACCACTGTATATACAAGTACATCAATGGTTTTGTGTGTATTCTAGCTGTGTTTTCTTGACAGTTTAGTTGTGTACACAGCTTAGAGAGTTCTGACCAAGCGGTCAAACAAAGTCTTGCTAAATGAAAATAAATACACACTGGCACACAGTGTAAATTTCAATGGTGAACGCCGGCCTTTTGCTTACGTTACTATGGAAGCGTCATTTATTCCAGTGGCACTTTGTATAATGGAACTAGGGATTCTGACAAATTCCAGAGGGAGGGGAGGAACCACTATGAATCTGCCCTGCCCCATAATGCTGAGCCCCAGTTCTCCTCCGGATTGGTTCACAATCTGAGCCACAGAAGGACACCTTGGTTGTCTGTGCCTGGGCACTCCCTGCCTGCCTGCTTAGCCTGGCTGCAATACCGGTGACAGCCCTAACGTAAGAACATAAAAATAGCCAATGGCCCATCTAGGCCACCATCCTGTTCTCACAGTGGCCAACCAGATGCATGTGGGAGACCAGCAAGCAGGACTCAAGCAGAAGAGCCCTCTCCCTTCCTGTGGAACACCAGCAACTGTTAGTCAGCAGCAGTACATTTCCGAGCACAATTCAAAGTGTTGGTGTTGATCTTTAAAGCCCTAAATGGCCTCGGTCCAGTATACCTGAAGGAGCGTCTCATCCTCATCATTCTGCCCGGACACTGAGGTCCAGCGCCCAGGGCCTTCTGGCAGCAGTGGCGTAGCGTGGGGGGTGCAGGGGGGCCGGCCGCACCGGGCGCAACATCTGGGGGTTAGGGTTAGGGGGCGCAAATCCACAGGTTAGGGGGCGCAAATTACTTGCCTTCCCCGGGTGCTGACAACCCACGCTACGCCACTGTCTGGCGGTTCCCTCACTGCGAGAAGCCAAGTTACAGGGAACCAGGCAGAGGGCCTTCTCGGTAGTGGCACCTGCCCTGTGGAACACCCTCCCACCAGCTGTCAAAGAGAAAAACAACTACCAAACTTTTAGAAGACATCTGAAGGCAGCCCTCTTTAGGGAAGCTTTTAATGTTTAATAGGTTACTGTATTTTAGTGTTTTGTTGGAAGCCACCCAGAGTGGCTGGGGAGGCCCAGCCAGATGGGTGGGGTAATTATTATTATTATTATTATTATTATTATTATTATTATTATTATTATTACTGTTTCTGACCGTGGAAGCAGAGAACAGCCATTCAAGTTGCTGGCTCCTGTGGGTGGGAGTTCCATAGTTTAACAATGTGCTGTGTGAAGAAGTCCTCTCTCTTATCTGTCCTGAATCTTCCAACAATCACTACCTGGACTGGAGATGCCAGAGAATGCAAAGCAGATGCTCTAGCACTGAGCCACAGCCCTTCCGAATGTTTGAATAAAGGGCTTAGCAAATGCCACTGAAAAAATATTCTATTACTCCACTTCACATACTCCAGCACTGAGACATGCTGGCTCACCCTGAGAGGCAGCCAAGTTCTGAAAGATGCAAGGATGTTGTTAGGGAAGAGCGAGAACATTTGGCCTGACTCGGCCTTTCAGATCACATTCTTTATTTGGATAACTATCTCCTACTTTTCCAAGAGGGAATCAAACTAAAAAGGTGGCTTAAAATAAAAAATAAGTTGTTGGGTTGTTGTTTCTTTATTTAAAAAAAAGAGATCACAAGAAAGGAAAGCTAACAAAGAGCAGTTAAACAGCATCACATTAACTGTAGTCAACAGCAGCAGATGAAAAGCCTATAAGACATGTTGCTATTCGTAAAGATTTTCTCCCTGCTGCTCCATCCCCTGGAAATCAAGAAGCATTAAAAAATAATAATAACTGCATCAAATGTTCTTAACACAATGCTTTCGGAAATTTCATCTTGACTCATACACAGGCTTGCCACAAATACATACACACAAAGGCACACTCCCCACCCAAAAAAAGATAATCACAACTTCAAATAATGCCCCCCGGGGGGGGGGGAATCCCCAAATCCACAGCTGGGCAACATAATTCTGTGTCACCGGATAGCAGTGGCTGCTGTTTGGTTGGTCTTAATAAAAGTCATCACTCAAGCTGTGGATTTTTATTTTTGATTTCTTCTGTAACAGACTAACACAGCTACCTTTGCTTTTTGTGTGCCCTGGAAAAAATATGCTATTTTCGTGACAAGCAATACCATGGGGAGGTATATCAAAATAAACTAAAAATCTATTTAATTTATGAATTGCTTCCCAAGAAGCATTTCAGATTTATTTAATTTCGTAAAAATTATGTGCTGCTTAATTGTTTTTTAAAAAGCAAGCTTCAAAGCAGTTCACAAGAAGAATAAAACACAAGGATGAAATCATCAGTAAAAAAATAGTTGAAAATATCTATTTAAAACATAATTTAAACCAAGAATAAACTATATATATATCTGGCATTCTACATATCTTGCCAGATGAAAATTGTTTTTGCAGGTGCCAGAAAGAGTATAGTGAAGGCGCTTGACTGATTTCAACAGGCAGGGAGTTTCAAAGTTGCCACACTAAAAGACTCATTTCTTACAAATGTGGAATGAGTGTTACATAGCAGTTGTAACAGTGTTAGTTCCGCAGACTGAAGCGGTCAAGTGGGCATCTATGGGGTAAGGATGCAGTTAATAAACTACAACGCCCAGAAATCTTTGGGGGAAGAAACGATGTCATTTTAAAGCGGTATTCTACGGCTTTAAATGTGTAGCGTAGACAGGATCATAGCGAAAGTGCGAAGAATTCAGAGTTAGGAATCCCTGGCTCTCCTTGCATAACTTCCTACAGTGCTCAGTGTTCCTGGGCTGGCGAAATGGAATGACTCTTCAACCAGCTCTTTAGATGCACCCTTTATATCTTCAGCCTGTTCCGACATAAAACTGCCTTCTGTTGTAAGCCTCAGTTGTTCCGAAAGGGTACTGAAATTAGTCACAACGGGTCCAAGAACAGGCCTTTTGTGGTGAGGATTTTGAAGAAACAGCAGATGAGGGCTGTCACCCGCTACTATAAAAGAAACAGCAAACTGGAACGGACCCCTTAGGGAGTGATTTACATGAGATGAATAATAGAGGGTGTCGAAAGATGCAACTTGATAAATTGGGCTGCATTTATTTTGAGAAAGGGCAGTTTGGAAAGCGAGGGAGGGAAGTGGGGCCTTTTATTCAGGTACATTTTTGCCCGCTTCCTGTTAAAAACTACACTGGGCCTCCCCTCGCCTTCCCCAATTTCCCCCTAAGCCAGAATCTTCAGTCCAGCCCTTTCAGAGCAGAGACCTCCGGCACTCGTCTAATAATGACATGGATAGTTATGGCTGGTTTGCAATTGTATCAGCTCTGGGCTTCCAACGGCAGCAGAGTTCTTGCTAACAGATCCTTTCCTCACTCTTAAAGGCTCAGGATAACATCTGGGCCTTTGGGGAAGCATTCTCGCAAGAAAGAAGCACTTTGTGTAATTCATCTTTCCACGCCAAGCTGCATCTGTCTTCCCCTTCAACCCACCTCCTGTCTCCTGCTAGCCCCCTCCAACAACCTTCCTTGGACCGTGGTGGACTCCATCAAATTGCCAGGAGGTGGCATTGCTTTGACCTCACCACCTCGCTTCACCCTACATCAAGAACCAACCAGGATAATAATAATAATAATAATAATAATAATTTTATTATTTATACCCTGCCCATCTGGTTGAATACATGCATCACCTTGAGATGTCTTGTCCACAGCAAGAAGACAACCAACCCTCAGTGAGAAATCTTCTGCTGGGGCCATCATGAGTCAGTGCAAAACAGCGAAGAAGAAGAAGAAGAAGAAGAAGAAGAAGAAGAAGAAGAAGAAGAAGACTGTAGATGCTCCAGTAGGTTTAACTTCATGGTTACTTATCACAGAAAATTCAACTACATTATTGCCTACTTTTAGCATCTTTGTTTCCTGCTTTTCCCCCAAGGAGGTCCAAGCAGAACAAAGGGCATCATGCCCCCCTCCCCATTTTGTCCTCATGTAACCATGAGAGGTAAGATTAGGATGGTGATTTATCCTCACCCTTCTTGAATGAGCAGAGATTTGAATCAGCATCTACTGGTCTGATAACTCTCAAATTCATGACATCACAAGGGGAGAGATAGTTTGATATCGAGCCTGTGGTTGGACTGGGCCCTATGTGTGTGACTTTACTGGCAAATCAGGAAAAAAAAATTATCATATTTAATCAGTGGCTATTCTACTAATACAGGCATCCCCAAACTTGGCCCTCCAGCTGTTCTGGGACTACAACTCCCATCATCCCTAGCTAACAGGACCAGTGGTCAGGGATGATAGGAATTATAGTCCATAACGGCTAAAGGGCCACGTTTGGGGATGCCTGTACTAATATGTACCCCAAGGAGGCTTTCAGCAAAACAAAAAACCACCACACCAAAGAAACACATAAAGACAAAAATTATCACATTTTAAAATGACTTTTTCCATTTTTTCCCATTGCCAGCAACATTCCAGATGTATACATCTAGGATTGCCAAGTTCAGCCCCTAAAAGCTGGAAACAGATGAGTGGAAGCTCGTTTTTATCAACATGCACTGAAGACACACACACTCCTCCAATAAAGTCTTCACTGCACGGTGGGGGGGAAATAAGAGAGCTGTTTTGACAGACCCCATTCCCAGAGAGCCTCTACCAGGTGAACAGAACCCTAAGAGAAATACACAAGATTTCCAAAGTCCCTTGACGGTTACAATCAGCTTTCCTTCCAGTTGGCGCTAACATCAGAGGAAGAATTGTTTGAGACGAGCTGTTTATGACCGGCTGAGCCCGCATGAGGCTTATAATTATGTTTGATTACAGTAAATCAAACATCGCTATTGTCTCTTTACAATCACAGCCATTGTTTGAAATGAACAGCTAAGTTACTGCAGTTACCAAGCAAAGGATTTCTCTGTCTTCTCCAGACTGGGAGGTGGCGGCAGGTACAGAGTCAATATGTGAATATGCCTGCTGTTTTCCGCGGTATTATATAAAAATCCAGGACTTTGGTGAATCTTCCCCCTCCCCTCCTTACTTACAGGTCAGGAGAAAAGAGACAGACAGGCCATCAGCGGAGTTTGATGGAGGAGGGCTGCAAAGCAATTAGTGGGGCTTCTAAATCTTCAGATACAATAAGTCAGTGACCCAGATCCCCCCCTTTTCTCAAATGCCCCTCATTATTAAATCAACCTTAATGAGACACTCTCCTCCGCTGCTGCTCCTCCACCACCTCCCTTCATTCCAGAACAAACGACATTCTCATTTTGATCTGCACCTGCCCATCACAATGGCTGGCAGGGGTGGAACCACACTTGGTGCGAGATGTGGAGGAATTGAAATTGACAAGCAACTTGAAATCCCCCATAAGGCGTGTGTGTGTGTGTGTGTGTGTGCATATATACACACACGTTTTTGTTGTTCTTATTTAGAAGCAGTTGTTATTGTTGTTTTTTAAAAGCAGTAGTTGTAAGGGGCCGAACCAGCTGATGTATTTTCTTTGCAAAGATGTGTTTTTTTGGTACCGACAGGCCTTCCACAGCTGAACTCTCCCCCATATCCCTTCATCTCGTTCTCTGTGTTTCTTCCGATTTTCTCAATGTCCACAGGGCTGGGAGCAGCGCCCTTATAAGAAAAGGCACGGGCTTGTTTACTTTAGAAAAAAGAAGGCAAGTAAGCGGGGGACGTCATAGAGGCGTGATTATGTTTTTCTCCCTCATAATACTAGAACTCTGGCCATCCAGTGTTGGAAAACTCAGGACAGACAAAACCAAAGCACTTCTTCACACAGCGCACAGCCACAGGGTCTGCTACCAACAAGGGGCAGGGATGTTGACAAACTCAAATTGCTTTAAAAGGTATTTGTAGACAAAATCGTGGAGGATAAAACGGCCAATGGCTAGGCTTAATCAATCATGGTTGTGATGGTTGTGGGTGACCTCTGGTGTCGGAGGCGATATGCTTCTAAATACCCGTGGCCGGGAAGCGTAAGTGGGGAGGGTGCTGTTGCCCACTGGCATCTGATTGGCCACAGTGAGGAGAGGATGCTGGGCTGGACAAGCCATTGGCCTGATCTATTGGGGTTCTCCTTACGTTCTCATTTGGCACATCTGGACTCCTGAAGGCAAACGCTTATTTATTTTATTTTATTTATTAATATATGTGTGTTCCTGTCAAAATTTAGTACACAGAAAAGGGAAATATGGTGGAATTTATTCTTTTTTTTAACTCATTAGAAAAAAATGAATCAGTTTCTTCACATTTTAGGGTCATCATTCGACTAAAGGCATCCATGCTGATTCAAATTGCAATCGATCACTCAGTTACATTTTCTTATAAATTAAACAGCTGTCCTGAAGCATTTGTGCATTCACTCTATTTATATCCCATTAAATGCTTTAAGAAGAAGAAAAGGGGGGGGGACTTTATTTTTAGAATATGAACTAGCTATTATTACCTTTAAGAAAAAACCCCAAGTGTCAAAAACAGACATTTAGCTGCCTGTCTGCACCCCAGCTGAGAAACAAAAGTAGTTTGTCCGTGTTTGCATAATGTGACATTCTTATTTCTAGGCGCCAGGCAAAAAACATTCCTCTTTAACCAGGCCTTTGGTTGATTGACATCCTATGCCCTTTTAAAATGGGGGGGGGGTGTTTGCAGAGAGGGCTATTGGTTTGTTTTTATTTGATAATGTATTTTGCAGTTTGATATTCTGATTTAATCCTGTGAACCACCTTGAGATCTGCAGGTATAAGGTGGTATATAAAATTTATTAATAATAATAATAATAATAATAATAATAATAATAATAATAATAAATTTCTGCCTCCCCTCACTGAGCACTGTGAGTACGCAGCCCTAAGACATCCTAGTTTCTTCTTCCTGCAAATATAGCCAGCGCATATATTCAATGATGTACCTTGACAGGTGAGTGAACGCATGTGGATTATGGAGAGAGAGAGAGAGAGAGAGAGAGAGAGAGAGAGAGAACACCTTTGAGGTACCAAAGTCCCAGGATATGCAAGGCCTTCAAAGTTCAAACATGCACCTTGAATTGGGCCCAGGAGCAAACTGGTAGCTGTCATAGAACAGGATGAGTATCAGAAAGCATGGAGCAACCTTCTGCAGCAGGTAAGAAGGCTTCCAAGTCACCTTCAAGGGCAGCCCCACAGAAACTGTGTTGCAATAATCAAGCCTTGACCTCCCAGAGGCATGGGTCACCAATGGAGCAAGAATTTGTCACGTTCAGAAACAGTAAAAGCTTTCTAATGATCCAAAAATGGGGAAAGAATGTCAACCTGCCACTGAATTTACTATTATATTTTCACTGCGCAGAGAAGGATGCCACGTGGATTTTAAAACTCATGTCTGGAGCCAGTACTGCTTGAAGGGAATTGAAAGGGTAAATAGTTTGTGTTGAGTGATCATATATATATATATATACTCTGAGATTCCAAGCCACGAGTTCTAATTTCTGATTGGAGATTACAGGCTGCTCCAGAATAAGGGGCTATTTGTGGATAAATAGGCTAATTCACTAATGCTTTGGAGGCCCGTGGCAACCCGTCACTCACCGTAGATGGATGTGCTGCTGAGCTGGAGAGAAGAGCAGGAGAATGGGTGGTCTCCAGTGTATTCCCTGCACTCAAGGAAGCAGTAAAAGGAAAATGAGCTTCTGTTCTTGAAAGCTCTCTACACTTTCTCTGGACACTAAGAGCTTTGCTTTAGGAAGTTCGCCTAAACAGGTTGGGTTTATTTAGAAAGGCTGTCCCCTCCTGTCAAAATTAAATCAGAAGTCAGAAGGGCCTGGGGTAGGGGTGCCAAGGGATGGAGTTTCAAGCTTTCCCAGAAATTTATATAAAGAGATCAGTGAAGTGATGCTTTTTGCAAGAAGCTGGTTTTGCCATTATTCACTTCAGAGGACGAAGGATGAAATCAGAAACTAAGATTATAAGACAGAAGAAATGTTGTCACACAAATGCATGCAAAATTAATCTATGGAAGTCTTGGCCAGAAACTTAGATGGTGAAGAATGTGTCTCATGCATGAAGGAGAGGCTAATATTCATTATTGTTCAAATTATTATTATTATTCTTTGTTTGTGTGTTTATATTATAATATTTGCATTGCATCTTTTTTTGCCAGGGTGGTTTTATAAGAAATGAAATAAAAGCAATTGAGGGAAGGGGGAAACAATATGTAAAATCAAAATAAGATAAACTCAAGCAAAACCATTAAAGAGGTCTAGAAAATATGGACTCCACTGGCACTGGAAAGATGGACAGAGTAGTAGGCACCAGGTGAACAGCACCACTACCAAGAAGGCCCTGTCTCTCTCATTGCTGGTATACACCTTAACTCAGATGTGGGGAGCAAACAGAAGGTAGCCTCTGAAGAAGGCTTGGCAAGGACCAGGGGCAGAACATCTGCCTGGCATGCAGAACGTCACATGTTCAATCCCTGGCATCTCCAGATAGGGCTGGGAGGGTCCCTTGATCTGAATCACTGCCAGTCAGTGTCAACAATGCTGAGCTTGACAGACAGATAGTCTGTCTCAGCATAAAGCCGCTTCCAAAAAACTTAAACACAGATAGGCTTAGATGAAGGCAGGCAGCCCTAAATGGGATCTCCGAGTTTAGAGGACCCTCTTTATGCTGAGGCAGAAGTGGAGAGACAGTTTGCAGGGGTTTCTGCCTTTAACATCCTCATCATTATTATTAGCAGTAATAGTAGTAGTATTTAATGAAAAACTGGTTGATGCCAAAAATAGGCTTCTAAATGGCTTCCAAAATATAAAGGCCAATTGCACAAACATTAAGATATAGACATTCGTAATTAAAATATACACTAAGGCAACAGTGCAGCAATTAAAACAGGAGGCTTCTGGCTGTGCTGGGTGCTTCCCAAAAATATTGGGGCTGGCCAGCATTCAAAATATGATTCTGGACTAGATGGAACTGTGCTGCAATCCAGCAGGGTTGTCCATAGCATCCTTACAGAATCCAGCTTCCAGCATGGAGACGAGCCCAGTTGAAAAAGAAAATCCACTTTAAAGCTAAAATGGAATGAGACCTGCACTTAAACCATATTCCAAAACCTCTCAAGGACAGAACAGATTCAGCCTTCTAGACTCTTAAATGGATTTTGGCTTGTCTGGGGGTTTGTTTGTTGGAGCGTGCCGTTAAATCCCGCTCAGTTTTAAAATGGGAAGCTCTAAAGCAGAGGCTCCCAAACTGTGGCCTGCAATCTTCATTCAAGGGGTCCCACAGTGTGCCTGCAGATCAGTGGTTGAAGCTGGGAAATGGGCACATCCATTTCACTGAGTATTTGATCTTAATTTTTAATGTACTTTTTAATTGCTTCTTTTCTTTCTTATATTGCATTTGAAGTCTAAGGAATTACAATTGGTACAACGGGCAGGAAAATATTTAAGTGGTCCACCAGGACCCCCAGTAATTTTCAAGTGGTCCGTGGGCAGAAAGGGGGGCATTTGGGAACCGCTGCTCAAGAGCAATCTTCTGTAGGGTTCTAGACAGGTCGCTGCTCACTATTTTGGAGCAGAAAAGAATCAGACTGGAGTGTTCACAGTACATTGATACAACATCAAAGCTGACTGAAATCCTTTGTGGGCGGGTGTTCTAAAAAGCATGAATATTGAATACACAAAACAGAGAGCAGCACTCTGGTCTTAAACCAAACATCCTATGAAACAGCTATTTCAAAAGCGCTCAGAGCTACAATAGATCTATCTGTGGGAGTGGGTCCATGATAATATCCAGCTAGATCTACTGGCTTCCTTTTTATTCAGATCATTTGCCTGTAATGCCTTAGGAAGCATTTAGTGCTTGTCTGCATTTCACCAGGATTTTTCAAAATGAAATTATGCTGGCGGTTTTTCTTATTTCACATCCGCCTTCCCTCCAGTGTGTTGGGGATCCTGCTGGAGTAAGCCTTACTGAGCCTGCGAGGAAGCCAAAGCAATCTAAACCCTATTGGCAAATATGGTTCTGATTATTTAAATGAAATTTACTCATAATTGGGGTGGCACTTAATCCATGAAGTCGTAATTGACCAAGGCGGGAGAAAGAGGCTCTGAAAGGAGGTAACTAGATGGCCCTTGATTCTCTTTCAGGGTCCTCCCCATCAGGATATTTGCTCACAAAAGGAACTGGGGAGGGGGAAGAGAAGATAGGCATTTCTGAGACGTGCTCCATGGAATTACAAATAAGAGGAACAGCTCATTGCGCCTCCTCTAATTTTCATGGGCCTAATGGAAGAGACTCGCTCAAAACAAATCTTTTCTCTGCAGAGCGGCTGGGTGTCTACAGAGAGAGAGGCTAAATGCCTGGCTTTTGATAGAGGCTGAGCTTTCATTGTGCGAGGAGGCCAGCCAAATTCTGTGTGGGTCCCCCACCCCACCGAAAAGCCCACATAAGCTCTTGTTAACAAGCACAGTCCTTAAAGAGGCCTGAAAGCGATGGCTACAGCTTGAGATGAAGTCGGATCCTGGCTGTAGGAGACCCTGGAGCCCCAATAAATTGGCCTCTGGGAATTCTCTAGGGCTGGTATTCCTCGAGGTAAACCCATTTCAACTCAGCGAAACTTCCTTCCCAAGGACAGGTTAGATTTTGCCTTAAGCGTGACTTTTTCTCAAAACTGGAGCTAGTTCAAAGACGTGGCTCTGTCCTGAGCGAGGACCTGAAAAGGGATGATCTGTAGGAAATGTTCGGTAACTGAATGGCTGTCGGGGTATTGCTTGGGGGGGGGGGAGAGAGAAGAGGAGTTTACAGCCAGGTTTGCGCATGTTGATTTGGAAAGCAAGACCCATCAGCAGATTCACTGTGGATTATTCCCAGGCATAGGATGGCAGCCAAACAGTGGCAAGGGGAGGGAAGAAGGGGTACAAACAGGGAGTCTGTCTGTCTGTCTGTCTGTCTGTCTCTCTCTCTCTCTCTCTCTCCTTTATCTGAGAATATGACATTGTCGACAGGCCCAAAGGGGAAGAACTTGCGCACACCCATCTCCAGCGAGAAACACAAGGTGAAACAAAGTCCTCTTTAAAAACAACAACAGAGGGGGATGGGGAGGGAAGCTTTAGCTGTCAAGCTCCATCGACCGCCTTGTCTGCGCTTTTGACAAGACCAATCTGATGTGCTCCCGAGTCAAAATTGCTAACAGAGACCTCCTTCTCCTCTCGCTGCTGTTTCTGGAGAGGAGAGATCTCTCTCTTTCTCTCTCTCTGGCCATCTCCCCTCCCGACTCCTCGCCGCCCTCCCCACCCCCCTCTCTGGCAGGATCGCAGCTATGAGCCGTTTCTCTTTCTCCTTCCTGTGCTGGAAGCGATTGCCAAACCGGGTCAAAACACCTAGATTCGAAATTGCGAAGCCTGCCTGCTTCCTCCGAAGAGACACAGGCTAGAGTCTCTGTTCTCAGGGGTACCCAAGCCGATGGCAACAGGCTCTTGCTCAACTGCTTTGCCGATCGCCGCCTCCTGTTACAGAGCAAGGGGCGTTTGGGATCGAGGCCGCCAAGACTCTTGTTTAGACAGATTGCCCCTCCACACACACGTACTCACCAGGATTTTATTTTGGTGGTTCTGTATTACAAGTGTATTATAGCGGGTGGTCTTTTTTTTAAAAAAAGAAGAAGCTATAAAGCTCCTCTCGCATACGAACTCCTATCGACTTTCGGTGGGTTTACTCGCGAGTAAGCGGGAACAGGATTCCCAGCTTAATCGTTTTCAGATCCCGTGCCATTTCAACGGGAGAAAGTGAAGGCTTGATTTAATGCATCCGCGTTGGGGTGTGTTTGTGTGTGTGTGAAGTTTGCAAGTGATTCAGTTTTCCAGAATACGGTGTGATTTATTACCCATAGACATCAACTGATGGATATTTGCACAAAACTGGAGAATGTATGAGCTCCCTTGTCCCGAGGAGCACCGGGAACAGACATTCGGGCACCATCGGGAGGCTTGACCTCCGCGAGGAAAAGGGGTTCTTTCTAATACGAGTTTTTAAAATCCCCGATTCAAACCTGCTCGATCTAAGATCGGCCACGATGCCCTCGTCGGCTAAGAACTGCGGCTGAATGATATCGAGGCCCCGTGTCTTGCTGAACGCAGACACCCGGTTGCCTATCCACAACTTAAAGCGAGCGCTTAGCGGTTCCGAGTCTGCAGCTCGGCTCTCTCAATTAAGCGAAAAGCCAAGGATCTCTTCCAATTAGGCATTCACGGCGCTAGTCCTCCGGGTGCGCTCTTGTGCCGCCGTGCAAGCTCGGGCAGAATCCCACTGCGCGCCGCGCTACTGAGAGAACCGACGTGGCGGACCTGTGAACTCAGAGAAGGTCCACGCCGATTCGACCGGACGCCTAACCTCCCAAGAGTTGTTGAAAGCTTTTCCGATTTCTCCCGTGTTTCTGGCACTCCCCTGTCTCCAGCTCAGAGAGAGATTAAAACGGAGAGCTGGTTGAGGGATCTACACGTCTCTGCCTCCTTTCTGCTGCTAGAACACGTCGCCCGCCCACGTCTACACGACTGTGGCACTCGCTTGTTTGAACACGCGGGACTGCCACCGTCGCGGCTTAGTCAGAACTTCATTCTAAGAAGCGTTTCCCCCAATCGACGTAAGAAAAGTCCTATTTGTCTACCCCAGCTCCTCAAGTTTTCTTCTTGATCCAGGCTGTTAACACAGCACAAATCATCGGGCAGCAACAGATAAAGAACTCTGTGCGACTCCCAAACTTGGCACGTTCTGCTCTCGACAGAATTTCCTCTAAGCCTCCACCTCGCTAGCTGTGTATCTCTGTGTTACGAAGCTACCTTAAACCAAGGCAGACCATCGATCCATTTAGTTCAATATCGTCTCCACACTGAGCTGCAATATTTCAGGCGGGGTTCCCACCCCAGCTCTACTTGAAGATGCTGAGGATTAAACTAAAGATCTTTGGAGCGCAAATCAGACTGTACCAATGAGCTACGGCCCTTCCTCTCTTTTTTAAAGCAAATTTAACAGGAGGCGAGGTCTTAAATCCACTAGAATATTTCCAATTTGGGCTTCCTCAGGATTGCGGCCATCTCTAGCGCAATTAAAGCTGCCAAATATTTCTGATTTATCCAGCATTCTCCCCCATCGGATTAGAATTTCCGAAGTTTAGGGGAAATACCCCTAGAACAGCTGTCTCAAGCATCCCGACCCCGAAACACACGGAGGAACGGCAACATCCTATGCATGTATACACGGAAGGAAGTCCCATTGAACTCAATGGAGCTTACTCCCAAGTCTACGCGATTAGGACTGCAACCTGAGGATTAACCAAAGCGATTTAATTGGCACATTAACGTAAGGAAGCAAATCTCATAAGAGTTCCTTTAAGCTTCGTGCGTCCAATATTTAGGAGGCAGTTTATGCCGGGACTCAAGTATAAGAACACGTTCCACGAAACTCACTGGGAGACTTCCTTGTGAGGAGACAGCGTTAAGTGTTGAGGATCGGGAAAACAGTCTAACCCAAATCACGAGACCTGATCCTGATCCTATTCACTTTTTCCTGGAAGTGCAAATTCAGAGAGTTCTCAGTCACACACACACCCAAAATATCATCTCTCTAGGATTTAGTTACAATTGAAATCCATCGGTGGCCAAAATGGGCTTTAGAACTATAAATCTTGGGTTGGAGAGCATGGCAGCGCATGTTTGCCGTCGGACAGATCGCAAGGGAGCTTCCAGAAGCAAACGGGTCTCGGATGTGCTGCCAGACGGCTCGATCCCAAATCACACTGCAAATCACACCTAGGTGCCATCTTCGCCTTGGGAGGAGCGAGCAGCAACAGCGAGAGGTCGCACGTGGCCGGCCGCGCTGGTAAACTTCCCTAACTTGACGCGTCAGGACTGTGGCGCAGATTAACTCTCCTTCCACAAACCCGCCAGTTCCAAGAGAGCCCAATTAAAACATCATTATTCCAGAAGCAAAGAATACAGCCCCGCCGGGAATTGGCAGTACAATGGCTTTCCTCCCAAAATTCCCCCTTTTTTTCCTAATGCAATACACGTCTAAACAATTTTTAATAAGGCAGGATCTCAACAACAAAAAATCCAACCCCAAGGTTTAACTAGGTTGTTCCACTCGATCGCTCACACAATTATTAAAGAATAAAACCAGTGTGTCTGTCTGTGTCTCTCTACCTCCCCCCACTCCAATTCTTCACTCCGGGGACACACACACCCCAATTTACCTGGAGG
The DNA here is from genome assembly GCF_965113315.1 of Podarcis vaucheri. Classification (NCBI taxonomy): domain Eukaryota; kingdom Metazoa; phylum Chordata; class Lepidosauria; order Squamata; family Lacertidae; genus Podarcis; species Podarcis vaucheri. Next base: position 25,543,122 of record NC_138761.1, read on the forward strand.
ATGTTGGGGTGTCGCAGCCTCTGCAACAAGACCATCTCCTTGGCGATCTTATAGGAAGCCAGGCGATAGCAGCCTTCCAAGGAGGCGTACAGCTTGACGCAGTTGTCGATGTCGTGGCCGCCGAAATCGACGGACTTGAGGGCCACGGCCAGGCTGCGGTTGAGCACGGCTCTGTAGACGGCCTTGGTGTAGCCCGAGCCCAGGTAGTGCACGTTGCTCACGTTGCCGATGTCCCGGCAGCCGAGCGCCAGCGGGCCGAGCGAGAGCTCCAGCTGCGCTCGCGGGTGGTCCCAGGGCGCGCCGCCCCAAGAAGGAGCCCGGGGTCCGGGCAGCTTGGGGCGGCTGCTGCTGCGCTCCGTGGAAGAAGAAGACAAGGAGGAAGAGAGCCGCTGCGGAGCGAGATCCATGAGCCGCCGCTCCAGCGGTCGCACTGCCAGGCGAGCGCCGGCGGCAGCTGCCTCCCGAGGCGGCTGGTAGCGAAGCACCTCCTCGTAGCGCTCTCGGATCTGCCGGGCGAGGTCCTCGGGGAGGGGGCGGCTGCTGCTGCTGCCCGCCTCCCCCGGCGAGCCCGCCAGCGAGTGCGTGACTCCCGCGCTGAGCTGCTGCTGCTGCTGCTGCTGCTGGGGATCAAAGGCCGGGATGAAGAGGACGTTGAGCAAAGTGCCCAGCAGGAAGGACATGCAGAAGCCGGCGGCCACGGCCAGCTTGCGCCGCTTCATCGCCCCGGAGAGCTCGGGCAGGGCAGCGATCGCGGCTCGCCGCCGCTTGCCTCCGCTGCTGCAGCTGATCAGCTTGGCTGCCGCGAGCTCCTTTGCAACATTCCAGATCCGCAGCAGCGACGGCCAAGGAAAGAAAACCACCAGCGGCTCTCCCAAAAATAAAAGCACCCGCCAGCCGCCTCTTCACGCTGCCCGGCCGCCGCTCGGCTGCCCTGCCACCCTCATGACACTTGCCTCCTCCAGCGCCGCCTTTATAAAGCCTCCCCGAAGCGCTTATTATTAGCTGCACCCCTGCCAGGAGGGAGAGGGGAGTTCGTATTTGGAACGGGGGAGGGAAATGTATTTGGAATCCTCCGAGCGTTCTGCACACTTGGTGACGCCGCCTGATTGGCGGCTCGGCGCCGCCCGCGGAACGCGGAGGGCGGCACGGGGGTGGATGGGAAACGTAGTCTCCCGCTCGGCGCGGAGAATGGAGAGCGCGGGGAGGGAGGACTACGGGTCCCAGAGGGCGCTTCTGCGACGGAGAGGAAAGGGGGCTCCTGGAGGAGGCGCCGCGGACTCGATAACGGTGTCGCCCGCAGGAGACAGCGGGGAATGGGACCGGGTGTGGGGCCCCTTCTTGCCCGGCGGCTGGTTCGCGGCATCGCCGCCTGACCCACATGGAAGGAAAGGGGGTCGTCGGAATGCGGAAAGTAGAGCTTGTAAATTAGGAAATCGTCAGGACTCGGAGGGCGGGAGGTGAGGATGGGTGTATTGGAAGGTTACTTCTCTGCTTCGACCTTTCTGGATTTGGGGCTCCAATTGCCCCAGGGTGTCCATCTGAAGACAGGAGTTCATCCCTTTACTCTAGCGCACGTGTGCGCGTGTCGTAGCGGGACGAACTGACATCCTCTTATCTTTTCCAAACCTCTTATTTTGAGGATGCTGTGACGATTCTATCTATGATCAAGTGGTGATTTTGTGGGTGGGTGGGGTGTATTTTTAAATGCTTCAAGAGCTGTCCAGATACTTCCGTCGCTTTCACCCTCCCGCCGCGCCCCTTCATCTGCCGCCCTCCTGACATTGCCCCGTGAATCATACGCGTGAAGGAGCCTCTGTGGAACAGGCAGAGCCCGCGTCGGAATGCCGATGTGAGCGAGGGAAGTGGGCAGCAGAAGAAGGATGGGTGAGACGAGGAAAGTTGCTTTTCTCCCCCCTCCGCCCACTGCTGACCTTTCAAAAATATGTCCCAAACTGAATATCAACTTCAGAATTGCATGAGGTCGTTTATTCTTTATGGCAGCGCTGATGAACCGCTTTCCCTATTAATTTGTACATATTTAAAGCTATGGAGAAATGCCTGTTTGTAATAAATAGGAATAAACGTTTATTTCAGACTGTGCTTGTGCCACGCTCGCAGCTGGCCCTTGTATTGCTAGAGATCAATATCAAATATCGATGGTTGCTTACGTGAGAAGGAAACAAGGTTCAAGGAACTCAGTCGAGTTTACTCCCGTGTAAACATGGATGGTTTCCTTAAAGTCAGTGGGTAGGATCCAGACTTGGTCCCGTTTAGGATAGGCCCACTGAAATCAATGGGTCTACTCTAAACATGTCGGTGTTCAGCATCACCGCTCAATACAGGTTGGCATTTTAAGGCTACTGAATGAAGCTCAACCTTACTTTACCTCCCCTCCCCCACCCCACCAGCCAGCCCCATAACACCTACAAATTATGGGTCGTTTGGAAAGCCATTTGTGTAAATGGGAGGCGGGGCTCAGCCATCGGCGCTGAATCGCCTTTGCCTGGAGGGAGAGACATAAATCCGATTTAAAATACACAGTTGCAACAATGCCGCGATAAATCGCCGCGATTAGGTTGGCCGAGGGTGTTAAATGAGGCGAACAGAAAATTTACTTTTCCGGACTTGCGAACTAGGCGAGTCTTAAATGGGCCGGGCGCCTTTCATTAAGGCGAGTGAATATTTCAGATTTCCCAGCTCAGTCCCCTGTGTGCCTATCTGCTCAAAAGTAAATCGCGTTGAGGTTAATGGGATTGCCTGAGACTGCAATCTCAGACATACTTACCTGAGAGTAAACCCCACTAGACACAAATGTTTTGCTAGTAATAGAACTGAGATGCATCCAGCGGGACTTACTTCTGCATAACAATCAACAAAGGATTGTGAGGTTTTATCTCATGGGCGGAAGAGCTACAAACTTTCTCTGAGCGACAGAGTGTTTAAACCTCCCTCTTCAAATATTGCGCCTTGATCGATTTCTCTGGTAAGTGGAGAAGTTGATTCCACACACAAAAACTTCGGTAGGAGGGAGGGGGTTGTCCTGTGTCGTTACTAGCAGTGGCGTAGCGTGGGTTGTCAGCACCCGGGGCAAGGCAAGTAATTTGCGCCCCTAACCCGTGGATTTGCGCCCCCTAACCCCCAGATGTTGCGCCCGGCCCCCCCCCCTGCACCCCCCACGCTACGCCACTGGTTACTAGGAAAGAAGTCCCCAAAAATGGTCCTCAGAGAAAGCTGCAATGCTATACCTACAGCTCTCGGGCTGGGGCTGGCCTTGATCCACCGGCTCAGCTAGGACGTGAATTGCAGGGTCTGGGTGTTAATGGTGCGCTTATCCATCAAGGTCTGCATGACGGCGCTGTTAGCAACTAATTAGCAAACACAAAGGGAGAGCGCATCAGAGCTGGGGAGAAGGGCGGCGGCTCCAGGCAGCCGGCTAGAATCCAGTCCTCGGAGAAAAAGGGCTGGCGGAGTGTGGTGCCGCTCATGTCACCCACACAAAAGAAAGGGGCGTTGAAACTGTCAGTTGCCACCAGCCGGAAGATTTGCGGGCAGCAGAATCAATTAATTTCACCTCCTGGGTTTTGGTCTTCGGTGGATAGGCTTCTGGCAAGGGAGGAAAACAGCGCCATCAGCAATGCATTCCTCTCTTCAATTTTATAAATTGTGGCTACTATTTTTTTTATCAGTTGTGGCTACTATTTTTTTATGAATTCAGGTAGTCTCCGCAGAGAAGCTCACCAACCTCCCCCTTACAATATTTTCCATACTCGGTTAAGACTTGATTATCCACCCAGGCTTTTTAAACCTTTCTTTTTAAACAAAACATGGGCCTTTGAAGGTGGTTTAAATAAACTTTATAGCTACCATATATTATATTATATTATATTATATTATATTATATTATATTATATTATATTATATTATATTATATTATATTATATTATTATATTATATTATATTATATTATATTATATTATATTACATTATATTATTATATTATATTATATTATATTATATTATATTATATTATATTATATTATAAATTATGTTATGCTATGTTTTATGTTATGTTATGTTATGATGTTATATTATTAATGTGATATACTGTAATATAAAATAGGCTCCTATCACTGAAGGTGAAACCCACAAGAACCCCACAAGATTAATCAGAAGTGTGAACTGTGGATGCACAAGTCATTCATGCCTTCACTTTTGCCACTTTGGTGTAACCTCCAAAGTTAAGCTTAGGTAAAAGAGACTCTGGACTCCCCCCCCCCTTTGTACTCTGCTGTCTCCATCCTAAATATGTTTGTGTGCATATGTCCTGTTGATTTTGAGAAAGTATATTTAGCCTCACCATAAAGATCCCCTAATGACTTAGGAAGAAACCCTGTTTATTTCTGCTGGACTTGCTTCCAAGTAAAAAAGTGTGTCTGGGATGAGACTACGCAGTTTGGGAGTTGATTTAAAGTACATCAGCAGGGTTGAGTTCTGTGTGGTTTTACAATTAAGGCTGAATTTGACTTCTTTGAGAAAGTCATAAACCTATATTTGTTTTCAAGGACAAGGAGAAATGTATGAAAGGCACATATGTGTGGTCTACCATACAGAACACAGACACTTATTTGTATGTATAGAGATAAATAAAGTGAATGGAGATTTACAGTGAGGAGACAGTGACTTATCTGTCTGCATAGAAATATTTGGGAATGACTGACTCATTGACTCACTCAGGGGAATAACAAGATTTTATTATTATTACTTTTTAAGGCAGCTGTGTTGGCCCATAAGCCGGGGGGCGGCTCTAAAATCCATAGCTGGACAATGTACCTGTGCATGCTCACAGCCGAACCAAACAAAATGTAACAAAATGGTGCACAAGCTGTCAAGTGTGCCATAATTTTTTCCACTGGGCTAGAGACGTTACCCAAAGCAGGAGTTAAGGGGAATAAGGGAAAGGGGGTTACAAAAATCAGGCAGGATGTTGAAGTCTTGAGGTCTGCAATTAGACTGGATTAATCTTTACGGCATGCTTGCCCATATCTGGTTAAACCTAGGATTATTTTTAAACAGTAATGGATTGTCAGAAGCTGTAGCTGGTGCAGAATGCAGTGGCCTGACAGCTAGTAGGAGCATCTGGCTGAGAACATGGGACGCCATTTTTACAGCATCTATACTGGCCGCCCATCTACTACCAAACTGGGCTCAAGGTTCTCCTATTAAGTTATAAAACCCTGAGCAACTTACCGTATTTTTCGCTCTATAACACGCACCTGACCATAACACGCACATCATTTTTAGAGGAGGAAAACAAGGGAAAAAACATTCTGAATGAAACAGTGGATGTATCATTTTTGTGCTTCATGCTGTGGCCACAGACATGTGATCTGATGGTGAATTTGGGCTGACCCAATGCAAAGATCCTGAGGATCCATGTGGATCCATGCTTTGTAACCACGTTTTTGCACCATTGCAGCCCCAGACAACAGTGGGTGCGTGATTTGGGGGGGTGCAGGCTGTAGCCATGGACATGCTATGTTCTCTGGTGGTGAATTTGGGGATGACCCAATGCAAAGATCCTGAGGATCCATGTGGATCCATGCTTTTTAACGACATTTTTGCACCATTGCAGCCCCAGGCAACAGTGGGTGCATGATTTTTGGGGGGCAGGCTGTAGCCATGGACATGTTATGTGCTCTGATGGTGAATTTGGGGGTGACCCAATGCAAAGATCCATGTGGATCCATGCTATGTAACCACGTTTTTGCACCATTGCAGCCCCAGACAACAGTGGGTGCGTGATTTTGGGGGGGCAGGCTGTAGCCATGGACATGCTATGTTCTCTGGTGGTGAATTTGGGGGTGACCCAATGCAAATATCCATGTGGATCCATGCTTTTTAACCACATTTTTGCACCATTGCAGCCCCAGGCAACAGTGGGTGCATGATTTTTGGGGGGCAGGCTGTAGCCATGGACATGCTATGTGCTCTGATGGTGAATTTGGGGTGACCCAGTGCAAAAATCCTTAGGATCCATGTGGATCCATGCTTTTTAACCACATTTTAAGTGGGGAGGGAAGGAAAAACACAGAAGGGCTAAGAATGCAGGAGTGGGGTATAACGGGAGGGAGGAAAGGAAGGCAAAAGTTTCCCCCACGCACCCACCCAAGCCAGCCAGCTCTCTCTCACTCTCTCACTCTCTCTCTCTCTCTCTCTCTCTCTGTCTCTCTCTCCCACCTGCATGTTTTCAGCAGCACCGGAGCACAGAGAGGAAAGAACGACATTCTGCTTTCCCCTCTTCTTGCCTGGAGGGGAGGGGCTTTCCCTGCTCTTTGTTCCGTTTCAGCAAACACAGCAACGAAACAGAGAGGGTGGGCAGCAAGACCCTGAAGCAGAATGCAGGAAAGCACCCACTTCCTCTTTTCAGGTTTCCCTTCTCCGTGAAGCACGGTTTGATTTTTGCTCGATTTTTCGGCTCCAGGGACCACACATTCGCTCAATAACACGCACAGACATTTCCCCTTCTTTTTTAGGAGAAAAAATCTGCGTGTTATAGAGAGAAAAATACGGTAGGTCCAGAATACGTCAGGGACAGCCTGAGCATTTATATCCCAGCTCAGTCACTGAGATGATATGCAGAAGTGTCTTTGCTCATTCCCCAAGTTGGCAAGGGCCATTTCACAACAACAAGCAACTGAGCATTTAGTGTCATTGACCGAGTATTGTGGAATACTCTGCCATACACAGTAGACCAATAAGCTTACTTAGGTAGCAATTAGGTGGCTACACAGCCCAATCATTCTCTAAAATAGTGTATATATACAATGCATATTATTATTATTATTATTATTATTATTATTATTATTATTATTATTATTTATTATTTATTATGTATTCCTCCAAGGAGCTCAAGTGATCAGCATGGGTCTTCCCCCACCCACTCAATTTTATTGCCAAAACAGCCCTGTGCGGTAGGACTGACTACCAGGGTTTCCCAAATTTTGTTCTCCAGCAGTTTTTGTACTACAATTCCCATCATCCCTGACAACTGATCCTGCTAGCTAGGGATGGTGTAGTCCAAAAACAGCCAGAGACCCAAGTTTGGGAAACCCTTGGCTAGCCTAAAAAAAGTCAGCGAGCTTCATGATTGGGTGGGGATCTAAGCCTGGGTTGATACAGTCTTTGTCCATCACACTAACCATCGCACCACATATTTTATCAATTTGATATAGCACATGTACCAGAAAACTCGCCGCGCCTCTTTTCTGGTAGGACCCACATCTCATCCAAGACTCCAGAGCCACAGTGAAATTCTAGTGACAAGCTGAGGATGCCAAGAGTGAATCTGAATCTGAACTCCCATCAACAATATGTTCCTGATTTAAATGTAATATTCTTTTAATTGGACGGCATGTAAACCATGAAGCGGTAATTAAAAGAGGGTGGGAATCTGGTAGATAACTTGCAGAGAGAATCTGAAAGGCAAGCGGGCAGACTCATCCAAGACCCTCAGGGTCCCCCCCTCCCCACCTCAGCCTTTTCTAACTTTAATAACTTCAAGTCTCCAAATAGTTTTTTTTTTTAATGAAGCACTCATGGATGATACACTCAATATGCTACGTATTAATTAGACAAACATGAAGGTTTTAGATTTCGCATGCAGAGCCCTCAGAAGAGCTTGCCGATCTCCCCCTTGCCGTATTTCCTTTTCATTATCCTTCGCTCTGATGCCTGAATTTAAGCACTCTTGATCAAACTCTCTGTGAACTAGGCCACTGGTTCCCAGACTTTTTTGGGCCACTGCTCCCTTGGTCCCATAAACTCATCTCCAGTGCCCCCTACCCCTGTTAAAAAAGCATGGTTCAGAATAGCACTTTTCTCACAGCCCACTAAGGAAGATAGCAACACAATCCAGTCCAAAACAGGAACAATTAATTGCACCTTTATTCAAAATCCACTAACCCTAACCATAACAATTTCCTTTAATCAATTCAACAAAATTGATGAACCTAGCAGCTTTTTCAAAGTCTGATAATCATTGACACCCCCTAGTTAAATCAACCATGCCCCCCATGGGGCGATACCACCTATTTTGAGAGCCACTGAACTAGATGTTTGAGAGTCGGCGCCATCCCAATGTTTTTAAATTGAGTTTCAAACATAAGTGGGAGGTTAAATGTGAAAATGCCGGAGAAACAGCTATACAGTTAAGTTGGATCCTGAGACCTTGCGCTAGGAATGGAAAGGAACAATCAGTTTACACAAATTAAAAAAGTTAAAAAAAAAGTAAAGGACCCCTGGACAGTTAAGTCCAGTCAAAGGCGACTAGGGGTTTGTGGCGCTCATCTTGCTTTCAGGCCGAGGGAGTTGGCGTTTGTCTGCAGACAGCTTTCGGGTCATGTAGCCAGCATGACTAAACCACTTCTGGTGCAACGGGACACCATGACAGAAACAAGAGCACATGGAAACGCTGTTTACCTCCCCACCACGGCGGTACCTATTTATCTACTTGCACTGGCGTGCTTTTGAACTACTAGGTTGGCAGGAGCTGGGACAGAACAATGGGGGCTCAGCCCGTTGTGAGGATTCGAACCACCGACCTTCTGGTCTAAGCCCAAGAGGCTCCGTGGTTTAGACCACAGCGCCACCTGCATCCCATTACAAATTAAATATCAGCAGCCCAGAGTGAGGATAGTAAAGGTAAAGGGACCCCTGACCATTAGGTCTAGTTGTGACCGACTCTGGGGTTGTGGCACTCATCTCGCTTTATTGGCCAAGGGTGCTGGCGTACAGCATCCGGGTCATGTGGCCAGCATGACTAAGCTGCTTCTGGCGAACCAGAGCAGCGCACAGAAACGCCGTTTACCTTCCTGCTGGAGCAGTACCTATTTATCTACTTGCACTTTGAGGTGCTTTCGAACTGCTAGGTTGGCAGGATCAGGGACCGAGCAACGGGAGCTCACCCTGTCGCGGGGATTCAAACCACCGACCTTCTGATCAGCAAGTCCAAGGCCCTGTGGTTTAACCCACAGTGTTAAAGGGCTCCCATCTGAGAGACTTAACAACCCAGTCATGTCAGTGGTCCCAGTGAGTACAGTCTGCACATTTTATGGTGCTCCGATACCATCCTTGTGACAGATGCAAGGAGGGAGACGCTTGCATGATATGAGGGAGAGCAGAAATGGACACAAAAGGCTCAAAGAGGACCAAGACACATTGAGATGTCAAGCCCAAGAGTCTACCAATAACACACCACCTGCTGGTGTTTGATGTGGCCAGCATTTTCCAAAGCAAAATGCCAAGCCACCCATCTTCTGTGATCCTCAAGAGTGGTTAGGCAATTTGGGGGGGTTCAGGCTCCTGCTGCAGTTTATCTGCCACACGCACAAGACAGCTTTCTATTGCTTTGCCAATTTTAACATGGCACCTCCTGTTCTCCAGAACTCCAAGCCTATTGAATCCTAGAACTGTAGAGTTGGAAGGGATCTTGAGGCTCCTATTGTCCAACCTACTGCAATGCTGTACTGTTTTCAGCACTTGCTATATAAAAAAAATCTTGTTTAGGGCCACCCTGCCCAGACATGCAATATTATTATGTACTTATGCTTTTTACCATCTGCTGCACTATTTGATACTGAGTCTGCACCCCACTTGGAAGAAAAGTGTTCATTGGTTAGAAAGATCCCAAGACTGTTAATGTTGTTAACACAGGTGGACTCTGTGATGAGTCCTTGCCTGTCAGAATACCACATTCACACCATACTTTTAAAGCACTTTAAGCAGTCCTGGCTTCCCCCCCCCCCCAGTGCCCTGGGAACTGTAGTTTGCTAAGAGTGCCAAGGAGTTGTTAAGAGACTCCTATTCCCCTCCCAGAGCTACAATTCCCAGCATTCCCTGTGAAGAGGAATTGACTGTTAAACCACTTTGGGAAATGTAGCTGTGTGAGGGGAATAGGTGTCTCCTAGCAACTCTCAGCACCCTTCGCAAACTACATCTCCCAAGATTCTCAAGGGGAAGCCAGGACTATTTAAAAGGGGCATTATAGCACTTTAAATGTACAGGGCGGAGGGCTTTCTCAGTAGTAGCGGAACACCCTCCCATCAGATGTCAAGGCGATAAAGAACTACACAACTTTTAGAAGACATCTGATGGCATCCCTGTATCAGGAAGCTTTTAATGTTTGATGTTTCATTATGTTTTTATATGTGCTGGAAGTCACCCAGAGTGGCTGAAGAAACACAGCCAGATGGGCGGAGTATCATCATGGTCATCATCATCATCATCAAAGGCAGTTTCCTGTGTTGCAGGACAGAAAGTGGAAGAGGGAAATATAAAAGAATATAAAAGAAGAATATGCTTCTTAGCAGATGTGTGTAACATCCACGTTACCAAGAGCTGGCAGATGCAAAAATAAACAAAATCAGTTTTGAGTTCCACATGCAACAACACCCTGACAATCTTGTTAAATCCCTTCCAGGAGACAAGTTGTTGCAACAGAGATGGTGTCCTGCTCCTGATGAGATATTTTATATATATCTGTTCCAGTAACAAGAAGCCGAAAGCACCAGCCTGAAGATGACGAGTGAGACCTCGTCGAAACGTCGCACAGACACCCCGACTCTTACACGGGAAGACACCCGAAGACACCAAAACCTGCATATATATATATATATATATGCTTTCGTAGATTTTCACGGGTACAGGAATGCAGGTTTTGGTGTCTTCGGGTGTCTTCCCGTGTAAGAGTCGGGGTGTCTGTGCGACGTTTCGACGAGGTCTCACTCGTCATCTTCAGGCTGGTGCTTTCGGCTTCTTGTTACTGGAACAGAGCAGAATCTGGTGTTTGAGTTCCTATAAATACTGTTGAGGGGTGTGGTGTATAGCCTCCAACGTTCTGGGCAGAGAGGAAGTTCCTAGATTAGTGTGCCTTTTCTTCTTTTGTTCCTTAATTACTTGAGGGATATCTTGGGTGATTTCATGAGTGATATTCTGAATATCACTGGGTGGGTCATTAAGTGTAGATTAGTTGCTAAAGCTTTCGTGTCTTGACCTCTTGAGCTTGTGAAGAGTTTTTCTGAGAAGATGGCTGTGCTGCATTTAGTTGTGCTCTGGCTTGGCTTCGTGTATAGGGGCGAGCTGTGGTTTTGTGCTTTGTGCCAGCCAGATCTGTGTAGGGATTGCAGGGGGGTGCAGCATCATAGAGTTGGAAGAGACCACAAGGGCCATCGAGTCCAACCCCCTGCCAAGCAGGAAACACCATCAGAGCACTCCTGACATATGGTTGTCAAGCCTCTGCTTAAAGACCTCCAAAGTAGGAGACTCCACCACACTCCTTGGCAGCAAATTCCACTGTCAAACAGCTCTTACAGTCAGGAAGTTCTTCCTAATGTTTAGGTGGAATCTTCTTTCTTGTAGTTTGGATCCATTGCTCCGTGTCCGCTTCTCTGGAGCAGCAGAAAACAACCTTTCTCCCTCCTCTATGTGACATCCTTTTATATACAGTGGTGCCTCGCAAGACGAAATTAATTCGTTCCGCAAGTCTCTTCGTCTTGCGAGTTTTTCGTCTTGCGATGCACGGTTTCCCATAGGAATGCATTGAAAATCAATTAATGCGTTCCTAGGGAAACCGCCTTCAGACCAGGTCCGGGGACAGTCTGTCCCCGGACCTCTTCTGAAGGCTGGGGGGGGGACAAGGGCTTTTCTTCCCACCCCCAGCATTTTAAAAAACCCCGGGACAGCGGAGGACTTCTCCGCTGTCCGGGCGATCTTAAAATGCTGGCGGGCGGCATTTTAAAATCGCCCCGGGACAGCGGAGGACTTCTCCGCTGTCCGGGGCGATTTAAAAGCCCCTGGGAAGGCAGGCAGGGGGGACAAAGACTTTTGCCCCCCGCCTGCCTTCAGAAGGTGTTCCCGCCCCGCCGCCCGGCTTCGGAGCAGCGTTCTGAAGCCCGGTGGCGGGAGGAGGCGTTCCCGCCCCGTCGCCCGGCTTCGGAGCATTGTTCCATAGCCCGGCGGCGGCGGGAGGAGGCGTTCCCGCCCCACCGCCCGGCTTCGGAGGAGGTCCGAGGACAGTGGGGAAGACGCGCTGCGCTTCCCCGCTGTCCCGGATATTTCCCTATGGGCTGTCGTCTTGCGAAGCAAGCCCATAGGGAAATTCGTCTTGCGAAGCGCCTCCAAAACGGAAAACCCTTCCGTCTAGCGGGTTTTCCATCTTGCGAGGCGTTCGTCTTGCGAGGTACCACTGTATTTGAACATGGCTATCATATCACCCCTTAACCTCCTCTTCTCCAAGCTAAACATGCCCAGCTCCCTTAGCTGTTCCTCATAAGGCATCGTTTCCAGGCCTTTGACCATTTTGGTTGCCCTCCTCTGGACACGTTCCAGTTTGTCAGTGTCCTTGAATTGTGTTGCGCAGAACTGGACACAGTACTCCAGGTGAGGTCTGACCAGAGCAGAATACAGTGGCACTATTACTTCCCTTGATCTAGATGCTATACTCCTATTGATGCAGCCCAGAATTGCATTGGCTTTTTTAGCTGCCACGTCACACTGTTGGCTCATGTCAAGTTTGTGGTCAACCAAGACTCCTACCTAGATCCTTTTCACATGTACCGCTCTCAAGCCAGGTGTCTCCCATCTTGTATTTGTGCCTCTCATTTTTTTGCCCAAGTGCAATACTTTACATTTCTCCCTGTTAAAATTCATCTTGTTTGTTTTTGCCCAGTTCTCTAATTTGTCAAGGTCATTTTGAAGTGTGATCCTGTCCTCTGGGGTGTTAGCCACCCCTCCCAGTTTGGTGTCATCTGCAAATTTGATCAGGATGCCCTTGAGTCCATCATCCAAGTCGTTGATAAAGATGTTGAATAAGACCGGGCCCAAGACAGAACCCTGTGGCACCCCACTAGTCACTCTTCTCCAGGATGAAGAGGAACCATTGATGAGCACCCTTTGGGTTCGGTCAGTCAGTCAGCCAGTTACAAATCCACTGAGTGGTAGCATAGTCAAGACCACATTTTACCAGCTTCTTTACAAGAATATCATGGGGCACCTTGTCAAATGCCTTGCTGAAGTCAAGGTAGGCTACATCCACTGCGTTCCCTTCATCTACCAGGCTTATAATTCTGTCAAAAAACGAGATCAGGTTAGTCTGACATGACTTATTTTTCAGAAATCCATGCTGACTATTGGTGATCACAGCATTCCTTTCTAGGTGCTCACAGACTGTTTGCTTAATGATCTGCTCCAGAATCTTCCCTGGTATTGATGTGAGACTGACTGGGCGGTAATTATTTGGGTCCTCTCTTTTCCCCTTTTTGAAAATAGGGACAACATTTGCCCTCCTCCAGTCTGCCGGGACTTCGCCTGTTCTCCAGGAATTCTCAAATATGATTGCCAGTGGTTCTGAGATCACATCTGCCAGTTCTTTTAATACTCTTGGATGCAGTTCATCTGGCCCTGGAGACTTGAATACATCTAAACTAGCCAAGTATTCTTGTACTATCTCCTTAGTTATTCTGGGCTGTGTTTCCTTTGCTGAATCATTTGCTCCAAATTCTTCAGGTCGGGCATTGTTTTCTTTATCGGAGAAGTCTGAGGCAAAGAAGGCATTGAGGAGTTCAGCCCTTTCTGTGTCCCCTGTTTGCATTTCACCATCTTCTCCTCTGAGTGACCCCACTGTTTCTTTGTTCTTCCTTTTGCTATGAACATACCCATAAAAGCCTTTTTTGTTGCTTTTAACCTCTCTAGCAAGCCTGAGTTCATTCTGTGCTTTAGCTTTTCTGACTTTGTGTCTACACGTGCTGGCTATTTGTTTGAATTCCTCTTTGGTGGTTTCCCCCCTTTTCCATTTTTTGTACACATCCTTTTTTAATCTTAATTCAGTTAAAAGTTCTTTAGATAGCCACTCTGGCTTCTTTAGGCACCTTCCATGTTTCCGTCTCATTGGTATTGCCTGACAATGTACTTTTACTATCTCCCTCTTAACAAACTCCCAGGCATCATGAACTCCCTTTCCTTTTAGTATTACTGTCCATGGGATCTCACCCAGCACTTCCCTAAGTTTTATGAAGTTGGCTTTCTTAAAGTCAAGAAATTGAGTCCTAGTATGCTTGGCTGCTCCTTTCCACTGTATAGTAAACTTCAGAAGAGCATGATCACTCGCGCCTAATGATCCTTCCACTTCTACCCCACTAACCAGGTCATCAACATTGGTTAGGACCAGATCTAAAATGGATGTTCCTCTTGTTGCTTCTCCCACTTTCTGGACAATGAAGTTGTCTGCAAGGCCAGTGAGGAATCTGTTTGACCTTAAGCTCTTGGCTGAGTTTGACATCCAACAAATATCCGGGTAATTGAAGTCCCCCATTACTACTATCTCCCTTCCTTTTGCATGCTTGGCCATCTGTTCCAGGAAGGCATCATCTATGTCCTCCGTTTGGCTTGGGGATCTATAGTAAACTCCCACAATGAGATCTCTGTTATTCTTCTCTCCCTTAATTTTGACCCAAATGCTCTCACTTTGGCTTTGAGGTTCTTAATCTTGGATCTCTAATATATATATATATATATATATATATATATATATATATATATATATATATAAGATTTACTTTGTTTACAAAAGTAAGTGCATTGTCTCTTTCTTCAGGTTGTGCTTTCATTTTTTCAAGCAGCCCACCATGCGGAGAAGGATCTGTCTATCAGCCTCTTTTACACAGAGCTGGCTTCTTCACGGTTATAATTTCCCTTGATGGCTGGCGTTGCTTCCAGACACCTAACAGCTATTTACCCATCCCTCCCCTCTTAATCACAGAACCCATTTAGAGAGGGATTAGCAGCTTTCACACATAAGCAAAGGGAAAACCTCCCATCGAGAACACAATGGAAGCTTCTTCCCCCTTGGTGGTTTCTTATCAGATAATGGAACAAACTCTGCCCTATTGGAAGGCTCTTGTTTAGCCAGGTATTTTGCATTACAATCTTACCTGAGGTGGTTCAGGAGCAGGAATGTCAATAGGCCAAGTTGTGGGGGAAGGGGGAGGAGCAGAAAACAGCCAGGAGGAGAGGCTGTTTTGAAGACCACATGCTGGTAGCAAAATGAGTTGCTGTTGTTTTTAATTTAGTTTTCTGCAATTAAGGAGGCAAGAACACCCTCCTTGATCAGAGGAGAGATCTGCCTAATCCAGAAACTGCTCACAGTAGCCAGCCAGGCTGCTTAGGGAAACTCAAGAATAGAGTATGAGAGATTGCTGAATGGAGAGAAATCAGTAGAGCATGAGACTCTTAATCTCTTAACCTCTCAGGGTCGTGGGTTCCAGCCCCATGCT
This sequence comes from Podarcis vaucheri, assembly GCF_965113315.1. Lineage (NCBI taxonomy): Eukaryota > Metazoa > Chordata > Lepidosauria > Squamata > Lacertidae > Podarcis > Podarcis vaucheri. Next base: position 25,558,448 of record NC_138761.1, read on the forward strand.
GTGCAAAAGATTCCTGCATGACAGGGGGTTGGACTAGATGACCCTTGCGGACCCTTCAAACTCCACAAGCCGATGATTCTATGAAAGCAATAGTTATTTCTGATCATTCCCACCCACCTTAGTATCTGTCTGATGCTCTGACAGGTCTCCTCCTGCATTTGATGAGGTGACTGCTTCAGACTATTCAGATATGCCATCGTTAATTTCTCCAGTTCTTTAAAAATTATAATATTCCATCTAACAAAACAACGCTGTCCAGGGTTGTAAAGACTGTGGAGAGAATAATTGGGTGCACTCTTCCCACCTTGGATCAAATCTATGCTTCCAGGTGTCATAAGAAAGCTGCAGAGATAGTGCAGGATAGTGCGCACCCCGGAAATGATCTCTTTCAGCTTCTGCCTTCTGGAAGAAGGTACAGGGTTATAAAGACTAGGACTAGCCACCCATTTCTATTCAAATGCGATTTTGGTTTTAAATGCAGTGTAAGGTAGTCTCTATGGGAGTATATTGTATTTAATTATGGGATATTAGAGTTTTAGGGGGCTAACCAAGCTGGGATAGCTGGGATAGCAGGCTTGTTTGTTTCTGAATGTCTGATGTAGATTTTTTTCAATTTCGTGGTTCTGCATGGGACAATGACAGTAAAGATTATCGTATTGTATAGTAAGTCATATAGCATCATGTCTTAATTTAAAGTCATTTTAAACATCTAAAGGGCTGTCATGTTTAAGATGAAGCAAGCTTGTTTTCTCTGCTCCAGAGAGCAGGGCTTGATTCAATGGATTCAAGCTACAAGGAAGGAGATTCGGACTGAACATCAGGAAGAACTTTCTGACAGTAAGAGCTGTTCCACAGTGGAACGGTCTCCCTCGGGAGATTGTGGGTGCTCCTTCATTGGAGGTTTTTAAGCCTAGGTCAGATAGCCACCTGTCATGGATGCTTTTGTTGAGATTCCTGCATTGCAAGGGTTTGGTCTGGATGACCTTTGCGGTCCCTTCCAACTCTACAATTCTGTGATTCTATGAAATGCTGGTAAGGGCCATGGCTCAGCGATGGGGCATATACCTTTCATGTAGAAAGCCCCAGGTTCAGTCCCTGGCATCTGGGCTGGGAGGGGCTCTGAAATGAAATGCTGGAGAAGCTGCAAGTTAGCATAGAATAATAATAATAATAATAATAATAATAATAATAATAATAATAATAATAATTATTATTATTATTATTATTATTATTATTATTATTACTATTATTTATACCCTGCCCATCTGGCTTGGTTTCCCCAGCCACTCTGGGTGGCTTCCAACAGAATATTAAAATACAATAGTCTATTAAACATTAAATGTTTCCCTGAACAGGGCTGCCTTCAGATGTCTTCTAAAAGTCTGGTAGTTGTTTTTCTCTTTGACATCTGGTGGGAGGGCGTTCCACAGGGTGGGAGCCACTACTGAGAAGACCCTCTGCCTGGTTCCCTGTAACCTGGCTTCTCGCAGTGAGGGAACCGCCAGAAGGCCCTCAGCGTCCGGGCAGAACAATGGGGGTGGAGACACTCCTTCAGGTATACTGGACTGAGGCCGTTTTGGGCTTTAAACAATGAGCCTGTTGGAGCAATGGTCTGGCTCATTTTGAGGCCATTTCCATTCTAGCCCAGTATTGGAATGATGGGGGCAGTGGTATAGAGGATGGGGAGCTCACTTTCAGGCCTCCCCCCCCCTCCATAGAAGGAACAATTACGTCATCTTCTTGAGTACCAGGGTAGTTTTTGGAGCTCGCTCTCCCAGGAGGCACGTGATGACCAGCAACCTAGATGGCTTTAGAAAAGGATTAGATAAACTGATGGAGAGGGCTATCACATGATGCCCATGTTCTGCCTTCACAGTTGGGGGCAGCAATGCTTCTGAATACCAGTTGCTGGAAACCACAGGAGGTGAGAGGGCTCTTGGGCTCTTGGGTCCTCCTTGCTGGTTTGTCACAGGCACCTGGTTGGCCACCTGTGAGAACAGGATGGCGGACTAAGATGGGCCATTGGCCTGATCTAGCAAGATGTTCTTAGGTGAAACCTTCTCCCCCTGCTTTCCAAAACTGGACTTTTTACAGTGAGGAAACAAGGGTGGAAATGCAATGGACATATCCCCCCAATGAACCAGTTGGGATACACGTTCAGTAAACAGCCAGAGTCATAAAGCCTGCCCACAAACAAATCAGGATGGCTGCTCCATAACCAGGTCACCTGGAAGCAACCCAAAGAACACAGGGTGGCATTTTGTCCTCAAAACAACCCTGTTCAGTTAGGTGACAGATGATGCCATTGGTAACACAGACATGCATACCCCCCCAGTCTTGTCCAAATCCAAAGCACTGGGCTTCCTTATATCAGATTGGCTTCCTTGCTGCATCTCTCCCAGCAAACCATTTGGCGAGTTAACGATGTGTTTGGTGAGGATGAGCTTCCCTTTCTCTCCCTGTGTCTGGAGGCAGCAGGCTTCCTTGGATGATCCCCAAGCCTGAAGGCACTGAGGAAAAGGAGGGGGAAGAAAGGGAAGTTGGAGGGGAATTTCTGCTCACTGCACAATGCTGACCGAAAAGGAATGGCAGTGCAGTAGCCAATGAGGTAGGCAGGCAGCCCCCTTATGCTGAATCAGAAGACTGGTCCACATAGCTCTGTGATGCCTACACCAGGGATGGGGAAGCAGTGGTTCTCTAGATGTTGTTGGATTCCCAACTCCCATCAGCCTCAGTGCAGGCAGGGATGAGGGGAGGTGTAGTCCCACTGGATCTGGATGGATAATGCAAAATACCTGGCTAAACATATGGTGCATATGTTTGAAAGGGTGTGTGAAAGTTCAAGTATTTAAGGTCTGGGTAGCCAAGAACAGACAGATTTACAAACTTGGGTGTGTGCTGGGCTGTCTTAAGCATATCCGGCGTGTGGTGCAAAGCTCCCTCAGGTGCCCCCCTCCCCCGTTCCCCAGAGGTTTTTTTAAGAGAAGATGGCGCTGCCAGCGAGGCTGGAGGAGGTGGATAGTGGCTGGAGGGCGGCTCCTCCGGTGGGGAAGAGGTGGAGGCTGTACATGACATCTCTCGGCCCGGCTGGCCGCTTCGTGCTGCAGTGGCCATGGCAGACTGAGGCTCCGGGCGTGGCGCTGCTTTGGCGCAGCATGGCAGAGGCGGGCGAGGGCAGCGAGCTGATGCCAGGAGGCACTGCATCCAGCCTCCGCCTCTTCCCTGGCACCCTCCAGAACTTGGCGCCCTGGCGCCCCGCGCCACTAGCCTCTATGGGTAAGACACCCCTGGGTGGGAGGTCCAATTCCAGAGGGACCATCCTGTTAGGCTGCAATGGAGTGTAATGGATTGCTCTAAAGTCACTTCAGCACCAGTTTTGCGGGGGGAATCATCTCCTAACTTCCCCACCCTGCCCTGTATTTTGTCAGAACAAAGATGGCAACCCTAATTCCAGCCCTACCTGAAGATGTCAGGAATTGAACCTGGGATTTTCTACATGGAAAGCAAATGGTCTGCCAATGAGTTATGACCCTCTCCCTCCCCTTGGGGCTAGGTCCAATGCCACGAGTCAGCAGTGTCCACATTTCCAAGAAGGCTGTCCACTGTCCACATTCGGACCATACTTTTAAAACAATATGATAACACCTATGGACAGGAAATGTATTGGCTGGAAGTATGACAGATTTCGAACCAGGGCACTGCCTAACAGTGTAGCAGCTGCATTCTATACCAATTGCAGTTTCTGGGATGTCTTCAAGAGCAGCCCCACATTGAATGTCGTATAATCCAGTCAGGAGGTTACTGGAGCATGGATTACCATGGCCAGAGATTATCTCTATCTAGGAAAGACTATAGCTGGCAAGCCAAGGTGGCTCAAGGCATTTCGAGCCACTGAAGATACCTGGGTGACAAAATTGGATCTAGAAGCCTCCCCCACCCCAAGCTATGGACCCAAGAACTGCCCATGGAGAGTACCTCCATGTTGTCAGGGATCAGTCTCAGTTTATTAGCCCTCATTCATCCAGTTACAGTGGCCAGAAACCAGGCCAACATGTCCTCAAACAATAAAGAGAAATATAGCTGGGTGTCCTCAGTATATGCCTGAGGTTGCATGAAGTTGGCAGCTTCATAAATTCTTTGCCTGTACTACTCAAGTCTGCATGCCCAGAGAAGCGGGACCATTCAAACAGAGTGTGCCTAGCACATTCTTTCAGTGAAGTGAAAGGCTCCTGGGGAACTGACTCATCAAGGCATGAAATTCCACAGCAAATTTAACCCAGGTCTGCTGGACTCAGCTTGGGTTGGGGGTGACCTCAGTGATAGTTGAGGTTATTTTTCTCTAGGCTCAGGAATCTGATGTAGCCACAGATTAATATGGAATAACAGATGGGACAAGATAGCTCAAACGCAGGCATGCTCAATTTGTGACTCACTAAGCTGAACACACATCATTGGTTGTGTATTGTGGCCTGCCAGATGGCTTAACTTCTTGATTGGTTTGGTATGTGGACCTTTGTTTAGTTGTTGTTTTTCTGCAGTCATGGACAGCAGTGAGATCTTGAGGCTTAACAACCTCCTGGCTATCTAACCGTGATTGGCTTGGTGGGTAACAAGCTGTGCAGGTCTGATCTTAAGGATACCAAGATCTGATCTTAAGGCTACCAAGGATGCCCACTACCTAAGGATCATCTCTTTTCAGTCTTGGAATGAAGGCATCTAAGAGTTCCAGGACCATCCAATGAGAATGGGAACAGGTAGTGGCAGCCAGGAACATAGAGCTGAAAGCCGAACAAACCATCCACACAGGCTTATGCATAAAGGCAACATGGTAACTGCCAATGATTTGTTCCACTCCTTGCATCACTAGGTCCATTGCTCTCCATGAATTGTTGGACAAAGTCTGATGCAGGGAGCCTGCCTTACTCCTGGAGACTCCCTGTGTGATATAGAACTCTACAAAACTAGGATTCGGCCCCATCAGCTCTGCTCACCCCTACCCTTTACATGGGAGAGGCATGCTCCAACAGGGTGACTGAATGGAAAGTGTGAGTTAAACTATGGAGACGTCAGTTCAAATGGTGACTCAAACCTGAGCCAGCCACCATCTCTTAGCCCAACCTACCTATACAGGGTTGTTGTAAAGATAAAATGGGACAACATCATACATTATCACCAGTATTTTATGAATTGCCTTGTACAGATAGTGGACACCTGTTGTATCTCAACCCCTAGAGAAAGAGTAAGATATGCATGTACTCAATGAATAGAACAATTGCTTTGATGGTCTGGGTCAATTCCTTGTGGCTGCTTTTCTAGGGGTTTATGGGGTGATGAGCCTTTGACCATTGACCAAGTCTGACCATTGACCATGCTGGCTTGTCAACCACAGGGGCACTGCCAACTCCTGCAACATTGACAGCCCATCAGTTTCATAGGAGAGCAGGTTCCATAGGGGAAAAAACAATGGTCCCAACCTCGTTCTAAGACTGACACTAGCAAACAACCCTATGTATGTTTACTCAGAAGTAATTTCTACTGTGTTCAATAGGACTACGAGGAAGTATGCTCAGGATTCTAGTCCCAGCTTTCTGTGTGTCTGTGTTTAACGGCATAGAGGACATATGCATGATTGCATTGACATACGCTGCAGCCGAGACAGAAATGGAACTGCCAACACATGTTTTCCAACACATGAAAATGGGCCACGGATTTTGTTCCATTTCATGTCATTCTTTGCTCTGGGCTCCATTTGAAAGTCTGTGTTCATCCTTCAGCGTATCAGTTCCCGACACATCCCACAAAATACTCCACTCCTTTCAGTCTGGAAGCAGGCCTTTGGAAGACAACAAATCTGGAAAACTTTGATGTTCAAGACGTGCTTTTTCAAAAGACAGAAAACATTAGCAGGTCCACGTTTCCTATTGTGAGCCCATTTTGGATCTGCAACTGATCAGTGCCTTTGCTTACCTCTGCCTAATGGACTGGGACGGCTGCTCCAGACACCTAACTCAAAATCAGGAGTGCATTTGCACCAGCTGTCTCGAGTGTACTTAATTATACTAGTCTGGAAGGAAAATCAACAAGCATTTATAAACAAAGCTACTGGCTGGAGTTAACAGAGAGCAGCAAACACAGTTCCTAACACATCAGGAATATGTGTTTGCTACCACAAGGAAGGGTTAGATTTAGGTGAGGAAAAACAACAGCAAGAATTCCAAAGTCTGCATCCAGGTCAGGCAGACGAAATATTGCTAGATTCTCCTAAGCCAGGTCTCTCTTTCTCAGTTCCAATGTAAATTAAATGAACAGATATTATCTTGTTTCTGCTGGGGAGGGGTGGCTTTTGCAACATATGGAAGACATAGTCAGAGTTGGGCGGCTTCTGGCTGCTCTTTGTTCATGTTAGCCTTTTATTTATTTATCGGAAGATAACATTTATTTATCTCAGCATCCCCCTTTAGAAAAGCTGGAGAAAGTGAGCTGTTCAGGTTTTTTAAAAAAACATTTTAAACATTCGTTCCTTATTTGATCTCAACAATCCCTATTGTGACCAGTGTTTAACAAGCCAATGCAGAAAAATTAAAACCAGGCTCCCTTTCTAAGCATGATCAAGTCTGCAGCAATATCTCAACTTCCCTTTAGGGAAAATAATTTGTTGCTTCCCAAATGGCAGCGCGGAGAATGATAAAGAGGTACACATCTGTGATCATCAACAAATTGGAGATGAAAGTTAGGTCACACCCAGACCAAATATTTAAAGCACATTACATCCCCCAAAGAATTCTGGGAATTGTAGTTGCTGGGAAATGTAGCTCTGAGGTTCCCATGATAATTTGGAGGAAGCCATGTGCTTTAAAAATATTGCATGGATGTGGGTACACCTTTATGCTGGGTGCTCTGGTCTGAGATCCACCAAGAACATGGGTGAATACATGGCCTTAACTCCATAATTATTTTTTAATCAATATTTGAGGGAGTAAACCATAATATTAAATACAAGGTACAGTGGTACCTCGTGTTACGTACTGTCCCCCTTACAATTGCTGCAGGTTACGCACTCCGCTAACCCGGAAGTAGATGCCCCTTGATGTGACCTTTGCCCCTGGATGTGAGCGGAAGTCATGGCGCGGCAGCAGCAGGAGGCGCCATTTAAAGAAAGTGCGCCTCATGTTACAAGCGGTTTCCAGTTACGAACGGACCTCCAGAATGGTTCGTAAGTACGTAATACGAGGTACCACTGTATTGCATTATCTGTTGACTGAGGCATGGCAAGAAGTATTTCAGAAGTAGAAATCTTTGGAAGTTCTAGACTTTGGACTATTGTTTATATTATTTCACTCTTTGGTGGGGGGGGGGAACCACACACAATATTTGACTGCTGAAAGGCAAAGAAGAACTGCAGAGCTTGCATGCCATCTGCAGGAACTTCATTTCATATGCTCCTAATGACAATATGCATTGACACCTATGAACAGCTGTCTCATAAACTTGGAAAACAAGAGGTGATTTAGACATTACATTTATTTTGAGTTTCTTGCAGCAACTTATGCTAATTATTATCTTATTTCCTGCGCATAATGCTTCAGGGAACCCTGAATTGAAAACGTAAATCAAATTTATGCAATTTATATATTCTGTTAAATAAAATATACTTTCTTAAAAGCATGCATAAACCTTTGGTTAGCAGTAGGCATGGATAAATTCTCTCCTACTCTGTGGAGCTATACATGCACAAACCTGAGAAAAATGATAGGTACAGTTCTGGACCAGAAAAGAAAACCTATGTGCTCCCAGTGCCACTGAAACTCATGGTGAACAAGCCTAGCTCTTACTATTCTTAGCTGTTGAAAGAGACTGCGGTGAAGGCCTCAGTGCTTTTAGTACCATTTGTTGGTTAACGTATTACAACAGTTACAATTAAGTATATATTGCAGATGTAACCAACATACAAATCAGTCTCCTTCACAGTGATGCATCCTGGGTTTCTTGCAATAAGAATCCACTACCAGCCTTCACCAAAAGGGACCTGGGTGGCGCTGTGGGTTAAACCACAGAGCTTAGGACTTGCTGATTAGAAGGGCAGTGGTTCAAATCCCCGCGACGGGGTGAACTCCTGTTGCTCGGTCCCTGCTCCTGCCAACCTAGCAAAGTGCAAGTAGATAAATAGGTACCACGCCGGTGGGAAGGTAAACGGCGTTTCCGTGTGCTGCTCTGGTTTGCCAAAAGCAGCTTAGTCATGCTGGCCACATGACCCGGAAGCTGTACACTCCCTCGGCCAATAAAGTGAGATGAGCGCCGCAACCCCAGAGTTGGCCACCTTACCAGCTTTCACCACCAGATGGCTTCTGTTTTTCTCTTCAGCTGTTCAAGCAAGGAAGTAAGGAAGTGGGCAGACTCCAGCTGTTTGGATATCTGAATCTGTGGAGCAAGGTTTGGGCATAATTCTTCATGTTTGGATAAGTGAATTTTCACATAGTGAGCATGCCTCTGCATTTCTGTACCCATTACTTGGCTGGAAGACTGCATGGCACAATTTGGAGAAGAGCAAATCTTGAAGGACTGCATACTGCATACTGGTTAATCTTTAAACACAAACTGAATCAAATTTCTCCCATTCCTAATGGACACACAGCAAAATAGGCATGTGGGATTCTTGTGTTTGGTGACCCATGCATGATTAGCATACTTTTTTCTTTCATAAAATGGCTATCCATGTTGGAAACTTGTCACATTTGAAGCAGTTCTTTGATCCAGCTCACAAGTTTTGAGATGTAAAAACTGGACAGTTCTCGGCGAGGAGGGTCATACAATCTGGAGAGAATTATAGAGCATCTAAGCACAAGTAAATCGTAAGGACAAAGAGGCACAGTTTATGAAAGAATAAATCTTGTCTGTGTAACCTTTTGCAGCCCTAGGAGTTAATAAAATAGTGACTGAAGGAAAACCATGGGATGTAATTTATTTAGACATTTAGAAGGCATTGGGTAGATCTAACTTCACAAGAGGTTATTAAGGAAATTTGGTCACCCCCAGAGAGTGAGAGGTAAAGAGCTGTCATAGAATCAAATCTACTTATAATTAGCTGGGAATAAATGGTCAATTCTAGAGATTGAAAAAGATTAATAACAAGGTACCCTAGAGATCATTATTAATAAGCTGGAAGAAAGGCTGGATTGTGAAGTGGCAAAATCGCCTGTCAGTATGGAATTCCTTCAGTGTGGCAACAGACAGATTTGTGAGGGAACTAGAGAAAGTTTAATAAAAACTATAGGCCTGTGTCATCTCTCCCATAAAAATGTGCAGCAGAAGAAATAAACTGAGCATTGTCTTCAGGATATTATTTTAGACTTCCCCCCGTTTCGTCTCCATCACTTTAAGCTCATCACCTGCACTTGTTAGCCGCTTTATACAAAAAAAAGTCTCAGAGTGATATAACAAGATAGATGACAACCAGGTAAATACAAGCAGATAGAAACCATTCTCTTTCTCTATTTTCTGCATGTGCCCTTGGCACTCCAGTGGAACCTGCAACAAAATGTTAAAAAAGTGAAATACCTGGGGGTCAATCTGTCTTCTAAGAATTTGAATCTATTTAAAGATAACTATGAAAAATGTTGGTCAGAAGTCAAAAAAGATCTAGAAATTTGGTCAAGATTGAAACTATCCTTGTTAGGCCGAATTGCAGCTATAAAAATGAACGTTTTGCCAAAGATGTTGTTTTTATTTCAAGCCTTGCAGATTGTGGACAGAGTGGAATGTTTTGGAAAATGGCAGAGGGATATTTCTAGGTTTGTCTGGCAGGGCAAAAAGCCCCGAATAAAGTTTAAAATACTAACCGATGCAAAGGAGAGAGGGGGGTTTGCCCTGCCAGACTTAAGGTTATATTATGAAGCTGCGGCCTTCTGCTGGATGAAAGATTGGATTTTATTGGAAAACACTGATGTCCTAGATCTGGAAGGCTTCAATAATTCGTTAGGTTGGCATGCGTATTTGTGGTATGACAAGGGGAAAACACATGGAATGTTTAAAAACCATATTGTCAGAAAAGCAATATATATGGTCTGGAAAAAATACAAAGACTTATTGGAAAGCAAAACTCCGAGGTGGATTTCACCAATAGAGGCCAAAGCTCGGAAAACACCCAATATGGAGGCATACTGGCCGAAATATTGGGAAATAATAGAAAACATTGGAGGTAATTGGAGGTTGCAGAGCTTTGAAAAATTAAAGGATAAGGTGCAAAATTGGCTACACTATGCCCAAATTAATGAGGTTTTTAAGCTAGATAAAAAAACAGGATTCCAGGTGGAAAAATCGAAACTTGAGACAGAGTTGTTAGAACCAAAGACCAAGGTATTATCGAGAATGTATAACTTGCTGCTTAAATGGAATACTCAGGATGAGACAGTTAAATCAGCCATGATAAAATGGGCTCAAGACATTGGTTACAATATCATGTCTGAGGACTGGGAAAGGTTATGTACCACCGGTATGAAGTTTACGGCATGTAATGCCTTGAAAGAAAACATTATGAAAATGGTATACAGGTGGTACATGACCCCAGTCAAGCTTGCTAAGATATACCATTTGTCTGATAATAAATGTTGGAAATGCAAGGAGGCTGAAGGGACATTCTTTCACCTCTGGTGGACTTGTCCAAGATTGAAGGCCTTCTGGGAAATGATCTATAACGAGTTAAAAAAGGTGTTCAAGTACACCTTCCCCAAGAAACCAGAGGCCTTCCTTCTGGGCATTGTCGGCCAGAAGGTTTTAAAAAAGGATAGAACTTTCTTTATGTATGCTACAACAGCAGCAAGAATCCTTATCGCTAAGCACTGGAAGACCCAAGATTTGCCCACACTGGAGGATTGGCAGACGCAATTGATGAACTACATGGAACTAGCCGAGATGACTGCAAGGATCCGAGACTTGGGAGAAGAGGCAATGGAGGAGGACTGGAAAAAATTTAAAGACTATCTGCAAAAGTATTATAAGTTGTATGAATCATAAGATGCCGTATGATTTGGAACGTTAGCCCCAGCAACGAAATTTAATTATCTATGAAATTGATAACATCTATGAAAGAATCAAAGTTTAAATGGGTAAAAACGACATTATGTTATATCTTTAGAGTAAATGGAGAATAAGAGATTTAAACTTAAATTGCAACTGAAAATATAAAGAAACACACGAAATAAGGGTATAATTTGCTGATAACTTTATTATCAAGAATGCATTATGTGGGAGATGTGGGGAAGTCCAATGGAAATTTGAAATAAGTTGTTGAAATGGTTGTGATTTTCTGTTCTTTTTTTCTTTTTTTTCTTTCTACTTTGTCTATTCTTTTGTTCTTTCTGTAATTTGGAAAAAATGCAATAAAAATTATTATAAAAAAAAAACAAAATGCTGCAGTTCATTGGAGGTTTTTGAGCAGAGGTCGGATGGCCATCTGCCTTGGGTGCTTTAGTTGAGATTCCTGCATTGAGGGGGCTGGACTAGATGACCCACGGGAACCCTCCCAACTCTATGATCCTATGAAATGCTCCTCGTTCAAGATTCCAGCCATTCCGCACCATTCTCTACCCTGAGTTTCCCATCCTCCCCTTCTTCTGCTACACAAACACACACAAACAAAGAGAGAAAGTATTCCATGCGCACTGAGCAAGCTCATTCCTCACTGGGCTGTTTCAGGACCCCTCCTTTAGGATCCCCCCCCCGAAGATTTTTCTTTTGTACTTGTATCAGCCATGGGGTTCTTCTATGTCTGCTGGGGACGCGGGTGGCGCTCTGGTCTAAACCACCGAGCCTCTTGGGCTTGCTGATCGGAAGGTTGGTGGTTTGAATCCCTGTGACGGGGTGAGCTCCCGTTACTCTGTCCCTGCTCCTGCCAACCTAGCAGTTCGAAAGCACGCCCAAAAGTGCAAGTAGATAAATAGTTACGGTTGCATCAGGAAGGTAAATGGCATTTCCGTGCGCTCTGGTTTCCCTCAGAGTGTTCTGTTGTGCCAGAAGCGGTTTAGTCATGCTGGCCATGTTGGCTCCCTCGGCCTGAAAGTGAGATGAGCCCCGTTTGACTGGACTTAACCATCCAGGGGTCCTTTACCTTTACCTATACAGTGGTACCTCAGGTTACAAACACCTCGGGTTACTAACACTTTGGGTTACAGACTCTGCTAACCCAGAAGTAGTACCTCGGGTTAAGAACTTTGCCCCAGGATTAGAAGAGAAATTGTGTGGTGGCGGCTCGGCGACAGCGGGAGGCCCCATTGGCTAAAGTGGTTAAGAACAGTTTCAGGTTAAAAACGGACCTCCGGAACGAATTAAATTCATAACCAGAAGTACCACTATATCTGCTAATACCATATTGGCCCAAATACAGTCATACCTCATGTTACATATGCTTCAGGTTGTGCGTTTTCAGGTTGTGGATGTGCGTTTAACAGGTTCAGGGATGCAGGAGAGGATATATTGTGAGATTATATCCTTATCCAACTTGTGCTAACAAGTTCCCAAAATATCAGCAGAGTTAGAGACATTCCCCTTTTAAGTTTGCAACGGTAACGTGTGCTCAGGTTCGCTAGAACCTCTATAATAATTATTCTGGTAATTTCCCCCTTGTTCCCTCTTAAAATAAAAGACACGACACAGTCTTTATAAAAGTATAAAAAGAGTTTACTCACATTCTGTTCACAATAGGATCCCAGAAGGCAGACAGGCTTAAAAAAGTAAAATACATTTAGAATCTATCTTATAGGAAGATAGTCCTTTTCTCCTCTCTTGGCTGGGAGCCAAGAGGGCATCTTTAGATGTTGCTTCTTCGAAGGAAGATGGCAGAGAGAGGCAAGAGAGCAAGAGGGAGATGGCTGCCCTGCCCTGTGCTTTTATCATTACCTGCACAGGTGAGGCCACACCCACCTCTGGTCACATGCGGAGGAAGTCTGTCCCAGGAAGTTTACCTGCTGGCTGGACAGACATCCCTCCCCATGTCTCAACATGTACACTCTAGGAATGTTGTAATTGACTGCGCCTGTGTTTTACATCCCACACAGGTTGCGTCCGGAAAGGGTTACTTCCGGGTTTCGTCGCTCGTGCATGCACAGAAGCGCAAAATGACATCACGCGCATGCGCAGAAGCGGTGAATCGCAGCATGCACATGCGCAGACACACAGGAGTGGGCTGCGTTCTTTTTGGGTTGCGAATGGGCCTCCGGAATGGATCCCGTTCGCAACCAGAGGTACCACTATATAAGCCGCACTCCCCCCCCCCAAGTGTGGCTTATATTCGTGACCTTACAGTATGCAGCCAGGAGTGCAGGGCAAACAGTGTCCGCCATGCAGCAAAGTGGCCCCCACGCCACGCATAGTCCCCTGTCCCCTCCCCCAAGGCTAGGAAGGGAGAGAGAAAAGAAGGGGGAAGACCACCGGCGACACAGTGTGCCTCCCCCCCTCCCCAGTATGCAGCCAGGAGCAGCGAGGAAGGGAGTGGCTTATATTTGGGTATTTTCCCCTCCCCCCTCCAATTTTAAAGCTGTGGCTTATATTTGGGTGTGGTATATATTTGGGGCAATGTGGTACGTACCTCTTGGGTATGGGTGGTGCTGTTCTGGCTATATAAGCAATGACACTCACCACCTGACCTCTGAAAATAAAGGGAATGATGGTTTCATTTATATACTACCCTTTCTCCATATGTTACGTTGCACAATTTTATCCTCACAATGTGGGATAAATGTAAGAATTTGTTGAAAAAGAGGATACCACTTTGGCTTTTTGCTGTTAGAAGCAATAGTGGTGAAAAAGAAAAATATGACAGAAAATTGGGCAAAATTTAGGAATTTATTAAGGGAGGAAGGTGGTGAGCTCAAATTAAAAGGCTTTGAAGATATATCAGGAATGTTAACATCTTGGTTACAATATCATCAGTTAACTGAAGTATTTAAAAAGGGGGATATGAAAATCAAAATTTTCAATTCAAGAGAGACCTGCTGGGCTGAAATGTTACAGTAATGTCTAAAATGAATAAGATGCTATTAGAATGGGAAACAAAAGATGAACAAGTAAAATATTCAATGATACTGGATATTGGTCAAAATATTGAAATGTCGGCATGGGAGCAGTTGTGGAACACAGATTTAAAGTTTACAGCAAGTTATGCTTTGAGGAAAACTATATGAAAATGATGTATAGATTGGATTTGACACTCAGCAAACAAGTGAAAATGTATAAATTGGAATCAAATATTTGTAGGAAATGTAAAGATATGTGGTGGACTTGTAATAAGGTAAAAGCCTACTGGGAAATGATATATAATGAATTGGAAAAAAATGTTTAACATAACCTTCACTAAGAAACCAGAAGCCTTTTTTTTGGGGGGGGGGGATTATGGGATTAGAGTTACCTAGACAATATAAAAAAAATTGTTTATGTGCGACCACTGCAGCTCAAGTGATTTTTGCCCAAAGATGGAAAGAAGAAAATGTGCCAACTCAAGAAGAATGGCAACAGAAGTTATTAGAGTACTCAGAAATGATGGAACTTACTGGAAGAATAAGAAATCAAGACAATAAACTCTTTAATGTAGAATGGAATAATTACAAAACTATTGTAAACAAAGTAAGACATTAGCAGGATTAAAGTAAAAATATTCAGTGACAAAAACATAGATTGAATATTTGGAATAAAGAATAGTTAGGGATAACTTAGAAATGCAGTAAAAAACAGTGTAAGAAATTGCAGAAAGGGGGGAGGACAGTTGAAATATGATGTGGAATAATTCAAATTTATGTTTTGTGCTTGTTGCAAAATTAAAACTATAAATAAAAATTATTTTTTAAAAAAACAATGGCTCTGCAAGATGAACAATGACAAGGCGCTGGGGCTGCATGCACACAACTTTTTATTCTGAAATTAGTAGAAAGTTATTGGGTTTTTTCTGCATAGTCTGCACACAGTCTTGATCTGTGGCATATCTGTCATCCCAGAAAAGCACTTCTTGAGAAACTGGTTTGATTCCGAGAAGAAAAGCTCATTGCCGACTGAGGACCCCACGGCGTGTCCATTTGAAAACAGGTGAAAACTGATGTAGGTCGTCCTGGCAACAAGGTGAGTGTGTATTCACACCTGCCCAAGGAAGTTGTGGGTGAATATGTACCAACGGAGCACTCATCACTTCCTCCTTCATTGACCTGGGGCATGTGCATGAAGGAAAAGGCATGGATAAAGCCCCAGAGTGTTTCAAGGTCAGCCAGCAAGCTTGAAGGATAACAAGGGAATTGAACTTCTTTCCCTCTCATCCTCTTTCTCTCCACTACACCACAAAAGCAAGCGAAACCTTCTGGCATATTCCACTACAGAGTGCTGTGTCTAGAACTGGAATGAACTGACAGGGAGGAATGTCAGATTTGAAACCTGCATGTGGAATTTTGCACTTCAGTTGCCCATTTTTGGAATTCAAACGCCCGAACCTAGTATCTCAGAGTTTGATGTTGTGAGTAACTTTTCCAGCTCCTGGGAGACTTCGAAGATTTGGGCTGTGCTGATGTTTACATTTTAGCAACGTCTACAATTGGAGCAAAGATTTTTTTTAATAAAAAAAGTTGGAAAACAAGATTTTTCATCTT
Source organism: Podarcis vaucheri (assembly GCF_965113315.1). Classification (NCBI taxonomy): domain Eukaryota; kingdom Metazoa; phylum Chordata; class Lepidosauria; order Squamata; family Lacertidae; genus Podarcis; species Podarcis vaucheri. The sequence goes on from NC_138761.1 coordinate 25,574,068, forward strand.
TATCATCACATGGCTATGTTAATGCATTGAGCACCTGAGAGAAGTGAATTTGGAGTTTCACTGATATTTGTAATGCCCTCCCAAACTCCAACTGGGGCTAAAGCAAATATGTGGGGTGGGGTGGTGGTAATCAGGTTCGAATTCAGTTGCTCCACTTTTAATTTACATGTGGAGAGTAGGAACTTACAACAAGCAATGGAGGTTTTTAAGGAGAGGTTTTTAAAGCATTGCAAGGGGTTGGAATAGATGACACTCAATCAACTCTATAGTTTTATAATTCGAAGTGTTCTTGGGCTCATGTTCTGTTCCCTAGTTTCCCACAGGCATCTGGTTCATAGCTGTCAACTTTTCCCTTTTCTTGCGAGGAATTCTATTCAGAATAAGGGAATTTCCCTTTAAAAAAGGGAAGCGTTGACAGCTATGATCTGGTTGGCCACTGTGAGAACAGGATGCTGGACAAGATGGTTCACTGGCCTGATCCAGCAGCCATTTCTTATGTTCTTATGAACTTAACTCCACAGTGTCTCCCTTGATCTCCAAACAGAAGGTTCACAGATAGGTTACTATCGGTTCCTCCAGATGACCTATTTATTGAACATTCACCCAGTGTGGTATAGTGGTTAGACAGGGGTCAGCAAACCTTTTCAGAAGGGGGCCAGTCCACTGTCCCTCAGACCTTGTGGGGGGCCAGACTATACTTATGTGTGAGATTACGATATTGTATTTATTTGCATTACCCAGAGCCTGTTCTACTAATGAAGCTTAGGATGGCGAAACAAGGCTAATATTCTGGAAATCCTTGTCTTAGACTCTTGTGAAAGGATTCTGTGGAACTATAACAACCCTTCGTGTGGATTATTGGACTCTGTGAACAGACAGGTGGACTAGACACTTATACATGTATGGACCTTATGCATGAACTGATCCACTGGGTCGTCTGCTTTTTTTCATTGAACTTTGAGACTTCCATTGAAATCTACACTTCGATACAATGAATAGTATACCTTACTTATTCAAAAGTACAGCCGGTTACGTCTTGTGTGTTTATTGAGTATGTTTCCATAGGTAGCCATAGGTTTGTTGTTGTTGCTTTGCCCTCCTACTTACAGCCTATCAGTTTTCTCTACCTTAGACTCGCAGTGTTGCCCTGAAGAATTCAGCAGGGAAGAAGATGGGGGGGGGCGGGACTAGGACCAATTCACTCTGACTGTCATTTGCTCTGGCGCCACCTACTGTTGGCCTCCCTGCCTTCCACCCTACCAGTCTCAGTGGTCACTGAGCACCCCTGCTCTTCAGCCTGTATTGTCAGTGCACCATTGCCTCTGTGCATACACAAAGTGAGCTTCCCTCATTCCCAAAGCATGACGGAAGCAGTACAATTGGCAGACCATGTTATTTGCAAGCTGGCCCTTGAAGCCCCAAATGCCCACAAAAAAACACACCAAAAAACCTTTATAAACCAGAAACTCTCAGCCTTGGAATGGCATGTCCTCTGGGAGGAACTGCTTTCTCTCTCTTCCCAGACCTCTCCCGCTTCCCTCTGAACTCTCCCAGCTCTTATAACACCACTCCCTTCAGTTGGCAGCAGTGTGTGAAGCTAATTAACCCCTCGGGCCAGCAGCTGGTAGTTGATTTATTGAGAGCCTCACCCTGCAAACACTACAGAGGACCTCAGTCAAAGGACAGCTTTGTATTCCCTCAGACTCATTCCCACTCATTCTTTTGCACTCTGTTGGCATGAAGTACTACGTCACTGCCACACGGTCGAAGCACATGCACACACAACTAGTCATATGGTATCAAGAATTAAGTAGAAGCACCAAAATCTTTCTGTCTCCCCTCAGTCTTTCTAAGGCCACATTCACAACATATATTTAAAGCACTATGACACCACTTTAAACATTCATGGCTTCCCCCCAAGAATTCTGGGAACTGTAATAATAATAATAATAATAATAATAATAATAATAATAATAATAATAATTTATTATTTATACCCCGCCCATCTGGCTGGGCCTCCCCAGCCACTCTGGGCGGCTTCCATAAAAACCAAAAATACAATAAAATATCACACGTTAAAAACTTCCCTGAAGATGTCTTCTGAATGTCAGGTAGTTGTTTATCGCTTTGATATCTGCTGGAAGGGCGTTCCACAGGGCGGGCGCCACTGTAGTTTGTTAAAGGTGCTGAGAGTTGTTAGGGGACCTCTTACTCCCCTCACAGAACTACAATTCCCAGAGTGGCTTCCTCTTCACATGAAATTTTGGTGACACCAACTCTTGGTCTCCTAACAGCCCTCAGAACCCTTAAGAACTACAGCTCCCAGAATTATTTGCACTGCTTAAAGTGGCACCCTAGTGCTTTAAAAGTAAGGTGTGAATGTGGCCTAAAATATTCTGCTTCTCTGAAAGATTATCTGCCTTTTCCTCCTCAATCACTTTGGTGGTATGGGTAGGGCAGGAACCATTAAAAAAACTGAGAGCAGGGTGCATGTGGTAATAAGAGGGGGGCAAAGACATTTGAATTTTCCCTTTGGCGAGAAACATTCTGGCTCCCAAAATACCTTTTTGCCTTAGGATCTGAAGTGGAAAAGCCACAGCCAAGATACCTGAATATGCAGGTTTCAGGATCTTTCTGCCACTAGCATCCAAAAACCAAAAATACAATAAAATATCACACGTTAAAAACTTCCCTGAAGATGTCTTCTGAATGTCAGGTAGTTGTTTATCGCTTTGATATCTGCTGGAAGGGCGTTCCACAGGGCGGGCGCCACTGTAGTTTGTTAAAGGTGCTGAGAGTTGTTAGGGGACCTCTTACTCCCCTCACAGAACTACAATTCCCAGAGTGGCTTCCTCTTCACATGAAATTTTGGTGACACCAACTCTTGGTCTCCTAACAGCCCTCAGAACCCTTAAGAACTACAGCTCCCAGAATTATTTGCACTGCTTAAAGTGGCACCCTAGTGCTTTAAAAGTAAGGTGTGAATGTGGCCTAAAATATTCTGCTTCTCTGAAAGATTATCTGCCTTTTCCTCCTCAATCACTTTGGTGGTATGGGTAGGGCAGGAACCATTAAAAAAACTGAGAGCAGGGTGCATGTGGTAATAAGAGGGGGGCAAAGACATTTGAATTTTCCCTTTGGCGAGAAACATTCTGGCTCCCAAAATACCTTTTTGCCTTAGGATCTGAAGTGGAAAAGCCACAGCCAAGATACCTGAATATGCAGGTTTCAGGATCTTTCTGCCACTAGCATCCAATAGCCCAGCCTTCCCTAACCTGGTGTTTTCCAGATGGCTAGAGTCCTAGCCAGCACAATAAGGAAGTAAGGAGACGTTCTAGAACAGGGGACAGCAAACTTTTTCAGCAGGGGGCTGGTCCACTGTCCCTCAGACCTTGTGGGGGGCCGGACTATATTTTGGGGGGAAATAATGAATGAATAAGGCAAGGCAAGGCAGTATAAGGCAAGGCCACTGGGCCGATCACCGCCTGGCAAATAGAAGGGGAAGAAATGGAGGCAGTGAGAGATTCTTGAGCTCCATGATCAGTGCAGATGGTGACAGCAGTCACGAAATTAAAAGACGCCTGCTCCTTGGGAGAAAGGCGATGGCAAACCTAGACAGCATCTTAAAAAGCAGAGACATCACCTTGCCAACAAAGGTCCGTATAGTTAAAGCCATGGTTTTCCCAGTAGTGATGTATGGAAGTGAGAGCAGGACCATAAAGAAGGCTGATCGCCGAAGAATTGATGCTTTTGAATTATGGTGCTGGAGGAGACTCTTGAGAGTCCCATGGACTGCAAGAAGATCAAACCTCTCCATTCTGAAGGAAATCAGCCCTGAGTGCTCACTGGAAGGACAGATCGTGAAGCTGAGGCTCCAATACTTTGGCCACCTCATGAGAAGAGAAGACTCCCTGGAAAAGACCCTGATGTTGGGAAAGATGGAGGGCACAAGGAGAAGGGGACGACAGAGGACGAGATGGTTGGATGGTGTTCTTGAAGCTACCAGCATGAGTCTGACCAAACTGCGGGAGGCAGTGGAAAACAGGAGTGCCTGGCGTGCTCTGGTCCATGGGGTCACGAAGAGTCGGACACGACTAAACGACTAAACAATGAATGAATTCCTATGCTCCACAAATAACCCAGAGATACATTTTAAATAGAAGCACACATTCTCCTTATGTAAAAACACTAGGCAGGCCCCACAAATAACCCAGAGGTGCATTTTAAATAAAAGCACACATTCTACTTATGTAAAAACATGCTGATTCCTGGACCATCCATGGGCCGGATTTAGAAGGCAATTGGGCCGGATCTGGGCCCCAGGCCTTAGTTTGCCTACCCATGTTTTGGTCACAGCTGTCAACTTTTCCCTTTTTTTAAGGGAAATTCCCTTATTCCGAATAGGATTCCTCGCAAGAAAAGGGAAAAGTTGACAGCTATGGTTCAAGTAGATAAGGGTGAGAAGAAGTAGGGAGCAAAGAAAATGCACACAAAAAAACCCTAGCTGGGCAGCACAGGCTCAAGACATTTGAGATAAAACAGCAAGCTTTGTCCACCAAACACCCTCTTTCCACAAGCCAAGGCACACAGTGCCCAAGTGCAGGCTGGTTATTTTGGACTACAACTCCCATCATTCCTAGCCAGCATGACCAGTGGTTAGGGAAGATGGGGGTTGTAGTCCAACAACATCTGGGGACCCAGAGGTTGAGAACAGCTGTCTAGATCGTTTCCCGCACACAGCGGCATCGGGGGAAGTTGCGCTCCTGCCAACAAGCTGGCTGGCGGCGTGCAGCTTCTCTCCCCACCCTCCCATGCCACTATCCATGTATTGGACGACCCCAGTTTTTTGCCATGATTTTTGAGTCAAAAAACCACGTCCAATACACGGGAAAATATGGTATATCCCACCTTTTGATCCACAGAGTTCAAGGTGGCCTAAATGGCTCTCTCCCTTCTCTTTTAATTCCCACAACAATCTTAGGTGAGACTAATATGAAATGATTGGTTCCAGGTCACCCAGTGGCAATCATGGCTGAGAATGGGGATTTGAAACCTGGTCTCCCAGGTCCTAGTCTGACAGTCTAACCACTACACCACACACTGTCTATCCTGTTGGCAAGAGTTCTTCAGGGTCTCCAGCTGAGGTATTTCCTGTCACAGGTCCTTTAGCTGGAGATAGCAAGCATTGAGCCTGGGACTTTCTGCATGAGGCAACAGGCAAAACAAGCCAGACTATAGGAAGTCAGCGTAATTTATGCTGGGGTAAACATTGGTACAATTCACCTCTATTCCAAACTTAGGCCTGGCAGAGGGAGAAAAAAGCCTTTTAGAAAGCGTTTAAATTGCACCACGCTATTTGCCAGTGAAACTACTGGCTTGCTAGGTCATGTGACAGGGCTGAACAGCATTTGGGATGGGGGTACGTTTTCCCCTACCACACCTCTGTAATAATAAAAAATAATAAAAAATAATAAATTTTTATTTGTACCCCACCCTTCCCGGTTCAGAAAACCGGGCTCAGGGCAGCTAACAACAAATTTAAAACACCTAATTGCTGCAACTGGACGCAGGGTTAAACCACAGAGCCTAGGACTTGCTGATCAGAAGGGCGGCGGTTTGAATTGCTGCAAAGGGGTGAGCTCCCATTGCTCAGTCCCTGCTCCTGCCAACCTAGCAGTTCAAAAGCATGTCAAAGTGCAAGTAGATAAATAGGTACTGCTCTGGCAGGAAGGTAAACGGTGTTTCGTGCGCTGCTCTGGTTCGCCAGAAGCGGCTTAGTCATGCTGGCCACATGACCCGGAAGCTGTATACCAGCTCCCTCGGCCAATAAAACGAGATGAGCTCCGCAACCCCAGAGTCAGCCACGACTGGACCTAATGGTCAGGGGTCCCTTTACCTTTACCTTTAATTGATGCAACAAAAAACAGCATAAAATACAGTATAAAACGTGAATAACAATAAATTCAGAATTCAAAAATCAATTTAGGGGGGAAATCCATCCAATAAACATTAGATCTTTCCCTGAAATTTGGTGAATGTTGGCAGCCCCAGGTGTCAATAAAAGGCAGTTTAAGGGACAAGCAACTAGCAGACAGTTCTGTGCTAGCTTCCCAGCCACACCCGGCAGAAAGGGGGGCGGGGACCAGGCAGAATCTGCAAGCAAGAAGCTTTTAATTAAAGACACAGGAAACCTGGAGTACCTCAAAAGAATTCTGTTTCTCCACACTGGACAGGCTGGTGTTCAAAGTGCACTGGCATTTAATAAACCAGGTCTGAAAAATATGGGAAGGCAGTATAGAAAATACTACAATGCAGCAATTTTTCAACAGTGTCATGCAGATTCACCATAAAAAAAGGAGTGAACGAAGAATGGCAATTCCAGAGAAAAGGGCTAATTTCTCATTTAACCTAGAGGAATTGGTTGAATGATGTGCAGCTCATTTTCCCCCTGCAAATGCAGAGGACATTCTTCACTTTGCACACCCTGCTGGGCAGCCAATATTCCCACATGGTTCACGTCGACTGCTAAGCTACTGCTCCAAATTCACAGAAATTAAACTTTCCATCATCTGGTTTTTATATTTGGAAAATGTCAGCTATACTTCCTATCATTGTTGCTTCAATGGCTGTGGCCTTCTGTGAATTTCAAAACACATAACTCAGCTCTCGAGCATTTCTTTTGTAAATATTGATAATGGTTTCAAGTTCTTTATTAAATAACTTCTTAAGGAGGTTGAGGACAAGGCGCTATTTTTTCATGCGCTTGTGAAGATAAGAATCATAACAGATCTCTCCGTACCACAAAACACATGGGTTTCAGGACTTCGCTGTGAAGGGTAGTTCCCCCCCATTCTATTATAAAAAGTTCAGTTTGAAACACCCTCCCGTCCCCCCAAAAAGCAATTTGAAGATGCCAAGATACTTCAAGAGGTTGTATAATGTTTGAGAGCATATTAAAACTCCCATAACACACTACATTCATTGTGTTTTGCTGGAATGACTATAAGAACATAAGAAGAATCCTGCAGGATTAGGCCAGTGGCCCAATCCTGTTCTCCCTGTGGCCAACCAGATGCTGATGGGAAGCCTGCAAACAGAACCTGAGAGCAACATCACTCTCCCATCCTGCGGGTACCAGCAACTGGTACCCAGAAATAACTCTTACATTAAATATTAAAAAGCTTCCCTATGCAGGGCTGCCTTCAGATGTCTTCTGAAAGTTGTATAGTTGTTTATTTCCTTGAAGGGAGGGTGTTCCACAGGGTGGGTGCCACTACCAAGAAGGCCCTCTGTCTGGTTCCCTGTAACTTCGCTTCTCACAGTGAGGGAGCCGCTAGAAGGCTCTTGGCGCTGGACCTCAGTGTCCGGGCTGAACGATGGGGGTGGAGACTCTCCTTCAGGTATGCTGGGTTGACGCTGTTTAGGGCTTTAAAGGTCAGCGCCAACACTTTGAATTGTGCTCAGAAACGTACTGGGAGCCAATGGGATTGTATGATGGGAAAGTTGCTTCAATGCTGCTGTGAACACAGCCACTTTCTCAAACTCTTCACATCTACTGATGTTCTGTCTAGCGACGTACAAATCTGTCAATCCCCCTTCCTCATTTTTCCAGTCTTCAGTTCACCCCATTTTTGCAACAGTTTGCAATTTTTTAAAAATCCATGTGAAAATATATCCTAATATTTGGTTTGGGGTTTGTTTGGTTTTTTGCAATTTCCCCTAAGAAGAGTGTGTGTGTGTGTGTGTGTGTGTGTGTGTGTGTGTGTGTGTGTGTAATCTTGCAAGGAATGTCCACAAATAAAATGCATTTCTGTAAGTCCTCTTCATTTTTATCTAATATACTTTTCTTTTTTCTTTTGCAGGGTTTGGAAATCTCCACTGTTAAACACAGAAAAGACTGAATTTCAAGGACAGCTGTGTATTGGTTTGCATATGGATTTGGAAAGTGCAAATAAGTTGTATTCACATTAAAATACGCACCAAATAAATTTCTCCTCCAGACTTAATTGTGCCTTATACACAATTGAACTGATTTGTTAGGTAGTGAAACTCATCACTGGTGTACCTAGTGGAGCGTGCAGAATTTATTTGGCTCTGACTAAATGTGCAAAATGTTATTTTCCATGTTACGGAATTTTGGTGAGTTGATCTGTAGTTAGCCAAGGTCTTTGGCAGTAATGGCTTTTTAGCAGCCTGTTAAAAGGTCTCTGCAGAACTGTGCTGTAAACTTATTATTTTATTGACTGTGTCTTTTACCAGAGAGCATCCCTTTGTAGTGGAGACAATAAAATATCTTGGAGGAGTTCACTAGAGAAAGCTTATTTGGAGACAGAGTTTCTTTCCCCTTCCAATTAGATTACAGGCGTATTGAAAAAGGGCTTCCTTTAAAGCCAGATACAGAAATTAGAAGGAGGGTGTTTTTAATGGAATGGCAATAGGAAGTCTTTTCGTCTGCTTTGGAAAATATTAACCCACACGAGTTTTGACCTCTGTCTCCTGCATTAAATCTAGAGAGTGAATGTTTACTTGCAGCATTCATCTCTTTCAGAAACTGCACAGTGTCAATTGCAGTTATTTTCCTTTGATAAATTGTATTTGGGAGTCCAGAGATGTGGTCCTACATTAAAAGAAACAGGCTGCAGAGCTATTTGGGCCTTTTAAATAAGTGATCTACATCTGAACTTGAAAAAGCTGACATTAGGGATTAAGGCAAACAAGAAAAGTCTAAAAACAGAGAGGAGTTTTCGTTGGCCTTTTCGGTTCATCGCTGGCTTCTGTAGAATGAGCAAAGGGCCTCCACAACTTCACATCTATCTCTAAGCCCCATCCCCAGAGATGGGCTTTGGTCTCTCAAATTTCAGCAGCACCCTGTGTGAGGCCCAAACCTGGTGTCCCACCACCTCTCACTTTCCATTCTGCTCAATTCCCTACAGCAGGGATGTCCAACCAGTCGACCGCGATCAACTGGTTGATCCCTGGCAGCTAGCGGTAGATTGCGGTCGATTGCAGGCTCTATTTCCTCCACGGGGGGGGGGGGAGAAGATCCGGCCCTGTCCTTCATTCGCGCACGATCACAAAAGTGGCAGGCGATGGTACAGTGGTACCTCGGGTTAAGTACTTAATTCATTCCGGAGGTCCGTTCTTAACCTGAAACTGTTCTTAACCTGAAGCACCACTTTAGCTAATGGGGCCTCCTGCTGCTGCCGCGCCGCTGGAGCACAATTTCTGTTCTCATCCTGAAGCAAAGTTCTTAACCCAAGGTAATATTTCTGGGTTAGCGGAGTCTGCAACCTGAAGCATCTGTAATCCGAGGTACCACTGTATTGCCGCTAGTGATCCTCTGGTGAGTGATTTCCCCTGTAAGAAAAGAAAAAGAAAAGGTACGTAAGTCTGAATGTTTCCAAACTTTGACCTCCCCCCCTAAAAAAAGGTCAACAATTTTGGTCTGTCCCCCACCCAAAAAATGGGTAGACCACTGCCAGCTTTTTATTCTGGGAGTAGATTGCAGTCTCTTGGGAGTCACAGCACTACATCCTTAGGCTCGGTGTGCAATGCAGCAGAGCCTGTTGCGTTCCCCTAAATCCACTTTTGCCATTCCCCAGCGTTGCCTCTCTTGGCCAGGGATGAAGCTGTCAACTTCAGTTTCTCTCAGTTTCTCATTTTTGCAATCTTAAGTTCGGTGCTGCACGTTTCCACATCAGTTGTCCATTTTTTCCTTGAAGGAAGTCCTCATGAAAATTCATCAACATTTTCGTATGATCTCCCCTTTATGATATTCCATTTTTGCCTAATAGGCATGTTTCTGCAATGCAGCGTCCCCTAATATAATAAAAGTTTTGCACGTTATGTTCACTAATGCACACATTTTATATGCAGGCTTTCCCCTAGTATATGCATTTGTGCATACATTACTTGTCTGAAGGACTGCATTGCAAAATTTGGAGAAATGTGAATTTCAAAGGATGGCTGCTTTGGCTTCGGCTGTTTATGTGTGAGAGCACTATGAGCTAAGTTAATGGTAAATTAAGCTTTACAGTGGTACCTCGATTTATTAACTTAATCCGTTGTGGAAGTCCATTCTTAAACCGATACTGTTCTTTTTACTCTCTCTCTATATATAGTTTTTTTCATTCTTAAACCGAAACCATTCTTTTTACTATCTATCTATCTATATATAGATAGATAGATAGTTTTTTTCATATATACATCCTCTAACAATATTTCTCCAACAGTTTTCCATATTTTCTTCCCCCCTCCCCTGGACTTCCCTCATACTCCCATTTTGTTTTATTTCCATATTGTTCACCCTGCGTATTGTTTCCCCAAAATTTCCCCAATACATATAATCTTATTTTTTATTATATACACTTGTGATTGTTTACTCAAACCTTGCCAGTGAGTCCAGTTCCTTATATTGTCTCCTCATAAACCAAGGTGCACTTTCCCTAATGAGGCCTCCCGCCACTGGTGCCTTTCCACCGTTCGGATTCCGTTCTTACCCCGAGGTAAAATTCGCAAACTGGGACACTGTTTCCGGTTTTGCAGAGTTTGTAAACTGGACTGTTCTTAAACCGGATTGTTCTTAAACCAAGGTACCACTGTATTTATGATGAGCTATGGGAGCTTACTCAGAGTAGAAACCAATTTCTCTAACCAGGCCACACCTCCAAGTCAGCTCTCCAGGAGCTGGCCTCCTGGGACATAGCTGTTTCTCTCAGGGACATGTGCCAGGTGTTTAATTCATAGAAACATAGAATTGTGGAGCTGGGAGGGTTCCTGAGAGTCGTGTAGTCCAAACCACTGCAATGCAGGAATCTCAACTAAAGCATCCATGACAAATGGCCATCCAACCTCTGCATAAAAACCTCCTATGGGGGAGAGCCCACCACCTTCCGAGGGAGTCCGTACAATGGCTGTGTTTCAATTTGTGTGTTGTTTCATGAAGTGTGGCTTAAGTAGGCGTCTCTTTAAATGTGAACTGAATCAAATGTCTTACCCATCCCTGCTCTTGACCCTACAGAATGATACTGATTGGATGTCACAGTGAGCCCAGGAAAGCGGATGTGCCACCACTTAACTTGTTACCATTGACTTAACTCTTCTCATGTCATAGATGAGTTGGGTAGCCTTGGCCCAGACTGTTGACTGATGCAACAAACTTGTGATGCAGAAACTTATTGTTAAACAAGTCATCTATTGCCTACCCAACTGTGGGCTTTTAAATAACGCTAGGCTGGTTTAGTTCTGTGCAGAGGACTCTGCTGCTGATGTTGGATTTATTTATTTATTTATTTATTTATTTATTTATTTATTTATTTAAAGTTGTTTCTTCACTCTGTGTTTGGATACCTCTTGAGAGGTTGTAACCAAATTTTGCACAGAGTTTCCTGAGACGAATAAGTAGGTTTTTTTGTCTATGTTTGGATACAATTGAACAAATTCAATCAAGATGGTGGGCTGAACCTTTCAAAACTGCACTGATTTTAACTACTGATTTCAAAACTGCACTGATTTTTTATTTATTTTTTTGCTTTCTTAGAATTCCCAAGCAGCACCAGGTACGAGGTTGCTAGTATTTTATATTTTACAGCTATGATTTTAACTATCAATGACATTTTTAATGTAATGTTTATTCGTGTTTGGAATGTTATTTTAATGCTGTTGTTTCAGTAAATTTCATTTTTCACGCACACCTCTATTTCATGTTTTGCTAAGCTCCTTGGAAGGTGCTATAAAAATATCTTAACTAAACATTTTCTAAAAAATGTAGAATTATAAGTGTGCACGTTTACATTAAAGTCATAGGAACTACATCTAAGCAATGTTAGTGGAGCAAGTCCTCTCTTAACTTCTACAGGATTATTTCATTTCATTCTATAATAATAAGTACAACCTAATTAGTACTAAAGTGACAAATTCAGAAGCGGAAGGGCCCTTTGTGACAATTCCAGACATACCCCCTTCTTATAATTATACAAGGCTAATAATAAGATCTACTACTTTCAGCCAGATCTACTATTTATTGTGCACATCCATGGGCAAATGAGTTGGAGTACTCTAGTATCTTTTTTCAGGGTGACTTAAGTTGACTTTTCCTTGAAGTTTCAATGTACATAACAGAAGTTGCACATTAGTCTCTTGAAACTGAATCACCTTTTGTTTTCAGGGTTTTTTAAATCCTTTGTTGTTGTTGCTTATTAAATTTATATACCGCCCTTCGTCATAACATCTCGGGGCGGTTCACAGAATAAAATACAGAGCATATATTTTCAGGGTTGCAAAACAACCTCTGCTTAGTGATCTTCCTCCAGAGTCACCCTAGGAGCCAACCCTCACCATTTTCACTCTGATGGCTCCAATCAGCACAAAAGGTGATATTTCTTCTCAGTGGCTAAAAAGCTCCACTTCCATGCTGATTGGGCAGCTCCAGCACATTGCAGACAGAGCTCCTGCTGCAGAGATAGTAACAGGGTCTTCAACTCCACAACCCCAGACAGCTACACCTCTGATCCTAATCCACAAACACACACATAGAATCAAAGAATCATAGAGTTGGAAGAGACCACAAGGGCCATCGAGTCCAACCCCCTGCCAAGCAGGAAACACCATCAGCGCACTCCTGACATATGGTTGTCAAGCCTCTGCTTAAAGACCTCCAAAGTAGGAGACTCCACCACACTCCTTGGCAGCAAATTCCACTGTCAAACAGCTCTTACTGTCAGGAAGTTCTTCCTAATGTTTAGGTGGAATCTTCTTTCTTGTAGTTTGGATCCATTGCTCCGTGTCCGCTTCTCTGGAGCAGCAGAAAACAACCTTTCTCCCTCCTCTATGTGACATCCTTTTATATATTTGAACATGGCTATCATATCACCCCTTAACCTCCTCTTCTCCAGGCTAAACATGCCCAGCTCCCTTAGCCGTTCCTCATAAGGCATCGTTTCCAGGCCTTTGACCATTTTGGTTGCCCTCCTCTGGACACGTTCCAGTTTGTCAGTGTCCTTCTTGAATTGTGGTGCCCAGAACTGGACACAGTACTCTAGGTGAGGTCATATGCCACAGCAATAAATGCCACTATTATTTGGCCTTATGGATGTTCACATATCTCTATCTTCTCTTGAAGATGTGAAAGTGACTCCACTGATGAGTCTAATGCTGGACTGCAGCATCCCTGGAAGGAGGTCAGTCAGATCCCAGGCTGTGCATATCATGTTGCAATCTATACCCTAAATGCCAGCTCTTACCAACACACTTTCACTGTGTATAGAACTGACCGATTGCTTGCTATGACTGAACTTAAAGAGAAACAGACGAATCTGAGGATTAGAGTTCACCTTTGGTGGACATGCCCAAGGATTAAGACACTTTGGGAGATGATTCATAACGAAATGAAAAAGGTATTTAAATATACCCTTTTGAAGAAACCAGAGGCCTTTCTCCTGGGCATGGTCGGCCAATTGGTGTTAAAGAAGTATAGAACTTTTTTCACGTATGCAACAATAGCAGCAAGAATACTCATTGTGAAGTATTGGAAGACACAAGATTTATCTACTCGGGAAGAATGGCAGATGAAGTTGATGGACTATATGGAATTGGCAGAAATGACTGGCAGAAATCCGAGACCAGGGAGAAGAGTCGGTGGAAGAAGACTGGAAAAAGTTTAAGACTATTTATAGAAATACTGTAAAAATAATGAATGTTAGAAAAATGTTGGAATGAAGTTATATGGCTTTAGTAGAAATGCTATAAGGAATCAAGTATAAACAGATTAATAGAGTATTAAAGGGAAAATAAGGTTAGAATGTGTTAAGATAATTATAGGATAGAAAACAGAGGAAGATGGAAAGGAATTGCTGAAACAATTAACAGAAGTGGAATACGAAAAGGGAGGTGTGAGGAGGTCATGCAAATAAGGGAATGAAAGATAAGATATTGAAATTGTTCTGTGTTTTAAATGGTTTGTGTCTTGTTTTGTTAGTCTTATGTGTTAGTGTTTTGTAGTGTTTTTGTATTGCATTGTATTGCTGTATTTTTTTTCCTGTTTTGTTGTGTTTAAACGGTTGGAAAATTAATAAATATTATTTTTTTTAAAAAAAAAGTACTGACCGATGCAGCCCTTTCGGCAATCCTCAACATTTTCATCACCACCACATTATTCAACGATACCATCTGGGGAGTAAATAGAAAGGGTGGAATTTGATTAATGCTGACCTCCCAAGTTGACAGAGCGCAATGGAGTCATCATGATCCAAAGTAGGCTGCCGAATAAGAACAGAGTTCCTGGTGTAATATCATGTAATTATCTCACATAAGATAATTGCCTCTCATTCAACAGTGTGGCATCCTCCTTTCTCCAGAAAAGAAAGTAGGCTAGAAAGGAAAATATAGGCCCAGTGTTGACACCCACTATGCTCAGACAATTCCCAAGGCCCCAAGGATCCTGCCAAAGCCATCAGCACTGACACCTGCCCCAGGTGCCATGTGTTGAGCAATTGTGTCTGCAAGACAACATTTCGTATTTTCAACAACTGTCCTGGAGCAACATAACATTGGGGGAATTCAAAATGATGGCTCATAGCCACCTGCCATTGCCACCAGGTAAGGTCATCATCACAGGACCACCAAGGTCAGAGGAACTCAACAAACTTCAGGGAGACATGAACTTAGTCCAGGTCTCCCCCAAACCTGGAGCTGCCCTGTGTCTTAGGGACAAGTTGCTCTATATATAAGAGAAGACCCAGAATCCTTTTCAGCCTGAGGACCTCATTCTTTTGGGGGCAACTTTCAGAAGGTCACATGCCAATGTAGCCAGAGGGAAAACTGGGCAAAGAAATGAATGTATACCTGAAGGAGAGTCTCCACCCCCATCATCCAGCCCAGATACTGAGGTCCAGCGCTGAGGGCCTTCTGGCAGTTACCTTGCTGCAAGAAGTGAGGTTACAGGGAACCAGGTAGGGGGTCTTCTCAGTAGTGGCGCCTGCCCTGTGGAACGCCCTCCCAGCAGATGTCAAGGCAATAAACAACTTTTTTACTTTTAAAAGACAACTGAAGGCGGCCCTGTTTCAGGAAGTTTTTAATATCTGATGCTGTATTGTTTTTAATATTCAGTTGGAAGCTGCCCAGAGTGGTGGGGAAACCCAGCCAGATGGGCGGGGTATAAATAATAAATTATTATTATTATTATATAATGTATGTTTTGTTTTGTTTTGTTTTGTACACTGCCCTTCACCTGTAGAACTCAGGATGGTTCACAGCATAAAATTACAATTTAAAAAAACATAATAAAGATAAGAACAAAAGCAAACTGATAATTCCCCCTCCCACAACAAATTTAAGAGCACATCGTATGCCAGTCAGCCCAAGGCCTGGTTGAAAAGGATCGTTTTCACCTGGCACTGAAAGGTGTATAATGAAGGCGCCAGCCAAACCTCCCTGGTTGCCAGCAGTATGCTAATGGCACACAGCTCTACTTCTCCTTATATCTGCAGGTGTGGCAGTGGAAGTGCTGGACCATTTGTCTTGTCTTGGAAATTGACTGGAGGAGAGCCAATTAACTGAAGCTCAGCTCAGATAAGACTAAGGCACTGCTGGTGGGTGGTTCCCTAGATAGGATGGCTAGGAGGTTGCCTGCTCTTGATGGAGTTACACTGCCTGAAATTGTTCTTAACCTGAGGTACCACTTTAGCTAATGGGGCCTCCCATTGCCGTCGCACCCCCATCTCATGATTTCTGTTCTTATCCTGAAGCAAAGTTCTTAACCCGAGGTACTATTTCTGGGTTAGCAGAGTCTGTAACCTGAAGCGTCTGTAACCTGAAGCATCTGTAACCCGAGGTACCACTGTAGTCTAAATTCTGTCGCCTATGCTCTGGTAACTTCCAGGTTAGGTTACTGCAAAGCATTAAAAGTGGGGCCGCCCTTGAAGAAGCTTAGGAAACCTCATCAGGGTGCAGAATTCAGTAGCCAGGTTGCTTGCCAGAGCAAGACATTTTGAGCAATATAGCACTGATCCTGGCCTCACTGCATTGGCTGCCAATTAGTTTGCAGCCCCAGTTCAAAGTGCTTTGTTTTGAGCTGCTCTGAAAACCTCTTGCCTGAAACCCTAGAAAACCTCTGTCAGTCAGAGTAGGCAATACTAGATGGACCCATTAGTCTGACTCAGTATAAGGCAGCTTCCTATCTTTGATGATCATAAGCAAGTCTCATAAGCAACTCTTGGACAAGTCTGACTTAGTTTAATGAGGCTTACTCCCAGGTAAATGGATATAGAATTGCAGCCGCAAGAGCTTTAGTTGTTAAAAAATATATATGACAAATTTCATTATTTGCAAAAGAGGATTGGAGTGGCTGGACTGTTGAGACAATTAAAATGTAAAACTATTGTTGGTGGGAAGGGGGACTGGAGATAAGTTTTCCTGTACCGTTCTTCACCACAAAATATGTTGGACAGATTCTCTGAGCCAGTTTTTCCACAAAGGGCATCCAAAAAGCTAAGTCAAATAGAGTTCTTAGTCAAATCTTGGGTGCCTTTCAGTGGAAAGGTGGAATATAAGCATCTTCATAAGCAAGAAATATATGAGATGAACTTCTGCCACTAATCCAAAAATAATAAATTAAGTTTCCAGCTCTAGGCACCAGTTTTTAAAGACCTATAATGTTGAGTTGATCTGCTAACAAAAATACACAATTTGTTTTATTAGAGCTAGCCTCATTACTCTAGGATCCATTATTTATTTATTTATACTTATTCATTTATGCAATATACACTTCGCCTCCCCACCCATCCATCCAGATAGCACTCATCTGGGGGAGGACTGTAAGTGGGTTAGGCCAAACATGCTTGCAACCCCTTTTCAGACCTTCTCACTTAATGCGGAAGGTAGGGTGGGGGGGGGCACACACAGTTGGCTTGCACCATCCTGCTCCCTCTCCACCTGTAAAATTCACAGAATATGACAGAGGTCATCTTGAATCCCAATTTTGTCTTTGGTGGCACTGTGATAGAATCATAGAATCTTAGAGTTGGAAGTGCTGAACCTGACATTTGTCCCTATTAAAATGTATCTGTCACCTGCAGATTCGATGAGTATCCCCTCAATACCTTCATCCAAGTAATTTATAAAGATGTTGAACAACAACGAGCCCAGGACCAGACAGTCTTTACCCAGGGGTGCAAGGGGTGCAGAGCACCCGGGCGCCGAATTCTGGGGAGCGCTAGGCACCCACCACTGAAGCCGCCTAAGCTCTTAACTATCTACCTGTTATGAAATAATAAATAATTTTGATCAAGCTAGAAGAACAAAATACATATATACCTAGGTATTACTGAAATGTATACCTACTGTTTCTCTAAAGGACTTTGTGCACTTGTTTACCAAAAACACCCCACTGTGGCACATTCACATCGGCGGCACTTGTCAGACTTGGGGGCGCTGGGTGGATCTTTGCACTCCGGCAGCACATATACTAAAGACTCCCCTGCCCAGGACAGAACCCTGCGGTGCCCCACTTGTCACTTTTCCCCAGGATGATGAGGAACTATTAGTGAGCCGTCTTTGGGTTTAGTCAGTCAACCAGCTACAAATCCATCTAAGTTACTTTGGCCACCCCACATTTTACCAGCTGCTCCACTTTGTCAAAAGCCTGACTGAAATTATGATACATTATGATACATTACTATCAGTTTGGGGACGCGGGTGGCACTGTGGGTTAAACCACAGAGCCTAGGACTTGCCGATCAGAAGGTCTGCAGTTCAAATCCCCACGACGGGGTGAGCTCGCGTTGCTCGGTCCCTGCTCCTCCCAACCTAGCAGTTCAAAAGCACGTCAAAGTGCAAGTAGATAAATAGGTACTGCTCCGGTGGGAAGGTAAACGGCGTTTCCGTGTGCTGCTCTGGTTTCACCAGAAGCGGCTTAGTCATGCTGGCCACATGACCCAGAAGCTATACACCGGCTTCCTCAGCCAAAAAAGCAAGATGAGCGCCGCAACCCCAGAGTCGGTCATGACTGGACCTAATGGTCAGGGGTCCCTTTACCTTACTATCTGTCTGATTCAGTATAAGGCAGCTTCCAATGCTCGTACAAAAGCTAATTTCATGGATGGCTTTCCAAAAGCCTCCAACTAGCTCTGCTCCCAGAAACACAATATTGGGTTAGGTGAGGGATGGGGAAACTGTGGCCCTCCACTTATGATCGGACTACAACTCCCATCATTCCTGGAGCTTTGGCCATTCTGGCAGGGCTGATGAGAACTGGAATCTAATGACATCTGGAGACCCACAGGTTCCCCACTGCTGGATGTGGTGAACCCTTCACCTGACCCAGCAGGACTGTTCTTATATTCCTCAACTGGCCTTCCAGCTAGCATCCGTCACTCTGCTCCTACAGTAGCCTCTTGGCTAGAGCTTCCCAAATACAGTACAAAACAGACGCGTGCACCCTCATCATTCCATGTAACGACATGCAGCTTGCCTGCCTTTTTTTTTCAGGCAGCCAAGCGCGGGGAACATCCGAAGTGGCTCTTAGACGCGGTCCGTGTTATCTCCTCCACCTGGGATGAGCCCCCTGAGACCGTCCTCTCGGAAAGACTTCCTGCCTATCCTCCCCTTTGCTTGCTGGCAGGAAGAGGGAAGGAGTCATTTGTTACAGGTCTGTGAGACCTCAGCGTCACTCGCCTGCCAATGAAGAAAGGGGATGTGGGAGGAGAGGCAGGGGTCTGGCCATTCACTGCCTCCTTACTCCACGGGGAAATAAGCGAGCAAGGAACATCTGCTTACTCTTATATATATATATCCACTGATTAAAGCCAAGGCAGACTGTGCAGTTGTGTGTGTGTGTGTGTGTGTGTGTGTGAGAGAGAGAGAGAGAGAGAGAGAGAGAGAGAGAGGACTGTTCTTTCCTTTCTCCACTTGCATGCTGGAGTGATTCATGTCACAACTTAGTCCCTGCAGATCTTTTTTCTTTAAAGTATTATTAAATGAACTGCAGACTGGAATTGCTGGCAAATTCCAGAAATATTGGCTGGGTGATACTAAGTCATACTCATAACTTCAAGGGGGGTTTACTCTGAGTATGATTTAACATAATAAGAGCCTGCAGGAACAGGCCAATAGCCCATCTAGTCCAGCACCCTGTGCAAGGTGAGAATCTGATGCCGTTCACCTCTTAACTTCCAATTCACTGCATCATAGTTTCCCTCAGTGCCCAGGGCAGTAGAATCAGTTTCATAGCCCTAAATCCACCTTTCTTCCAACTTGTAAAGGGTAAAGGTAAAGGGACCCCTGACCATTAGGTCCAGTCGCGGACGACTCTGGGGTTGTGGCGCTCATCTCATTTTATTGGCTGAGGGAGCCAGCATACAGCTTCCAGGTCATGTGGCCAGCATGACTAAGCCGCTTCTGGCGAACCAGAGCAGCCATTTACTTTCTGCCAGAGTGGTACCTATTTATCTACTTGCACTTTGATGTGCTTTCGAACTGCTAGGTTGGCAGGAGCTGGGACCGAGCAACGGTACCTCACCCCATCATGGGGATTCAAACCGCCGACCTTCTGATCGGCAAGACCTAGGCTCTGTGGTTTAACCCACAGCGCCACTCGCGTCCCTCCTTCCATCTTGTGGTTTCCAGCAATTGGTATTTAAAAGCACTGCTGCCTCTAGCATCATGGCTAGTAGCCTTTAATAGCCTTCCTTGACTCCCCCTTTAAAATCCATTTGATTGATGGCCATCACTGCCTTCTGAGAATAAAGAGAATAAAGCAATAACATTACCAGTGAAAACAGCTACAAACAACTATTTAACACAGGGAAAAGTAAAATAAAATCAGCAATAAACTAAAAACAGATATAAAAGTATACACTGACATTCCACATGTTTGGGAAGGCTTGTCTCAACAGAAATGCTTTTTTGCAGATGCTGAAAAGAGTGCAGAGAAGGTGCCTACTTGATGTCAATAGGAAAGGAGTTCCAAAGTATAGGTGCTGCCACACTAAAATACGGCTTTCTTACAAACGCAGAATGGGCATACAGTGATACCTCGGGTTACTTAATTCATTCCGGAGGTCCGTTCTTAACCTGAAACTGTTCTTAACCTGAAGCACCACTTTAGCTAATGTGGCCTCCTGCTACCACTGCGCCACCAGAGCCCGATTTCTGTTCTTATCCTGAAGCAAAGTTCTTAACCTGAAGCACTATTTCTGGGTTAGCGGAGTCTGTAACCTGAAGCGTATGTAACCTGAAGTGTATGTAACCCGAGGTACCACCGTAATGCAGATATGTGGCACCTGCAGCCATATCAGTTCTTGGCAAAATAATAATGCATTGGTAAGTTGATTTATACTGGACCGTTTGCGTGTCATTTTATTAGTTGTTCTACCATGCTTCCCCAGTGCTTTCACATTATCACTGTCTGGAAGCGCTATAGCACAACAGAAGTAGAAGACGATAGCAGGGGGGAACCCCCAGAACTTTTGTAGTGTGGAAATTTGTATGCATTTCAACAGGAGGTTACAGGATATGCACTGATTGGAAATGAACAAGTAGCATTAAAAGGAGGATTACGTATGAATGCCCTGCAGGTGTCATGAGCACAAATCATCATGGAAGCATAATTAAAAGGCCATATTGAGTAGGGATAGGGAAGAAATTTGATGCGGTTTGCATTTAAAGCCAAGCATATCAAATTGGCACTTTCTGAAACAATTCCGAACCAAAACTAACCATCTTTCAAAATTCACACTTATACAAATTTTGCAGTGTAGTTAGTTGTCCAGCCAACCACTGTTTTTCTTTATAAAAAAATATGCATGCATTAGGTAAAGTGGATATAAAGATATAAAATATGTATGCATTAGGTAAAGTGGATATAAAGATGCACACATTAGTGAAAATGTGGAGAATTTTCCCCTAAAGTACTGAAGGATTTTCACGAGGATTTTACAGAAGAAATTCAGCAAATTGCAGCAGAAATGTGGAGAGTCCAATTTAAGATGGGGATAATGAGGAACCAAGGAGACCGAAAGTGACACATCCTTTCGTCTGTAATCTGGAGGGGCCCGAAATCTCTCAGAAGTTGAATAGATTTTCTGCCCAGTGCCTTAGTCCTCACTTTTCCTGCCTTGATGTAAAATCACAGCCTACGTGCAGCTCTCAAATTAGCAATCAGTCAGTGGAGCTAAGAGCATCCAAAAGATTTAGCAAATTTGTGGCAGCTGTTTTCTCATTAGGAAGGATCTCAGAAACATGAGTCAACCCTTCCTACAACTTTTTATTTCCCTGATCCTTAAAAAAAAAAAAAGCATTGTTTAACTATAAAGAAATTCCTATGCACTTGCCTGGTGGCTGTGAGCTTCCCCCAAGTTTCCTCTCTGAGTGGTTTCCAGTCGATGGAATAACCTAAGGCAGTGGAATAGTACTGCTACTCTATAAATGTTTTAAGCCACTGAAGCTGGTAGCGTATACCCTTATTTGAATTAAATTACCTCTTTAAGAGAGTCTTTTAAACTGGATGACTTCATGTAACTCATTACGTTTAAGAGGTGGTTTAGCATGGCATGGTGTGTGTTTTTTCAAAAAGAATAATCTATTACATTACCGGGCAATTTGTTAGGCCTCTTAAAACAAAATGCAATTAGCAAGAAGGAACTCTGCCAACGACCTCCCCTTATGAGACTCGGTAAGGAAGGGACCGCTTCCCTGCCTCTTCTGTTGACTGATTGATTTTGAAATATGTATATAAACGCCATCTGATCAGCACCTGCTTTCAGGGCAACTTGCAAATTCGAGGAATCCATCTCTGCAAGAAAAGTTATAAAGACGCACATGAACGAATGCAATACCACAGCACAGTAAACTGTAAAAACAGCAGAAAATTAAAAGCCTTACATGTAAAGCTTCCCCTCTGAAGAATGCTGAGAGTTGCGATTCACACACAAACCCCTCTGAGCCAGTGGCAGACTTTGGACTCTCAAATTGCAATGGCACCCTGTGTGACACTAAAATTTGGTGCGTGCCTCACTTCTCATGCTCCGTTTGACAGCATTGTGCAGTGCCCAGTGCAACCAGACTGGTCATGCCGCCCTAAAACCGCCCCTAACAGAGTTACAAATTCAAGTATCTTTATCAAACTACCATTCCATACCCATCAAGTGCCCTGGAAAAACTGGGACATCCCACAGGAGCCTAGCAGCCATTTGGGGCAACTTGCTCCTGTGCAATTTCAGGCTGAGATCTCGCCCTGGAAAAAGCATGTCGCCCCCCCCCCCCGGTCCATGATCTTGTGTGGCACCCCAAAACGCATGTTTTGTGGCACCGTGCCTGAAAAATGTGCCTTTTCTGGGTCCGCAATCTCATGCAGGTCACATGACTCACATGAGATTTCATACCCGGAAGACGGTGTCCCAGATTTAGGCTGCGTTGCAAGGGAGGGTATGTAGCTACCAGGATTGTGTGGGGAATGCCATGTGCTTCAAATATATGGGTTGTGTGTACGCAGCCCAAACAAAACCCAACATATTGGTCTTCAAGTGTCCAGGTCCAGCTGCAGCAAACCGGCATAACTGCTGGTTACATGGATGGAAACTGAGTACCGCAGGGTGGCAGCAAGATCAGGGATGCATGGTTGCACTGGCAGGATCAGCACCATAAATCTGGCACTCCCACGTGTTATTCTGTGGTCCTGAACATACTGCTCCCCCACTTCACCCCACCCAGGTAAGCACTTGTGGCCTTGGCCTTGGCGCTGCCCCACCATGCCGCTGCTGCTTAGGTTTCGAACTTGTGGGTGTTCAAAGTGGGAGGAGCATGGCAGCAGCAGGTGGGACTAGACCAGTGAAAATAAAATTTACTGCATGCAATGCCAGATTTACGTACAGTGGTACCTCGGGTTAAGAACTTAATTCGTTCTGGAGCTCTGTTCTTAACCTGAAACTGTTCTTAACCTGAGGTACCACTTTAGCTAATGGGGGCCTCCTGCTGCCACCGCATGATTTCTGTTCTCATCCTGAAGCAAAGTTCTTAAACCGAGGTACTATTTCTGGGTTAGCGGAGTCTGTAACCTGAAGCATCTGTAACCCGAGGTACCACTGTATAAGCTGAACAAGCTATAGCTTAGGGCCCCACTCTCTTGTGGGTCACCAAAAAATTTAAAGGGGGAGGGGAAACCTGGATGTACTTTTCCAAAATATAAAATAAATATTACTTTGATAAAATACATATTTTGTTATGTGCAAATGGCTTTAGATACCTATTAGGTCCATAAATTACCATATAGTGTATATTCAACACAAAAAGCAGCAACAATTTGTTGTTGACAAAGGACAGCTGGACATATAAAGGGCCCCATAACCTTCAGTAACTTAGGGCTTCATCAAACCTAAATTTGTCCCTGACGGCATGCTGTTTATTGAAAGAAAATTCCATGAAAATGATGTATCATTGGTATCTAACACCAAGTAAAATTGCTAAAATGTACAAAACAAGTTATAAACTGTGTTGGAAATGTAAAGAGAAAGAGGGCACTTTTCACCATATGTGATGGACATGTACATTGGTAAAGGCTTTCTGGGAAATGATACATAATGAACTTAAGAAAATGTTTAAAAATACATTTGTTTAAAAAGCAGAAGCCTCTTTACTAGGTATTATAGGTGAAGAGTTTCCAAGAGAATATAAAAGACTTTTTATGTATGCAACAACAGCAGCGAGAATGCGACTAGCCCAGAGATGGGAGGAAGGAGAAATACCAACAAAAGAAGAATGGCAGATGAAACCGATGGAGTATGTGGAAATGGCGAAAATTGACGGGGAAGATCTGAAACCAGGAAGATCAAGTATTTTCTAAAGACTGGAGTAAATTTGTAATTTACTTAAAAGACCACTGCAAACAGTTAAAATCTTTGGCAGGGATGTAAAGACACTTGTAATGTAGAATTGTTTTAATGGTAATTATGGTTATGTAATAGCTAGATAAGGGTAAAAGATGCGGTAAATTTAAGGTTAAAGATGTTACATACGCTTCAGGTTACATTCGCATCAGGTTACAGACTCTGCTAACCAAGAAATAGTACCTCGGGTTAAGAACTATGCTTCAGGATGAGAACAGAAATCGTGCATCAGCGGTGCGGCAGCAGCAGGAGGCCTCATTAGCTAAAGTAGTATCTCAGGTTAAGAGCAGTTTCAGGTTAAGAACAGACCTCTGGAACGAATTAAGTACTTAACCACTGTATATATGACCAGCGGTGACTGGTGCCCATAGAGACCATTGAGGTCAACAGTAGGTGGACCCAGAGCCAACTCATTTTACTCTTGGCCCCATCTTCTTCCCTGCTGAGTTCTACAAAGGCAACACCACAGAGGGAGGTGAGGCAGAGTGTCATTTGCCCTAATAGGCCAAGCTGCACTGTCCTTGACACTTACCTACTCCAAACGTCCTTTTGGCATGTGGAAGAGGTCATGTGAAACTCCGTTCCCCTCCCCGCCAAAGCTATCCCTCTAAGTGGTTTCATGGTTGCAAGCCAAGCCAACAAAGTCTATATCTGGCCACAAGGATGTCAATTAATGCCAGTGATATTGTTAGGAATGTATGGATTTCAGTCACTGCTAATTCCACAGTCTTCTCCAAAGAGACAGCTTGTTAAGTGAGACGTGTTGGCCAAGAACATGAAATGTTGTGAATTGCTCCTCTCTAATGGCATGAGAACCAGGATCCCGACGTTTTGTTTGTTCTGGTAGGGTACTTTCAGCCTTTGGTGGGGGGGGGGGGCTCTGTCTTGCAGAGGCACTGCTAAAGTGATTAAAATCTGAATTTACACATGTCTGAGAAGCAAGATGTGTGTTCTGCTGGAGTGAATTAAGGCAAGCAGATTTCCAACGACACTTTGATAGCATGCCAGCTGCTCTCCAGCCATTCCTGACACCCTTCTTTATTTCAGATGTTAAAAAAAGAGGGAGAGAGAAAAGAATTGGCAATGCTTTTATTTAAATCCAATATCGGTTCGTGTTGGTTGAAGTGTAATTGAATAGCTGTGCTTTTAAAAAGAAAAATGTCAGGGGGTAGCATGGCAGTAAAGAGTTTGTCAGTAGTCTTGTCCCCTGTAGACAGTGCCATGACTTGTAACTAAATGATGGGAAGAAGGCATAATCCAGGCCCTTCTCCAGAGAATGGTAGTTGCATTTCATCTTGGCTGTCACTTAAAGCTCCCTGGACCTCTTTGAAACTGAGTTTCCCTGTCGCTGTTGCTGCAAGACACCCTGAGTGCTTCTTCACTCAGACTCTGTCACGTACTCCTATCCCACCAATGCAATTACATGCATTCCAAAAGCCAAGGGTAGTGTGGCTTTTATGGTACAATTCCCTAGTAAATTACTCTCTGAATCATTCCTTTGGGTGAGATTTTGGGGGTGCCATTTCAATATACTAGTGGAACCAGAAAACAAATGGGCTGCCATTCTTCAGCCTTTTAGGTTTTAGTGTTCCTTACTTCTTGCATTAATGAAAAAAAAACAGGTTCTCCAATCTTCAAACGATGCATTGATCTTGTTTACAGTCATACCTTTGCTTCATGTTTGCTTCATGTTACGTTCTTTCAGGTTACGTCCCGCAGTGACCTGGAAGTACCGGAAAGGGTTACTTCCAGGTTTCGCCACTCGCACATGCGCCGAAGCGCTAAATTGCGCTTCGTGCATAAGCACCATATGGCGCTTCAGGTTGTGCTCTTTTCATGTTGCGAACAGGCCTCTGGAATGGATCCCATTTGCAAC
Source organism: Podarcis vaucheri (assembly GCF_965113315.1). NCBI lineage: Eukaryota > Metazoa > Chordata > Lepidosauria > Squamata > Lacertidae > Podarcis > Podarcis vaucheri. The sequence continues at coordinate 25,599,820 of NC_138761.1, forward strand.
CAGAGGTACCACTGTATATTATTACTGTAGTATGCATCATTGTGGTTTGTTTCAACCCATGTGCTATTACAGTACTTCCTTTTTCTAATCGACTGAGCAACTTGGAGCATTCAGCCTTGTAAAGGAAGGATCTAGGTCAATTCCACATTTTTTTTTATTTTCATTAGTAGTTGCATTCGTATTACTGCCATGCTCTTTGGTAGCACAAGAAATCCCAATTTCTTCCACCTCTCCACATCACAACTTTTCTTTGGCCTTCTTGTTTTGAGCTGCTAATCTTTGCCGAGTGCTGTTGTTTCCTGCAACCTGCACTGCTGGGATGTTTACTTCCTAGATTGAATTCTAGTGTAGCTGCTACACTAATCCTTAAATAAATCTTTTTCGGTTTAACTCTCTTCCCTTAACCCTATCGGCCAATGTTTACACTAATTTAAATGGGCAGGATATTAGATTAACGTTAATTGATGGAGTCAACATACTAATCCAGTTTCTACAGGTTTGCACCTTTGAAGAACATATTAAGCACAGCCACATAAATTACCCTTTCTCATGAACACAGTAGGAGAGAATATGTTTAGAAAGAGGCCTGCTATTAAGTTTTGGAAACCAAAGATGCTTGTATTGTGTGCTTCTCAAATCTGGTGAAATATAAGCCAGCTCACATTGTTAAGCTGCATTCAGTTTCCCTCACACACTCTGTGGCCTTGAATTCCAGAAGGTCATTTGAAATGAGCTGAAGCAACCTTTTACACTAACAAATGGCATATTTCAGAAACTCAGCGCCATTTTATTTGGTATCTGGGGGTGTCTGAGAGACAATGATAAGAATCTTAAGCGATGCACTGGTGTGCTTTCCATCTAAATAAAGGAAAAGGATCTAAACTACAAGCCACAAAGTAACTTTTAGTGACTCATACTATTGTTGTGACTGCAAAGAGTGCATTTGCATTTTTTAAAAAATAGCATGATAGGAGACGTTGGCAGTTCGAATCCCTGCAACAGGGTGAGCTCCTGTTGCTCGGTCCCTGCTCCTGCCAACCTAGCAGTTCGAAAGCACGTCAAAGTGCAAGTAGATAAATAGGTACTGCTCCAGCGGGAAGGTAAACGGCGTTTCCGTGCCCTGCTCTGGTTTGCCAGAAGCAGCTTAGTCATGCTGGCCACATGACCCGGAAGCTGTCTGCGGACAAACGCCGGCTCCCTCAGCCAATAAAGCGAGATGAGCGCCGCAACCCCAGAGTCGGCCACGACTGGACCTAATGGTCAGGGGTCCCTTTACCTTTTTTACTAACTGTGAACTCATTTATCACAATTGCAGAGCGGTTATTATGTGGCACCTGTAACAAGTGCCAGTTCAGCATATCAAAATAGTCTAGAGAGGACATAAGGAGCAAGGCAACCCCACAAGCAAACTAGTCCCAAACTGTTAAGGGCTTTATATATCAACAGTAACACCTGGAACCTGGCCAGGTAGCAAGTGCAGATCACTGAGCAGAGTTGTGCCAGGGTCTCACACTTGGCAGCAACCATGCTGCAGCCTTCTGCACTAACTGCAGTTTCTGGGACAAGTGCAAGGGATGGAGTGCATTGCAGTAATCCAATCTTGAAGTCGCCAGGGCCTGTATATACGAGGCTGCATTCAGTTAACCCTGATTTCCTTACAAGGCGGATCTGTAGCACAGCTGAACCATTTGTATATCGGCTTAATAAAGTTAACAGCTTACTATTAATTCAGTTACAGTCCTAAATGGTGCTTTGTTGTTAAATCCAAGGCAACCCAGGGCCCAGGTTACTGCCGTTCCCCTACAGGGTAGGTGTTTATGGGAACGGTAGCACCAGAAGTTTTCCTGGAGCCCGCAAACCTAATTTAGCTGCGGCGATGTGAAATTACTGACTCAACACTCCTGTAGCAATGCATGTTGCAAGAAATCGCAGGAAGACAGATGGAATGCTTAGCAGTTTAACCACAAAGGAATGCTTGGATCTGATTACCCTTAACTGTTAATCTGATGATCATCAGTTGTGGCGTACAATAGAAGTCAAACCGCCTTGTGACTGTACTGGTGAATAATACTATAATGTTACTAGGAGAATTCTCGTGTACTTTTGCCTTAACTCAAAAGCTCCCAAATTTTAATTAAGGATGACTTTACTAGGGGAATTTGGGCTTCATTTGCACTCAGCTTGCCAATCCATTGGCATTCTACTGCAAAATGATGTTCTTTCAGGGCCAAAATGCACATGAAGTTGATCACATCCCGCCGTTAAGCACAGGGTGGTTTTTTTTAAATTTTATTTTATTTTTTCCCCTATGGAAAGTTACATTTGTTACTCAACAATTATATCCCAATTAAACAAAACTTGCGAATTCCCACTCACCCAACATCAATGTTTATAACCCAAATGACATACAATTGCGTTTTAAGGTTCTGTCTTATCTAATTTCATCCTCTCTAACACATTCTGCTATTTTCTTACACTTCAAACCCTGTTGTGGTCTTCACATACGGCAAATAACTTTTTATATAGACTGGAAAGGGTTTCCAGTCTTCTTTAAAATATTAGAAATTTGCGTCTTTTATCAGTGCCATCAATTTTGCCATCTCTGCATATTCCAAGATTTTCACCAAAGCATTGTTAGTGCAGGGTTGTTGTTTTTGACACCCAGTGTGAGGGCCAGGTTTAGATTAGGACCCTGGGGGAGGGGGGGAAAGGACTTTAACCCTTTGTTGTTCTTGTTTTTATTATTACTGTAGCAGTAATGCTCACCGCGCCTAGTGATCTACGTTCAGAATCTTGGGATAGAATGGGAAAATATGTTAAAAAACACAGATAGAAGGCGAATCTTGAGACTCCTATTGTCTTGCCTGAAGGGCTAGAAACTTGAAGGAAGGAGAAACAGAAGGAGTAGAAAGGTGGACTGAAAAGAAGTATAGCAAGAAAGAAGGAAAGAGAAAGGAAAGAAGAGTCCATGTTAATCTATCAAACTTGCCCCCAAAGGAGGCAGTGGTGGCCACCAAACTAGATGGCTTTAAAAAAGGATTGGACAGATTCATGGAGGTTAAGGCTATTGATGGCTACTTGCCATCATGGCTATGACTCTGCCTCCATTAGTTAGAGGTAGCAATTATTCACTGAATGTCATTTGCTGGAAACCACAAGAGGTGCTCAAAACTTGCTTGTGGGTTCCCCACAGACATCTGATTGGCTACTGTGAGAACACAGCGCTGGACGAGATGGGCCATTGGTCAGATCCAGCAGGCTCATCTTATGTTCTAAGGAAAGGAGAAAAGAAAGGAAGATGAGATCCACATGTCAAATTGGTTGTCATATACCAAATCGTACGCACTTACAAGATTTGTTTCATTAAAACATTTGTTCCAGAAACTATAGTCAACGTGCTTAGCGATAATGGTAACATACACCATAATAGCAAAGATAAAACCATTTAAAACAACTACCAAGCATTAAAAGAGAAGAGAGAAAAAACAATAAAAGAGTTGCAGCAAAGCTAGATCAGGACAAACTATTAGGTGGATTTAGCCAAAATCGGAAGAGGACAGGAAGGGTTTTGCTTTGAACAGTAATGTCAATGTAGGCTTGCCATACGTCAAGAAGATTCCTGACATGTCCTGATTTTTGGGTGTCGGGGAATTTTGCCGAAGTAGCAAAATGTCAGGGCAAACCCGGATGTATGGCAACATGATGAAAAAAGCAGCAGAAACAGCTCCAAAAGCTTAAAATCACTATTTTGGGGGGAGGTTTCCCAACAATTTTGGTGGGTTTCCTAAAAAAAAATCTCAGAGCTCACCATCACTACTACCACTCTGTGGGTTCAAGGTGGTTTGTGGGAAATGCTTCAGGGAACAAGGCTGTGTGCATGGGGAGTGAATAGTCATCTCTACTTTCTCGGCCTCTAGGGAACGTTGAGCAACTGAAAATCATCAGGCTTCCTCCCCTCCCCCTTCCTCTCCTCCTCCTTCATCTTCTTCAATTCCCTGGGAGCAGAATTGTATCTTTGGCAAGTCTTTGAAAAGTTGATTACTAGGCGGTGCAACGGATGAGTAAGCTTGCCAACTGTTGCCAACCTGGACGCAACTTTCTCTTCTCTTCTGGTAATATTTCCCTCTGGTATCATTGTCAAGGAAAGGGCTGTGTGCTGGTTGTTGCTTCATGAATAATTGCCTTTCATCTTTTAATGGGAAGATTTCAAAACGGGGAAGATACAAATGATTTGCCACGGCTGCAAACCACCGCCACCCCCTGCAAAAAAAAGGGGGGGAGAGACAACAGCACATGGGTAAAGGAAGATAAAAGAGAAATGTCTCCATTCACGGCTTAACCTGCCAAAAGAGTATATCATGACCCCAGTTTTAATTACAAGGTACGATAATGAGTTTCATCCAGAAATAGCCGGTCTAATTAAATCTCTAACTGCAGTTTCCATTCAGCCTTGGTGTTACGACCTGAGGGGAAAGGGAAATACTTGAAAGGACTAGCATTGTAATACCAGCATCTACTTCTCAGACTTCTTAACCACAAACAAAGAGTGAGCAGAGCAACAACTTGAGGCTGCATGGGAGAATGGAGATCCTTTGCGGGTAAGTGTGTGTGTCGCCTCTGCTATTTGTTTATCTGTTCCTTTATTGTCTCCACTGCCTTTCTACCCTTTCAGGCAGGGAGAAACTGAAGCCCCATTTTAATGCACATCTAATTCATACTTCTCGGGACAGTATGCAATATATCCTTTGACATTCGCACTTAGGAACATGGAAGCTGCCAAGTGAGTCAGACCATTGGTCCACTGAGCTCAGTATTGTCAGCACTGATGGCAGCGATGTCTCTCCAGGACTTCAGACCAGGAGAATCTGAATTTTGTGATGCTTTTCTTCCACACAATAATGTGTGTGGAAATGTGTGTGTTAGAGGAAAGTGTTTTTTTGGGGGTGTATACATTAGTGAAAACAACAAAAATGCATTATATTCAGGGAAACGGCTTGCAGCAACTGGGTATGCTAGGAGAAATATACACTGAAATGCCAACATTTTTTTGGTGAGGATTTAAAACACACACACAAACCGATGAGGAATTATGGCAAGCTCAATTTAAGACCGGCAAATTTCAGTTTCTCATTTTTTCCTCATATGTCAATCCCAGGGTAGCCAAAGTGGTTCAAAATGCTGGCAAATCAGCTAATAAATACCCTATTAAAGCGACCTTCACAAGTAAAGTTTATTGACCCAAACAGCCCTTTGAGGGGGAAATAAACTGAAGTTTGGCATAGTGCATGAGCCTTAGCTTCCACCCTTCTCTTCCTCTACTGTCAGAGGAATTATGCCTCTGAAAACCAATTGCTGGAAATCACAGGCGGGCAGAATATTTTCTTATGCTCTTGTGTGGAATGCTGATCCTGCTTTGTTGCAAAGCGCTGAGAAACACAAGCTCACGAAAAACATTGTCTGTTTCAGCTATTGTGCCATCAGTAGCAGACACTCACCCACCTACAACGGGGCACACGGCATCGCAGTCTGCACATGACATTCAGGCGACCCTTCCTTCTTGAAGACATAGTACATCTTGAGAGGGAGCACATAAGGATCCATGTCTTTCCACCATGCCTGAGGAGGTGGGTGCAGTTTGTTCCCAATATGCAGCCCTGTTCTGGGGCAGAACAATAGCTCAGCCAGTAAAGCACGAGGGTTAATCTCAGGGCGAGGGGTTCAAGCCCCAGGTTGGGCAGAAGATTACAGGGGGTTGCACTAGATGACTCTACAATTCTATGAAACCCTCAATCTGCCCTGCTGAAGGGGGTTTGGAAGGAGCAGAGGTTGCCTAGGTTCCTTCCCAGCTCTGATGTCTATGCCGGCAGGAGAGCTCTGCCTTTGGCAGAAACCCTGATGGTGAGGAGCATCACAATGTGTGTTAAATGTTCAGGAAAAGTCAGAAGCCCAAGGCAGTATAAGTTCCTCAACTATGTTTATTTAGCATTGTCAGTGACAACGGTTCACTCATAGGAAAACAAGAACCAAACTGACTAGACAACATAATAATAATGCCGAGCATGAACTGACCGTTGACAGTTGACAGTTGAAAGTGCATGCCTCTATGTCCCTGGGTTCCAGCAGAGTGATGGCGGAACTTCCCAGCACCGTCAGTAGCACATCCACCTTGTCTGACTCCCTAGTGAAGCCTTGTAGTTGGATGTAGCTCCTTATTTGGCGGAGCCACTGTGGCCATTCTGCCGGATGGCTCATATCGAAGTCCGGTGGTGGCCGACTGTGACTGGTGGCCATCCTCGGGCCTGGAGCAGTCACTTGTGCAATTGTGAGTGGTTGAGACTGCAGGCGCAGCCTCGTTTCCAGGACTATTTACTAAGTCCAGCATGGCGGTGAGGTTGCGCTTACTGCGAGGTGGCAGGTGGCGGTGCTGCGGTGTGGTCCTGGGCCTCTGGCAGCTGGCGGGAGCTCATCAATCCCATCCTTGTCACCAATGTTAAATGTTCGGGAAAAGTCAGAAGCCCAAGGCAGTACAAGTTCCTCAACTACGTTTATTTAACATTGTCAGTGACAACAGCTCACTCATAGGAAAACAAGAACCGAACTGACTGGACGACACAATAATAATGTCGAACATGAACTGACCATTGACAGCTGACAGTTGAAAGTGCATGTGCTCACTTGCCATTAGAACGTTCGTCTACCAACGCTTATACAATTGGTTAGAATGCACCTTGTAACATAAAAAGTGTTAAACCCAATACATAACAGTGTGTGTGCCCAAATGGCAGTTGGAAGCTACAGGCAGTGACATCCTCCTCACTGGGAGTGGCCAGGAGAAACCCCTGAAGAGGGCATTTCACAGGTGAGGGATATATTTCACAGGTGGGGCTGGAAGGTAGTGCAGCAAAAGGGAATTTCTTCCCTGGCTGTGGGTGTGCTGCCCCATACAGTCCCATGACTGCCGGCCAGCACTTAGGACTGAAGTCGTAAGCACTTTTTGCAGAATACCTTGAATTCATCGGGGGATGTGGGAGCATATGTCTAATTCCATTTCCCCCTGCGTTCAGCTGGCTGTCTGCATAGAATCTAGGTACACATACCGCAGTGCCCTTAGAGTAATTGTTTAGAGGACATGCAAAGCCCTTCTTATCCTTTTGGGATTTAGCCTGACTCCTCTTTGGCAGAGAGACAGAAGAACTGACAGGGCTTCTAAGTTGGCCCGGTTAAATAAATACAAACTAGATCTTGATGTTGCATGGATAGACGTAAGGACATAAGAAGAGCCCTGCTGGATTAAACCAAAACCCCATCTAGTCCAGCATCCTGTTTCTCAGTGGCCAGCCACATGCCTATGTCAATCTTACACTCAGGTCTTAAGGGCAACAGCACTTTCTCCACTTGCAATTGCCAGCAACTGGTATTCAGGGCATATTGCCTCCAACACTGTGGGTGGTACATAGCCATCATGGCTGGTAGCCACTGAAAGCCTTATTGTCTGTTCCCCTTTTAAAGTCACCCACTACTACATCTCGTGGCAGTGGTGACAGCTTAACTATGCACCTGTCAGGACTTCAGCCTACACTCGAGTAGGACTCTGGCAGAGACACATGCCTGACTGGCATGCTCCCTCCCTCCTGGTTGATCATTCGGGAGCTTCATAAGCTTTCTTCAGCCCGAACATCACAGTGACCAATGCCAACCGACACCGACACACTTAGGGATCCGCAAAGTTTGCTCAACTTGCGTGACAGACCTCAGCAACTCCGCATTTTGGCTAATCTACTTTATTTACATATAAACACACACGGAGCACTGCAACATGTCTCCCTCTCTCTCTAGCATCAGACAGCAAAGAGAAAAAGAACAAAGGACAATAGTCCCGCTTCACGTAACACAGTAACACAAACATCCTGTCTCCGTCACTTCCCACTCTGTGGAGTCAAAACATACACCATCATGGGATAGACAAAAATCCCATGACTGCAATCATGGAGCAGGAATTCTAACAGCACCAAGTGATATCATTTGTCTGTGATCAATCTTCCAAGATTTAGCTTCATTGGATGGCCCCACGTCTAATATTATGAGAGACAGAGAAAAACTTGCATAATTCTGCATAATTCTGCACATCTCTATCATGTTTCTCCCCCTACCTTTTCTCTAAACTAAAAAGTCCCAGTTGTTGCAAATTTTCCTCACAGGGGGGCGTTTCTCCAGCTTCTCAATTGGCCTTTTCTATTTTTTTTCCCAGCTCTACAATATGCCTTTTGAGGTGCAATGACCCGAACTATACACAAAATGAAATGACACGTGTTTGAATGTATGAATTATTTCCCACAAAAAAATAGTGTGGTTTGGGTATTGTGAGAAACTCAGTCTGTGGCATCCTATCAGGAACAACTGTTTTATAACATTCCAGATAATTCCGTCACACGGATCTGCTGTGTGATGGCATTGTGCCAAGAAAAGCCATTTTAAAGCAGCCCGTGGCAGCCATTTTGTCTGCACTGACACCAAGCTGAAATCCCTTTTCTCTCCCTGCTCCCGCTCCCCTCAAAACCTCTCAGCCCAAACTTGGCTCATGCCTGAAAAATATCTCTTCATTTGTCATGAGTTGTTTGACATCATTTAACATTCACCCCTTCACTCAAGATGCTAATAGGGACCATCCTGTGTCTGTGTGCAATCAAACCTTCGGGTTACTATAGGTTTTTTTCTGAAATAAAGAATTATCTCCCCCACAAATAAGTTTTATGGTGCTTAATTTCTAGTTTCTGTAACCACTGGTTTTCTTCAGAAATAAGGTGAGAAGAATCTTCTAGACCCCACTGTATGTCACAAGAAATGTGTTAAATACTCAGCCTTGTGTATTGACCTAAGGTAAATACTCAGTAGCCTGTATAAACAGCCAGCAGTTAAGTCTGGGCTAAATAAAGTCCAAAAACGATGTTTAAACAGTGAGAAAGCAAACATCTAATACAGGTTTTTTCATGTTGTAACCTGTTGTTGTTATTCCTTCCCAGAAGAATCCCTTAAATCATTTCTCAAAGTTCCAACCTTTGGGCGGCAGCCAATTTTCCAAATGAATGAGGTGTTGGGGGATGTCTCAAATGGAAAGCAAGCTGGAAATTTGAGGGGGTTTTCCTTGTTTGCTTGCTTTAATTATGCAGCATTTCCACACAAAGTGGGATCCTGTACAGTTGATTTCCAAAAGATCCTGCCACTTTAACTACAGTTTCCTTTCTTAGCAAAGAGCTAATCTGTCTAGAAGAGGAAAAACAATTCCAGAAAAAAGATTTGTATGTGGTATAAGTTTTCGTAGAATAGAGTCCACTTCATCAAAAGTATGATGTGTGTATGAAGGTGTGTGTAGGCATGTATAGAGAAAGATATATTGAAAGTCGTACCAAAGGCCAAGAAATGCAAGAAGTATAAATGATATTGAAGTGCCCATCTGAACACACAATAGCTAAGAGTTAGAATGGGACAAGCCAGCCCCAAGGCCTCTTTCAACACTTGGCCAAGTCAAGTGTTTGCAGCAGCTCACAAATGGAGGATGGAGTCCTTTAACAGTGGAAGTACCTTCCTGGAAATTCAATTGTAAGTTTGAAATTGAATTCTTGAGTCTACTTCACGATTCTCCTGCCCAAAGCATCCAGAGCTGTGTCAGACATGCAAGAAATAGATTTCCCAAGATATGCCACGGAGATGTATTTCATGTGATTCCCATTAAGTCTGTTAAGCCCTGTGGCTACACATTTCACCCAGTACGTACAAGTTCATCTTTATCTTCTGACAAGGGTCAACACACAGAATTGTAAGATCAAGCAGTTATTAAGAAAACATGAGTGTAAATTCCACCTTTGTCCCTCATGTCTCTCTTGAGGTGACCCGTTTAAATATGCTTAACATGTTTTTATTGCAAATAATTTTCAGCTGAGTGGAGGTGGGAAATTTCTGTTAACTATATTTCGGGTTTCTAAATTGATTTTGAACCATTTGATTAGCAGATGTGTATACTAGATATCATACAAATGTTTAAAAAATATGGCCTCTGTTAACTATTGCAGATTTTTTATTTTAAAAAATCTTTTTTTTTTCACCTTTCAGCCAGCAAATGAAACCAGTTCCTGGTATTATTTCATTAGCTATGAAACTCAAAGTTTTTCTCATAATGCAGCAACAGGGATTTCTTATGTTGAGCTGGAGTAGTGGCTTAAAACATGAGGTCAGTTCCAGGTTCAAACCTCACCTCTCCCATAACTTCATTGAGGTTCTTAGGCAAGTCATTTTCCCATCATCTTTTATGATAATACTGATCTATCCTACAAGGCTGTAGTAAGTATTACTGATACAATGCCACAAAGTACTTTTGGCTACTACATCGATGGCACACCACTGTGTAAATGCGTGAGGACACACAGGGGAAGACTCAAGAGTGAATAGCAGCCAAGTCAAACATATATTCATACTGATGGAGGAGGCAAGGTTTGAAGAGGATGCCGGTAATTCCACCACATCCTTACCTAGCAATTTTGTGTTGTTCCAAATCTTGGCCATGATCCAGCAGGGAAGAGTGATGCATCCTTAACTTGTAACAAGTTTGACAGGATTTAAGCGTTTACTAGAGTTCAGTGGGGTTCCCCCCCCCCAAAATCACTTTTGTTAAAGATTTTCTTGGGCTTCTTCTTTCTATTTTCAGTTCATAAAGTCCCTTCTACAAATCAATGATATTCGATGTGAGACTTTAATGTTGTATACAGCCTTTACCAAAAGTGTCACGGACTTTGAAGATGCTCAGAATCAGGACGCAAGGGAGAAGCGTGCTAAGAGGAAGGCACGTTTGGCAAACCCTCATCGTGATTCAACTCCCGCCCAGAAACCTATGTCCCCCACTGTGGAAGGATATGTCGATCTAGACATGGCTTCCATAGACACTTAACGGAGCACACAAAGTTATGAAAGATTTCCCTTCTCCCCTGCATATAAGCACAGGCAAGATTTCATGAAATGTGTTTGATTTCTCAGAATTTCAATTCTGGTGCGTCTGAAGCAAAACAGTAAGACAGAAACTTGGAAGAATCAAGCTGACAAACCTTCTTTGAAATCAATTATTGCAAGAATAGACCGGGGTTTTTTTGTTTGCTGTATTGAATAAATCTGTTAGACACACAAGATGGATTAATTCAAGTGAAAGTTCTAATCTGGCTAGTAAAATAAAAATATTTACATATCAAGTCTCTTTTTTGTGTGGAGAATGTTTCTAATTTGCATAGGTAATCCTTTGAGCGTGTATGCGAATTATACCAAACATATGTGTCATATTCATGTCAGATGCTTTAGATTATAAATTAGAGAGAGAGAGCATCTCCACAGATTTCCAGTTCCATTTTTAAGCTCATTTGCAAGTATCAATAAAGATAGCCCATCTCAGCTCCAATTCTGGATTGCCCTGCCTTCTCTCTCACACACACATGCACCTTTTAAAACAAAATAGTAATAGCAATATACTTAAGAAAAATAGTTATACACTTAAAAGATCCACATGTTTCTACCATTCTAATGGGAACACCCTTAAAACATGGACATTTCATTTAGATTGTTTGAGACCGATCAATAAGTGGTCATCATTTGGAATCAGTATATGAGCAACCCACAGGACCATTTATAGACATTAACATTGTTTTTTACAGACAGCTACTCAACTATACAGCTTGTTAAATCTCTGAAGTAACAGGAACCCAGCATTAAAGGTCCTTATGGAATAATTACCCGGAACATAGGTGCTTAACAAAGATTAAAAAATAATAATGGGAGAAGCGTTTGCATGTCTTAACATTAATGGATCAGGGTAATGGGTTAAGAACTGTTCATCAAAAGGACATGCCCTCCCTGTTACATTTAAAAGATAAAAAAATCTGTCAGTCCATGGCAAGGACACAAAAGAAAACAGAGTAAGAGAATTAAACACACTCTCGCCTTCAAGGTCATGACCCAGAAAGGCTAGGTCAATTGCTTACTCAGTGGCAGGGATAGGGAATCTGTTGGGCTATGACTCCCATCCGACAGAGAATGAGATGGTTGGATGGTGTTCTTGAAGCTGCTAGCATGAGTTTGATCAAACTGCGGGAGGCAGTGGAGGACAGAAGTGCCTGGCGTGCTCTGGTCCATGGGGTCACGAAGAGTCGGACACGACTAAACGACTAAACAACAACAACAACAACATGACTCCCATCATCCTTGACCATTGGCCATGCTGGCTGGGGCTGATGGGAGTTGGAGTTTGACCACATCTGGAAGATCACAGATTTCCCATCCCCGACGTTATGGCATGGGTGAACTCCGTAAACTATGTTAATTATGCAAATAAAGCACCTTTGGTTTTTGGTTTGGTTTTATTTTTGTTAAAACTGATAGATTGTCCATCCAAAATGGGTTTGGTGGCTGCATTCAACTGCAAAATACATCTGATCACCTTTCCTTAATTTGCTTAATACATTCTGAATATGCTAAGGATGGGAAGGGCAATGATCTCTGTCAGGTTCAGTAGCCGCATCTTGGAGGAGTTTACCAGTCATTGCCCATGCACTTAACCATAACAGAATTGTACTTTATGAAAATGAAAGCTGAGGTGCTCATAATAAAATATTTTATTTTTTTAAACAAACAAACAAGCAAGCCACCTTACTTGTATACCCCACCTTTCCTGCAAGGTAGCATATATAGTCCTTTCCTCTTTATCCAAACAATAATCGTTGCTGCATCAGCTGTGTTGTGATGCAGCTCAGAACAGGTCCTCTGAAGAGGATCCAGCAACTTTGGATCCAGCAGATCCATGGCTGCATTTGTTCCACCCTTGCCCTGCCTCTGTAATACCTCATTTCCGGGTTCTATGTTTGCTGTCACCAGCAGGACACCTTGCCACTGTTAGTTCCACTATTACCTTGTCTAAGCAAGCTATCTTCCCTAAAAGCCTTTTCTGGTGTTAAAATCCAGAGGGGATCCTCATGATAGTTCCATCATCCTCAGACGTTCCAGGGATGGCTGCCCAGAAGAAGGCAATGGGGGATTCCCTCCCTACAGAGGAACATCTGTTGAAAATGCACCCCTTTAACCTGGCCGTCAACATCTGAGATATAGTAGGACCTATCCTCTTGTGAAGGAAATCACTCTGAAGGAAATCAGTCCTGAGTGCTCACTGGAAGGACAGATCCTGAAGCTGAGGCTCCAAGACTTTGATCACCTCATGAGAAGAGAAGACTCCCTGGAAAAGACCCTGATGTTGGGAAAGATTGAGGGTCGAAGGAGAAGGGACGACAGAGGACAAGATGGTGGATAGTTTTCTCAAAGCTACCAACATGAGTATGACCAAGCTGTGGAAGGCAGTGGAAAACAGGAGGGCCTGGCATGCTCTGGTCCATGGGGTAACGAAGAGTCGGACACAACTAAACAACAACAACAACAACAACAATCCTCTTGTGACTGTAATTTGTTTTAAACTATTCAGTAATGCACTGAAATTACCATTACTATTATCATACAATGATGGCAAGAAGGTAGATGAAGTTGTTCCAAACAACAGCAACAACTTAAAAAGCTTTCCTGCCTCCTATCCTGCAACATTACATTGCTGAAAAGGAACGACTGAGAGAAAACAAGGCGTGGATTTTTGTGTGAGCTTGCCTCTGGTACTGATACAAATTCCTAGACTGAGCATGTGCACAGAGGCATCTAGGTCCTTAATTTTTAGCATCAGTCTGCCTGGGAGAGCCACTATTTTGCTCCTAGCTCTGGGTTCTAACAAAGCAGATCCTGCAAGTCTCAAATCTGTCCATGCCTGGTCTAAACTACACCTAGATGAAAGGGAGAGTCATCTTTTGGGAAAGGCAATTCAAACAAACATCCTATCTTACTCAGAAAATTTCATCCTTTTCTTTCCTTACTGTGTGTATATGTACACATATGCGTAATTCAGTTGCTAAAGGCCTGAATTGTCAGGATCGATCAGGTCTCAGGAACCAACAGATGGTTTGAGTTTATATATAAAAAAGTTACCTTGATAGAAATAATGAGCTGTTTTCATGAAGATTTGAGTCCATTTCATGTGAAAAAGGGGAAAAAAGTATCTTTTTATATTGCTTCCATACAGCAGCTTGATCCCAGAATTTCTCACAAGGGTTAGGAGCAGGGAGGGAAAGGGGGACAACCATTGGTTTTTTGTTCCAACAGCTGCCATTAATAATCCCAACATTAATAATCCTTTTAGAAGGTGCCCAGAGAGTATTATGATTGCTGCTATATGGATGCCTAACACTGCAGTCTTAAACATTTTGCTCACAAACTAGGGCGCTTAGGTCCACTGGGGGCCAAACTGGAAGTAACAGGATGGTTCTCAGCTGGGATTGTGTGGGTGGGGAATTAAGGAGAGGGTTTGCAGGAAGCTAAGCAGTGGGTGGAGCACTCCTCAACTCGCACAACCCATATTTGGTTAAAACCAGACAGCAATTGCTCCCTTTGTATATCATCAGGACAGAGCTGGATTTAAATACTACTGTCTAAAGTTTGGGCATGAAGTCATATTGAAATAAATGGGTATCCCTGAATCAGTATCCCTGATTCATTATTGGACTGTGAGAAAAAAAAATTGACAAAATTTATGTCTAGGTGTTTTTAATAGACAGCTGCCAGTATCACAGTGCCTTTATTTACACTAATTTACACTATCAAGTTCTGCCATGTGAAATTCTGGTTGCCACATCTCAGAAAGAATATTACAGAACTGCAAGAGGTGCAGAAAAGAAAGCAAACTCCTTCAAATGTTCAATGGATGTGTGAGGTGTTAATAGAAGATGACTGTTATTCATACCAATAAGGCTGATTTCAAAAAGCTTAAGAAACTACTGGGTGAGATCTCATGGTCAGAAATACTCAAAGAGAAGTGAGTCCAAGATGGATGGGAGTTTCTTAAAGGTGAAATATTGAAGGCACAAATCCAACGAGAAAGAAAAGTGGGAGGCATCTAAAGAAACTGGTGCGGCTGCATAAAGAGATTACAGATGAGCTGAGATTGAAGAAGGGCATGTGTAAGAAATGGAAAGGGGAAATCACAAAGGAAGAATAGCCAGCATTTCAGGGAGAAGGTCAGGCAAGTCAAAGCTCAAAATGAGCTCAGGCTAGCAAAAGAGGTTAAGAATGATTTTTAAAAGGTTTCTTCAGCTATGTTAGATGCAAGAGGAAGAGCAAGCAAGTAGTAGGTCCTCTGTGTGGAGAAGATGGAGAAATGCTGTTGGGTGACAGAGAGAAGACGGAACTGCTCAACAGCTACTTTGCCTCTGTCTTCACCTAAAAGGAACCGAGGGGATGCTCATCAAATTTGCAGATGACACCAAACTGGGAGGGGTAGCTAATGCCTCAGAAGACAAAATCATGATTCAGCATGACCTTAACAGACTGGAGAACTGGGCAAAAGTAACAAAACAAATTCCAATAGGGACAAATGTAAGGCAGGAAGAAACAGCTGCACAAATATAGGATGTGGGACACCTGGCTTGCCAGGAATACATGTGAAAAGGATCTAGGGGTCTTAGTGGACCACAAGCTTAACATGAATCAGCAATGCGATGCTTCAGCTACCTTTGCATTTTGCTCCTTGGAGGCCAGATCTGCCTCCTCCTCAGCATCCCTCCCGATGCTGCCTCTACAGCAGCCTCTTGGAGAATAGGAGGTGCTGCTGGCCTCCCTCCACCCTTGTTGCAAATGTAGGTTTTTATTCCCCTCCTGTTTCAGATGTAGATCTTCCCTCACAGATTCTTCCCTGGCAGGGTAGGGGTGCCATTTTGTAGTTCACCTCCGTTGCCAAAATGTCTTGGGCCTGTTTGATAATGTCTCTTGCTGAATTGGTTCCTTTTGGATGGCTAGGTAAGAGTCTCAACTCCAGGTCCACCTACTTTTTGCTCTGCTTCCTCTCCTCCACCACCAATGGTATGTGGCCTCCAGAAGGTTGTCCATGGGAGAAAGCTGAAAGAGATCCCTCCTCCCTGGTCTACAGGTCCTTTTAAAGGCACTGGATGGCCCACAGGCTGAGTATTCATTTGAAGTTTCCTTTCCTCCACCCTGTGTCAAAGCCTTGTTGTTTTTTCCCCACTTGGAGAAAGGCTAGCTATACATTATATTATTGGATTCCCTTGAGAAACACAACACCCCTTCAGCAGATGGAATCCTCTTTACATGTTTCATCAACTACTAAAAACATCAAGTACAAAGCTAAAAGTCTGTAGCTGAGGCAGTAAGTATTGCTTTGTTTCTTTTCTGGCTGGGGCGATGGGTCGATTGCTTCGACCTTCAGCCTTGCTCTTAGCTAAGCGATTGGACTGGCTGGGAGTGTGGGGAAAAGAGGAAGAAAGGATTTATTGGTCTATAACCTAACTTTAATAATGATCTCAGATTGTGAGTGCCGACGGAAATGTAATCAAAACGGCGTAGGGAGGAAACACGAGGAAGGTATCAGCATGCTTAGGGGAGCTCTGATGTTTGCAGAAATACAAAAGCTGGAAGAGACCTGAAGGACCATCTAGTCTAGTCCCTGCTGTTTGCAGGAAACCCAGAACTACCACATCCCTGATAGCCTCAGCTCAAAAACCCCTAATGAAGAACGTTTTTTTTATTCTGAAAACTTATATCCCACTCCGAATCCTAAGACCCCAACAGTTAATATATAAAACAATCCACATCAAAACAAAATAGAATATCAGCATTACAAGGAAACAGTCAGTTTGCTGGAAGATACATGGTGGGATATAAAATTTAAAAATAAACAATTTCAGTACTCATTTTTCTATGTACTGTCAAGGGTGTGTCAAAACTACAAAACTGTGTGCCAAAAGCACTAAGCAGCAGAATGCATTGATGCAGAAAATAAATTACATTAGCTAAGTCCTCAAAGCTGGTAGAAAGTGTGATTCCATTAAACCTAGCCAACATGGGAGCAGGGATGGGGGGATAAGTCTATACCTAGCCTGTGTCAGTCCATACATTCCATTCTAAAATATGCATTCCTATGCATTCTAACCCCTACTTTTATATGCATTTTGATACTTTCGGAGCCTAGAACTGTACAGTGGTACCTCGGGTTACATACGCTTCAGGTTACAGACTCCTCTAACCCAGAAATAGTACCTCGGGTTAAGAACTTTGCTTCAGGATGAAAACAGAAATCGTGCTCCAGCAGCGCGGCAGCAGCAGGAGGCCCCATTAGCTAAAGTGGTGCTTCAGGTTAAGAACAGTTTCAGGTTAAGAATGGACCTCCGGAACAAATTAAGTACTTAACCCGAGGTACCACTGTATTGCAAAATTCAGAGAAGTGCGAATATCGAAGGATATCTGCATTCCAATCTGTATATTGGTCTGCAAGGTGCAAATAGTGTTGGCTCACTGTAAAATACAGACCTAACAAAACCCTCAAGGATCCTGACGTAGGGGCAGCATAAGATGCCTTAAAAATTCCTTCACTTCCCATTATATAGGGAGGAATTCAACATCACGTTCTTCTGATAGTTCCATCAGTGAAAGCATTTTGGCTTGCCTGGTGGAATGACCAAACACCCCTCCTTCTCCTCATGTGCTGTTTTGTGGGTTCTCCCAGCATCCTCGAGCCAATTTTGGGGGGTTACGTGGGAGAAAAGTGGGGGAAAGCTCCAGTGCACAAGTGGAAGTCCTTGTGCAGAGCTTCCTTTGCTGGGACTCATGAGTTAAATCCCACCCACAGTGCCCAACAGCTCACTTCTCATACAGGATATCTAGCCCCTCCCCAAAAGAGTGGGGATATATTATATTATATTATATTATATTATATTATATTATATTATATTCCATCTTTATCTTCCAAGGATCTCAAAGTGGTCTACATGGTTCTTCTTCTCCCCATTTCATCCTCACAACAACCCTTTGAGGTCGGTTAGGCTAAGAGATGGTGACTAGCCCAAGGTCACCCAATGAGCTTCTTGGCTGAGGGGATTTGAACCCTGCTCTCCCAGGTCCTAGTCCAACACTAGTAACCATTACTCTACAGCATGGGTAGGCAGACTAAGGCCCGCGGGCCAGAACAGGCCCAATTGCCTTCTGGATCCAGGCCACGGGCAGTCTGGGAATCACCGCATGGATCACCAGAGTGTGCGTAATTTCCCTCTCCCTCACACGGTGTTGGTGCCACTGCCGCCTCCCTCCTTCCTCCTGGCTTCTCCCCGCCCTGCCTAGAGGAGGAAGGGGGCTGCACTTTGTTGGTGCCAGCAGCAGTAGCAGCACTCAAGCAGCCACCATTTTAAGCAGCCCCTCTCAGGAGCCCTTTCTCGTGCCGCTCATCATCCCTCTGCCGCCACCGCCAGCCCCTGCCACTCGCAAGACACAGGTAAGCAGCCTCCGGGGCTCATGGTGCTCTTGCATCATCCCCCCCCAAAAAATATAGTCCAGCCCCCCACAAGGTCTGAGGGACAGTGGACTGGCCCCCTGCTGAAAAAGTTTGCTGACTCCTGCTCTACAGGCTATCTTGCTTATCTGGGAGGAGGATGGAGCTGGGTGCCTGAGGGTGTGTAGTAACTAGCTTGCTGTACAAAGGTCAAGTTTTCAAGCACTGCTCTGCCTATTTTTCGCTCTGGCCCTATGCAACACTTGCAAGGTTCCCCAGAAGGCAATGTGGCCCTCTGCCTGAAAAGGTCCCAGGAATTTCTTCCCACAAATATGAGCAAACAAACATAGAATTGTAGAGTTGGAAGGCCGTCTGTTTAAAATGTTGTCAGGAGCAGATGTTCTGTCTCAGAACAGGAGCTTGGGATCATTGATCCGCGGAGTCGCTTTTGAACAGCACATCTCATGATTTCAGCTAGGGAAAACCAGATAGGGATGGAAATGTCTTCCTCCACAAGGAATGTCCATGCAGCATCCCATAAAAGGAAAGTGTTTCCGTACACCAACCATAAATGTAACCATATGTGGTTTCGCATACAGGTTTGGCTATCCGGAGAGGCCGTCCAAAGATACCGAGAAACTACACATGTTGACAGCCCCTTAAACCATAGTGGGAACAGAAATTGTCAAGCTGATACCTGTTTGGCGTCATTTAAATTGAAATATGGACCATCTCCAGTCTTCAAAGTAGGGAGCTCCAGATGATAATGATGGATTAACAATGAAGGGGAAATGCCACAGCAGTCTGTTATTTAGATTCTACATTTGAGAAAGAAAGAAAAAATCATTGGGGGCACACAACGTTTTTCATAGACCTGTCAATTGAAGACAGCTGAGAAATGACAGTGCTGGGAATGTTACAACAACATGACATTTTACCTTCCCCACTCCACTCCCTGATCACAACGTTTTGGGGGTGGGGGTGGGGTTGGAGAGAAGCAAAGCATCTTTTGTTTTCCAGGCTGCCTCCACACTCTTGTAAAAACATATAAGAACTGTGTATTTTTAAACCATCAAGGATTGCAAGTTCAAAGAGCGGCACCCTTCACAGTCAATTTCTTACAGAATCACATGAGTGCCATTTACAAGGCAACTCTGCTGCTCAGAAGATTAATGTAGTGCCCTTTCAACTACGGATGCCATATTCAAATGTGGTTCCCATTAGAGTGATTTAACAGTATTCCAACATCGAGCCGCACGGATCTGTGTTTTCAGTGGTTCAGTTCTGAAATTGGGTGTCTGCACCGTTAGGTCATTTGAAGAAGCTACCCAGCTATGTAGCTTGCTCAGCAGTAGGGCTAGATTATCCCAACCACCTTCCTTTTCCTGGTTCTTTGTTGTTCGTGTTCCGTAGCCCATTGGGGCATTCGGGGAAGATGATTCACAGATTCTTCAACACCAAGCAGTTCTGGATGGTGAACAAGGGCAGCCTTGCAATGAAGCAAAGTGAGGCAGCTGCTTCAGGCAGTAGATGCCAAAAGGTACTGAGCAAACAGACCTGTGTGGCCGTACCTGTCATGCAATACGTCCTGAAACCCCTAATCTAGCATGCTCTCCTCCAGTGCAGAGAAGGATGCTAAAGATGAATCAAATGCCAGCAGAGTTCAGCAAATAATCTATCAATAGATGTACACACTTTTTGGCCTGTAACTAGGGACCGAGGAATATGTCACTTTCAGTTTTTAGTTTTTCCAACTATCAGTTATTCACATTTCCACATTATTATTATTATTATTATTATTATTATTATTATTATTATTATTTTCCTCATGGAAATGTGTTAGGATTGCTGGGGGCAGGGGGTGAATTTCTCAGAATAAGCACATGTTTTCATGCAATTTTGCCTCATATACACATTATTTGGCCTGTAATAAGGGATGGGACAGCACGTCAATTTCAATTTCTCATTTTTCAAGTCTTCAGTTCAGTTCACATTTCCGCATCAGCCTGTGGCTCTTTGTGAAAATGCGCCAGCATTTTAGTACAAATTTGTATGCAATTTTGCCCAATATCCACATTTTCCCAATAGTGCCTCTCTTCTATTCCTTTGTGCTGAATTTGGGGATATAAGCAACCGTGGTCCTTATGTTTTACTCCTGAAACACTTGTGTTGTTTCTTTAAGTAGCCCTAAAACTGAATTTTCTAGCGATAAACATAAATTTACCACTGGAGGGGTAGACCAATTCATGGAGTCTATCAATGGATGCTAGTCATAGTGGCACATGTCCAAGTTCCTGTTGCTGGAGACCACATGGAGGGAGAGTGTTTTTGCCTTCATGTCCTGCTTGTGGGGCTTCCCGTAAACATCTGCTTGGCCCTTGTTGGAAACAGGATTCTAGACTACACAGCCTTTGGTCTGATCCAGTGGGATTTTACTTATGTTCATTGGCCAGGAAAGAACAATGAAACAATGGAAGCGCGTCTAGAGTGAGTAATATTTCTGGCCAGAGGGCCGTATTCCCTCCTGGACAGCTTTCCAGGGGTCAGATGGTGGTAGTGGGATTGGGGCAGAGGCAGAGGCAAAAGTGGGCAAAGCAGCAATAAAAAAATCTGAAATCTCTCCCCCAAATGCTGTATTTACTCGAGTCTAATGCACCATCGAATCTAATGCGCACCTCAATTTTCAGAACCTTGAAACCAAAAAAAGTATTTGCTGGCAAATGTATTTGTGCCATTGAATCTAATGTGCACCTTGATTTTCGCAACGTAATTTGGCCAAAAAAGATGAGCGTTAGATCCGAGTAAATACGCCATGTTAACGTTTATGTATGTAACAACAACAGCTAGGATTTTATATGTGCAGAAATGAAAGAAAGAAGTTCCAACCAAAGAAGAATGGATAAGTAAGATAATGGAGTACGCAGAACTCGTCCTCTGCCGTCCCCTTCTCCATCTTTCCCAACCTCAGGGTCTTTTACAGGGAGTCTTCTCTTCTCATGAGGTGGCCAAAGTATTGGAGCCTCAGCTTCAGGATCTGTCCTTCCAGTGAGCACTCAGGGCTGATGTCCTTAAGAATGGATAGGTTTGATCTTCTTGCAGTCCATGGGACTCTCAAGAGTCTCCTCCAGCACCATAATTCAAAAGCATCAATTCTTCGGCGATCAGCCTTCTTTATGGTTCAGCTCTCACTTCCATACCATACCCCTATTCTACCAGTAAATCAGTAAAAAAAGTGTTCATGTGAATACACTCAATAAGTTGGGAAGCGTACAGTAAGATGCTACTTACATTCTGCACTCAAAAGTGAGGGGTGGGGTGTCGATGTAAATATACACTCTGGGTAGGCAGCTGAACTGAGTGTCTCTCTGGTCTCTGCAGCTAACTCAGAAGGGGGAAAAGCAGTAATATAAGCCAGTGACAAAGTCCTCTGTAATGTAGTTAGCCATAAGTAATAAAAATAGGGGACAATGGGGTTTTTCTTTATAATCAAAGGGACCAGTTACTCAGCTTTTCCACTTCAAAGAACAGAAAGAGAAGACTTTTGTTACTCTGAGCAACGAAATGGGCAGGAAATGGAACTGTGGCTCAGCCAAGCATTAAGCCTATGAACCTGAGATAGATTTTCCCCTCTCCAGAAAATAGGGGTGGGGTGGGAGACTCCTCAAGAAAATAAAGGTAATCTTCTGTTCAGGTGGAAAGGCAATTTCTTTCACTCTTTGGAGGTCAATAAGATATAGAATGGCAGGTGCACGAAAACCAATCTCGTCGCGTTTTCAGCCTTAAGCCGGTCATTTTTTGTAAGAACGATATTGATCATTTAGAAACAAGACTTCTAGTCATGCTGTGGCTTAGTTGTTTCATCAAAGCACTTAGGAAAGAATTGTGTACATATATAGTCCAGGAAAAGGATACAATCACTACATCTTCTGCATTACCATCACCCATTCTTCTCAGTCAATCATTTGAGTATCCTGGTATTTGCATGTATGTATATTTAGAATACATTGCATACTGCACCAGAAAGCCACCCCCTATTATTATTATTATTATTATTATTCATCGCTTCTTATATTAGGAAATCAGTGTTTTCCATTTTTAATTCCATCATTTCATGCACATTCCAGGTGATCCTTGCTTTCGGATGTTACTGCAACAAAGCTCAGGACAGCCGTACGCAGGTCTGAAGGATTTAAGTTCAAATCCTAGAAGTGACAGTGGGCAATAGGGGGTGGGGGTCTGTTTTGATATTATATTTCATGCTGAGCATAATATTTAATTCAGTCTAACTGCCTTGGCTTTCCACTCCCATCCTTCATTAATTCATTCACTCTTCGTACGCTCATGATCTACACAGCTTTGTACAACGCCTTGTTTCATAGGTCAATTATTAACAGTGAATTAAACACTTCCCTTTAGTTTGTTTTAAATGCCCCTGGTTTTTGTATAAGGTCAAACTGTTCCAAGACATTAGGTAAATACCAGTTCTTTGTTCCCTTTCTCCATGTACTATTTTTTCCTTTTCAATAATCCCCTTTACAGCGAAGAATCCATCAATTATTTTTTTCTTTCCACGGTGCTAGCACAACATATTCCCAGTGTCAGCTTGAACCAATATGGAAAGGAACCCATGTGATGGAAGCTAGTGTTGAACTGGGCCATCACAAAATGCATGGAACTGCATGTGCCACATTGAACAGTATTCCAGACCTGAAAGTAATGATTCTGAGGTGAGCCGTCAGCCCAATTTAGACATCTTCTTTGTGGTGTGGGGCCAACTTCTTAATGACCCTGAACAGTATCATCAGCAAACTTGGCCACCTCATGGCTTCCCTTTAACTGTATAGCATTTATGAACAAGTTAAAAAGCACAGGTCCCAATTTCACTTTTGAATTCTTTGAGATCTCTCAGCTGGATACCATCTGGACCCAGAGAGCTGTCAGTTTTTATTTTGTCTCATTAGGCCTAGAAATTTGTTTCTCATGACCAGCATTTGCCTTAGTTTCTCAGACTCCATTTCTGCAAAAGTTAATTCAGGTCCAGGGCTCTGCCCTTTATCTTCTGCTCTAAAGTCAGATGCAGAGTAAGAATAAGAATAGTTCAATATCCCTGCCATCTCCTTATCCTCCTTTAGCACACTTTTGGCT
The DNA here is from genome assembly GCF_965113315.1 of Podarcis vaucheri. Classification (NCBI taxonomy): domain Eukaryota; kingdom Metazoa; phylum Chordata; class Lepidosauria; order Squamata; family Lacertidae; genus Podarcis; species Podarcis vaucheri. The sequence goes on from NC_138761.1 coordinate 25,623,362, forward strand.
CCCTTGTCATCCAAGGCTCCATCTAGCTCTCTAGAGGGTCTCCTGCTACTAATATTTAAAGAATTGGTTGTTGATGATCATTAGGTTTTTAACATACACATCTACCCACTCACCCAACAGTCCTGATTTTCTCTCTTAAATCCCCCCCAAAGTTTCAAAAAAAACCAACAATTTTTTACACACACATATATAGTCCATATCAGTACCTTTATGGGGTTCCCTGAACCCCCGGGCTTTCCCCACCCACCCCTCTCTTGGCTTCCAAAATTTATCTTCCTTTTTTAAACTGCAACTTATTGCATTTATCCAAATTATTATACTTCAGTTTTATCCTTTGTTGTTTTAAATTACAAGTACTATGTCAATCCTACTAACATTTAAAATTTTTTACATTGTTCTTTAATATATTCTATAAAGTTATGGCATTCTCTATTGAATTTGTTATCCTCTTGGTGCCTGATCTTCCCAGTCAGCCTTGCCATCTCTGCACAGTCCATCATCTTCATTATCTATTCTTCTTTCAATGGGGCTCTTTCTTCTTTCCATCCCTGATTTTCTCAGGACATCATGGAATTACAGAAGCCATCCTGGCTTCTGATTGGTTCCTGGGACGTTCTGTTTTGGTGCCACGCTCTCAAGTGAGCTGGCTGGTTTGGCCCTAAGACTCTAAGTTCACAGAGATAGAGAAAAGCTAGGTCATCGAAGGGCCGTGGCTCAATGGTAGAGCATCTGTCTTGCATGCAAAACATCCCAGGTTCAATTTCTACCATCTGCAAGAAGAGCTGGGGGAGCCTGAAACCTCAGAGAGCTGCTACTGGCACTGAGCTGGATGGGCCAATGGTCTGACTCAGTGTAAGGCAGCTTTCGAAGTTCCTACTCATAGGGCTAGGTTTTCAAACCCTTTCCCCTCCCCAAAATAGACCACTCCTTCCCAATTAACAAGGAAACATTTGGCGGCGACATAATATAAAGCGAAGGAATTTTACAATTTGACTGGAGAATGAGATGAAAGGAAGCAAGTTGGACAGGAAAGGCCTATTGTTGAAACATCTGTAAGTCTTGCTGTAGATTTCCACCCCCCTGCTTTTGATCCAGCGCCTCTGCAATCCACTTCCATTGCTGCAGCCAAAAAGGGAGATACTGGCCGAGAAGCAAAGCGCTGGATATTCATACTAGATTTGCAAATTAGCATAGATGGTTCTGCCGTTCTGTGACACCGTTAACAGAGTGCAGCTTTAAATAATCTCCCACATGCTAAATAGCTCTGCCGAATTTTCTTTGCCATTCACCAAGCGAGGCAAGCTGTTATTTTAAGGGGAAGAAACACGGGCCTTCATGCAGTTGCTGGCTTCAGTTTTGGGGGTGGGGTTTCAGACATGGCATCCTAAATGTCCCCTCCCCAATCTTAATTCTCTTAGGCCGCAACTGACATTCATGGATACTTTATGCAAAGTGGAAATGATAAGACCCCTGCTGGACTCCCAGCAGACAGGAGAAGAGGAGCAGCCAGAACAACTGCAGAGCAGGTAAAACTATTGCCATCTCTTCCTGCTCTGCATTTGCTGCTGCTATCTTTGCAAGAGAAGAGATTTGGACCTCATGACCACTTCAGGAAGGTTTCTGTTGCCTGAGCTGTCCACTCCACAATATCTATCAATGCAGCCATATCCATGATGAACCTCTCAGGTAACTGACCCTGACGGCCTCAGGTTGGCCGGCACTTCAGCTCTCTAGGCAACAGCAGTTCATCAGCTTTCCTCACAGGGGGTGCTAGCCCCAAACTTCTCTAATGCACAAGAGAAGCCGCAAGCCCCTTTAAGGCACATGCAGCATTTGACGTATCAGAAGGAGGACTCCAGAGGATTGTTTCCCCCCACAGAGAAAGAGAGAGCGATAATGTCTGCATTTCAGTCTAGTTCCGAAAAAATGAAAGGATATTGAACAATTTGCACCCGAGTAAGATAAATGGGCAACAGCTGAAATGTGAGACCTGGCACCAGAGGGCTTTCGCCAACAGACCAAGGAAAAGTGTATGGAACAAGCAGGAATGAAATTACATGCCTCGTCTGTCTGCACTACATGAGGATCTGAGGCCGACAAGCCCAGGATGATAGATCAAGTAATTCATCACTGTAAGGGAGGCAGCTCAGAGAAAACACTTGACATTCTGAAAGATATGCAACACATTGGTCAACTGCCCTGAATAATATTTTACCACTTAGTGGAATTTAATTACATGCTCCTCAAAAATCATTACGTGCCGCAGTCGTTTCAACAGGGCCTTTCTGGAACTGTCCTGATCTTTATCAGTAGATTGAAATGCTCCTGAACGATGGTAAACAGATTCCTTGTTTTTAGCAATCTGCCCTTGGCCAGACATGTTGTTAAAGGGCAACTGAAAAGGCAGATTAGGTTTAAAACGAAAGCCTCCCCAAATATGTGCAGCAGTGGAAGAATTCTCATTGCATAACCGTTCATATTAGTATCTGCCTAGGGCCTTATGAAGATTAGTTCCATGCCTCCAGGAGTGGCGTTTATTGAATATAATACACTGTGTCCTGTAAAGCACCAACACTTTAAATTGTGCTTGGAAACGTACATACTAGGAGCCTATGTAGCTCCTTTAGGACTGGTGTTATATGATCCCAGCAGCTGCTCCCAGTCACCAGTCCGGCAGCCACATTCTGGATTAGTTGTAGTTTCCAAGTCACCTTCAAAGGTAGCCCCACATAGAGCGCATTGCAATAGTCCAAGAGGGAGATAACAAGCACACGTACTACTCCGGTGAGGCAGTAATCAGGCAGATAGGGTCTCAGCCGGCATACCAAATGGAACTGGTAGACAGCCACCGTGGACACAGAATTGACCTGTGCCTCCATGGACAGCTGTGAGTCAAGAATGACCCCCAGGCTGCGCACCTGGTCCTTCAGGGGATGAATCAATATGAAGTTCAAATACCATGCAGATCTTCCCACAAGCTTGCTCCTTCTCAGTATGAAGATCACCAACCCAAACAAATCAGCCTTCTGCTCCACCAAAAGCGTGGAGAGGAAGAGATGAGACTGGTGTTGAAAGCTGAACCGTGTTCAAGGTAGAGGGCATTCCACAGTTTGGGTGCCACCACTCAAAAGGCCCTGTATTGAGTCAATAATTCATGGGCTGGACTCACAGAACAGTTTTCTTGGCATATCTTAAAGCCCAGGTAAGATAATATGTGGAGAAGCAGTAAAACCGTGTATTAGGCCTGGCAACATATAGGCAGCCAGAGCACGTTCTTCAAAACTGCTTACATTGTTTGAGTGACTGAACTGGTCAAAACTCCAGGAGCCATATTCTGCACCAGCTTCAGCTTGTGGACCACTTTCAAGGGCAGCCCCATGTGGAGAAGATTACAGTAATCTAATGGGGAGGCTACCAGAGCATGAATAACTACAACTAGACTATGTCTATTCAGAAGCTGATGGGCATGGGCAAACCAACCAGAGCTAGAAAAAGCAATCCATGTCACTGACACCACTTGGGCCTCTAGTGTGAAACCTGGATCAAGGAGTGCAACCAGACCACGTACCTGTTCCTTCAGCCAGGCCACCTAGACAATTCCTGGGGCAGAAAACCATCAACCCACACCACCTGTGTCAAGTCAGGATTTACGGTAGTTTCAGCTTGTTGGCCCTCATCCAGCCCATTTCTGCTCTAGGCAGTCATTGCCCTGAGATCCAACATCACACTAGCATGGACGTCTACTGTATTGGATTCAATATCGCATCTGCATTGAAGCCTAGTGTTCCATGAAGAAGAAGAAAATAATTAAAAGTCATATGGCTGGCCACTGTGATACAAGGACTGTGGACTTAATGGGCTTTTGGCCGGATGCAGCAGGGCTCCTCTTCTTCCTCTTTCAATCTTAGGAGTGTCTGAAATCATGACGACCCAGACATTGCACTTCAGCGGACAGAAACCAAGTTCCTAGAGACAGCTAAAGATTTTACGGCAATCTGTCATTTCAGAACAGTCTGGCAACACACGTCCATCTTTGAGTGAAAAAAAGGAAGAGGGAACCCTAGTAAACCAGAAAATCCTTTTCTGGCCTGAGCACAGATTGCCTCGTTGCAAACATAAATGCAGATTAAATGTCTCTGCTTTTTAAAAAATAATAATGGCACAATGAATTTGTCTGGCTTGGACAGAGTTTTCTTTGCCTACTGGAATAAGCACCCTTAGTCTTTTTCAGGGGCGTGAATTATAAAACAACCTCTGACAATCAAGCTATTGTTATCAGATGATGCCTGATAGCCATCCATTTGCTGCACTGAAGCCTGACTTCCCAGGAATTATCAGATGGTTATTCTTGGTTGCCAGATGTTATTACTCTAATACTTCCCAGCTCAGGATTTTATGTCTTTGTAAGAACCGTACAAATATGAAAGTCTATAACTTTTCAGTGAGCCAGTAGCTATCGTATATAGTTGTGCTACAGTATATCGCTCTCCGGGGAATGAAATTCATTCTGTTCCATCCAAGCTTCTTCAAAGATGCACTTCAGAGACAGAACAAACTACAATATTTAAGTGACGTTTTTACAATCGTATGTGTTATTAACTCTGTTGAGGAAATGCCAGGCTTTATTAGATGTTCACCATACAGCCAGAAGGAAACGAAGTGAAGTAATGTGAAAGCACACCATTCTTCAAGGACATAAACTGACATGAGGAATGGGCAGCTAAATCCTATCATCTGGACAGCTCCACTCTGCTTATAATCATTAATCATTAGAGCCCGTAGACATCCGAGGAAGCTATATGTTGGAAGATTCAGGACAGACAAAAGAAAGTTGTTCTTCACATGGCACATAGTTAAACTATGGAATTCGTTCCCACCAGAGGTAGCGATGGCCACCAACTTGGATGGATTGAAAAGAGAATTTGACAAATTCATGGGTTAGGCGGCCATCAGTAGCTACAAGCCTTGATGGCAATACTCTGCTTTCACAGCATACTTCTGAGGTTGCTGGAAACTACAGGAAGGGAGAGTGCTGTAGCACTTAGGTCCTGCTATTGGGCTTCCCATGGGCATCTGGTTGGTCACTGTGACAATCCTTTTTATTATGAATCAATTCACCTAACTGGCGAAACACTGCAGTCTTCATTTGTATCTGAAGACTGAACAGAGCAGACTCAGTGGATTTCCTGTGAGTATGACTTACTTAGGGCAATCTTTTAACTTAAGGGTGAAAAAAGCCATCAACAGTTTGAAGGCATCTACTTCATCCAATGAATCAGTGTGGTGAGCAGATGAAAGAAGGCATATTGGATGCCCAGTCCCATTGAACTCCAAGTCCCATCAGCCCCAACCATCATAGCCAGGGGCCAGGGATGATGGTGGTTGCAAACAAACAACATCCAGAGGGCATCATGTCCACTACTCCTGAATCAAAGCTTTATGTGAAGACTTCAGATGAACTACAGCTCATCAAGCAAGTCACTTGACTTGTGAATTAACTCTCACAAATTCATCCATTCTATAGCCCCATCATTGTATGCACCCTAGAATACCTTTGTTTCTCTAAAGCAGCGGTTCTCAACCTGTGGGTCCCCAGATGTTGTTGGACTACAACTCCCATCATCCCTGAGCTCTGGCCTTACTAGCTAGGGGTGATGGGAGTTGTAGTTCAACAATATCTAGGGACCCACAGGTTGAGAAAGGCTGCTCTAAAGGAAAGTGGAGATGAGATGTCTAGAATAGCATGGCCCCATCCTCTTGGCTTTGGGTTTGTTTAGATGCGCATATGCTACTTCCTAAAATATCATGCAACACAACGTTACCATCCCTGCATCACAGTCACCTAACTCTGCAGTCCACCACTTCTTGCTGGATAAAGGAAAAGAAATGAGGTGGGAAGAAATGGGACAGCGAAAGCTTCTGGTGTAGCATAACACAGTACTAACGGGGCGTCAGAGGCAAATCTCAGGCGGTTCTGGTTTCAAATGCTAAACAGATGGCATCAGACAATGCGAGGGCTGTGTCCAATGAGCATTGCAAGGAGATGAAAAATCCTTGGAGGTGTGGGAATATAGCAAGTTGATACAAGCACATCTTCAAAGATTGCATGTGTGCCTCACTTGGTTAATGGGAGACCAACAGGAAATAAAAGACAAGAAGCTCGTAGCAGTGAAGGAAGTAACTTATATCTTGCAGACCAAGTTCTCATGGCAAAAGATAAAGAACAATGTAGGGGGATCAAGGCTCAGAGTCAGATGTACATTTTAAATGTGATCTAGTTCTATTTTTTATTGTGTTTTTCATGCAAATGGCAATTGGTAGAGAGGCAACAGAATAAAAAACAGTCAGAACGTCAGCTGTCAGCTAAAAAATTTCATCTAGTTAATCGACTAATTATTCCTATGTGCATCAACGTGCATATTACAAAATTCTCAATATAGGTGTATTTTTGATGGAAGTGATAGATTTTACAATCCAATAAAGAAAGGCTACCCACTCACGTGCAGCCATCTTTCAATGCTTTCTTTTACATTTATTTTTTGAACACAGGAAAAATAGTCGTGATTAGAGAATGCTCACTGAAATCAATGGGATTTAATTAGTTGCACTAATTTAATTTAAGACAGCATTAAAGGCAGTTCATTCTTTCCCCCCTAAATGTTAATATCCATGTTATATTTGAGCCATGTCTGGAAAACTAATGGCATATAGTGCATGCTTAACACTCCTTTCTGTGTTATATGATTCCGGGGGGGGGGAGTGTTTGCAGCCCCCTAAACCCAGAAAATCATGGGAGCTAAGTGACGAAATTTGAGGCGGTACACAGCTCTTTCCTGCTGTTTTCATGAGAGAATTGTGGGGGAACAGCAGCAGCGACATTGTCCAATGACACTAGGCCCATTGGCATGAACTGAATTCAGCACAATGTGATACCAGTAAAAAAGCCACAATTCCATAACGCCACAGGTAGCAGCACAGTGTGGAAGGAACTTTTGAAAACAAGACAACGGTGCTAGCATTATAATCAGGAAAACTAATATTCCCCATGTCTGAATGCACCCTGAATATGATGACTAAGGCTGAATCCAATCTGACAATAGCTTTGCTACTCGGTTGTTTGGTTGTTGTTTTTAAAAAAAGACCTTTTATTTTCTCATAAACGGTTTAAATAAGAAAGCAGAAACAAAAGCCCTCACAATGGGGGGGGGGGCTATATGCAGCATAAAGTCATGGATCAGCGCAGTCAAAAGTCCAGTTCCACCAAAACGAAAGGAAGGTAACCTCTTTAGGGAAAGTCCCTCATCTTTTGACAGGTGATTTATTAGCACCTCTCTCTTGCCTCCCACCCGCTTTGTTACAGTAGGGCAATGGCACACTGAGCTAATGACAGTCTCCTCCTGGGAAGCTTACACACCGAACATTTCTTTGCTGCCCCGGAGGTGGGTGGCCTGATGTTCAAATGCCACTGGTGACATGTGACAAGGCGTGGGGTGGCGGAGGCTGTGGGCCTTTGTATCCATCCTATTTTATTTCTCAGCAGTCAGGCACCCTGCTTTCCGCGTTTCAAAAACGCAACTCTCAGCTTTGGGGAAAATGAAAAGCAACCCACGTACTTTCTCCAGGAGCCAAAACATCTAGGGGGAAATGAAACATAAGAGAGTTTTGCAAACCACACACACACAAACAAGCAGATGAGTTGAAATGAGATATTTAGTTAACTTGGGGATGCAAAGCATTTGTGCTGGGGTGAAAAACCCAGCAACAGTCAATAAAAAAGTTTTTTTTTAAGTGGGAGGGAGAAAAACCTATCAACAGCAACCTAAATTCTTTAGGGTTTGGGAGTTTTTTTGGTGGTGATGGGGAGATTAAATAGGATGATTACCATATATAAAATTATTATTGTTGTTATTATTAATTAAATTTGTATAACCTCACCAAAGATCAAAGGTGGTTCACAGCATAAAAATACAAAATGAGAACGTAAAATACGTAATACAAGAACAGAACAGAACAAAAATAACTCCTCTCCCACAAACACATTTAAAAAGACGTACAATGTTCAATCAGCCAAAGGTGTGGTAATAGAGAAACATTTTCACCTATAGTCAACAACTCCAAAACTCCAGATGAACCCACTCAGTGGTTTCATGTAGATGCTAAACAACATAGGGGATAAAACTGAACCCTGAGGAACCCCACACTGAAGGCTCCATGGGGCCAAAGACACTCCCCAACAACATCTGGGGAATACCATGTGGGCTATCCCTGACACAAAATGTGTCAGACAGATTACACCACACCTCTATTCCTACCCTCAGAACTGATTCAAACCCAGGAGAAGGCAAGTCGTTTTCTTGCCTCTTACAATAAAGCTTGAGCATTCCTAAAGCTCAACCATCTTTCTGCAAATGGACCCATGTGGCAGGCTTCAACTCCAGTGAACGCTGCCCTCAGGAAGTTAAGCAAACAAACAATTTCAGAACCACAATGTGAAATATAGCCGCTGTGATCTCCAACACATTCCTTCTCCTTTTCTCCTTTTTTTCCGTAAAGATGATCCTGTTGCTGTCACAGGACAAGTTATCAGAAAGAATTCAGCCCATCAGGAAGGCGGCGGGTGGGGGAGGGAGGTTTGCTGCATGAAATGAAATTGTTTTATACCAGAAGAGGACAAGCAGATATTTTCTGGCCAGTGTTCCTACAAAGACAAAAAACAAAACAAACGCAACTAGACTTTGTATAATGATTCTCAGTGTCAGTTTAGAAAACTAAAACCTGCTTCTTTCTTTCTTTCTTTCTTTCTTTCTTTCTTTCTCTCTCTCTCTCTCTCTCTCTCTCTCTCTCTCTCTCTCAGAAGACAAGCTATGGGAGTAACAGCACACATTTAAATGCCACTGTTTTTAAGTCTAAATGTGCAGATGTTAAAGTTTTATTTGAGCCAGAGCACAGACCCCAACGTTTTTGGCTGAACATCATAACTTACTTTAAATGTCAAGACCGAACCCTGGAATCTGTGCAGAAAATAATGCCTTTGAGTGTATGGTTCATTTTCCGATGGCTGAAAACCCCCTGTACAGACTCTACACATATGGAGAAAGGAAGTACAGCTTCTTATTCAAAAGGCATGACCTGCAGATAGGGTCGGGCCCTGCCGTGTGACCACAGGTGGGCACATTTTTAGTTTTGAGAGTGCCAGGGGCATCCCTCACAAAATGGCTGCCATGGACGGGGCATGACATGACACAAAATGGCTGCCATGGGCCCTAGTGCAATTGCACCGATGTGCAGTTGCAGCCTTGCAAGCTGCACAAACTAAAGAACACAACTTGGAGCAGGAAATAGAGCCAGCCACTTTCTTGGTTCCCTAGATTCCATGGTCTGGAATGAGCTGAATAGCTAAAGCCCTGGCTACCATACCAGTATAACAGAATTTAAGCCACTAATGCCCTCAGCCTAAGATGGGGACGTGAGTGCCGTTGGCATTCCAAATGTTGTTGAACTCCAACTCCAATAGCCACAGCCAGCTTGGCCAGTGTTCAGGAATGATGGGAGGAAACTAATAATCTTTATTAGTTTTCCAAATTTTAAACAAATTAACAGCAAATTAATTCAAATTTAAAAACCCAACTTTCCATCTCCCCTCCAAGATGCTTTTCCCCCCACCCGCCTTTGCTACTCACAGTAAAATACTTTTTCTTGATTTCTAATACTTTTCCATCCACTGTGCATGTTCCAATTCTTGTTTAGACATTTACCTGACTATTTTCCCAATTAATCAAATAGAATTAATCTTCCCTCATCCAGTTCAGTATTGTCTACACTGACTCCATGATTTCAAACTGGGGACACCCTCAAACCTTATTGGGAGATGCCAGGGACTGAACCTGGCAGATTCTCTGTCGCTGAGCTACCACCCTTCTCCTCCCTAGCATCGTCCCAACCTCTTCTCCACGGTTGTCACATCCCAGACAATGTATGACTGCAGGAATAAAGGAGTGCTTGTTCAACATGACAGCTTCCGAGTTTTATCGGCAAGATTCAGATCTTGTCGCTTGTCCCTTTGACACAGAGTGGAAGTGAGGGACTTGAAGGGTTCCGCTCTTCCCTCGCAGCGCCTTTCCGTCTGGCAAACATCACAAACAGGATACTGGGTAGATGTGTGTCGCATTGAGCAAGTCAGGCTTGCGTTTTTAGGCCTCTGATCATCCGTCGCTCAGTGGTCTCCCTTCCGTCGCTCCTCTTCCATTTGTTTCATAACAAAAAGAGGGTGGGGAGGGAGAACAGGGGTCGATGGCAATGTAACATTTCCTGCTCAAGCTGTAAAGAGCTTGCTGTAATCCCCTGAACGGATACATATGGAAAAGTCACACTGGGTCAGCAAACCTTGGAAAAATAATAAATTGCCCGAGAGCCATCCTCCTACACAAATTTGTACTTGGCAATGCTTCTCCAAAATATTGCAAACTGCTTACCACTTGGCTTTGTTTGGGGCATGTGTGCTAAGATAGCCAACTCCTGCATGCTGTGGGGGTCTGTCATGATGGCACCCCTAATGTTCTCGGGAATATAATAAACCTATCCAATTACATGCCAGGTTGGACCAAAGAGACCTAGCAGGTAGAGCACCAGTTCAAAGCTATATGCAGGCATTTAGCAGAAAGCAGCAAACCCACGACTGAAGAGCATTTACCACATTTTGACCACCTGCTCTGCTAGATGGAACTCTGGAGAAGTCCAATTGGCCAGTCCTTGTGTCAGTCATGGAGCCACCGCCATCTTCCCATAGCAGGGCCATGCCCAACACTGATTGGGTGGCTTTTGCATCAGTCATGAAGCCACTTCCCTTGCATTTCTAACACAGCTTAAGACTGGAACCAACTAGCTGGAGGTTGGGGTCTCCCTTACTGGTGGTCTCCAAGCGGAGGCTAGACAGACATCTGTTGAGGATTCTCTAGCTTGAAATTTCCTGTATTAAGCAAGAGGTTTGGCAACTGGTACTTTCTCATTACTAACAATCTGCTTCTCAAAAGACTCCTGCATCTGTATTTTTCTCTGTCCCACAGGCATATCTTCATGCTGTGGCCTGCAAGTATCTGCCTGATGCTAACTGCCAGAGCCTGGTATCCCAAGCCTAATTAAAAGAAAAACACTCCAATGTTTTCAAAATCTTGATGTAAGGAACAGGGCGAACACAGGGGTGCATGGCGGAGCACTCACAGTCTTAAAAAAAAAAAATTTGTTTTGGCAATCTCCAAAATTAAAGATGGCTACCATGGAAACCCCTGAAGCTATCCATCTGAAATTAGGCAGGGTTAATCCGGGACATGGGTGGCGCTGTGAGTTAAACCACAGAGCCTAGGGCTTGCCGATCAGAAGGTCGGCAGTTCGAATGCCCGCAACGGGATGAGCTCCCGTTGCTCGGTCCCTGCTGCTGCCAACCTAGCAGTTCGAAAGCACATCAAAGTGCAAGTAAATAAATAGGTACCGCTCCGGTGGGAAGGTAAACAGCATTTCTGTGGGTTGCTCTGGTTCGCCACAAGCAGCTTAGTCATGCTGGCCACATGACCTGGAAGCTGTATGCCAGCTCCCTCGGCCAGTAAAGCGAGATGAGCGCTGCAACCCCAGTGTCATCCACTACTGGACCTAATGGTCGGGGGTCCCTTTACCTTTACCCTAATCCTTTCTATAAGACTACTATGTCTCAAGATGCAGTGCACCATGTGAAAAAACAAAAAAGTTAAATACACTGTACTGTATGTTAGAGGGAGGGAGAAGCAAAACTCACAGCAGAAAACCCAGACTTGTTCCTGTTTTCAGATATGTCTATATACCGGCTTATTTTCAGGCACTCAAGGCTTCGGTATAAGGAAATTTATTGTGGACATGGCCCTAGCCCCGTAAAGCTATATTGAATTTTTATGACCAGAGCTTTGCTGTCTGGTATTTATCTTGGGGGGTGGGGAACTATCAGCAAAGAATTCTGAATCATAGGACTAAATGCAAGAGCAAGATCTTTTGTGGGTAACTGTAGTTTGTACTAATGGCAACAAGCCGGCTCAAACTTTTGTATTTGCTTAAATGTAATTTTAAAAAGCAACAACAGCACCCAGCCCTATATATACACACACAAGCCAGTTCCCAATATTGTATCATAGACTCCCAAAAGTCCTTCACACTTCAGAGTGACCAAGAAACAGAAACCAGCACAGGGACTATATTGGAAGTCGTCAACAGGCTCATCTCAGCTATCTGTCAATCTCCCATTCCCACCACCCTTCTGAGTAATACCCCTCCCCACCTTCTCACTATATAGAAGGATCTGGCAACTTCTGTTTCAGTGTATCTGAAGAAGTGTGCATGCACACAAAAGCTCATACCAAGAACTAACTTAGTTGGTCTTTAAGGTGCTACTGGAAGGATTTTTTTTTTTTTTTTTTACTATGGCAGACCAACACGGCTACCTATCTGTAACTGTATATTGGAAGTTTAATTCTCGTACCCCTTTCCGCTCTTACATTCAGGCCCAATGCTTTATCATGAGGGATTTTCATGTTGAACAGACAACCATGTATCCTTTTTCATTCTGAGGTAAAGGTAAAGGGACCCCTGACCATTAGGTCCAGTCGTGACCGACTCTGGGGTTGCGACGCTCATCTCGCTTTATTGGCCGAGGGAGCCAGCGTACAGCTTCCGGGTCATGTGGCCAACATGACTAAGCCACTTCTGGCGAACCAGAGCAGCGCACGGAAACGCCGTTTACCTTCCCGCCAGAGTGGTACCTATTTATCTACTTGCGCTTTGACGTGCTTTCGAACTGCTAGGTTGGCAGGAGCAGGGACCGAGCAACGGGAGCTCACCCCATCATGGGGATTCGAACTGCTGACCTTCTGTTCAGCAAGTCCTAGGCTCTGTGGTTTAACCCACAGCGCCACCCGCGTTCCTATTCTGAGGCATACCCCTTTTTTTAAAAAAAGTCTCAATCCTATCATCACTGGAAGGCACCCCAAAGACCATCTCCCCCTCCTTGAGGATGAGAAAAGAGGCCCACCCTTGGAGAGGGGATTAGAGGCCAGATGAGAGTCCCCTTCACTAACTTTCCACAGCCAGTTCCTGTCCAACAGAAGACCTCCCACAATGAAGAGAGCAAAGAGCCATTCCAGGCACATTCCAGAAGTAGCTACAAATCCTGCTCCTCTGACATGCCCCTAGCATGGGGGACAGACAGAACCATGCCCCCAGAAGCTGGCATAGTTTCTTTCTCCCAGTGTTAGACCTACACATTTTGCCATATGGGGCAAAAGTCTGAACTGCCTCCCTCTCTCCTGCAGCTTTATGTCCCCCACTACGCCAAGATAAGAACACCTGCACAGTGGTGGCACCAACAGCACAGCAGGGAGAGGAACATAAATGTATGCTTACCTATACTGGTCAGTTGGCATGGCAGGGCCTCTCTCCCCAACATGATCCAGTGAGGGGCTCCTGGACAGGGGTTTTCCCCACATTCCTGGCACATTCCTAAATGTGGATTGTCTGCTGATTGGCCAATGGGAAGTGGATTGAGGGCTGCCTGCTGGTTGGCCAATGGGAAGTGGATTGAGGGCTGCCTGCTGGTTGGCCAATGGGAAGTGGATTGAGGGCTGCCTGCTGGTTGGCCAATGGGAAGTGGATTGAGGGCTGCCTGCTGGTTGGCCAATGGGAAGTGGATTGAGGGCTGCCTACTGATTGGCCAATGGGAAGTGGATTGAGGGCTGTCTGCTGATTGGCCAGTGGCGGGCAAGCCTCTCTGCTGGCTCCTCCCCTGGGGCGGATCAGACTAGGCACACAGGCCCCACTCTGGTCTCCCTCAGGGGTATTTAAACGTCTACCTCCTCACCTGGCTGTGACATGCAAGGTACTTTCCCCCTTCGAATCCCATGAAGGCTTCCTTCTCTCAGCAAGCAACGGCAGGGAGGATATGTGTACACACCTATGAACGTATACAGACGTCACCAACACATATTGGGCATGACAAAGAACCCTACAGAATGCTGGAGTTGCTCTGCCACCAAACTACGGCCGTCTTGGGACAAGATGTATGAGGAAAGGCACTTCATCCATCTTTAGCCCTCTCTTCCTAGGAATACACCTAAGAAACTTGATGTGTGAATTGCCCCTGCGAGTGTTTCTGGCAGGGAGCTGACCTCCTCACTGAAAGTCATTCGAGTCAAAGGCTCCCTCAGGTTCTTTTTTTGGAAGCTCAAGTAACCAAAGTCTTCCACTGCTTTCCATAAGTTCACACTATGCAATCTGTCACATCTCACTGCTGTGGAATGTTTCCTGATAGCCATATTTAAATGTATTTTTCTTTAATCTAATCTCATTACTCTTACTAGCATTCACCGGGAACACCCCAATTAAGCTTTTCTTGTATCCTTAGGCATGCCTTGCTAAGAAATGAAAGCTTAAACTGACAAAGGCAGAAAATGTGCTTTGTTGTGCAAAGCGGGCCTCCTGTAACATAAATCTTGCCAGACATCTTTTTATATTATGTCTTGTTATCTTTCATATTTAGAAGTGCAAACTATGTAAAGTGTATGATTACATCTCTGTATCTGGAAAACCGCCATGGAGAACTACCAGACCATATGATCCGTCATAGTATTGGAGGGAAAGGGTCGATTCAACTTCATATTTAAAAGCAAACTTACTTAATTTACTCCTCCTGAAATAAGATGTGAATTGAAACTGCCCCCCCCAAAAAAAAAAAATTCCCCTGAATTTGGCAGTCCAGTTCTCCAGCCAAGTAATGTGTACAAAAAGGTTAAACGGGCATTAGAAATACAAATATTGGTGAGAATAATGTACAAAAATGTATTACACTGAGGAAGTTGTTTGCAATAAATATATCTGTTAGGCAAAAAAAAACATTAAAATGTATATATTGGGGAAAATGTGTGCTGGAATGCTGGTGCATTTTCATGAAGACTTCTTTTTAAAAAAAGAAAGAAAGATGCAAAATTATGCAGAAATGTGGAGAAGTAAACTTATGGTTGGAAAAATGAGAAACTGGGAGAAACCAAAATTGACAGATTTTCCCATCCCTATCCAGGACTTATATGGAGGTGGGTGAAACCGAACTTACACCCTCCTTGGTTAGCCTACAATGCCCACTGGCTACAGTAAGTGGGCCATTTGCTTTGGGGGTAAGGGGAATCTTCTATTGGTGCCATGATTCAATTAATGAAATACTTCGGATATATATATATATATATAATTTTTAAGTGGCATTTCCTGCATCAGAGAAGATGCTTCTTTAAAGGAGATGTCAGTTGCAGCATGTTTCTTCTAGAATGGCAACTAGTTAAATCTGCAGATTTAATGCTTTATTTAAATCTAAGATTTATTTAATAAGTTGACAGCCCTCAATGAAGGACATGTGCCCTTGTATGCTCAGATATGTAGCACACATGTTTGCACAGACATGTACACACATCCCCTAATACTGGAGATTATGAGATACAGTAACATCTGGCAAGACCCTGAATTTCAGCACCTCTGAGAACAATAGTTAAGCAATATTTGGCACATGGTCCTCAATGACGGCAATGCTCTCCAAGCCTCAGGGAGCAATGCAAGGCACAGTAACTGGAAATCATTAAGCATCTTCATCTGTCCTCCAGGTCCCATGGTGTCACACATGCAGAAGGCTTTGAACCCTTTCAGATTAACCACAAACCCCCAAGTTTGAAAATGCCAATCATAACACATTTGCATATTCACCACCACCATCACCCCCAACCCAGAAGCTTCCAGGAACTGCCAATGTGAAAATGGCAACTGGCCACCATTCATTTTATTGGTCAGATCCAAACCTCCCATTTCCTGCTGATACATGTCCACTGCTTTGCCTAACAGAAAGAACTGGCTCTGGAAGCTGTTGTGGGTAATAAGCTACTCAATAAAAAAAACCTGTTATATCACATAAGAAAAAATGTGCATTTGGGTGCAGACCGGTGTTCTTTTAAAAAGCAAACCATGGATGATGAAGCGGATTTATCATTTTTTAAAAAAGACGTGGATTTTATGCAACATATTCATTTCCTTTGATGTGTCGAGTGGACACACCACATGAAAACGCCAAACTGCTCCTCTTCTAATCCACAGCTCTAATTTGAACATGCTGGTATCCCTGCTATAGAGTACAGAACTTGTCTGCTTGCAAAAATGAAGGGTTGCTTGAACTGGGCTGTGGTACATCAGCACAGTTCAAACATGTACAGTGGTATCTTGGTTCCCAAACAGCTTAGCTGACAAACAAATCGGCTCCCAAACGCCACAAACCCAGAAGTAAGTGTTTCACTTCAGTTTCGGAAGCTGAACGTCTGTTTCGGCTGTCGGCATTGTTTCCAGGGCCAACCAGCCAATCGGAAGCTGCGCCTTGGTTTTCGAAGGTTTTGGAAATCGAACATTTTGGAAGTCGAACGGACTTCCAGAATGGATTGAGTTCAAGAACCAAGGTACCACTGTACTGCTTTATTTGTTGTTGTTGTTCTTTTTCAGTCCACAAGGGCTCCACCTCCACTCTGCCAGAGGGAGGTCCTAGACATGGCTGTCAACAAGAAAGAACATAATGGGTATGATATTACCCAACAGATGGCAGGTGGAGTGTATGCAAGGCTGGGGATCAAGGAGCACATAGCAGTTCCCACTAGAAATCCCTCCATGCAACAACCAAGTGGAAAGCAATTATGCTATGTAATTAAGGGAATGTGGCCGAGAGGCATGTAGGCATGCCGAACACAGAGGTGCCATGCTTTCCACACCGGTGCTTCACAGAAGCCTGGGATCCTTGCATGCAGCAAATAAACTGTTGCAGAGGCAGTTCAATCTGTGCATGTAAGAGATCTGGGATGGGTAACCTGAACTCCAGCTCTCTAGCCAGCAGCACCAACTGTCAGGAATGATGGGAACTGCAGTGCACAAACACCTGGAGAGCCACAGCTTTCCCACCGCAGCAAAAATGTAAGAATTGTGTTGTTGGATCGCACCAAGCCTCTGCTCTGTCCCACATTCTGTTTCCACCAGTGGCCATACTGCTCTGCATGCAGAAGGTCCCTGGTTCCATCCCTGACATCTGCAGGTGGGATGCTGGATAGCTCCATTGGTTAGAGTCTGGTGCTGATAGCACCAAGGTTGCAGGTTCAATCCCCGTAAGGGACAGTTGCATATTCCTGCATCGCAGGGGTTTGGACTTGATAATTGTCAGGGTCCCTTCCAACTCTCTGATTAAGAGAAACTGCCTAAGAGAAACTGAAACCCCACAGAGTCGCTGACAGTCCATGTACACAATACTGAGCTAGATGGTTAAAGGTAAAGGACCACTGGATGGTTAAGTCCAGTCAAAGGCAACTCTGGGGTTGTGGCGCTCATCTCGCTTTTAGGCTGAGTGAGCCGGCGTTTGTCTGCAGACAGCTTTCCGGGTCATGTGGCCGGGTCATCTGGCACAACAGGACACTGTGACAGAAACAAGAGTGCATGGAAATGCTGTTTAACTCCCTGCTGCAGTGGCACCTATTTATCTACTTGCACCGGCATGCTTTTGAACTGCTAGGTTGGCAGGAGCTGGGATGGAGCAACGGGAGCTCACCCTGTCACGGGGATTCAAACTGCCAACCTTCTGATCAGCAAGCCCAAGAGGCTCAGTGCTTTAGACCACAGCGCCATCCATGTCCCATGTACTAAAGATCTGATTCAGTATAAGGCAACTTCCTATGTTTCTATATCCTCACAACAACCCAGCAAGGCATGCTCTGCTGAGAAATAGCAAGTGGCCTAAGGCCACACAGTGAGATTCATGGCTGGGGGTTGGTTTTAAACTCAGGTCTCCCTAGTACATGCCAAACCCTCTAAGCACCACATCATGGTAAGTAGTTGATACTGTTGTTCTTTTGTGCTCTTTTATAGGAATCCTTTGACTTTTTTTAAAAAAGAAATAAGGCTGATTTTCCAGCCAAAATGAGAAGAGCAAGGGGGTGGAGGGGAAAGTTTTGTGTTGGCTGCTTAAAACCATCTAAGATCAGATTTTGAGAGCTGCTCATGTATATCAAGAATACAAACATCTAACAAGGTTTGCAATATGTTCTTCATTATTTTTCTGTGCTCTGCAGAGAAGCTCCATCAGTTAAGAATTTAAAATGAGCCAGCCAGGGTTTCTCACCACTTCAGCACACAGTTTCCTCTCTTTTTTGCAAAAATGAAAACAAGAGACAGTTCTTTGAAAAATGGTGCCGTTTTGATGAACTGCATTTCATCACTTCTGGCTTGCACTGCAGCAGCACTGCTGGATTTGTATATGCTGTCGGAATTGTTTGTTCCTGCAAACATTTATTTGTGGTTAAAGAGAGAGCCGTTTACTTGTTTAGGCATGCTTTTGGCCCACCGTTCCAACACCAAAGGGGGTTTCCAAGCTTCCCAGAGCACTACGATTGCCACTGCCAGCGGGTGACGGACGTACCATTAGGCAGAAGGAGGGGCAGCTGTCTCACACACAGTGGTGAGATTTGGAGGGCAGAGCCTTGCATGCCCTGCAGTCTAGCCTCCAGCCCTTTTCTATCACAGCTCAATAACTGAGGTCATCTGGAAGAGTGCTGTTAGGCCACATTCACACTATGTGTTTATTTAAAGCAATATGGTACCACTTTAAACAGTCATGGCTTTCCCCAAAGAATTCTGGGAGCTGTAGTATTCCCCTCCCAGAGTATACATTCCAGAGTTCCCTGGGGTAAAGGAATTACTGTTGAACCACATTGGGAATTGTAGTTCTGGGAGGGGAATAATTTTATATATGTCTATCATTCACCCCTTATTTTTTTTTAAAAAAAATTAAAAGCTCCAACCATTGTGACTGATTGATATTAGGGCCATTGATAGCCATTGATAGCCCTATCCTCCGTGAATTTGTTTAATCCTCATTTAAATGCATCCAAATTCATGACCCTGCAGCTGTTATTGGACTCCATGCCCCAACCTTCCCCAGCCAAGCATGGACAATGTTCAGAAAAGATGGGAGTTGTAGTGCAGCAGTTTTGGCAGGCCACGAGTTCCGCATCCCAGGCATAATTAAGTGTGCATTTGAGCCAATGGAGGTTTTAGATTCAGATCACAGGAATGGGAACTGCAAAAAGTGCCTTTCACATGAACCCCCAACCAGTGGCGTAGCGTGGGGGGTGCAGGGGGGCCCGGCCGCACCGGGCGCAACATCTGGGGTTAGGGTTAGGGGGCGCAAATCCACGGGTTAGGGGGCGCAAATCCACGGGTTAGGGGGCACAAATTACTTGCCTTGCCCCGGGTGCTGACAACCCACGCTACGCTACTGCCCCCAACTACCCCCTTATTCTGTTCCGCAGTGAGAAAGAACATCTTGCTCCTTACACAATCTCAGACATTTCAGAATTTACTTTGCATAACTTAAATATCAAAATGCACGCAGTGTTATGAGAGATGCTTGGAAGTCATTCAGAATGCCACCTCATTTGAGAAATAATTAAATAGCGAGGTTGTCATTTCTAAAGAGACAATGAACAAATGGGCAAATTATTTTGCAATTAGCGGGCAACGTGAAAGCTAATCAGAGGCACTCGGGACCCCCTGCCTTTTTACCCCACCGCTGCCTTTACTTTGTTATCAATTTTTATGCCTTTCCAATTGAAGTCACTGACTGGTGACTAATTGCTTCATTTATCATCAACTTTTCAGGCAGCCTCCTGCAAAACTAATGAGAGGAAAGGCTTTGGTTTCCTTTTGAAAAACTGCCGCCAATTCCATGGAATCACCGGTCATTATGTTGCAAAGGAGTTGACAGAGGAGGACCAAGGGGATTATTGGTGAAAGCAGCCAAGAGATTGTGCATGCCCATCTCTGAGATTCAGAGGTATCGGAGACAGGCTCTCCCTATGTGTGTGCCTCCCCTTTCAGACTGCTAAGAACAACCAGGGAGGTCTTGTTGGGTGAGATCTATGGGCAGCTGAGGGCTTTTCAATGATGGGTCTGTGCTTAACCCTTAGGTTCCCATGTGCAAGGTCTTCCCATTTCAACCCATTTTCCTTTTTTTAATAATAATTTTTATTGTTTTACAACACAAATATACAGTTTTATCCAATTTTTAACAAGCAAATTCTCTCTTTTGGGACTTTCTTCAGCTTCTCTGACAATCATCCATCTTTACCTCTTAATTACGCATTCCTTCTCTTTAGTATTGTCGTTAGTCTTCCCTCCCACATCTATTATTTTTGACAATACATCTCAAATTTCACAGTGCTTCTTTAAATCCCATTAACGTTGTTTGCACATCACGTGTATTTTTCAGATATTCTACAAATTTTCCCCAGTCTTCGATGAACTTTTGGTCCTTAAGATATCTAATTTTACCAGTTAGCTTATCCAATTCTGCATAGTCTGTCAGTTTCAATCTCCAATCTTCAAGTATCGACATTTCCTTTTGTTTCCATTTCTGGGCCAGTAGAATCCTTGCAGCTGTAACTGCATATTGAAAAAGTTTACAGTCTTTTCTTCTTATCTCGTTTCCTGTAATCCCTAAAAGAAAAGCCTCTGGTTTCTTTACAAATGTATATTTTAACATCTTTTTCAACTCATTATATATCATTTCCCATAAACTTTTGACTTTCTTACAATCCCACCACATATGGTAAAATGTTCCTTCTTTTTCTTTGCATTTCCAACACTTATTAGATGTCTTAAACATTTTTGCCAATTTTACTGGTGTTATATACCATCTATAAAACATTTTCATCACGTTTTCCTTTAATGCCGTACATGCAGTAAATTTTAAATTTTCTTTCCATAGTTTTTCCCAATCATCAAATTGTATATTATAACCGAAGTCCTTGGCCCATTGTATCATTACCAACTTAACTTCTTCATCTTTCGTATGCCATTTTAACAATATCTTATACATTTTCGACAGAATTTTACAATCATTGTTTATTCATTTCAACCCATTTTCCAGCATAGGGTGGCCACTTACAATAGCAGAAAGAGGACAAAAGAGATCCCAGATTTGAATACAAATGCATATGCTAATTTATATGTATATATGAAAATTTAGAAATAATTACTATACTTTAAATAGAAAAACAATCCATCTCACTGCAGCGAGGAGGACTGGAATGAGGCAACCTTTGTGCCTTTATTCAGTCTCCTGGTCAGGTATTAACTGTTGATGGGCAACTTGCTCTCTATTCTTATGCTTCTTTATTGTCATCTTCAAACAGAGGGCTGTCCTCTTTTTGTGTGTGATGCGTTTCCTCTGTTTTGGGGATGTGTAAGTGACCACCCCAATCCTATTCCAGAGAACCCCCATAGGTCCACTGCAGCAAAACCAACAGAGACAAGCCCTAGAAGAAGAGGTTAAAGATATTTTTGGAGTGTGGTCTTAGGGTCCACGTTGCAACCATTCGCTAAAGCTAAGGAAGTCTGACATCCCGAATGCCTTTAGGGAGGTATTTTTATATGCAACGGCTGCAGCTCGGACTTTGGTGGCAAAGGGGTTGAAGGAAGAAGTCCCAACAGTAATGGATTGGCATAACAAGGTACAAGAATTTGCTGAAATGGCGCAGTTGACAAATAGCCTGAGAGGCAATTCAAAACAAAAATTTATGGGAAAGTGGGATAGATATAAGATATATCTGTATGCTAGCATTCAACTGACATTGGAGAGAGACTGAGTTGAGAAATAAGACCAAGGGTACATATTGATATAGGAATGTATTAGATAAAATGTAAAGAAATATACAATAATAAGAGTACATTCATTTGTAAAAAAGCAATGTACAACGGGATAGACAGGAAGTCCAAAGTGTTGGTACATATATGATTTTGGAATAGTTTTTTGTCCTTGGTTTTTTGTCCTTCTTTTTTTCTTTTAGCATATAAACTTTGTATACATGTTGAAAATAATAGCATAATAAGCCTTGTGATGTAATATGATAATGTTTACCGATGTAACCTAAGAAATTTGATAAATAAATAAATAAAAATTAAAAAGGAAGTCTGAGTTGGGTTTCAGTTTTATTTATAGGTTTCTGGAATTACCTGCTTTCATCTCAGCTCTGACGACAGTTAAGTATGAACCCAAAGGAACTATATTCTCTGCTGACATGTTATCCCATCATACCCCACCACACTTTCGAGAATGTCTGGCTAGACAGTTCAGCTGCTTGGGCCCACAGAAGAGCAAAGGAAGGGAAGGCTCTTAGCGTCACACCTTGTCCAGGTTTAGAGAGACTTATTGAGGGGAGCCTTGCCTGAAAGCCCCAGCCTCCAGAGCCAGTGGACAGTGGTGGCTCTGTGCGCCATGTGCGACGCTAAAATCTGCCCCCCTCCTCTTGTGCGCCGTTCTACAGCATTGTTGTGGCACCCCCTGTAGCGAGGCGTCCCATGCAGCCAAAGAAGAAGAAGAAGAAGAGTTTGGATTTGATATCCCGCCTTTCACTCCCCTTCAGGAGTCTCAAAGCGGCTAACATTCTCCTTTCCCTTCCTCCCCCACAACAAACACTCTGTGAGGTGAGTGGGGCTGAGAGACTTCACAGAAGTGTGACTGGCCCAAGGTCACCCAGCAGCTGCATGTGGAGGAGCGGAGACGCGAACCCGGTTACCCAGATTACGTGACTACCGCTCTTAACCACTACACCACACTGGCTCTGGTAGCAAACCGGTTGTGCTACCCTAAAATCGCCTCTGCCGTGGAGGCTCTGGCTGAAACCTTCACAATCCAACTGTGTGTCAGCAAATAACTTTGTGCTTCCCAGGAGGGGGTGTAGCTGAGTGCTGAGCCAGGTCAGCAAAAGTGGCTTTCTTAACTTCAGCTTCTGGTATGTAAAGAGTAACAAACCCTGTCGTTTATTAGAGCACGGAAGGTCAGGCTTACAGGAGAACGGGGTTGCGGGGGTTGGGCAGTTATTATAAAAAGCTCGCTTTGAATGATGGACATTGAGCTATCTACTGTTATTTCAATAAACAGGCTTTCCTTGCGCACCCCATGGATGGGGATGGAAGGGAGCAGGGAGTCCCTGCCACATTTCTGAGCTTCTGGTTTCAAACAGCCAAAAGTCAGACATCGAAACCGCCATGCAACTAAGAGACTTTGCCACATCTCTCATGCTTCACGGGTCATGGGATCGACGGCATTAATGCCATACTGTCCAATTAGTACTATCAGTCTCCAAAATAGCAGAACCCACGATTTACACTTCACAGTGACAGGAGGCCCTTTCCCCCCTTTTTAGTTTACGAGGGCTCTAGCTCCTATCCTCCATAAATATAATTCTTGCCAGTGCTGTTGGAGAGGCTGCTATCAAAGGAAAAATTCCAGGGATATCTACATCGTGGAAATGTAAACAGTTATGCTGATAAGTTAGGATTTCTTCATTGTTGTTTTAAGAGAATATTGAGAGAGGTCGTCTTAATTAGGGATGTACACAGAAAATGCGTTAGAACCCATCTTAGTGTCCTAGACGGAGGGTCATCTCCACTCAGAGGCTCAGTGTGACATTGTGCTTTGAATTGGGTCTGAAGCAAATCACTTCAGTTTTCCAAATCCTAGGCAGTACAGCGGTACCTCGGGTTAAGAACTTAATTCGTTCTGGAGGTCCGTTCTTAATCTGAAACTGTTCTTAACCTGAGGTACCACTTTAGCTAATGGGGCCTCCCGCTGCCACCGCGCCTGATTTTTGTTCTCATCCTGAAGCAAAGTTCTTAACCCGAGGTACTATTTCTGGGTTAGCGGAGTCTGTAACCTGAAGCGTCTGTAACCCGAGGTACCACTGTATTTGACTATATTTGTTTATATAGGATGGCGTTTGCAGACAAAGGGATATTTTCTCAAGGGATAAAGCATGCCAAATTTCAGGCAAATAGTTGCAGTGCAGCGCCAGGGCTTTTTCAGCTGTGGCTCCGATCTGGTGGAACGCTCTGCCACAAGAGATTAGGGTGCTGCGAGACTTGATATCTTTCCGCAGGGTCTGCAAGACAGAGCTGTTCCGCCAAGCCTTTGGCCAGGGCACAGCCTGACTCCCCCCTTTGGCAATCTTCACAGAACTCTACCCAATGGTTACCATCAATTTGATTTGAAGCATTTTTTTAATGAAATGATTTTAAAATATTGTCTTATTTTATTGTTGTTAGCCACCCTGAGCCCGGCTTTGGCTGGGGAGGGCGGGATATAAATAAATTATTATTATTATTATTATTATTATTATTATTATTATTATTATTATTTTGTACAAGGAGACTTTTTTCCCTCCCTTCCAGAACTGGGTTGAATTTTTGGGCATAATACATAGCTTCATCTGATGAAATGAAGCCTGCCAAAGTTCAGACAAATACCGTATTTTTCGCTCTATAACACACACCCGACCATAACACGCACGTAGTTTTTAGAGGAGGAAAATCCGTAGGCATGCCACCCGTAGGCATTCCCTCCATAACACGCACAGACATTTCCCCTTACTTTTTAGGAGGAAAAAAGTGAGTGTTATGGTGCAAAAAATATGGTAATAAATATTTTTTTTAAAAAAAAAAAAAAGATAACCAGAGCATGCACCACAGAAACAAGACAACCACCACTCTGGTTGGAGATTAGAGCTGTCAGTCACAAAATTACATCCACTTTTTTCTCCCTCCCACCTGCCCAACATTTTCTATTTATGGACAACTTGGAGGCAATTGAGAAAGATCCAAAAATGGATCAAAACTGCCCAGAAAAAAGTCCCTTGAATTTCAAAGCAGGTACAGTACAAAGCTTCAGGGTTTGCCTGCTTCACCTCAGATCACTTTAGACATGGGTAGGTTCTTTGAAGGAGAAATTTGGTGAAATGATCTCTCCACCACACACACACATACCCCACTCAATTTCTCTGTCCTGAAAGAGGATTGACAGTTCCGGGAGCCATCTGAGCACAGCTCTGTATGGTGGTACTGTGAATTTAAGACTTAAGACATGATTGGTGTTGTGGCAGTTGCCCCCACTAGTTCTCCAAATGACTGGCTCCATTTAAATCTCTGTTTACATACGGGGTGGAACTGCTTAGAGAACCTTCTAGCAGGGATGTGGCAGTGATTTATACACATCTGCCTTTCAGGAGGTTTCTTATACGGAAAGGATTGCTAGAGAGGATGCTGAACAGCCATAAATGCTTCTTAAAATAGAACGTTAACAGTCTTTTTTTTTAAAAAAAAATAGTCTATGCATCCTTGCTTGTCCTTTTTAAGATCCTCAATATGATGTGTTCCCCATTTTCCTCACTATGGTGGCCTCTAGCTATTTTTAGAGTTGTGGGCATCGTAGACACATTTGAAAAATCAGCCTTTTGCTTTTCGTGTACTGCCAAGAAGTTCTGTTAGCAATTTGGGAGGTTTATTCAAATATATAAAAACTAATTAGCCCTCTGTCCTTCACATCTGGAGCAACATACATAACCAATTTTTATTTTTGTATATTTTATTTTTTTAAAAAACAAACCATGATACTACGTGCTACATCGAATAATATTGTTGTGTGCTCCCTATTTTTTCCTGAGCAGTACAAAGCTCTTGGGTTGGGATGGAGAGATTTGGTTTGTTTTGCATTTTGATGTGAACCTAATTATTCACAAGTACATCCATCTGCATATTGCCAAATTCTCAATATTGGTATCTTTTTCAATAAAGTGTCAGATAGCTTCCAATTTAATATGTTACCATCTTTTAGTATTTTCCTAGAATCGTAGAATTGTAGAGTTACATCTAACCCCTTGCAATATAGGAATATCAGTTAAAGCATCCCTGAAAGATGGCTGTCCAACTTTTGCTTAAAATTCCAAAGAGAGGCCATAATAATA
This sequence comes from Podarcis vaucheri, assembly GCF_965113315.1. Taxonomy (NCBI): domain Eukaryota; kingdom Metazoa; phylum Chordata; class Lepidosauria; order Squamata; family Lacertidae; genus Podarcis; species Podarcis vaucheri. The sequence continues at coordinate 25,649,236 of NC_138761.1, forward strand.
ATAATAATTTATTATTTATACCCCACCCATCTGGCTGAGTTTCCCCAGCCACTCTGGGGGCTCCCAATCAAGTATTAAAAACAATACAACCTTCTGAGGCAGTCCATTCCACTGCTGAACAGTTCTTACCATCATAAAGTTTTTTCCTGATGTCCAGCCAGAATCTGCTTTCCTGTAAATTGAAGCCATTGGTTCAAGTCCTACCCTCCAGATCAGGAGAAAACGCACAGCAGGGCACTGTACAATGTTAAACAAAACTCCACTAAAAAATTACAATCATTTAAGTGATTGGCTAAGCAAAAAGCCTAAATGGCTGCAAAGGCCTGTCAACATAAAAAAAAAGTCGTCAAGAGATGCCTCCAAGTCAAAAGCAAGGCTGCTTGCTGAATCTCTGCTGGAAGAGTGTCCAATAGCATGGAACTTGCAACATTAAATGCCCAACTTCTGGTTGAGGCTAGCTGGGTCTCTGTTAAATAGGGGACAACTAACAGCATTCCTCCAGAAGATCTCAGCTGGCATATAAGGGCTCAGGTAGTCCTCAAGGTATCCTAGACCCAAGGGCTTTGAACCTTGAACTTAGCCTGCATTGGCAGCTGGGCAGATGTTTTAACAGAGGTGTCATACGCTGTTGGTTGTCTGGCCCCATCAGCCATCTAGCTGCTCCATTCCACACCACCTAGAGCTTCTGGACCAAGCCAAGAATGGAACCTGGGGCCTTCTGCATGGATAGCCTCTCAAAATCCGTAGAGTTCCCAAGCAAAACAATGATTATTTTTTAATAGCAAATCCACCCAGTGAAAAATGTGAGTCTTGTCCTCACTCCCCTCAAACCCTTGAAGGTTATTCAAATGGAGAGCATGTTTTCACAACCAACTAGATGGGAATATGGAGATGACCTCTATCAGCAATCTGAGCCTCACATCATCTCTCTGCACATTCATTCTCTTGCTCAAGTTCCAGTCTGAGTCAAATGGGGATTTATTGGTTTTCTGTTGCTTCAAGTGATATGGATATTCATTTCCTGTGCATAATGTAATAAAGTGACTGATACAAAAATAATCAGGAAACTTGGGGGGTTTTTTGAGGGGGTTTCGAGGTGTTGTTACTTTTTCTTTTCTTTTGCTGACAGGCAGCATAATACGTAGGGTTACGGGCCTGCAGGTAGGGTGGAACTTCCTCTAGTCTAGTCTGTTTTTCTACAGCACTTACTAATTTTAGGTACTTGAAAACCATTTATTAGCATTGTGGTTGTTAGTCACCTTTGTAAGGTAACTGGTTATATGTGATTTATTTCTCCTAGACTCCTTGACTAGCTATGCACTAGTCAAAGGCAGGGCTTTTTTCAGCCAGTACTTGCCAGAACTCAGTTCCGGCACCTCTCAGCTGGGCGCCATTGCCATTCTAAGAGAATGAGGGAGGTGTTCACCTCTTTTTCTAGAAAAATAGCACTGGTCTAAGGTATACGCGTGCACACTCCTCGATCTTCCAGGCGAAAAAGGACTTGGGCAAAGTCAACAAGGAGGGATAAATTCCTGAGGGCCAAATAGGACCAAGGATATTTGGCCCCAGATGTTCAGGTTCCGCGTACATGACTTACAGAAACGGTGCCATTGGTACATATCACTAAACACATCTAAAAAAAATTACAAACCAGTCTTTGATTCTATTTAAAATACGGACCAGCCATTTATTTACATATTTAAAGTATTCCTCCTATCACCTTACATAAGGTTAATAGAGATGATTGACTGGCCCTGCTTCCAACCTCTCCCTCTGCTACAACAGGATAGAATGGCTACTCCCAGTTGACAGTTGAGAGAGGCTTCCCACCTTTTGTAGGGACATTCCCGGATTTAGAGAAGCCATCCCATTTTCTGATTTGATCCTGGAACGTCCCACTTTTCCTTAGGATGCCCCTATTTTCATTGGAGAAATGTCATCAGGTATGGAGTTATGTGACCCCTGAGACAAGGAGATAAGAAACTGTACAACCTTTAGAAGACATCTATATAGGGAAGGTTTTTTCAAAAATGTTTAATGGTTTATTATGTTGGGAGCTGCCCAGAGTGGCTGGGGAAACCCAGTCAGATGGGTGGGGTATCAATAATAAAATTGTTGTTGCTGCTGTTGTTGTTGTTGAGGTCTGGTTTGTGCATAACTGCTGCAGATCAAACTTTCAATTGACTTTGGACCCAAGTTGTTTATGGTTTTGTGGAGTAGCACAAATACCTTGAGCCTGGCTGGACCAGTAGCAAATGGGTAGCCAGTTACCCAGGACATAATTCTTCTTCAGAACCCACTGTCTCATTTCCCCTCCTTCATTCTCCCTCCCCCCCCAAGGTATTGGCTAGATTGGCATGATGATTCTTAAATAAATCACCTCTCAGTCGTGTTTTATGATGTCATGGTGAGTGCAGGCCTGACCCTTCGTAATCAGCTTCACAGCCCAGCAGGAAGTTTCCTGTCTCAGCCATTCGAGCAGCCAGAGAGAGAACTTGCCTGCATTTCAGAAAATAACATGAATTACCTCACCTCTGTGTATCGTAACAATGCTTGCAGCATATTATGCCACATGCTCAGTTTTAGATTTGGAAGAGGCGAAATAAAAGGGAAGGGGGAACAAGGCCCTCAATAATGTCTAAAACAGAGATGATTTGAAGCTGGGTTAACGTCAGGCTGTGGAGATAATTCTTCATGTGAGACCTTGATGCGACTCCTGCGCATATAAACTACCCAAGTAGATTGGGAATAGAAGGGTGGGGGGGGGCAGCTATTCTCCCAGAGCAGGTAACAACATCATCCCCATTTCCGACAAAGCAAGCCCAAGTTTTTGTTAAGCACAAAACCACTCCCTCCATGCAAATATCTCCCAAGATGTTGTAAAATTCATGAGCATGGTTTTATGCGAGCCCGTGAACAATCCAGATGGAGTTCATCTAAGCAATTTCTGCTCCTTTCACAAGCCTTGATATCACACAAATCTTTTGCTCAGCTCCAAAATATATACAAGCAGACAATGTAAACAAATACATCATGAAACTCGGGATCTGCTTCATCCTCAATTATTCTTTGATCCCCAAGGACATCGTAGGGGTTGTTTTACATTTCCATATTTCAGACTTTTTAATTTCTTTCTTTTTTAACCAGCTACAACAGGAAGAAATTTGGGTTCCAAAGTGCTCATTTTCATGATCGGAAGAAGGGATGATAGCAACACCTGGTATCATGGGGAAGGGGGCAACAGCTTTGCAGGGTCAACCACATATACATGCCTTGGCGTGCCACTTACAAAAAAAAGTGCTCCAGTATCCCAATTAGTACTGGATAAGCTTGGCTTATCCACAATATAGTGTTACTTAGGGATATTGTGGGGAATGTAAATGAACCACCATGCACTGCTTACTGAACTGCTGTGAGGTTAGCCCAACCACTAATACAGAAGCCACACCATGTACACACAAACACACACATACCCCTGGGTCGCTGGACTTGAAGCCAACCCTGACTGGGAGGTACTCCTGCACATACTTAACGTTTCATGTGACCCTGTGCAAACAAAGAAGCAACGCTCAGCTCATATAAAGTGTACTTGGGTGTGATGGCCTGGGACTCGGGCTCTGTGGGAGCCATGAAGTCATGGCAAAGGTTTGTAGCACCACCTGGTGCCTCGCTGACCTCGGTGACCTGCATGTCCGTGCCTTGCAGTGTATTAAGTGCATAACCTTATATGGAGTTATGTTCCCCCTCTGGGCAGTAATTACCTTATATGGCGATGGGTGGGTAAAAGCCATGACCGGATGAGGTAACGTGAGACATTGGCAAACGGCCATGCGACAGGGGAGAACAAAGGAGAATAAAATTGGAGGAGAGTGGTCGAAGGAGCTGCTCATACCTTCCTGAAAATATTGCTGGCTCTCTGTGTCTTTTTTCAAATGCTATACAGCGCCATTTGTGACGGCTGGCTTCCGTCAGGGCTCGGACTCGGAACCAGAGGAGTCTCAGTCTGCACCGGATCCTCTGCCTCAGGCGGCATCTGAACCGAGTCTGGGGCCTGATTCTGAAGAGCCCCAGTCTGCACAGGTTCCCTTTCAACAAGCACCAGCTGGGCCGAGTCAGGGGCCTGAGCCTGCCCTGGCTCCAGATGCGGGGATTACCTTGTTGCCTTCAGCTGGGCAATCACGTGCAGCTGCTCCACTACCAGTTGGCTCAGAAGAGGCTGAGGTGGCCCCTGGGTCTAGTTACCCACCAACGTCTCCCGAGCTGCAGAGACTCAGGTCTGAGAGAAGTAGAGACCTGAGTACTCGCAGGAGGAGTGCTCGCCTTCAGGTGAGAAAGGGAGGTGACTCACCGGGGGATCAGGACCAGCTGTTACCCCGTCAGAGATAAAAGGCTGCCGGACCCCGCCCCAGGTTGCAGGAGCAACATTGCTGCTTGCTGGTGCCTGCCTGTTACCCTTTGCCTGACCTAGCCTGGTTTCCTGCCTTGGCCCTGTTGGACTGACTGCTTATGGAATCCTTGGATTCGGGACCAGACCTGGACCGTGTTGCTTGGGTTAACCCCCAGGCCCAGCACACTGGAGGGCCTTCTGTTCTCTCTTTGCCTATTTAATCCATTTCCCTCTACTTCCAGTTCTTCCTTCAAATTCCTAACCCTAACCCTAACCCTCCCTCAGCTATTGTTTTGCTTCTCAGTTCCATACCATACATGCTGGGTCCTCTTTTTCAGCTTCCCTCTGGAAATGCATACGTTAGCTCCAAGGTATTTCACTTAATTTCAGAGACACACAGACCCAAGCCTTCTCCCTCCTCTTGCCACCATCTTCTTCAGCCCCCTCCTGTCTCTTCCCCACAACTCTGCCTCAGCCTGAATTCTTGACATCAGAGGCAAGGGCCATCCTTGTTTCTGATTTGATCCTGGAATGTCCCGCCTTCTCCTTAGGACGTCCCTCTTTCCATTGGAGAAATGTTGGAGGGTATGGATTATGAAGTCAGATTTCTCCCTCTGATGAGGGGCAAATATATATATATATATATATATATATATATATATATATATATATATATATATATATATTTGCTTTCGTAGATTTTCACGGGTACAGGAATGCAGGTTTTGGTGTCTTCGGGTGTCTTCCCGTGTAAGAGTCGGGGTGTCTGTGCGACGTTTCGACGAGGTCTCACTCGTCATCTTCAGGCTGGTGCTTTCGGCTTCTTGTTACTGGAACAGAGCAGAGTCTGGTGTTTGAGTTCCTATAAATACTGTTGAGGGGTGTGGTGTATAGCCTCCAACGTTCTGGGCAGAGAGGAAGTTCCTAGATTAGTGTGCCTTTTCTTCTTTTGTTCCTTAATTACTTGAGGGATATCTTGGGTGATTTCATGAGTGATATTCTGAATACCACTGGGTGGGTCATTAAGTGTAGATTAGTTGCTAAAGCTTTCGTGTCTTGACCTCTTGAGCTTGTGAAGAGTTTTTCTGAGAAGATGGCTGTGCTGCATTTAGTTGTGCTCTGGCTTGGCTTCGTGTATAGGGGCGAGCTGTGGTTTTGTGCCTTGTGCCAGCCAGATCTGTGTAGGGATTGCAGGGGGGTGCAGCATCCGGAGGTGCCACTATAGTTTGGCTACTGGATGGAGTCTGTAATATGTCTGTGGAGAGGGTCTGGGTTTGGGTCTGGTGTGGTTGATTGGTGACGGCGTTCTGTGTGCCTCTGGTTCTGGTGTCGGTTTTTGTGGGGAGGGCTAATTTCCAGATGTCTGGCAGGCGGGACGTGTCGTCACGCTTGTTCATGTTGTGAGGGTGTTTCTCTATCTCGATGGCTTCCATGATTATTCTCTTGTGGTGATGTTCCATGTTAAAGAGCAATTTGGAATCTGCAAAATTAATTTCGTGTCCTGTTTCTTTCATGTGTTGGAAAAGAGAGGAAGTTTTTTCTTCTTTTTTGATGGCATTCTTGTGTTCTGCGATACGTGCATTTATTCGTCTGTTTGTTTGTCCAATGTACGTGGCTGGGCAGACTTTGCAGGGTATTTCATAGACCCCTTGGTTTTCCAGCTGGATTTTGTCTTTTGGGTTTCTGAGGATATTGGCTATTTTTTGGTTGGTGCAGAAGGCTGTTTTGATATTGTGTTTATGGAGGATTTTGCTGATTTTGTCTGTAGTGCCCTTGATATAAGGAAGGAGGGCCATGCCATTGTTTTCTTCTGTGTCTTGGTTTTTGGGGGGTGTTTCTTTTTGGATTAGCTTCGTAACCCTGTTTTTCTGGTATCCATTGGCGATTAACACATTTGAGAGATTCTGTAACTCAGTTGTCAAGTGGTCTTTGTCAGCCAGGCGTTTGGTTCTGGAGATGAGAGTCTTGGTTACGAAGCTAATCCAAAAAGAAACACCCCCCAAAAACCAAGACACAGAAGAAAACAATGGCATGGCCCTCCTTCCTTATATCAAGGGCACTACAGACAAAATCAGCAAAATCCTCCATAAACACAATATCAAAACAGCCTTCTGCACCAACCAAAAAATAGCCAATATCCTCAGAAACCCAAAAGACAAAATCCAGCTGGAAAACCAAGGGGTCTATGAAATACCCTGCAAAGTCTGCCCAGCCACGTACATTGGACAAACAAACAGACGAATAAATGCACGTATCGCAGAACACAAGAATGCCGTCAAAAAAGAAGAAAAAACTTCCTCTCTTTTCCAACACATGAAAGAAACAGGACACGAAATTAATTTTGCAGATTCCAAATTGCTCTTTAACATGGAACATCACCACAAGAGAATAATCATGGAAGCCATCGAGATAGAGAAACACCCTCACAACATGAACAAGCGTGACGACACGTCCCGCCTGCCAGACATCTGGAAATTAGCCCTCCCCACAAAAACCGACACCAGAACCAGAGGCACACAGAACGCCGTCACCAATCAACCACACCAGACCCAAACCCAGACCCTCTCCACAGACATATTACAGACTCCATCCAGTAGCCAAACTATAGTGGCACCTCCGGATGCTGCACCCCCCTGCAATCCCTACACAGATCTGGCTGGCACAAGGCACAAAACCACAGCTCGCCCCTATACACGAAGCCAAGCCAGAGCACAACTAAATGCAGCACAGCCATCTTCTCAGAAAAACTCTTCACAAGCTCAAGAGGTCAAGACACGAAAGCTTTAGCAACTAATCTACACTTAATGACCCACCCAGTGGTATTCAGAATATCACTCATGAAATCACCCAAGATATCCCTCAAGTAATTAAGGAACAAAAGAAGAAAAGGCACACTAATCTAGGAACTTCCTCTCTGCCCAGAACGTTGGAGGCTATACACCACACCCCTCAACAGTATTTATAGGAACTCAAACACCAGATTCTGCTCTGTTCCAGTAACAAGAAGCCGAAAGCACCAGCCTGAAGATGACGAGTGAGACCTCGTCGAAACGTCGCACAGACACCCCGACTCTTACACGGGAAGACACCCGAAGACACCAAAACCTGCATATATATATATATATATATATATATATATTGGAAGAAGTGGGTCTGAAACATCTTATGGCCCTTAAGGCGCCCTGCCAAGGACCATAGCATCCTATATTCAGAAGGGTAAGATTGCTCCATATGTGACCTGAGGGACACATTTCCTTGTGTACGACATTCCAGACATGCTGAAGGTGGCAGAGGCCAAAGTTGGTGGAGCAATGGTTGCAAATCTTCCCTTTGTGCAATAGGGCATATTTTACTGCATGCAAATATCAGCAGTTTCTACAAATGAGCACATTTCTCCATCCTTTGTCCAGGTAAGCAAGAGTCATTGTTACAGAATAGCACTCAAGGAGGGGACAGAGAGGGTCCGGTGAGGGGTAGTGCCTAACAAGAGTTATTGTACTACCAATCTTACTGTATGCTTGTGAAACATGAACCACTTATAAACCCCATCTCCAACTCCTCAAAAGATTCCATCAACGGTGTCTCCGAAATTTTTTTCACATCACTTGGGAAGACAGGCAAACTAATGTCAGTGTACTGGAAGAAGCAAAGATCACCAGTGTTGAAGCAATGATTCTTCAACATCAATTTCGTTGGACTGGTCATTTTGTGCGGATGCCTGATGATCATCTTCCAAAGCAACTACTCTATTCCAAACTTAAAAACGGAAAGCGTAATGCTGGTGGTCAACAAATAAGTTTAAAGACTCTCTCAAGGCAAACCTTTAAAAAGTATTATAAACTGGGAAACACTGGCCTGCGAGCGCTACAACTGAATAACAGTTTTTACCAAAGGTGTCATGGGCTTTGAAGACATTCAAACTCAGGACGAAAGGGAGAAATGTGACAAGAGGAAGGCACACTTGGCAAACTCTCACTGTGATCAACTCCCATCGGGAAACCTATGTCACCACTGTGGAAGTACATGTGGATCCAGAACTGGCCTCCAGTCCACAGTCACTTACGGACTCACTGTTAAGACTGTATTCATGGAAAACAATCGCCAAAGAAGTGATCGCCAATGAAGAAGAAGAAGCAAGCATCTTGAGAGCCAGGCCTCAGGCTACCCACATCTGCAGTATAGTGTATTTTGGCACCTTATGTTGAATTTCCTTTTGTGAAACTGCCTTGTGATGGCAAGTGGTCCCAAAAGGTAGGCTAGAAATCTATTAAATAAGATACACACACACTGACATTGTTCAGATTTATACTATTGGAATGATGCTACTTAGATTGCACTTGTGCAGCGTATTGAGCGTCCTTGCACAACCAGGAATGGGCCTGAATCAACTGTCAGGCATTCTGCCATTCAGTTCAGGGCAGGCAGCTGTCTGCTTGATGGCTTTCCTCCCTCCATACACCATTTTGCATTAAAGTTGTTTTTGTTACGCATCCTCTGCATGGCCTGCTCTCCACCATGCTTTTCGATTTCTTTTGCATGTTATTCTTAGCCACTATGAGCTTCCGCTTGGAAGAAGTGGGGTACAGAAATTAAAAATGCAAATGAATGAAGCTTCCATTCCACTTTCCTTCCAAAGCCACCCAACCATCACTGGAAATCTTTCCACTGACTTCAGCTGGCTTTGGATCAGTCCTACAGCCAGCAATCGTCTCCAGTTTTTCCTTGACATTAGTCCAGAAGGAGGAGACTCCCGGTCCAAAGCATGTTTGAAAACAAGGCCCAAAGGCATTATGATGTATATCTTAAGTCTTGGCTGCTATCAGGAAGAGGAAAACAGTAAAACAAGATATCAAAATTTTAGAACATACTAAAGCTAGCTACTCAGCTTTGCAGGGTTTAATAAGTTCCTCAGAAACTCAGTGAAATGTATGGGGATATTATGTGCTGCAGATTCAAAGCAAACCTCTGGATATAAAACAAATTCACAGTTTATTGGCTCTTCTATGCCTGTTCCTGTTCCCTCCAGCCAAAACCCAACAAAATGTAGGGCAATTCGCTTGACGTGCCAAAGCTTAATTTAACTTAGCTTTTTGTAAATAGACACGTATTCACCAGTAGCACATAAGCCCCCATCTGCGCTATATACTTAAAGCAATATCATACCACTTTAGACAGTCATGGCTTCCCCCAAAGAATCCTGGAAGTGCTGTGATTTCCTGGGAAAGAGCGATGTATTATTGAGAATTGTAGCTATGCTAAGAGAACAGAGGCCAATGTTCTGCTTGGGTCCCAAATTAACATCTATTAAGCACCCTGGTTTTCTATAATACATGGGAAGCCAAAAGCTTCCATGCTGAAGGTTGTCCACAAGTATGAAGTTGACTTCAATAGTGATGAATGGGGCAGACAGAGCTGGCATGCTTCTCCTATGATCCCCCAATGCCCTGCTTCATATGTTTACATTGCCGTCTTCATAATGCCTGAAGAGGGCTATTGACAACTTGAAATTTAAAAAAGAAAAGAACCAAAAAATTGTATCAGTTGACAAAAGGTTTCTGTTTTACCTTTTGGAGAAGGTGTTAGGCCCCATCTGCGCTACGCATTAAAGTAGCATGATACAGCAATGGCTTGCCTCAAAGAATCCAAGGATCTGCAGTTTTCTAAGGCTGCTGAAGTCATTAGAAGACAGGGAGGAATAGAAAACAATGCTTCTTACATACCAGAGTAATAATTATTATAATTTTGCAATATATACCAAAGTCACCATTCCAATGCAATGAAGACAAGGGCCCTGTAGGGTGGCCATGTGTCCTAATTACAGAGGACTATCCTCTAGAACTTTTGTAAACTTTGAGGTTTTTGCAAACTGCTTTGGGACGCAGGTGGCACTGTGGTTTAAACCACAGAGCCTAGGACTTGCTGATCAGAAGGTCGGCGGTTTGAATCCCCGTGACGGGGTGAGCTCCCGTTTGAGGCTTTTTACAACCAAGTGGTGTTGGACTCCCAACTCTCATTCGCCCCAGCCAGCATGTCCAGTAGTTAAGATGAAGTGAGCCGCATTTGCAGGGGGTGGTGGTGTTCTTCAACCCTGTTGCATAGAAAAGGCATAGGGAAGGGTGGTTCAAGGGACTGGGTGTCAGGGACTGGCTGGATGATGAGGAGTGGTGGGAGGCACCAGCTGGCAAACCCCCTAGGGAAGCCTCAGAAGAGGAAGGTTCAGAGCACGGGGAATGGTGATGGGACACTGAGGACAGGTCAGAAGATGAAGGGGTGGAACCATGGTGTGTCACTGAAGAAGCCACAGGCATGAGCGAGAGAGAAGAGCTAAAGGCAGAAAGCAGTTCGGACTCTGCACACGAAGCTTCGCAGGAGCTTGCCTGTTCTTCTGTGTTAGGATCCCCTGCCTGCTATCTCCAAAGACACAAAGAACTACGCATGTGGCTAAACAATGAGCAAGAGTTTACATGGTCAACTTATGGAGGAGAAGGGGACTTATTGGGAAGTGGGAAGCAGGAACTGTCAGTCCTGACAAGTGTGCTATGGAAATTGGCCCTGCCTTAAGGCTCCTCTGCATTGTTTGCTGTTTTCTTGAATAAAGAATTAAACTTCCTGCTCATCTATGCATTTGAGTGCTGACCTATGTCTGAGCCAGCCTTGACACTGGGCCTTAAAAACCCAAGAAGAGCCTGTTGGGTCAGGCCAATGGGCCATTTAGTCCAGCATCCGGTTTTCACAGTGGCTACCTATATGCCTGTGGGAAACCCACAAAGAGGACCCAACCAGAAGAGCACTCTGATATCTGATGTTTCCTCCCTTTATGGTCTTGATTTATGGGCTACTACTAAATTGAGCCTGCATTTTAAGCTGTATTTTAAGCCATATTTTAATTAACTGTTTGTTTGTTTGTTTGTTTGTTTGTTTGTTTGTTTGTTTGTTGTTTTCTATTACGTTTTATTGTAATTTATATTTGGTGTTAGCCGCCCTGAGCACCCTGGCTGGGGAGGGCAGAGTATAAATAAATATTATTATTATTATTATTATTATTATTATTATTATTATTATTATCCTGTGGTTTCTAGTATTCAGAAGCTTTGCTGCCTCTGGCTGTGGAGGGAGAGAATAGCACCCAAATATCTGGTGGCAGCTCTTTGCAATAGGCGATTACATCACTGAACAAATGGTTTGGTTTGCTGCAATCCAATACACCCTTACCTGGGCACAAGTCCCATTGAACTCAGTGGGGATTACCTCTGAGTAAGGCTTCCACTCTTCACCAAAGGACTCCTGCATTTTTGCACCCATTCTCTTCCAAATAAGCAGTGAACCATGGATTTGTTGGAGCAGTGTGCACAACTAAAAGATTTGCATTTGGAATGGAACCTTCCGATCTTCAGAAAAACAAAAATCCTCAGAGTACTTTTCTCATATCCTCACAATCCTCAGAGTACTTTTGTCACTCCTTTTCCTCCTTTCTTTGTCTTTGCTTTTTTTGCACCAGGTTTTTTTTTTGGGGGGGGCGGTTATGTGTGCTTTTTTGGGACCCATAGCCAAAATAAACAGAGCATATTTCCCTTATAAGTCCCCTCTCTCTCCTTCTCTCTCACTTCCTGCTTATGAAAGAATTTTCAATCAGTGGCCTCTTGCACTTTGAGGAGTCGGGTTTCTCTTAGAAATCTTTGCTTCAGTGGCCAGGAAGGACCATTTTAATTATTAGTGTTATTCCACTTTCCCCTCCGCATCTGCACACACACACACAGGCATTCCTCTTCCTAATACATGTTCCCTCCCTGTACAGCTGTGCAAAGCAAGAGTATAAATTTACTGCTTACTTCCTCGGTGTAATGCCCTCTTGGTGCTACTTAGCAATGCCTTATTTTCTTTTAACTGCTCAGTCAGAAATCTGTTTGAGAACTCCTAGCCTAGAAGGATCGTTTTTGTACATTGCATACGGTTTGCAGGGGTGGCAAACCTGTGTTCCAGAATTACAGCTCCCATTGTCCCTGACTATTATTTGTGTTGAATTGGTCTGATGGGAGTCCAACAATGTCTACAGCAGAGTTGAGGAACCTGAGGCCCAGCTTCGTGAGGAGAATTGGTGTCTCCAGGCAACTCTCAGCAACCATTAATAAGCCACGGTTGCCAGCATTCTTTGTGTTGGTGGCAAAGAAAAAATAGGCCTATAAAAGAAGAATTCCTGGATGCCAAGATTTGTGACAAGTACTCTTTGGTGAGGGAACCCCAGCAGAGATTTAAAATCACAAAACACGCAGCAAAAGGCGAAAGATTTATATGATCTGAGGAGAAGCTAGAGTGGGCTCAGGACTTGGGTTACAACATAATGGTAGAGCAATGGGAAAAACTGTGGAAAATTGATATTAAATTCACCGCATGCTACACGATAAGAGAGAACCTAATGGAAATGATATACCGATGGTATTTATTCCAAAAAAAAAAAAAACTGGCAAAAAATTATAAGCAAAATTCCAAAATGTGCTAGAGGTGCAATACAGAGATAGGATCAATGTATCATATTTGGTGGGCGTGCAAAGGGATAAGACCTTTTTGGAATGAGGTACATGAATAAATAAAAAAGATTCATAAAAAGTCATTTAGCAAAAAGCCAGAAGCGTAACTTCTGGGATTAATTACAAATGAGATCCCCACAAATAAAAGAATGATATTCCTCTATGCATCTGCTGCGGCAAGAGGGCTCATAATGAAGAATTGGAAAGGAAATAAAATACCGACAATATTTGAGTGGCAAAATAAGTTTATTGAATACACGGAAACAGCAAAATTGACAGCAACTATTAGAGGACAATCAAAGCAAAGTTTGATAAAGAACTGGGAATGTATGAAGGAATATACAATGAAACACTGTTCCAATACAGAAATCATGATATGTATATGACAACGTTTGTAAGGAATAATTTATATATATAAATCTTATCTTTATTGTTGTGTTACAACAATAAAGATAAGAATGTAAAATAAGGTCAAGCACCGATGGAAGGAAGTCATATTTTAGTTTAAAATATGTTATAAGTGCCATATTTTTCGCTCTATAACACGCACCCGACCATAACACGCACATAGTTTTTAGAGGAGGAAAACAAGAAAAAAAATATTCTAAACGAAACAGTGGATGTATGATTTTTGTGGTTCATGCTGTGGCCACAGACATGTGATCTGACGGTGAGTTTGGGGTAGCCCAATGCAAAAATCCTGAGGATCCATGTGGATCCATGCTTTGTAACCATGTTTTTGCACCACTGCGGCCCCAGGCAACAGTGGGTGTGTGCTTTTTTTGGTGCAAGCTGTAGCCATGGACATGCTATGTGATCTGATGGTGAATTTGGGGTGACCCAGTGCAAAAATCCTGAGGATCCATGTGGATCCGTGCTTTGTAACCAGGCTCTCTGTCCCTCTCTTCTCCCCACTCAGTGGCTCTTCTCCCGCTTTGCTGTTTCAAGCGAGCAAAGCGAGCCACGGAGGAGAGAAGGAAGGGTAACCATGGATCCTCTGCTCACGACTGCAGCAGATCCCCCCGCCATCCGTAGGCTTTCGCTCCATAACACGCACAGACATTTCCCCTTACTTTCTAGGAGGAAAAAAGTGAGTGTTATGGAGCAAAAAATACGGTATATGGCAAGGTGGTGGGTGGGAAAGTGGGGGGAATGTTTGGTTTGGTCTGTGAATTTTAATTATTTTTTATATTTCTGTATTTTCACTTGTATTCTTTTTTACTTTTAGTTTCTTTTGTATTTTTTGTATTTTGGTTTTTGGAAGAAGAAGAAAAACATGCAGCAAAGTAAAGTGTGAAAATATTGACTGTTAGTCTTTTAAAATATACCCTTCCAAGTTCCTGCCAAAGTTTCCCACTTCCCCTATGTTAGAAAAAGACTGCGCATTTGGTAAGTTAAAAACGGTGTGCTTACAAACTCTCCAAAGGTCAGGTTCATGTGCTTTCCCACACATCACTCAGAAAACACAGGCAGTAAAACATGAACATTCCTAAATTACAGGTATAGGAATACTAGAATGGCTTGTAAGAGCCCTGCAGTCTGAATTTGGAGCAACCTGCTCAGACCTCTATGTGCTAAGCTTCTCTGGGAGAAATGATAGGCTTCATTACTTTCCTCCCAAGGTGCGGCGGGGGGTGACCTAGCTAAGCCAGGCAGGACGGCTTACTCTATGGTCTTAACCGCTTCATGCTTTAAATATAAAGTGCAGGTGTGGGTTTAAGATAAGTACCAACAACCACCATTCTACAAAGTTTCCCCAATATTCTCTTACTATCAGTCATTGGGACATTGTTGGCTACCACCTCTCCCCAAATGAATGGCTGAATAAAATTTAGCAAATGATTTTAGACCAATTCTAGTTAGTATACTCACATGGCAGCAAGGAACTTTTTTAAGTTTGCAGCACGCCTAATAATTCAGCAAACTTTCTTTAAAAAAGAAAGCTTCATTCCTATGTGCTACCCACCCATGGAATACCGTATTGGCGCGAATATAAGCCTCACCCGAATATAAGCCACACCTTTAAAATTCGGGGGGGGGAGAGAAAAAAAAGACAATACTCGAATATAAGCTGCTCCCTTAAAATTCTGCAGACACTCACACCCATTCTGTTTTACCGTATGTGTTTCAGCAGCGATACTGTAAAAGCCTATTTTTGTAAGGTCGCGTATTTAAGCCGCACTTTAACTTTTCACGGTCAGAATTTTGGGGGAAAGCTTATATTCAGGCCAATACTGTACTTTGCCCAAATGCAATCACAAGGACGAATTCAACATCACACTAAAATGCTCACGCCATCAGGGCAGGCATTTCAGCTTGCCAGATGAATGATCCCTCCTCCTCGCAACTGCGCCCCTAGCCAGTCACAAGGCCACACAGTGAGAAGAGATGGGGAAGGCCCCATGAAGCAGGTGGAAGTCCTTGCACAGGGCTTCCATTGACGGGACTTATGAGTCGAATCCCATCCACAAATTACAGTGCAATCATATGCATGTGTAAATTAAAGGTAAAGGGACTCCTGACCACTAGGTCCAGTCGTGGCCGGCTCTGGGGTTGCGGTGCTCATCTCGCTTTATTGGTCGAGGGAGCCGGCGTACAGCTTCTGGGTCATGTAGCCAGCATGACTAAGCCGCTTCTGGCAAACCAGAGCAGTGCACGGAAACGCCGTTTACCTTCCCGCCGGAGCAGTACCTATTTATCTACTTGCACTTTTGACGTGCTTTCGAACTGCTAGGTTGGTAGGAGCAGGGACCAAGCAACGGGAGCTCACCCCGTCGCGGGGATTTGAACCGCCAACCTTCTGATCGGCAAGTCCTAGGCTCTGTGGTTTAACCCACAGCATCACCCGCATACCTTATGCATGTGTACTCAAATGTGTACACTGAATTCAGCGGAGTTTACTGCCAGAAAAGTAGGTATCGGGTTGTAGCCTTGCCAGTTGTGCCTGAGTTGACAATCTTCGTACAGAGTTCCAGGATTCACAGGATGCGGGCGAACATTTCTACAAGCCAGACATGGTGCATTTGGGCAGAGATATGCCTTGCCCCCCCCACCCCCACAGTGGGTTTCATTCACTGCAGCCACCAGAGCAATAAACCTGGCCAGCATATGAATGCGTTTTTTATTTCAGACTCGATGTTGAATGTGCCAACTGTCTTTTCAAATGATCTGCAAAGCATGTCATCGCTGAATGAAATTTGGCACCTCTGCAGAGTCAAGACTGCAAGATCCAAACTTCCCATCATTCAGAGGGGATTTAGATTCTAGAGTTCTGCCGATGAACCATTTTACAGAGCTCAGCTCAAGCTGTGTGTTTCAGATCTAGGTCCAAACTTGCTTGGAGCACAAGGCAGGTTGTGTGATCTCCTAGCTTGTTATGGAGTCTTTTCCAGGGCAATCCTTCCTCTCTTGAATCCGTCAGCACTAGGGATGGGAGGAGCTGTCAATTTTGGTTCTCTCAACTTATCATTTTTCCAGTCTTAAATTCAGTTCTTCACATTTCTGCAGTACTTTGACGGCTGGGGGGGGGACCTCGTGAAAATTCCTCAGTATTTTAGTGCAAATTCATCCGAATAAACACACGTTTTCCCTAACATAATGCATACTTGTATGTTAATTTCACAAATATTTTAATTTTATGCACACTCCCCCCCATATATATGCATTCTTATAAACATTGGTTTATAAGAATTGGTTTATTTAAGGACATTGGGTCCTTAAAGAAAAAAAAACACCTTGAATTTCTTTTGTTAATATTTTGGTGGAATTATTTTAGTGATTCTTCACCCATCTTCTTTTCTCTGTCTGCTAGTGGAACAGCTCATGTACTAGCAGAGAGGTGACCTGTGATGTTCAGCAACGGAGGAATTTATTGCAACATTTGAGCTAGCAGAAACTCCTTTCACAATTTATTGTGCCACATAATGTGGTTGTGCATTCTCTTGTGCAGCAACATTCCGCTGGCACAGAACATTTTACAATAGGCTGCTGTGTGGCTCTAACTTAGCGCTGCATTGGCTACCAACCCAGAGTAGTAAAGAGCATGACTTTCAATCAATTGTGAACACGACCCTTCATTTCTACAGGCTTGTTCATAAGGCTGGACACAATAAAAGAAAGCCCCATGCTATGCATTTGCAGCAAGAGATTGGTTAAAGAGTGTTGTTGATGAAATGAGCCTGCTCTCCTCTTTGGCCGATGGGGAATGCATAGTGGTGGCATGGAGCAGAACGAAGTGTGGAAAGTCTATCCCTTTCCATAGTCTCTTGCCATTCAGATGTTTGCATTTAACGTGAACAAATTTATGACCTGAGGAGGATTCCTTTGAGCACGAGCATATTCCAACTATTTGCTGACTCCTGGTTTTGAAGGAACAAATGTGCATATTGTAGGAAACAACCCTTTTCCCCTTTCCCAGTGGGGTAGCCATGTTAGCTTGTTGCCACAAAAGCAGCCTTCCCCAGACATCATGGGCTACGATGCCCATCGTCTCTAAGGCCAATGGTCAGAAATGATAAATGTTGCTGTCTGAAACATCTTGGGGAAGGCTAGCTTAATAACTAAGGATTATAATGCAACATCACATGAGCAAACTTCTAAAGAAATAGACCTTCCCCTTCCTCTGTCCCCAGTACAGCTCTCTGCAACTCCCAAATCTGCGATGAAGTATCCCCCCAGCCCTGAAGCACAGATTTATTTTAATTCATTTAATTCTATTTATTAAACTTCTATACTGCCCTTCACCCAAGGACCATGGGGCAGTTTACAATAGAGAGTCACAAAATCCATCTGGGATTGTCAACATTTACGTGGGAACATCAACATGAATCAGTTGTGGTCATTTGCCGTTGTGTTTGTGTGTGTGCATCTGGGCTCAGATAGATAGACACACACAGTTTTAATATTTATTTGGAGGATAGGAGTTCCTTTGTCATTTTTCAGAAGTGTTTGGGAGCACATCCTTTCCCCAGAGCAAGGCTAGTTCTGCAAAGAGACGTGTACTGTTCCAACATCCCTGTTGCACAGCACCCTATCATGCGCTTGTGGATGCCTTTTGTTTATATAATCGCTTCCTAATGGCAACAAAGTGTTTACTGTTCAACAAAACACATTTGATTTTAACGGCCAACCATAAAACTGTCTGATAAAGTTTGATTTAGCTGGCAAAAAAGGGGAAAAAATGCAAGTTCCCATTTAGAGCAAATAAATCGAGGTTGCTGCAGACAGCTGTTTGGAGCCCATAATCCCCGGAGCTCTCCGGCTAAAGCAGTTCTGGCCTGCTGAATGAGCAACAGAGAACAGCCTCAGCTGTCGAGGATGTGCTCCATTACAATGGTAACCTAAGGCTGCATGACTTATATATCCAATGGCAATGAAGCAAGCCCTCATCTCTAGACAGATGCTCGACAGACGGACAGCTGACACCATGGCTTGCTCTCTGCAGACTTTGGACTAAACCTGTTTTCCAGTCCACTGATATGGGAGAGCTCTCCTCCTGGCTGCTCATTCTTTTGCTCACAAAGGCCAATGCAATATGCTTCACATGCGATTAACAAGGAGTTAGCAAAAGGGCCCCTAGCGGGTGGGGGTGAGTTCAGATTTCAGAGAAACGGCTCCGACAGCCTTTCCCGCCTGAGAAAAACTTGCAGCACTTCTCTGCATGTGGGGAAGGCAAAGCCATGAGAAAAGCGTTTTCATCAGGGAAGCAATGATATAAAAGGAAAGAAACTTGCCAAAGCAGCTTTATGTCTTTATTTTAAATGCTTCTAGAAAGCGCTCGATATTTTAAACATCTCTAAGCGGCGTACGGCATAAAGACCGTCGGCATCATTACATCTTGTATATATATAAATATATTTGAAACAAAACATAATACACCTGTGTTGCAAAGGACAAGTAACAGGAAGGATATGTGCGCTGTGAGTTAAAAGTGAAAAAGGTGAGGGAGAAAAAGAAAGGAAAAGCCACGTGGATTTAAAAAAACAACAAAGTTCAATTCTCCATTTGAACTGAGAATCTTCTCATTTGAACAGAATGGAGATTAAGCAACACAATGGTTGATGGACTGATTGCTCAAGAAGTGACAGTCTCAGGCATGCAGATATCCTATGGATCATAGAATTGTAGAACTGTAGAATTGGAAGGGACCTTGAGGATCATCTGGTCTAACTCCCCCATTTCCCCCCACCACTGAGAGTTGTTGTTGTTGTTTGTTTGCATTTATATCCCACCTTTCCTCCAAGGATATTTCCGTTCCACCTTAAAAGGGAGCAGGATGTTTGTGTCACAGCCTGCGTATTTCCTGTTCACAGGATGTTTATGTTTGCTGTTGCTTTCGTTTCTCTCTCTGTCGGAGACACTGACGCAGAACAGTCATGTCTTTCTTTGTTCTGATCAACGCTGAATAAAGTCTGTAGATAATGCTCACCTGAGTGCGACTTCTTGCTGCTGCTGCTGTAAAGAGTGTGCACGAGCCCTGGAATGTGGCAAGGTATTTTCAGGAAACTCGTGTCGCTAATCGCTATGGGAGATCGATGGATCGTCCGGCACACGGCTTGGGGGCCATGATGGACTTTATCTCCCTGGCAGTAACCCAACACTCAAGGGGTACATGGTTCTCATTCTACCCATTTTATTTATCTATTATTATTATTATTATTAATTATTTATTAAATTTGTATACTCCCTTCATCTATAGATCGCAGGGCGGTTCACAACATTTTATCCTCACCCTGTGTGGTTCTGAGGGGCTTGGGAGAACCCCCAGAACAGCATGTGGGGTGGAGTGGGGGCAGAGAGGATGATAGTTCCATCTGGCGAGCCAAAATGCTTGCCCTGGGTCCCAGTAAAGGAAGAACAGATACAAAAACTTAGGAAGTACGCAGAAATGGCAAAACTTACTGGAAGAAAAAGATATCAAGACAACAAACTTTTTTTATAAAAGGATGGAAATGGTTTATTGAACATTTACAGATAAATTGTAAACATTGGCAGGATTGTTGTAATAACCTGCAGTTTTACAAGAGTCTATATTTATAGTAGATAACTAAATGAGCAAGTTAAATGAATTTGAATATGAAAAAAATAAATTTAAGGAACCACAGAAAGAGGGGGAAGGAAGTCAAATTTTGAAATGATAAATGGATTGTAAGACTAATGAAATGTATAAATTTGAAAAGTACAAATACAAATGAAAATACGAAAAATGGAAAAAAAAAACCAACCAAAAATGCTTCCCCTGATAGAACAAATTGCCTTAGCACGGCATCAACTTCCTCCCAGAAGCTTGTTAAGGTTTCTGGGAACTGTAGCTGTATGCAGGGTTAACCACAGTTAGCAGGATTCATTGGGGAGGAAATGTGTTTTCAGTGTATGGTATGTAGGCAGCCATGATCGTGATATCACATCAGCTGCTAAAAGTCTTTTTAACTACCATGAGTCTAGTTTGTTTAAAAGCACCATTCTAAGGGGAGAAAGTTAACACTTCCTCCAGCTATCCATTGGTGATTGCATTTCTTGCATTTCCACCATTTATCACTCCCAAGATGATGACCCCTGCCTTATATCATATCTCCCTCCTTCCATGGTACTCGTCTCCAAAATGACATGACAGCAGGCGCAATGGAAGTCTGGGAGGATTCAGAAACAGCTATTTACAGTGTAAGAATTTGCGGGGAGATAGCACAGATGGCTCTAAAGTAACCTGATTCACCCAAACCACCATCTCCCAAATGCTACTCTAGAGAAATCAAATTGTGTGCAGTGGAGCTACTCTGAGGTAGGTGGCTGAGGAAGCCTGAACGTAAAAGGAGTCTTTGGTATTTCTGCTTTATGTGTAGACAACATGCTCTCTATTAGTTGTGGCAGTAGACTCTCATCAAACAAGAAACAGATCCATTACTGAATTCTTTGCCCTGT